>NC_083099.1:3867239-4467239 GCF_949774975.1 Lagenorhynchus albirostris
GATAGCAAATTTATGTATATCAAAATTTTAAAGAAAAAAGAAATAGTTTCACTGAATTTAAAATATATTTTTCAAAACAAGTTATGTTTATACACTACATAAAATGCTTAAAACTTTAAGAGGAACAGCTGACTTCTCTCCTCCTCCCAGATTATCAACTGTGTAAACTGGCAATGCTAACTGCAATTTCTTTAATCCCAGAATCGGTAGCTTAAAGAAACAAAAGCATGCTTTACCTTACAGCCTTCACAAGCATGAACTCCATAGTGGAATCCTGACGCCACATCCCCACAGACTTTACACAGTAGAACCATGCCACTAAATTCTAAGGCACAAACAGACACAAAAGTGAAATGCTGGAAGAAAAACTAAAATTGTTTGTTTTCTTTCCAACTGAATATTTTATTTTGTTCAACCTGTAAGTACTTTAAAAATATACAAATCTACTTTTATAACGTAAAAGAAAAATCTTTACACCAAATTGACATATCAAAAGAAATCATGAATTTCTTTTAAACAGTTTATGGCACTGCCAAAAATATCTCAGAGAGCTAGTTTTTCCTTTCCCGATGATTTTAAACATACATTGAAATTTTATAAATCTAGAGTTACTTCACATCAGACATGCAACCAGAGCTAAGAAAACAATCCTGCTGGATAAGAATTAAGAAGTTAGCCAAAGGTGTCAATCAACAAAAGGTGCAAAGGGGTGTCTCCACAGGCTGCTGTACAAATACTCAATTCAACTCACCTGCTGGTCCCAGTCAGGCCCCATCTCTGCCTGATCCTGCCCTGTACCAGCCCATCACCTCCACAGTCACTCAGGGATCCTAATTTCCACGACTCATTTGGATATCCCAATCCGCTAAATGTTCCTAGCTCCAACTTCATGAAAGCAAACCCCTTTCCACGAGTAAGTACTCCGTCTAGAAACCAGACTCGGCACTAGGAGTGCAGAAGAGAGATAACTGTGAAATGGGGTAAGAGGTTACCCTCGAAGGAAACATGGTCAGACAGAGTACATAAGCACAGATCTTGCTCTGCAGCAAGAACCAATTATGACAGCCCCTAGGCTGCAACTTTTCAGATCATCACTGATTTCTTACCTAACTACTGAACTATGATTACCCAGAAGGGAGTGAAAATTATACCCCAAAATAAAATGGTCCCCCAAATGAGCAGCTGATAAAACAAGCCCCACCTGCAATCGGTGGCACAAACCTTTAGAAAACTAAATAACTCACTTGTCACTGAACTGTGACTCTTTGTCATCCCAGGTGCGCTCGATTTGCTTGTTTTCATAGAACAATCTATCCGATCATCCTTCAGGATGCCTTCAGTATTGGAGAGATGGCCATTTTTGGGATTCCCGTTGTTATCAGCATTAGTGCTAGCCGGAGAAGATGGGACGGAGGAGGACTGAAAACTGTTCTCGGAGCCCTCACTGTGACAAGACGCAGGGCTAGAGGCTGAGCTGGAAGAGCTGATATAGGCAATCACACCTCCTGGAAAAGATGGGGGAAATCAGACAATTAGATACTCGATAATACATATTTTCTATTTTTGCAAATCTGAACAGTAACGTCACTAACTTTAGAGACAGGTTAACGGTTAAAATTACTGCACAAGGAAAAAGTAACTTATTTTCTTCCTTATTTCCTACTATTCTTCTTGCTTCCACAAAGTTCAAAGCCAAACAATTCCCACTGATTTAAAATGTGAGCAGGTTCTCACTGGCTTTGTCATTCTGAGCACATGCAGATCCAAACCTAAAGCTTTTCATTTTCCAACCTATTACTAAAAGGAATGAAAAACCTTCCTGAGCGACAGCACAGTTTAGAGTAATCAAGTTGTTTTGGCCGTGAAGAAATCGGGTTCTGGTCCTGTCTCTGCGTCCTTCATTATACCTTTACATGGAACAATCCTAGAACAATGGGTTCATCATTTAGCTCCCCCAGCACTTGGCTAAAACACAGGTCAACCAGGAACAGACGTAACACCTGGAACTCTGGATAAAGTAGTTTATCTGGAAATGGAAAACCTTTCATAGCTGTTGCCCCCAGAATCTTTCTGTCGCGATGTTCCCCAAAGACTCTATGACTATCCACTAAACCCCAGTTCCACACACTGCCTTCTCCACCTACTTCTGACGTTGGACTTGCAGACACCCTTATCACAAAGCCCAAACTAGAGAAGGCACCCTCAGGAATGAGCATTTTGAACAAGTTCTCCAGGCGATTCTTTGTCATATTAAAGTTTAAGAATGGCTATAACTAGTGAACTCAAGCACAAATTGGCCCATAGTTTTCAAGGTTGATTTTTTCACCGACTTAACTGCCTGAATATCTCTAATACGCTGTGAATCCAGAGAAAAACGATTTTAACCTGGAAGTCTATCAAATGTCGTGTTACTGGGTAAAACCACTGTGCCCTCTGTTTTCATAAAACTTCATAGATCTAAAGGTCATATTAGAAATTCCAGGTGGTAGTAAACTGCTACTTTTTTCTCACTTACCTCCACTGGGAACAGGATACAAAGAAAAATATTATCCTTAGTCTTCAATAAATTCCCACAGGAAGGTCTCACAGCTATTTATCTTTTCTAAAGAACACTTTAGGTAGTAAATTCACTAATATCTCAAGAGGATAAAAGGTGAGGAAGTTAGACCTGCCCAGGGCCAGCATTTGAGTCAGCCATTTACACCCATGAGGTCTTCTAACTACCTCAGCTTAGAAATAAACTTCTAGAGATCAGAGCTATCCTGATGGCTTAAGAACCGGATTAAAGCACTGACTGGGCAATAGAAGGTACTAATTACCCAGAACACACCTTCCTTTGCAAAAGCTCCAAAATCAAATCTAAGAAAAATTACTGGGCTATTATCAATCCAGTTAAGATCCAACTCCTGTCTTTAGGGAATCAACAGTCATTTACAGGAAGCATTTGTGCCAAGAACCATGGAACCAAAGATGACCCATCAAGAAGCAGCTACATTCTCTTAGCAAGACCTTCTGATTTAGTTGTGTCAGCATGTACCAGACACCAATCTACCCACCTGATAGTTAGCAACCCAAAAACATTAAAATTTCATTTCCTAGAAGGTAAGGAGTACATCTAGCAGTTCCTCAACCCAATGAAGAAGGGGAAGTGAAAAATACAAGACACCAAGAATGCCGAGAATAAAATGACACAATTTCACACCACATTTCATCCTCACAAGAAACCTATAAAATTCACTTCCATTTTTCCATTCTACAGAAGAGGAACTCAGAGAGGTTAATACAGCTACTAAGTGGCAGGGCCAGGGTTGAAAGTCAAGGCTGTCTAATTCCAGAGTACAGAGTATTATTTCTTACTGAGAAGACCTGGGCAAGCAGGTTACTTTCAATCTCTCTAAACCTGAGTCATCTTCTATAAAATGGCAATATCTGCCAGAGTTATGATAAGATTGAAATGAAATGGTGTCCATAAAAGGGGATTATTAAAATAAGTGATTTTTACAGAGACAGTTTTTAATGGTAACACAAGAAAGGTAAAATCCCTGAACCAGCAAGTCCCAACAGCTCCAGAAACAGGCAGAATGTACTTCTTAGATGCCTCAAGCTAAAATTAGCTGAGGCACAGTCTTCTCTATTTTTAGTTGAAAAGGACCCTAGAGCTGGGCCAGGTTCCCAGGCTAGGGCTTACCCAGTGGTCAATGTCAGACAGTATCAAACTTTGTACTGCTGGGAAGCACTTACTGTCCTAGCATATATTGGGGTTTTCTTACCCTAATTCTAGGCTTGCCCATCATCACCCACCCCCACTGCCCATCATCCTGGAAAATATGCTTGAGTTCAACTCATGAGTGTACTTTTCTGCCTAGTGACTTAGAACCAAACGTTTTTACCTTTAAGAAGTTTTAGTTTTCTCATTTTAAAAGTAGGTTTTTAGTAATTTCTACTCACAAGATGATACAGTGGACCTAATGAAGCACTAAACTTCCAATTGTATCCCAGTGTCAGGGCTCCAGAGAACAAGATGGTCCCTTCCCTAAAAGGCTTTAAAGGCCAGCTGGGGAGACAGCCTTATTAACCAGGCATTCCAATGCAACATGAGCAATGTTTCATACAAACTACTGTGAACTGCTGACAGCACAAGAGCACTATAGAGGGCAGAGATCATGAGCAAGGTGACAATAAGTGGGATCTTAAAGAATATGTAAGTTATTAAATGATGTACTACAGAAGACGTTATTTAAGAAAACAAAAACCGTGGTGACAAAAAACAAATAGGTCTTATTTTGTAAAACAGTGTTCTTGTCTCCATGTAAATTCCTGGGAAGGGGTAGGGGGGCAAGTGTAATCTAGTGTCTGGGGGAAAAAAACCCTACTGACTAGCAACAAGATTAAAAGAGAGGAATGATGAAATGGGGAAGCTCTACTGACCCCTTCCTTTTCCACCAGCTATGACCCTGTACCACGGCAAACCACATGGACCCCTGAGGAGACAGGACCACCAAGCTTTGCCTATGCCTTCAAATGTTATGTGGGCTTCAACCTACAGCACAGCTTGTGCTCCCCAAGTGCATTATGTGCACCTGGCTCTCCCACTTGCCTGGGTAAGTTACTCACTTCAGTTTACTTTGACCCTCATCTTCAAATGGTGACAACAGCACCTTCCTTCATAGAGTTAACGTGAGGCACCAAAGTAGCAACACATGTAAAGGGCCTGGCACATAAATGCTCAACAGATCCTGATGATTATTATTTTACCGTCATTATACTGGAAGAGTTGGATCAGGACAGTTCAAACAAAACGAACCCTCTCTCTCCACGCTTCTTTCCTTCAATTCTGAACGTGTCGCGTGGACCCAGAGGTTTCTCTGCAGGTTCTTATTTCCAGGCCACCTGCTGACTCCCTCAACTCCAACAACGAGTCAGGCAACTTCCTTCTTCACTTCTGATTCTTCCCATTATCTCACTGTTTCCCTTTCCAAGTGACAAACAGAGTAGACTACAGATTTGTAAAGATAACGATGGCCTATGTGGGAATGTTTTCCTAATTTTTCAAATGTGCATCGCCGCCACAGTTATGAAGTGTGTACAATATGTTATTTATTTTAAAGAACTTGGTATACTCAATCAAAATCTGTGACAAAAATGTATAGAGTCAATTTCTACAGCTTCACTGTCTCCCCTCTGTATTAGTCATGGAGAGGGCAGAGACACAGTGAGTCATGATTTACAGGACAGTTACATGAAATGGTCACTGGGTGAATAAGTATTGACTAATAAAATGTTATCGACCCAAAGGGAGGGGTCGGAGGCCGCCACACAGCACTGAATTTGGCCCCACCCCAGCCAACATTTACAACAACGTGAAGGAAGTTCAAGAGAATGCTTATCAACACTCCTTCAGACAGAGGGATGGCAGAAATAGTATACTGGATGACAGCTTGCGACAGCTTGAACTTGGAGCCAAATGGAAAAAGAGAAAATTTAAGGATGATAATGGCAAGCCCCTACAGTTCAGCTCAAACAATTATCTGCACAATGGATGAAACCTAGCTTCAAATCAGTTCACATGAGAAGAATATAGCTGACTGCAAGGCTACTGTGAGTCAGCAAAGCAATATGCTACAAAAGCCGAGCCTGCCAGAGAACTCATTTACAAGCAGCATCCCCAGCTTGGAACTTGGTAACCGACCAACAACTTCCACTTCTGGATACCACATCCCAAAGGGCAACAAGGATGATGATCAGAAAAAAAACAACACTGACCAAGGGATGTGAACTGGCGACAGGGGAGGGGTGGGGGTCAGCAATCATCGTAAGGAAATTTTATAATTTGTAGCCACACTTTAAAATCAAAATTAAGTTCACTGATAATGTTCCAGGAAGGCTCAAATCAGACAAAAACTTTCTAATCACTTGAGCCGGCCCACCTTATCCGACCACGAAGCTGGAAGACTTCATTCACGCTGGGTTAGACGAGGTAGAAGTTTATAAACTCTAAATCCTTACCAAGTAAAAGTTTAATTCCGTAAGAGTTACTTAAATTTTTAAACTATCCTCAAAGCTTAAGTAGGCCCACAGGTAATTAAAACACAGGAAAATGGCTTTTTTTAAAAAAATGTTCATGGAACGTTCACAATTTATTATCAAGGGATGGTTTTAGTACATATAATAACTTAAAAAATAATCACTGGCTGTTTCCGCAACCTCACTGGCTTTAGGTAAAGGGCTATCCTTCGTTGGGAGAAGGGGCGGCAGCTAAAAGGGCAGAAGCGAGCCTGGTATTGCTCTGTGGCGTTGCAACAGGAACTGTAGCAAGAAAGGGACTGACAGAGTCAAATTCTGTTATCCTGAGACTTCCCTGGCGGTCCAGTGTTTAGGACTGGTGCTTGCACTGCTGGGGGCCCCAGTTCAATCCCTGGTCCCGGAACTACGATCCCACATGCCACGCAGCACAGACAAAAAAAAAATCTGTTACCGGTTTCAGGAAAGACCAGTGACCCATGGGTTTAAAGCAATTAAGCGAATTGACAAGGACCAGCTGTACAGGAGGCCTAGGAGTCACCCCGGGTCACCGCCCACATGAGCCAAGGGCTTCGCTAAGGGTGGAATCCCTCACGGTCCCGACTGGCGCCTCGAGCGTATTCATCACAGAAGGTGTGCAAGGTCAGTCGCGTCCCCGCAGATCGTTAAAACTGATATTTTTCTTTTTTTCTTTTTGGTAAACACGAGGCAGCGCTACAACCGGGGCCTTCCTCCGCCCGTCCGCCGGGCGACCCCAGAGGGTCTCGTGTCGGGGAAGCCCCACACCGCCCCGCGGGCCCTCCTCCTGCCCGAGCGCGCCCACGCCCCGCGCTTCTCCCGCCCGCCTGCCAGGCCCCGGCTCCGCACGCCGGCGGAGGACACTGCGGCCTCCGCGCCCGCTCGGGGCCGCCGAGCCGCGGGTTCCCGGGGCGCGCACGCGCAGCCCCCTCCGCGGCAAGCAACCCCGCGGGGGAAGAGGGGGATCGCGGCCACGTCACAGCCCGGAGGGCTCCGGGGGCGGGGCCTCCACGGGCTGCGGCGCTCACGGCCGGCGCGCGCCCCCGCCCCCACGTGTCCCTGCGGCCCCGGGAATGTGGGTCACGGAGGCGCGCGGCCTCACGTGTCCCCGCCCGCCGCCGCCGCCCCAGCACCCATTATGTAATGCCTCGTCACGCGCCCGCCCAGCCAACCGGCGCCCGCGCGCCGCCGAACGTAAACACAGCGCGCACGTGGCTCGCGCGGCCGGGCCATGTGAGGGGGGGCCGGGCCGGCGCCGTCAGGCCGCGCTGCGGCGTTGCGGTCGGCCAGCAGGGCGGTAGCGGGCCGGGCCGGCGGGCGCCGAGCGCCGAGCCCGACGCGGGTCCCCGGCGCGCGGCGGCCACCCCGGGGCCCCGCCGCCGCCCTCGCAGTGCCCAACGGGCTCCGAGCGCCCCTCGGCCGCGCCCCACCCGCCGCAGTCGGCTCTTACCCGCATTCACCTCCATGGTGCTCTCGGGGAGGAGGCCGGAGCCGCCCGATCCCGCAGAGCGGGCAGCGCCGCCGCCGCCTCAGCGCCGCGCCGCCCCGGGCCGGAGGCAGCGGTGGTCGCTGGGCCCCCTCATGGGCAGGACGGGCGGGGCGCCCGGACTCGGGCCCCGCGGCCGGAGAGCGGGCTGCGGGGAGAGAGGGCGGCGGCGGCGAACGGCGCTCCTCGCGGGGCCCCTAACAACAAAGCGGTGGCGCGGCGGCTTCCTGCAGCCAGCGCACCGCGGCGGCGAGGGCGGCTGACGGGGAGGGCAGCCGCGACCATGTGACCCGCGCACACACCCCCTCCCTCCGCCCGCCCCGCGGCCGGCCGCTGCGGCGACTCCGCCCCTCCCGCGCCGCCGCCCCTCCCCCTCTTCACCCTCCTTCCCGCCGCCGCCGCCGCCCGCTCGCGCTCACCCCGGTTCCCCTCCTCCTCCCGATTTCCCGCCTCTGGCCGGGAGTCCCCCGCCACGCTCCTCTACCCAACCCTGCGCCCCCTCCCCCGTCTAGTGACACCTCAGGGCCCCTCCGTCGGGTGGCGCCGAGCAGACCCGCTTTTCAGGCCCCGGGCAGGGCCAGCCCCAGACCGCCCCGCAGGTCCGCTCTCCTCGCGACAGACCTCAGAACGCCGGGCTCCTTGCGGACACTGCCCACATCTCCCTCTACACCTCCTCGGTGACTTCATCCAGTCCAAGAGCTCAAACAGACCTGTGTGCTGAATGAGCTCCACTCTCCGACATCCAGCAGCCCGTTTGATTATGCCACCTTGATGTCCTTTAGGCAGCTCAAATTTAAGGTGCAGACAGGCGTATGCATGTGTCAGAACTCGGCGAATGCACGCTGAAGATTTGCGCATTTCGCCTTGTATGCAAATTTTACATCACAAGGAAAAAGCTGGAAACAAATGACGCGTGCTGAGGTATGAAGAGGGAAGTGCGTTGATGTCTGCAATTCAAATGCATTACAAAAGTAAGATGGGCTGAGGGATGGATGGATAGAAGTACAGTAAGGTGGTAGTTGAGATGTTGTCTGTGGGTATTCACTGTAAAAGTCTTTCCCAGTTGCTTTTTGAAAATTTGCGGTATAAAACGTTGAGGGACTTGTACTGTGTGAGACTCTTTTACGTGTGCACCATCTATTCTCCCCCCGCCACCCCTCCCCCCATCACACACATACACACACTGCCCCAACTCAATCTTTGCTTTTTGGTAAATCTGCCAGTTCCTGAAGCCAGCAAGTCAGGTTTCTCTACTCTCCTGTCTCTCCCCCTCCGTCGGTCTTTCTCTCTTTTGCCTTTTATACCCCCATTCAATCCACGAACAGATCTGAGCTATTCTCCCTTCAGTCTTTGTGCTTCTCACCATCAGCATTGCTATTACTCTGGATCAAACCATCCTCATCTCTTGCCTGGGCTACTGTAATAGTTCCCTAACAGGGGAATTACTCCTGCCTGTATCCACCTACAGTCACTTCTCTCCAGTTAGAGTGTTGTTTTTTACATGTAAATGAGATCTAATTCCTCTGCTCAAAACCCTCCAATAGCTTCCTATTGCTTTTTTTGAAAAAGCCAGTGCCTTAAGCTGCCCTGCAAAGGCCTGCACAAACTCTGGGCACCCCCACTCCCCTGCTTCTCTCCAGGCCCTCCAGCAGCCTCTGCACAGCTCTCTGAACAATGTGCTCCTCCTTCCTTCCCTACCTCAGGGCTTTATCACCCTCTGTGATGCTGGAGCAAGGCTTCCCCGGGCTACACTTTGTAGCTTGCTTTTTTATTTTATGTGCCAACCACCACCTGCTTCTGCACGGGTAAAATGAGGCAGATGTGAACAGTGTAGAAGGTAGAAGTCGTAAAGAGGACCCCATTCTGAAAAGGCCGTGCCGTATGGGTCCCTCCGTGTCCTCGGGGCGTCAGTTCCAGGACGTCTGTGGACACCAAAATCCACGGATGCGCAAGCCCCTCATATAAAACGGTGTAGTATTTGCATATAACCTATGGACATCCTCCCGTATACGCTAAGTCATCTCTAGATTACTTATAATACCTAATACAATGTAAATGCTACGGAAATAGTTTCCGGCATTCTGGTGGAAACTTTACGGAATTTTCTTTCCGAATACTTTCGATCTAAGGTTGGTTGAATCCGTGCATGTGGAACCTGCGGATCCGGAGGGCCAACCGTATAGCCTTGTGACTTGCTTCCTACAAGCTTCTGAGCAAAAGCTCGAACAGCATGCTGTACCGTGCTCTCTTCGCCCCTTTGCCGTGGGCACCTGGCAGTGTTCCAGGTAGTGGCTATTCCAATAGCCTGGTTTCTGGAGTGAGGAACGCGACCAACCCTCAATGAACATGTAGTACAGAATTTTGATCCGTAGCTGGTTGAATCCAGAGATGTGGAACCCACATATACAGAGGGCCAACTATGTTATGATATTCTGGAAAAGGCTAAACGATGGTGACAGTAACGATATCATTGCTTTCCAGAGGTTGGGGTGGAGGGAGGGATGAAAAGGCAGAGCACAGAAGACTTTTAGGGCGGGGAAGGCGTTCTGGATGATATTAGAATGGGACTACATGTCAAAGGTACAATACCCAGAGCGAACGCTAAGATAAGCTATGGACTTTGGGTGATGACGATGTGTCAACGTAGGTTCGCCAGTGGCAACAAACGTACCACTGTGGTGAGGGATGTTGATAGTGAGGGGAGGCTGTGTGTGTGTCTTGGGGGGCAGAATGTATATGGGAACTCTGCACTTGCCATTCAGGTTTGCTGTGAACCTAAAACTGCTCTAAAAAGTAAAGTCTGTCTTAGAGAGAAGATACTGCCATTTAAATTTGAAAAGGAGAAGAGTGGAAGTAAAAATAAGCCATGGCACAGGAAGTAAGCCCCTCTCTTCCACGATAATGCGTATGAACGAAAATTCGTGTCTATGGGCCTCACACCTCTTAAAGGCCGCTTCCATCCTGTGAGGCTTTGTGGGGTAACTATCAGAGACTCTAAAGCTATAGCCTAGGTCAGTCAGCAGCCACACCGCTGGCCACTGGAAACGCGTGGGTCTCATCAGTGCCAGAGGAAGATGCTGAGCGGCATCCGGGTTGGACGGTCCCCAGAGTGCCCACAGCTGCAGTGGAAATTGCCTCTGCTGCTGTCATCCTAAGGAGCCTCCGCTGTTACTCCTGTGGAGCCAGTGGCTCAGTCCATAGGAAGTCCCAGGCTATTGAGAGGGGGTCTCTACTTACGCTTTCCTCTTTCCTCTGACCAAAATAATAACTGTTGAATGAAGTGACCGTGTCCTCAAAAGTCATCTGCTAGAAAATGCAAGTTTCCTGGGAAGGCTACTGACACCAGGGCCTTATATCCCACTGACACCAGGGCCCTGGGAAACTGAGCACAGGACAGCTCAATCTGGATGTGGATAAAGGAGAGGAGAGCCTAAACATTAGAGTCCTCTAATCCCAAATTCGAGTACAACAGTCCAAGTGGGGCACTTCCGTACGAGGACCTGGATGAAAGAGAGATATGGGGAGAAAGAGAAAGGAAAAAAGATGGAGTTTCCTTAAAGTTAAGGCCAATTAAAAATGTCTAAGGTTATTCCTCATTCTAAACTGTTCTAATGAACCCTGCTAGTTCCCAGTGCCACAGTAACTTTCCACTTCAACTTTGCCTTCTCTGTGTCCTAGACCAGCAGTTCTCAAACATTTCCAACTCAGAACCACTTTACACTCTTAACATTATTGAAGACCACAGAGTGCTTTTTTCATGGACTATATGTATCCATATCCACCTATTAGAAATGAAAATAGAGAAATGTTTAAAACACAAGCACAAGAAATTCCCTAGTGGTCCAGTGGTTAAGACTGCACTTTCACTGCCGAGGACCCGGGTTCAATCCCTGGTTGGAGAACTAAGATCCCACAAGCCAAGACGTGCAGCGGCCAAAAAAATAAAGTAAATAAAATGAAAAAAAAAAACCCACACAAGCACACACATCATATATGTCACAGAGCAGCAACATTATCACACGTCAACAGACAGCTTTGGCAGTTTCCTCTGCCCACAGCAAACTGCAATTGGTATTCAACCTCATGCTATTTGCGATGTACCTTCTTCCCGGCTCTTTTGTTTTCTTTACCGCTCTGGTCATAAAACTAGCTTCTGTATCATCGCCCAATCATGCCTTTATTGTAAGCAAAAATTTTTCTATACTTATTTTTTTAACTAGAAAAATAATTTAATTATATCATACATAAATAATAAACATTTCAACTTTATCACCAATGATGACTTACGTAGGTATCACTGTGTCAATCACATCTTCTCATTTAATATCTTCATAAAATATTCAGTTAAACACAATGAAATATTATATCTGTGCATAGAAAAAAAAGTCATTCAAACTGAATTAATCCATTGACACCATCAAGATAAGTGATGTGTTTACGAGGCACACTTTTTTTTTTTTTTTGGCTGCTTTGGGTCTTCGTTGCTGTGCGCGGGCTTTCTCTAGTTGCGGCGAGCGGGGGCTACTCTTCATTGCAGTGCGCGGGCTTCTCAGTGCGGTGGCTTCTCTTATTGCAGAGCACGAGCTGTAGGCCTGGGGGCTTCAGTAGTTGTGGCACGTGGGCTCAGTAGTTGTGGCTCGCGGGCTCTAGAGCGCAGGCTCAGTAGTTGTGGCGTGCGGGCCTCTCACTGTTGTGGCCTCTCCCATTGCGGAGTGCAGGCTCCGGACGCGCAGGCCCAGCGGCCATGGCACAATGGCACACGGGCCCAGCCGCTCCGCGGCATGTGGGATCTTCCCAGACCGGGGCACGAACCCGTGTCCTCTGCATCGGCAGGCAGACCCTCAACCACTGTGCCACCAGGGAAGCCCACAAGGCACACATCTTAACACACTCCGAGGCAGTGATGATATCTTGTAAGATGCAATAAAGCGAAATATAGTCTACCAAAACAGTCAAATTGTGTTGAACAGAAAAATACTTTATACTGTTCCCGTTCTTAAATTTAAATTAGTTAAAATTAACTAAAATGTAAAGTTTAGTCCCTCAGTGACACTCACTATGTTTCAGGGGTCAGAGTCACATGTAACTAATGGTAACCATATTCATCATTACAGATTTAGAGACTTTCTTACTCTTCCTGAGTCACTGTGATAAATTATTATTATAGGAATTTGTCCATGATGTTTAAGTTTTCAAATTTATTGGAATAAAGTTATTTAATTCTCTTTAATCTCTATCAATTCTGTAGTTTCTCATTCTTAATTTTGTTTATTTGTGCTTTTTTCCCCCTTAATCAGTCCTACTAGAGGCGTATCTACTTTATGAGCTGTTTCAAAGCCTCGATTTTTGGCTTTATCGATTCACTGTACAGTATATGTCTTCAGTTCTATTCTAACTTCTTAACTTAGACCTGTATCTCATTAAGTTTGCTTCGGCTGGCCAGAGCCCATTTTTCCTGTGAGTGACTAAGGACCCCTCGCTGATGCTGCTTTAACATCCTCTCCTCTTATAGGGAGTATTCCAGTTACTACTGCAGTGTCACAAAACCCCTCGGAACTCAGTGGCTTCAAATGGAGCAATCATTTTATTACCTCTGATGGTTTCTGTGGGTCAGGAGTTGCTCCTGTCTGGGCATTTCTAGCTCAGAGTCTCTCATGAATGGCAATCAGACAGTAGGCAGAGCCCAGAGAGCAGGAGCTGGAGCTCTGAGGGTCAACCCGGGCTTTCTGTCCTTCAGGTAGTTACAGGGCTTCTGCACACGGTCTACAGGGCAGCACAAGTGTTCCAGGAAACAAGGCAGAAGCTGCATCACCTTTTCTGACCGAGCCTCAGAAGTCACGCAGCATCAATTTTGCCGTATTCTTGGTTACAAAGGAAGTCAGATGTGAGGGGAGGGCACACAGACCTCCTGTCTTCATAAGAGGAGCATCAAGGTCCTATTGTGAATAGTATGTGAGAGGGAAAATATCGTGCAGCTGTTGTTGTTGAAACAGGGAACAATTTTAAAGAACACAGAGTCCACCTTGACTTGAGGACCACATTACAGTGTCAGCTTTAAGATGGTGTATTTCTCAAAGTGAATATTTTTACCCCCTCTACCTGGCGGCATTTTCTAAGGCTTAGTATAAGGAGAAAGAATGCTCCAGAGAAACGAATGAATCAGACAAAAAGAGGGCACAGATAGACTCCCACTCGACATGATGGTTCGTTCAGTTGAGGTTCAGCTCTGTGGAGCTGAAGGTCCGTGGGATGACCTTTCAAATACAGACCCAGTCTCTTGCCTATTCTGAGTCCTTTATTGTCCACCATCAATAATATCTGACGGCACTGGAATGGGACAGCTCCCTCAGAGAAGAATCTAGTAGGGAAAGGGTGATGTCTATACATAATGAGTGCAATCTATACAACATTATAGAAAACTCCAAGACCATTCACAACAGAAACCATCTGGCCAAGATGCCTCATTGAATAGAGTGGAAAAATATCTAATGGACACCCTAGTTGAATTTTGTTAAATGCTCCATTGATTTAACAACATACTAAGCAAATTTGAAAAGAAAATAAGAGTGGAAAGAAGAAAAAGTTGCATGGCAGTTCAGTAAATAAAAAGGCTATAAGAAACACCTGATCATCTTCAAGACTCTATCATAGTTTGAAAAGAAAAAAACCTACAATAGGGGGGTGGGGGAGGGAGGGATTGGGAGTTTGGGATTAGCAGATGCAAACTATTACATATAGAATGGATAAACAGCAAGGTCCTACTGTATAGCACAGGGAGCTACATTCAATGTCCTGGGATAAAGCATAATGGAAAAGAATATAAAAAATAATATGTATATGTTTAAAACTGAGTCACTTTGCTGTACAGCAGAAATTAACACAACATTGTAAGTCAACTATACTTCACTAAAAAATAAATTAAAAAATAAAATAACAGAAAAACACCCTACAATAATTTTTCCTGGGTTTGGGGTGAAGAAAACAAAAACATCAAGTACAAAACCTAGCTCTAACAACAGGGCATGTTATCTCACGAGAGGAACAATACATATTGCCGACCCTCTCACTGATTTTCCCATCTAATCTTCTTATTCTTTTGAAAACTTCTCTAGCTGAGCATCCCTCCCAGCAGTGGCATCTGCCCTGGTGTGACTCCATTAACTAACCATTCTCCTAAGTTCTCCAACCCAAATTCTCACCAACACTCAGAGGGCCCTTAGAGGCCCAGGTGTCTCCTTTTCCAGCAATCAGCTTCTCTCCCCTCAACCTCAGTTTATCAGCAATTCTTCTCAGCTGGTGGATTCTTCAGGGCTTCCTTCCCTCCCGAGGAAGTTAATCTGGACCAGTGGTTATCGCAGTGTGGTCCCTGAATCAGTAGTATCAGCATCAATGTTAGATGTTGTTAGAAATGCAACCTCTTGAGTACCGCCTCAAACATAGAGAATCAGTTACTCTGCAGGTGTTGCCAGCAATCTGTAATTTAACAAACCCTCCAGGTGATTCTGGTGCATTCAAGTTTGAGAACACTGGCTTAGAAACTGGTAGCATCTACCACCAGAGAATTGATCAGCCCATGTTGATTATAACCCATGTTATAAGTGTATAGGGCTAGAGGCTGCCTCCTTCCAGGTTATCTGCACCATGTCTCCAGTGAGCAGTATCTCTGCCCTGTAATATGTATATGTAATACGACAGGATAAAATTCTAAATGCAAAGAATTCTTCGTATTAATTCATGCCAGAATTCTTTGCATTAATGCAAAGCCTGCAATGACTGGGCTTCTGATTTCAGTTCCTGAGCTGGGTGCATTTCTGATTTCAGTTCAGAGCTGGGTGCATTTCTGCCCATAGACTATAGGAGAAACCTGCTATTCTCATTAATTGGTTATGCTTATCACCAATGAGCCTTTACCAATTATTTATAAATTTATCTACATTCTAAGAAAATTAATTTATCTCTAAGGTTTAGATCCTTCTCCTTTCTGACTGTGTAGGAAAAACAAAATGTTTTAATAGTGGTAAGAATAGTATGATCATTGAAATCTCAGGCAATATCCAGGACCATCTCTTTGCTTCTCAATTCATGTAAAAACTCACTCTTCCTTCTCATCAAACAGTTCTATATTGGAAAGAAAGAAAATTGGAGATGGAATTCCTCACCTCTTAACTCACCGACTGCATACCAGTTCGTTTTATGTCTGGATTCCATTTTTTTCTATTCTAAATTTTTATTATTTTTTAATTGAAGTATAGTTGATCGAATTCCATTGTTGTAAGGCAATGCAGATACGTACTGGGAGGTCCAAAGACTTTATAATCTGTGACTAACATACTGGGCTTTTGGACTAGCATTGGTCTTTTATGTATGGGAAGAGGCTCTTAGGAGAGAATTTTAGAAAAGAGGCCAAATGTAATTTCTTCAGATCAAGCCAAGAGGCACGTTGCTTCTCTGCAACCTCACTATTCGAAGTGCGGGCCTGGATTAGCAGCGGTGGCAACACCTGGCGTCCAGTAAGAACTGTAGCATCTCAATCTCCACGGCAGTTATTTTTTTTATTTATATATTTTTTTGCAGTACGCGGGCCTCTCACTGTTGTGGCCTCTCCCGTTGCGGAGCACAGGCTCCGGACGCGCAGGCTCAGCGGCCATGGCTCACGGGCCCAGCTGCTCCGCGGCATGTGGGATCTTCCCGGACCGGGGCACGAACCCGCGTCCCCTGCATCGGCAGGCGGACTCTCAACCACTGCGCCACCAGGGAAGCCCTCCACGGCAGTTATTGAATCAGGATCTGCATGCGAACAAGGGCTCCAGGTGACTTGAATGCACAGTGACGTTTGAGAAGCCCCGCTCTACTCTGCTGGAAGACAGAGGCTTTGCAGCAGGAGTGCTCTCTGGAGGGCCGTGGTAAGCAGCCTTCTGAATGGTCCCCGGCGATCCCCACCTCCTGGTATTTACGCTCTGCGTAATCCCCTCCCCTTGAGTGTGAACTGGATGTAGTAACTTGCTTCTAAAAATAGCATATGGGGGAGGGACAGATTGGGAATTTGGGATTAACGTA
The DNA here is from genome assembly GCF_949774975.1 of Lagenorhynchus albirostris. Taxonomy (NCBI): domain Eukaryota; kingdom Metazoa; phylum Chordata; class Mammalia; order Artiodactyla; family Delphinidae; genus Lagenorhynchus; species Lagenorhynchus albirostris. The sequence goes on from NC_083099.1 coordinate 3,883,822, forward strand.
CACACACTACTGTATGTAAACTAGATAACCAACAAGGACCTACTGTATAGCACAGGGAACTCTACTCAATATCTTGTAATAACATATAATGGAAAAGAATGTAAAAAAAGAATATATATATTTATATATATATGTATAACTGAATCACTTTGCTGTAACCTGAAACTAATACGTTGTAAATCAGCTATAGTCCAATATAAAATAAAAATTAAAAAAATAAAAATAGAATATGGCACAGTGATGGATGCCACTTCTGAGATTGGTATACAAGACTGAGACGTATCTTCCTCACACTCCCTCTTTCCAGCTCTTCTTACCTGCTCACCCTTATAAAGCAAACAGCAGTGTTAGGAGCTGCCCTGTGGAGAGACTCATGTGGTAACTTCTTGGCCGAAGAACAACAGGCAACAAGGAACGGCATCCTGCCAGCAGTGCGTGAGGTCAGAACGGATCTTTCCCGGAGTTGAGCTAACTTCAGCCACACCCAGCACCTTGATTGCAGCCCGTGGAGATCCCGAAGCACAGAACCCCGCTAAGCAGCGTGCAGATTTCTGACCCGAGGAAATGCGAGATAATAAAAGTTGATGTCTTAAGCCAGTAAGTTTTAGGGTAATTAGTTACTCAGCAGTTGATGACTATGACGAATAAAAGGGGCAATCAGCAGATCAAGGACACTGAAAATTCAAACATGTCCAGATTCCCCTGAAGTCACAGGGACCTAACAGACCGGTAGATAAATAAGCACCGCCTACTAGAGCCAACACCTGGGAAGGAGATTTTCTTTGAGTGAGTAGTGAAACTGAAAACAGTGGGATTGGTTGAAAGTCTACATAAGTGAAGCAGTAGCTCCTGCCTAGGTCCCACCCAACAGTGAAGCTTTATACTATAGTCAATGCAGGTCCCTAGAGCTGCCCAACACACACACACACACACACACACACACACACACACACAGTGTCCAGTCAGCTTTCTAATGCTTCACTCAAATATAAACAGATAGCAGTGGATCACTAGACTTTTGAGGGAAGATTCTACCATATGGAAAGAAAATAGGAACTAAAGAAACAATACAAGGAGCAAGAAAACTATTCTTTATTTTTGGAGAAGTGAGAGAAGACAGAGCATCCATGAAACCAGGATGTTACAAAAAAAGGAACACAAAACAAGTAAGAATTCTTGGAAAGTAAAGACAATATACAAAATAAAAATGTATTGGAAAAATTAGAAGGCAAAGAAACCATTAAGCAGAACAGAAAGACAAAAGATGGACATTACAAGCAATTTTTGGGTTTTTTTTTTGGCCGTGCCACGTGGCATGCAGGACTTTAGTTCCCTGACCAGGGGATCGAACCCGTGCCCCTGCAGTGGAAGCGTGGAATCTAACCACTGGACCACCAGGGAATTCCCACAAGCAATTTTTGAAAAAACTTAAAAGATCAATCCAAGAGATGTAGTAGGAGTTCTGGAAAGAAAATGATCAAAGAAATAATTCAAGAGAATTTTTCCTGAAAGGGTTTCCAGATTAGAATATTCACAGATTATCCGGCACAAGTAATGAAAAAAACAATTATCGTCAAGGTATGTCATGGTGAAATTTTGAAACATCAGGGACCAAGAGAGGATCATAAAAACATCCAGAAACAAAGATCAGATCACAGGCAGTACATAGAAATCAGACTATCAACAGACACCTGATGAATGCCTTCAAAGTTTTGAAATAAAAATAATTTACCCTAAATCTCAAAACTCAGCTGAACCATCAGTCAAGTGCAAGGATAGGATAAAGATATTTTAAGACGGGAAAATTTTCCAAAAATTCCCCTTCTATACACCTTCTCTTAGAAGGTTACTTAGGTGATGTAACGTAGATTAGGAGGATGGAGGGAAGAGAAGTGTATGTGTTGTGGGGCGGGCAGGGGAGGGCGGCAATAGACCCACACATGTCAAGGTACAGGAGGAAGGGATGCTTGTGATAGAGAAATGTTGTTTATTTAAATTCTCATCTTCCATAATAGAAAGTCAATAGGTAATGCCTAAAACTTATGAGTAAAAGAAATAGCATTTTAAGGATACCATTTAGAAATACTAAGGAGATACTGAAAGAGTTAAAACTGAAGGACTGAAGGATGAGGAAGGGTAGGTAGGGCAGGGTACCCCTGTTATTCATCATAAGCCTTGTAGTACCATTTGATTTCTTAAAATATGTGAATTCATTGGTTTGATGATAATAAAAATTGCTTTAAAAACAAAAACTGTCCGTTAGCAGATGTAAGCTATTATATATGGAATGGATAAACAAGGTCCTACTGTATATCACAGAGAACTATATTCAGTATCCTGTGATAAACCATAATGGAAAAGGATATTTTAAAAATATACATATATATGTATAACTGAATTACTTTGCTGTACAGCAGAAATTAACACAACATTGTAAATCGACTATACTTAAAACAAACAAAAAACTGTCCAATTCCCCTTAAACACCATAATCTTCCAAGATAATAAGTAAAGAATACAGACAGCTGAATTACAGAAGGGCTGTTATTAGGTGTTTGAGTTACTTTCTCACTGTTCCCATTTCTGGTCAGGGTATTACTGGTGAAAATCAGTCTCCTTCGAAATTAAAAGAATAAAGAATACTTTGAAACTATAATTCCATTTCTGGCACTCAATCCAAGCAAAATAATCCTAATAATAGAAAAATCTTTATGTGAAATGATATATAGCACTGTTTATATGTTACTATAAAACTGGCAAATCCTTAACTGCCCAAACATAAGAAAACATGCGTAAATTCTCCTCAGCCTTTAAAAAGAATGTTTATGAAGATGAGGTAGTAACGTGAAAATGTCGATAATCTACTGTTAAGTGACAAAATCAGTGTGAAAAATTGCATATAAAGTAGTATTACAGCTATTTTTAAAATATCTGTGCATAAAGAAATGTTGGGAGAATATATCAAAAGGTTTACAATGGTTTTGTTTCAACGGTGATTTTATGAATAATTTTTTTCTTTATACTTTGTATATTTTCAAAAACATTTCAAAATTTTATGTTAGTATTATAACAAAAATACTTGAAAATATGAATTAAAATTAATTTTTATATTTTAAAAACTTTGGAGCTTACCATTTTGATTCTGTCAACTTAGCCTTAAAAAAACACATGGGATTTTTTTAAAATTTTTTATTGGAGTATAGTTGATTTACAATGTTGTGTTAGTTTCAGGTGTACCACAAAGTGAATCAGTTATACATATACATCTATCCACTCTTTTTTAGATTCTTTTCCCATATAGGTCATTACAGAGTATTGAGTAGAGTTTCACTGTGCTATACAGTAGGTCCTTATTAGTTATCTATTTTATATACAGTAATAAAACCCATGGGATTCAAAAAAAATTTTTACTGGAGTATAGTTGATTCACAATGCTGTGTTAGTTTCAGGTGTACAGCAAGGTGAATCAGTTATATATATACATATATACATTCTTTTTTTTTTTTTTAGATTCTTTTCCCATATAGGCCATAATAGAGTATTGAGTAGAGTTCCCTGTGCTCTACAGCAGGTTCCTATTAGTTATCTATTTTATATATAGTAGTGTGTATATGTCAGTCCCAAACTCCCAATTCATCCCTCCCTCCCCGCCCCTTCTCCTTTGGTAACCGTAAGTTTGTCTTCCACGTCTGTGAGTCTATCTCTGTTCTGTAAATAAGTTCATCCATATCATTTAGTTTAGATTCCACATATGAGTGACATCACATGATATTCATCTTTCTCTGTCTGACTCATTTCACCCAACACAATCCCATGGGATTTTTTAATGGCAGTCATTTCAAACCCATAGATAGTTGATTCTTTGACGAGCTTATGAATACAAACATTTTAGTCAAAATCATCCCAACATTGATAAATTTTCAGCAAGAAACTATTAACTAGAGAAATCCATTAGGCCACTTGACTTGAATAATTTATTGCTGAACTAATCAGTAATTGATCAATTTTGTGTATGGCAAAGTTAAGCTGTTTCAAATAGCTCCCATTTTCACTTTGGCTTGCTGGAACTATTTTCATAAAAATCAGATTTCTCTCTCAAAATCTTATACAAAAGAGTTGATGCATTGATCATCTTTTTTTGACAATCAGAGCTTCAACTATTAAGATTTCTGTCAATGACTTATTTTGTCTAAGTCCTTCTGCCTTATCGAATTTTGCAGATTTTCATTTTGCCAAGATTTAATTCTATTATTTTTGAGTCAACCACAGATCTTACCATATTTAGTTTTAGCTGTTGTCAGTTTTATTTTTACCATAATAGTCATCATGAATTTTATTTCTTATGCCTGTTGTTTTCTATTTTTAAAAACTCTAGGGAATTCCTTGGCAGTCCAGTGGTCAGGACTCTGAGCCTCCGCTGCAGGGAGCACAGGTTCAATCCCTGGCCAGGGAACTAAGATCCCACACGCCACGCAGCATGGCCAAAATATTAAAAACAGAAACAAAAACAGGTACTTCCCTGGTGGCGCAGTGGATAAGACTCTGTGCTCCCAAAGCAGGGGGCCTGGGTTTGATCCCTGGTCAGGGAACTAGATCCCACGGGCCTGTGAGCCGCAACTAAGGAGCCTACCTGCTGTAACTAAGACCCAGTGCAACCAAATAAATATTAAAAAAACAAAAAAACAGAAGACTGTCCTTCCGATCTCCCTGACTTACTGCTTCACTGGCCTCCTTTCTTACCTCCAGCCTCCCAAGCTCATTCCCAACTCAGGGCCTTTACATTTGCTGTTCCTTCTGTCTGGAATACTTTTCCCTGAGGTCATCACATGGAGTCTCCTTCTATCCTCCACATCTTATCTATGTCCTCTCCTCCTGGGGACCTCCCCAATTCCTATTTAATTCCACCCTTGCTCCACAATTCTTGTCACTATCTGAAATTATTTCATTTATTTACTTGTTTATTGTCTTCACTACTAAAATATGGGATACACCGGAGCAGGAACCTTATCCGTCTTGTTCACTGGTGTATTTCATTCTCCTGGCACATGGTTATTCCTCAATAAATATTTGTGGAAGGGACAAACAAATGAACGATGTGTAGAAAGAGCTGTTTTGGAAGAATGAAACAAATTATGTCACGGAAGAGTCAGAAATGCCATCGCTAAACAGGCGTCTTGTGATTGAAGGATGAGTAGAAATTCAGATGGTGGGGGACAGGCAGTTGAGAAGGGGGCCAAGCAGAAGAACAGAGATGAAAGAAAGGTACAAGACAATAAAGTCTGTGAAAGGTGTCTAAACGAGAAAGAAGGAAGAGCTTTACTGAGCATCGAGAGAGCAATGTGGTTGATACTTAAATGGTTTCATTACTGCCTGGCAGTCAAAGGCACTGTGACAAGCAGAATAACACCTCCAAAGATGTGCACATTCTGTGACATGATTCCCAGAACCTGAGAGCATCTTACGGTACATGACAGGGGGATTAAGGTTGCAGATGGCATTCAGGTTGTTAATCAGCTGACCTTAAAACAAAGAGATCAGCCTGGATTATCCAGGTGGGCCCAGTGTAATCACAAGGGTTTTTGTTTGTTTGTTTTTTATTCTTTTTCAAATTCTTTTTCCATTTAGGTTATTACAGAATGTTGAGCAGAGTACCCTGTGTGATACGGTAGGTCCTTGCTGGTTACCTATTTTAAATATAGCAGTGTGTACATGTCAATCCCAAGCTGCCAGTCTATCCCTCCCTCCCCAACCCCTCCCCCCTGCTAACCACAAGTTCATTCTCTAAGTCTCTGAGTCTGTTTCTGTTTTGTAGATAAGTTCATTTGTATTTCTTTTTAGATTCCGCATGTAAGCGATATCACATGATATTTGTCTTTCTCTGGCTTAATTCACTTAGTATATAATATCCAGGCCCATCCATGTTGTTGCAAATGGCATTATTTCATTCTTTTTAATGGCTGAGTAATATTCCAATGCATATATGTATCCCATCTTCTTTATCCATTCATCTGTCAGTGGACATTTAGGTTACTTCCATGTCTTGGCTATTGTAAATAGTGCTGCAATGAACACTGGGGTGCATGTATGCTTTCGAACCAAAATTTTCTCCAGATGTATGCCCAGTAGTGGGATTGCTGGGTCATATGGTAGTTCTATTTTTCATTTTTTAAGGAACCTCTATACTGTTCTCCATAGTGACTGTATCAATTTACATTCCCACCAACAGTGCAAGAGGTTTCCCTTTTCTCCACACCCTCTCCAGCATTTATTGTTTGTAGATTTTTTGATGATGGCTGTTCTGACTGGTGTGAGATGATATCTCATTGTGGTTTTGATTTGCATTTCTCTAATCATTAACGATGTTGAGCATCTTTTCATGTGCCTCTTGGCCATCTGTATGTCTTCTTTGGAGAAATGTCTGTTTAGTTCTTCTGCACAAGGGTCCTTTAAATGAGGAATTGGGGGGCAGAAAGTCAGTGTCATCATGGCGCAGGCTGAGAAAGACCAGACCGGCCACTGCTGGCTTTAAAGATGGAAGGAAGCCACAAACGAGGAATGGGGGCAGCTTCTGGAAGCGGGAAAAGACAAAAAAACATCTTCCCCTAGAGCCTCCAGAAAGAAACGCAGCCCTGCCAATACCTGGATTTTGGCCTCGCAAGACCCACTTTGGACTTCTGACCTCCAGAACCGCAAGATCAGAAATTTGTGTTGTGTTATGACCCTAAATGTGTGGTACCTTGTTATAGAAGCAATAGAGAACAAATACAGACACCAAAACGTCACTGCGGTCAGATGAGGAAAAGGAAAGCGACGTTCACAGCTCGTTTGAGTTTATGTTCTGGTGAATGGAGACACTTTGGTAGGCATCAGAGAGGCTGAATTCCACTCTCAGACGCTGACTTTACCCAATTCATCTTTGCTTGCATGACCTGCAAGAACAACCTGAAGGACAAGAAATCTTGAAAATCACCTTCAAGGTACAAAAGAAAAATTGAGCAGATTAGATTGGAGTGGGTCCTTCTGGGCAGTCAGCACTGTTTTACCTTCATGTTCTCCCAGGATTTAGAAATCATTTATTCTTAAATGCATTCCTTAAGCAATCTTTTATCAATTTTTAGAAAGCCTATTAGATAATAAGTCTTCTGATATTCTGAATTTTTTTTTTTTTTACAGGAGAGCAAGAACGGATGCTTTCGCTGAAAGAAGAGGAATAAAATCTCTGAAGAATGTCCTCTCAGGAAGGTGGTCAAGCTGTGAGTAATCACCATTTTGGTAAGCACTAATTCTTGCAGAGTTGGTCCTTATAGGTCAACTGGATCCCTTTCTTTTGCTTTGTAAATTGAGCTGAAACTGCTGGCTGCCTTCCCAGAAGTACCACCCCTGCAGGCACTGTATAATGAGGCGATCCACAGGGCTGATCTCAGCATAAATAAAAGTTCAAGCTGAGACTGAAATTTGTAGCAGTATGAAAGCAAAATAGCTGGAGGAATTGCAACAGAATGACATTATTCTAATAACTGAGTAATCATTTAATCATTCAAAGAACCGATATTGCAAGTGTCATTATGACAGCATGGGCCGTAGCTGCCTAAGACACAGGCTTCCTTCTCACTTTATACCCGTGACAAAACATAAGGATACAATTACGTTTGGTGTTTGGTTTGTTGCAGTGGTTTGTTTGGAGGTGAGGAAAGGTAAGATGTTTCCTCTTTCTTTGTGAAAAAAATTTCTGCACATAAATGATGGAAGGAAGGGAAGAACAAAGGATACACATGTTATTGAGTCCAAGCTCATACTGCCGGCTGCAAAACAGGCCAATAAATTGAGGATGAGTTGTTGGGGGCAAGGAATAGTGACTTTATTTGAAAGGCCAGCAGACCGAGAGGGTGGTGGACTAGTGTCCCAAAGAACCATCTTGCCCAAGTTAGAATTCAGGCTTCTTTTATACTAAAAAAGGAGGGAGTAAAGTCAAACATTTCCTGGTTCCAGTCAACTTCCAGAGGGGGTGTGTTAATTTCTCCCTTCCTGCCATCATTCACAGGTGGGCCTGGTCAGGATGTTTCCTGTGAGCTAAACAGAGGTATTTTAGCTTAATGCTCTTTATCTGGGGAGCAGGGTTCCCAGAGATGGGCCATTATGTAGAATTTAAGCTTAAAGGCAACATCCCTTTAGTGATTAACTTGTAGCAAAAGCAATAGAATACAAAGGTTAATGTAAAAGAAATGGATCCAATATGGAGTCAGATTTGTTCTCCCCTATTATACACACACAAATACAAAGAGTTCCCCATTTCTTTTGGGCTAATATAAAGTCCAGGTCATTACTTTGCCTTTTTTTTTTTTTTTTTTTTGGCCATGCTGTGCAACATGCGGGATCTTAGTCCCCCAACCAGGTATTGAGCCCGCGCCTTGTGCATTGGAAGTGCTGAGTCTTACCCACTGGACCAGCAGGGAGTCCATATTTTGCCATTTCTTGAGCTAACTTTAGAAACATCTCTTAACCCCCATCCATTAAACTATTGATGTCACTGAAGGAAAAAAGAAAAAGAAATCTCTCTCAAGCATTGTTAACATTTATTATAGGTAAATTTTGGAGTATTGCTTAACAGAAAACAAAAGCATTATGTGGTGTGAAACTGAAAATATCCTATTTTAGAATTTCTAGTATTTGTGGTTCTATATTCATTACTGTGGCATTCTACTAGATTTTCCTTCTTCAAATTAATGACTTGTCCTAGAAGGAGAGGTAAAAAACAGGATACAACATCTTCAATGAGATGTTAACAGTTGAACAGTAAGTTTGTACAGCTTTATGCACATTTAAAAAAATTCATAAGCATGCACATTTAAAAAAATTTACTAGCTTGCAAAAATGTTTATTCGTGAATGTTCTCTGCTACACAACTGCTCTAATAGCTTATGGGTAAGTTTCCTGTAAACCTAACCAAAACAGATCAGAAGAAAAGACCATCGCTGGAAAGGACGGATGACACACTTTAGTGTAAGGCAGTATTTCTCAATGTATTTTTTCATTATCACTCACCTAAGGGAAAAAAATTAAACATCATTTAAATTCTTCGTAAAGGGAGAAATAAGTACCAAAGAATAAGATTTTGTCAGGTGGGGTTGAGTTTCAGAGTGCCACAAAGTATCGTAATGCCTGTTTTTCTTTTTTTTGCCCTTTAAGAACCAATTTTCACTCCCTTGGGGGCAATACTACCTTAGCCCTTTGAGAATGCATGGGATAAATAAAGCAAGGCAAAAAAAAAAAAAAAAAGGCAAGCGGAGGGGAGGAAGAATGGGGGTTGAATGTAGGCCCTTACCCCCCAGCCCCATATGTTCTATGTATAACCTGACGTATGTGATGGGCAGGGTTTTCGCAGAGTGGTGCTATTGACATTTGGGGCTGGATAATTCTTTGTTGCGGGCAGTGCGGGGCGGTGGCGGGGGGGGAGTTGTCCTGTGCATTATAGGATGTTTAGCAGCATCTCTGGCTTTTACCCTCTTGAGATGCCAGTAGCAAACCCCCAACTCCCAGGTGTGACAAAAATATCTGTAGTCATTGCCAAATGTCCCCCGGGGGGGGGGGTGGAAATTGCCCCCATTGAGAACCACTAGCACAGAGCGATTTACAAAGTGGCTACAGTGAGGAGAAGCGTGTGGAGGTGCGGGGTGGAAGACAGAATAGTGACACACGCAGACAGCAGAGCAATACTGTGTGGGCATCCTACCGCTACTATAACTAATGACCACAAACTTGGCGCTTAACAAAAGACACACTTACTATCTTACAGTTCTGTAGGTCCAAAGTCTAACAGGCTCTCCATGAATTAAAAGCAAGGTGTCAATCCATATATACACTATTGATACTATGTATAAAATAGATAACTCATGAGAACCTACTGTATAGCACAGGGAACTCTACTCAATGCAATGTGGTGACCTACGTGGGAAGGAAATCTAAAAGAGAGGGGATGTATGTACATGCATAGCTGATTCATTTTGTTGTACAGTAGAAACTAATACAACATTGTGAAGCAACTATACTCCAATAAAAGTTTTAAAAATAAAATAAAATCGAGGTGTCAGCAGGGCTGCATTCCTTTCCAGGGCCTCTGGGGGAATCTGTTTTCTGGCCTCTCCCAGCTTCTAGAGGCTGCCCACTGTCCTTGGCATGTGCTCCCCATCCATCTTCAGAACCAACAATGTCAGGCCAAGTCCTTCTCACCTTGCCATCTCTCTGACACTCATTCTTGTCCGCCTCCCTCTTGTATTGAAAGGACCCTTGTGATCACACTGGGCCCACCCAGGTAATCTCCCCATCACAAGGGCAGCCGATTAGCAACATTATTCCATCTGCAACCTTAATCCCCCTTTGTTTTGTAACTTAACATACTCACAGGGTATTAGGGTGGGACATTTTTGGGAGGGGGCATGATTCTGCCCACCACAAATAAATGTGGAATGATCCTATGTACAGTGATGTTACTAACTCCCAACGTAGAAGAAACACCCCTTTTTGGAGGAAGGAGTAAAAGTGAAACACACGCTAGTTCCTGCTCTTCCCAACAAGAGGCCCCTGTAAGCCTCTCTGCCCCTTTCTTTATAAAACAACAGAAGTTAGTTTTCGGCGGGTGATAATAGGTAGTTCTCATGTGGATTGTTTCATTAAGGTTGTACACTTCAGCTCATGAAATCTCAGGTTAAGACAGGGACCTCCAGACAGAGGAGTGGATAAAGAAGATGTGGTATATATATACAATGGACTATTACTCAGCCATAAAACAGAACAAAATAATGCTATTTGCAGTGACATGGATGGACCTAGAGATTATCATACTAATAAGCCAGAAAGAGAAAGACAAATACCTAGGGCTTCCCTGGTGGCGCAGTGGTTAAGAGTCCACCTGCCAATGCAGCGGACAGGGGTTCGATCCCTGACCTGGGAAGATCCCACATGCTGTGGAGCAACAACCAAACCCATGCGCCACAACTACTGAGCCTGTGCTCTAGAGCCTGCAAGCCACGACTGCTGAGCCTGTGTGCCACAGCTACTGAAGCCCGCGCACCTAGAGCCTGTGCTCTGCAACGAGAGGCCACCGCAATGAGAAGCCTGCGCACTGCAAAGAATAGCAGCCCCCACTCGCCGCAACTAGAGAAAGCCCGTGTGCAGCAACGAAGACGCAACAGAGCCAATGAATAAATAAATACATTTATATATAAGAAAGGTGATATCACCTTTATGCGGAATCTTAAAAAAATGATACAAATGAACTTATTTACAAAACAGAAATAGAGTTACAGATGTAGAAAACAAACCTATGGTTACCAAAGGGGAAAGGAGGGGAGGGATAAATTGGGACATAGGGATTGACACATACACACTACTATATATAAAATAGATAACTAATAAGGACCTACTGTACAGTACAGGGAACTCTATCCAATACTCTATAATGACCTGTATGGGAAAAGAATCCAAAAAAAAGTGGATACATGTATATGTATAACTGAGTCAAGAGGGAACACAGCAGAAACAAGAAGAACTACAATTCTGTGGCCTGTAGAAGGAAAATCACATTCACAGAAAGATAGACAAAATGAAAAGGCAGAGGATTTTGTAACAGATGAAGGAACAAGATAAAACCCAGAAAAACAAATAAATGAAATGACACAGGCAATCTTCCAGAAAAAGAATTCAGAATAATGATGGTGAAGATGATCCTGGACCTCGGAAAAAGAATGGAGGCAAAGATCGAGAAGATGCAAGAAATGTTTAACGAAGACCTAGAAGAATTAAAGAACAAACACCTAGAAGAATTAAAGAACAAACAAACAGAGATGAACAATACAATAACTGAAATGAAAAATACACTAGAAGGAATCAATAGCAGAATAACTGAGGCAGAAGAACGGATAAGTGACCTGGAAGACAGAATGGTGGAATTCATTGCCGCAGAACAGAATAAAGAAAAAAGAATGAAAAGAAATGAAGACAGCCTAAGAGCCCTCTGGGACAACATTAAATGCAACAACATTCATATTATAGGGGTCCCAGAAGGAGGAGAGACAGAAAGGACCCGAGAAAGTATTTGAAGAGATTATAGTCAAAAACTTCGCAAACATGGGAAAGGAAATAGCCACCCAAGTGCAGGAATTGCAGAGAGTCCCAGGCAGGATAAACCCAAGGAGAAACACACTGAGACACATAGTAATCAAATTGACAAAAATTAAACACAGAGAAAAATTATTGAAAGTAGCAAGGGAAAAATGACAAATAACATACAAGGGAACTCCCATAAGGTTAACAGCTGATTTCTCAGCAGAAACTCGACAAGCCAGAAGGGAGTGGCATGATATATTTAAAGAGATGAAAGTAAAGAACTTACAACCAAGATTACTCTACCTGGCAAGGATCTCATTCAGATTCAACGACAAAATCAAAAGCTTCATAGACAAGCAAAAACTAACAGAATTCAGCACCAGCAAACCAGCTCTACAACAAATGGTAAAGGAACTTCTCTAAGTGGGAAACAAAAGAGAAGAAAAGCACCTAAAAAAACAAACTCATAACAATTAAGAAAATGGTAATAGGAACATACATATCGATAATTACCTTAAACGTGAATGGATTAAATGCTCTAACCAAAAGACACAGGCTCACTGAATGGATACAAAAACAAGACCCATATATATGCTGTCTAAAAGAGACCGACTTCAGACCTAAGGACACATACAGACTGAAAGTGAGGGGATGGAAAAAGATATTCCATGCAAATGGAAATCTAAAGAAAGCTGGAGTAGCAATACTCACATCAGACAAAATAGACTTTAAAATAAAGAATGTTACAAGAGACAAGGAAAGACACTACATAATGATCAAGGGATCAATCCAAGAAGAAGATATAACAATTTTAAATATATATGCACCCAACATAGCAGCACCTCAATATATCAGGAAACTGCTAACAGCTATAAAAGAAGAAATCGACAGGAACGCAATAATAGTGGGCGACTTTAACACCTCACTTACACCAATAGACAGATCATCCAGAGAGAAAATTAATAAGGGAAGACAAGCTTTAAATAACACAATAGACCAGGTAGATTTAATTGATATCTATAGGACATTCCATCCAAAAACAGCAGATTACACTTTCTTCTCAAGTGCACACGGAACTTCCTCCTGGATAGATCACATTTTGAGTCACAAATCAAGCCTCAGTAAATTTAAGAAAATTGAAATCATATCAAGCATCTTTTCCGACCACAGCGCTATGAGATTAGATATCAATTACAGGAAGAAAAAAAAGTAAAAAACACAAACACATGGAGCCTAATCAATACGTTACTAAATAACCAAGAGATCACTGAAGAAATCAAAGAGGAAATGAAAAAATATCTAGAGACAAATTACAATGAAAACATGACGATCCAAAACCTATTGGATGCAGCAAAAGCATTTCTAAGAGGGAAGTTTATAGCTATACAAGCTTACCTCAAGAAACAAGAAAAATCTCAAGTAAACAATCTAACCTTACACCTAAAGGAACTAGAGAAAGAAGAACAAACAAAACCCGAAGTTAGTAGAAGGAAAGAAATCATAAAGATCAGAGCAGAAATAAATGAAATAGAAACAAAGAAAACAATAGCAAAGATCAATAAAACTAAAAGTTGATTCTTTGAGAAATAAACAACATTGATAAACCTTTAGCCAGACTCATCAAGAAAAAGAGGGAGACAACTCAAATCAATAAAATTAGAAATGAAAAAGGAGAAGTTACAATGGACACTTCAGAAATACAAAGCCTCATAAGAGACTATTACAAGCAACTCTGTGCCAATAAAATGGACACACTGGAAGAAATGGACAAATTCGTAGAAAGGCATAACCTTCCAAGACTGAACCAGGAAGAAATGGAAAATATGAACAGACCAATCACAAGTAATGAAATTGAAACTGTGATTAAAAATCTTCCAACAAACAAAAGTCCAGGACCAGATGGCTTCACAGATGAATTCTATCAAACATTTAGAAGAGAGCTAACACCCATCCTTCTCAAACTCTTCCAAAAAATTGCAGAGGAAGGAACACTCCCAAACTCATTCTATGAGGCTGTCATCACCCTGATACCAAAACCAGACAAAGATACTACAAAAAAAGAAAATTACAGGCCAATATAACTGATGAACATAGATGCAAAAATCCTCAACAAAATACTAGCAAACAGAATCCAACAACACATTAAAAGGATCATACACCGTGATCAAGTGGGATTTATCCCAGGGATGCAAGGATTCTTCAATATATGCAAATCAATCAATGTGATACACCATATTAACAAATTGAAGGATAAAAACCATATGCTCATCTCAACAGATGCAGAAAATGCCTTTGACAAAATTCAACACCCGTTTATAATAAAAACTCTCCAGAAAGGGGGCATAGAGGGAACCTACCTCAACATAATAAAGACCATATACAACAAACCCACAGCAAACATCATTCTCAATGGTGAAAAACTGAAAGCATTTCTTCTAAGATCAGGAAAAAGACAAGGATGTCCACTCTCGCCACTATTATTCAACATAGTTTTGGAAGTCCTAGCCATGGCAATCAGAGAAGGACAAGAAATAAAAGTAATACAAATTGGAAAAGAAGAAGTAAAACTGTCAGTGTTTGCAGGTGACGTGATACTATGCATAGAGAATCCTCAAGATGCCACCAGAAAACTAGTAGAGCTAATCAATGAATTTGGTAAAGTTGCAGGATACAAAATTAATGCACAGAAATCTATTGCATTCCTATACACTAACAACGAAAGATCAGAAAGAGAAATTAAGGAAACAATCCAATTCACCATTGCAACAAAAAGAATAAAATACCTAGAAATAAACCTACCTAAGGAGGTAAAAGACCTGTACTCAGAAAACTATAAGACACTGATGAAAGAAATCAAAGATGACACAAACAGATGGAGAGATATACCATGTTCTTGGATTGGAAGAATCAATATTGTGAAAATGACTATACTACCCAAACCAATCTACAGATTCAATGCAATCACTATCAAATTACCACTGGCATTTTTTACAGAACTAGAACAAAAAATAATCTTAAAATTTGTATGGAGACACAAAAGACCCCAAACAGCCAAAGCAATCTTGAGGGGAAAAAACGGAACTGGAGGAATCAGACTCCCTGACTTCTGACTATTCTACAAAGCTATAGTCATCAAGACAATATGGTACCAGCACAAAAACAGAACTCTAGATCAGTGGAACAGGACAGAAAGCCCAAAGATAAACCCATGCACCTGTGGTCAACTAATCTATGACAAAGGAGGCAAGAATATACAATGGAGAAAAGACACACTTATCTTCAATAAGTGGTGCTGGGAAAACCGGACAGCTACATGTAAAAGAATGAAAATAGAACACTCCCTAACACCATACACAAAAATAAACTCAAAATGGATTAAAGACCTAAATGTAAGACTGGACACTATAAAACTCTTAGAGGAAAACATAGGAAGAACAGTCTGACATAAATCACAGCAAGATCTTTTTTGATCCACCTCCTAGAGTAATGGAAATAAAAACAAAAATAAACAAATGGGACCTAATGAAACTTAAAAGCTTTTGCAAAGCAAAGGAAACTATAAAGATGAAAACCCTCAGAATGGGAGAAAATATTTGCAAATAAATCAACAGGCAAAGGATTAATCTCCAAAATATATAAACAGCTCATGCAGCTCAATATTAAAAAACAAACAACTCAATCAGAAAATGGGCAGAAGACCTAAATAGACATTTCTCCAGAGAAGATATACAGATTGCCAACAAACACATGAAAGGATGCTCAACATCGTTAATTATTAGAGAAATGCAAATCAAAACTACAATGAGGTATCACCTCATACCAGTCAGAATGGCCATCATCAAAAAAGCTACAAACAATAAATGCTGGAGAGGGTGTGGAGAAAAGGGAACCTTCTTGCACTGTTGGTGGGAATGTTAATTGATAACAGCCACTATGGAGAACAGTATGGAGGTTCCTTAAAAAACTAAATATAGAATTACCATATGATACAGCAATCCCACTACTTGGCATATACCCTAAGAAAACCATAATTCAAAAAGACACATGCACCCCAATGTTCATTGCAGCACTATTTACAATAGCCAGGACATGGAAGCAACGTAAATGCCCATCAACAGATGAATGGATAAAGAAGATATGGTACATATACACAATGGAATATTACTCAGCCATAGAAAGGAACGAAATTGGGTCATTTGTAGAGACGTGGATGGATCTAGAGACTGTTATACAGAGTGAAGTAAGTCAGAAAGAGAAAGACAAATATCGTATATTAACGCATATATGTGGAACCTAGAAAAGTGGTACAGATGAACCGGTTTGCAGGGCAGAAATAGAGACACAGATGTAGAGAACAAACGTATGGACACCAAGGGGGGAAAGTGGCGGGGCGGGGATGGTGGTGGTGGGATGAATTGGGAGATTGGGATTGACATGTATACACTAATACGTATAAAATAGATAACTATTAGTTTCAGATAGTTTCAGATAACTATTATAGATAACTATAATAAGAACCTACTGTATAAAAATAAATTAAATTTTAAAAAAAAGCAATAACTGAGTCACTGATGTACACCTGAAACTAACACAACATTGTAAAAAACTATACTCCAAAAAAAAAATTTAAAAAGACAGGGACATCCTCCAGGTATCATTTATCTATAATATAGTATGGAAATGGTTGGAATTTCATTCTTTGATTTCTTTATTTATTGAATACCCTTTTATTGAGCCCAATTTGATAGGCATTCTCACAATAGCTATTACTGGAAGGCTGCCTGCTGTGACTAACTCAAAACACCCCTCAGAAAGTCTGCCAGACCTATAATCACTTCTGACACTTCCATTTAGTTGGGAGGTTTGGGGTCCATAAACACCTCACATTACAAAGAGAATTGAGGGCTCTAAGCCAGGCTGATTTCTAACCATCTGTAGTCAATTGGCTTTGGGGTGATATAACTTACAGAGGTTCTTAGCTATCTCTCCCCTCAAAATTAACTTCTCCATTCACAAAAACTTCAAAAACCAGTGGCAGGCCCCGCTGACTAATAATAAACATCACAGTGTCAGGCGAAGACTAGATAGAAAACACCCTGTCTCTGCGCATTTCCCAGTAGGAGGAAAAATGAGACAGTCTTTGGGGCCAGGAACGAATAGCCACTGTGTTACTTTTCTTTTTTTTTAATTAAATTAAATTAAAATTTTTTTATTGAAGTATAGTTGATTTACAGTGTTGTGTTAGTTTCAGGCATACAGTACAGCAAAGGGATTCAGTTATACATATACGTATATCAACTCCTTTTTAGATTCTTTTCCCATTTAGGCTGTTACAGAGTATTGAGTTCCCTGTGCTGTACAGTAGGTTCTTATTAGTTACCTATTTTATATATAGTAGTGTATATATGTTAATCCCAATCTCCCAGTTTATCCCTCCCCCCTTTCCCCCCTGGTAAACGTAAGATTGTTTTCTACATCTGTGACTCTGTTTCTGTTTTGTAGATAAGTTGAAAAATCTGTTTTATTATATGAGCCTAGAACTTAACTTCATTCCACATGTAAACACAAACTGCTTTTTGCACAGTTTGAATATATACTGTGTTTTCTAGGAATGTAACTACCTTGTGAAGGAAGGGAAGCTTGCTGTTGGTTTTGTTTAGAACTTTACCAAGAGTTTTTAAACCATTCAGAAATCAGATCATGGAAGGCAACACTGTTTATGGTATTTGAGAGGCTGATAGAATAAACACGTGCATCAGGTTGTATTCACAGGAATTCTGCATAAAGGTATAAACACCTTCTTACTAGTTTGTAATACTTTCTGATCTAGTTGTATGCAGAAATTTACATATTGCAATACAGATTGTTTTATTATAGATTACTTTTATTTTTCCTTCCTATTACAGTTTGGGCATTATGTTGATTTTTCTGAAATTATATTTGTAGACTAGCTGTGATATATAAATTTCATATCATGGTAGTCAAGAGAGCATTATAAATCCCTATTATAAAAAGAGGGTGTTGGGTTCTTTTGACACAAAAACAGGGTTGAAAACGGCTAGTGTAGGAGTCTTGTAGTCCTTTTGTTCTCTAAAATTTTTGTTTTGTTTCTTATTTTTTACTCTGAGACTTAAAGTCACTGGAGAGTTTTGAGCCAAAGAGTGCCTGATGCGGTTAGTTTCAGAAACGTCGTCACTCTTGCTGCTCTGTGGAGAACAGATGCGGGGGCACACCAACCCTAGTTTAGAGGGTTTAACAGCACCCTCCTCCCGTACTGCTTGGAACGAGATGCTTCATCTTTGTCCCCGTAGCCCAGCGAGAATGTCGGAGTGTCACTAAGCCACTCTGCGTCTCAGCTACCCCTTCCAGAAGCAGCTCTGAATGCTACCCACTCTCTGGATTCCCTGTGTCGTCCTGGATCTGAGCTCTGTGATACTCCATTGCTTGTTAGCTCATATATATATACATATATATATAAAGTGTGTACATATGCGTGTACATATATATTTACTCTATTTTATGTACTTATATTTATTTTTTATACTTATGTGTGTATGGAGAGAGAGAGAGAGAATATTATATAGATGTAAAATGTATTCTACCTTTCTAGCTGTCCTTGGAGAGAGAGTCATCCAGATTACCTATTCCACCAATTATTGATTCCACCATTATAAAGTGGAAATTCTATAATTTTTTTAATTAAAAAAAAGAAACTGGAAGAAAAGAAACCAAAATAACATGTCTCTCTCCGAATAGTGGAATTCAGATAATATTTTCTGTATTTTTCAAATTTTTTGTAATTAAAACAAAAAATTCTTGCTTGATAGCATTATGTTTAAGAAGTCTGAGAGTCCCACACATTGTAAGCATATTTAAAAATAGAAGGCTGGGCTTCCCTGGTGGCGCAGTGGTTAAGAGTCCGTCTGCAAATGCAGGGGACATGGGTTCGTGCCCCGGTCCGGGAAGATCCCACATGCCGCGAAGCGGCTGGGCCCGTGAGCCATGGCCGCTGAGCCTGCACGTCCGGAGCCTGTGCTCCGCAACGGGAGAGGCCACAACAGTGAGAGGCCCACTTACCGCAAAAAAAAAAAAAAAAATAGAAGGCTTCCCTGGTGGCACAGTGGTTAAGAATCCACCTGCCAATGCAGGGAACACGGGTTCGAGCCCTGGTCCGGGAAGATCCCACATGCCGCGGAGCAACTAAGCCCAAGCGCCACAACTACTGAGCCTGTGCTCTAGAGCCCACGAGGCACAACTACTGAGCCCACGTGCCTAGAGCCCGTGCTCTGCAACAAGAGAAGCCACCACAATGAGAAGCCCGCGAACTGCAACGAAGAGCAGCCCCCGCTCACCCCAACTAGAGAAAGCCCACACGCAGCCACGAAGACCCAACGCAGCCAAAAATTAAAAAAACAATTTAAAAAGTAAAGTTGATATTATAAAAAAAGTCATCAAAATTTTTTTTAAAAAAGTGATTTAGGATAAGCCTGTTAGGAATGTTCTCATTCATTTTAAGATATGTGAGAGCTTTGTGAATATCCTTGGCCTGGAAATTACAATATTTAGTTGACTATTAGAAAATCATTGTATGGATAACAACAAGGTCCTACTGTATAGCACAGGGAACTATATTCAATATCCTGTGATAAACCATAATGGAAGAGAATATGAAACAGAATATATATGTCTACGTATAACTGAATCACTTTGCTGTGCACCTGAAACTAACACAACATTGTAAATCAACTCTACTTCAATTAAAAAAATAAATAAATAAAATAGAAAATCATTGTCGATAGGAAAGACTACATGTAATTAAAAAATTATGCCCCCACTAGAGGTACCAATGTATTCTGAAACACCACATTGCAACATTTACCTAAAACTGGTTATATTTTAAGAACAGTTCCCAAACATCCAAGGCTAGTTAATGTATGCAAAACTGTTAGCTGATTTTATTATACTTGAAACATCGGCCAAAGAAATTGTTGATGATGACAGTGGTCTCGTGAAGAAACAAAAACAAAACCAGCTAGAGAGAGGATAATGAAATCTCTGTGCTTTTGTGAGACAGACGTTGTGGGTACTCAGATCCCGCTGGATCCTGTTACAGCTTCTAGTTGCCCTCCTCAGCTTCTGGGCGCCTGTGACTCTCACAGGAGGCCGCCCTGGAGCTACAGGGGCCACTTGGCCTACTGGTTTACTCTCCCCCTGGGCAGCCCCAGCCCATGGCCAGTGCAGGAAAAGTGTGAAAGCCCAGCTTCCTTGCCATGAGCTGAGACAAACTCCGAGGCAGAACTTCCACTCCAGTGTTCCTGGTGGGATCAGGCAGAAATCACCCTGGGACTTGGCTTCTCTTTCCCTGTCGACTTCCCCTGAGAGCACTTCTGTGATAAACCACTGGCACAGGAATCCCTGATTTGGAATCCGTTTCTATCTCAAATTTCAACTTCTTTAGGGAAAAATATTAGTATAAAATTTTTTTCTGATCCTATCAAGGATGCAGCAGGATTTATTTTTACATACAAGTCAGTTATGACATACATTGGAGTTAAAGACACTTTACATATTTAGCCACTTAATGTTAGTTCACTGAGGAACTACGAGGGACTGGAGGGTTAGTGGGAACTAACAGTATTCAGGTAAGTACACTTTACATCCGTGATATATAAACTGGCAATCTAGATCTGTGGTCTGCAGAAAAAGGGCTATTCCTGGAAGATCGAATTATCGATTAAGTAAAGTGGTGGCTTGGAGAAATGCTGGATGCCAAAGGTCACTGGCTCTGAAGAGGAATTTCACTCAAGCCGTCATGACCGAATAGACCCTTTTGTTCCTCTACAGAAGTATTTATGTCTACAAAGTCTGATCTAGACATCCAGGCTCTTGGAGTACTCCTCTCCCCAGGTGGAACTGGAAAAATACTGACAAACCCTGGGTGTACTGTTTGACCTACTTTACAGATGACAGAATTTACACTTAAAGGCTTGAAGCCACTTTCCCCGAGACAGTTTGTTCAGGAAATGGGAGTGCAGGGGTGTAAACTCAAGCAACCTCTCTCCAGCACCCTCGCCCTCGACTGCTGCCCCAAATGCACAGCATTGTCTCTTGTGTTTATTGTGAGAGGGACAGGCCCAAGACAGACTAAGGAGCTTGCCTAAGGCATCAGAGTGGGTCCCCAAACGTATTTCTTATATTGTAAAACTAGACTATCTGGTCGGCTGTCTGCCTAGTTCTTTCCTTCCTGTTACCCTCTAGATTCAATAAAATCCTCTTTAAATGATTTCTCCTGGTCCCAGCCATACTGCAGAGTATTGAGGGGAGGCCGTGGTGGTGACCTCTAAGAGCCCTACCTAGAAAGTCAAAGGAGTCTTGACCAATCCAGGTACCCAACCCCACTTAAAGCCTGTTCCAAATCTACCAGACCTTGAGATGAACTTCTATTCTACTGAAGAAGGCAGTGGCTTTTCTGACACCTGGTGACATTCATGAAGAGTCATGTGACGAGGACCACCATTGTGAAACAGTGAGAAATCTGTTGCTCAAAGCATTTTCAGAACTTCAGACGTGTTTTAGAAATCACATAAAAATAATCCATGATACTGTGGCATAATTAGACATATTAATTTCTACTGTTACATTGTTCCATCAGGAAAGCTTTTCAGTTGGCAGCTAACAGCTTTCGTGGTGGTTTCTATCTTTGGGGTTGGCCCCTCTTGGTCTTGTCCTCAGCTTTGTTCTTGATCTGACTCTGGGGGCCTCCAGTTCTCCACTGACTGACTATAAGAAGAGAGAAGAAAAAGAACAGAATGGGGCATAGAGGGGCAAAATCTATGAGCAGTCATTATACCAAGAATGAACAAATTAGAGAACTACTAAATTGGGAGGAGGGGCTGAGCATTTAAACATTTTTCATTCTAATCACAATATTATACTAGATGTGTTGACAGCAATGGATTCTAACAGGTCCTCCCCACAGAATCCAACTGGGAGCCAATGGGCTGAATTCTTTAATGTGGATGATCATTTTTTGAATTTTCCTGTCTATCTGATAAGTGAAATTTCCTCGCTTAGTTAATAATCGACCTCTGGAACCTAAATAGTATGTTCATGGTCTCATAGAAAGAAGTTTAGTGATTAGATGACTGATAATTACATTACCCATCAATTACTGTTTCCAAATCAACTAGGACTGCCAGATAATGAACCTCTCTCTAAATGACAATGAGAATTGCAAATAAATGAGTTCAGAGGTTGATAGCATACTAATTAAATTAAATGATTAATCAGTTTCAGAGGGATGGTGAGTTGCCCTTTACCAGGATTTGAGAGCGAGCTGTGAGGTGTGTTTTCTGACTGCTTCATTAAATTTGAGTGCTTTGATGATGAGTTTTAAAGGTACAGGCTTTACTACCTGATACTACCTTTTCAGCAGACTTTTTTTTTTAAGGAAATTGATCAGTGTTTCCTACTAACAGGCTGTATTGTAAGTTTATTTTTCCTATATAAAAATTGTTGAAAACTATATGTATAGGGACTTCTCTGGCGGTGCAGTGGTTAAGAATCCACCTGCCAATGCAGGGGACACGGGTTCAAGCCCTGGTCCGGGAAGATCCCACATGCCACAGAGCAGCTAAGCCTGTGCGCCACAACTACTGAGCCTGCGCTCTAGAGCCCGCGAGCCACAACTACTGACCCCACACACCACAACTACTGGAGCCCGCAGGCCTAGAGCCCATGCTCCGCAACAAGAGAAGCCACCGCAGTGAGAAGCCCGTGCACCGCAATGAAGAGAAGCCACCGCAGTGAGAAGCCCGCGCACCGCAATGAAGAGTAGCCCCCGCTCGCCGCAACTAGAGAAAGCCAGAGCGCAGCAACGGAGACCCAACGCAGCCAAAAATAAATAAATAAATTTATTTATTTTTAAAAACTATATGTATAATGATGATATTCACTGCAGCATGAATAACAAGAGCTAAAATCTATGAACGCTGTAAATGTCCAGCCAACATTCCCAAGGCTGAACTGGAGGCTGGTGGTGGGCTATGGGGAAAGGGTTCCTGGGTAAAAACTTCCACTTTGGTGAGTCTCTGTGGGATCAAGATGTAGCTGGAGGCTGCATGTCACCTCACTCCTGGTGTCAGGCAGCTTGACGCTTCCAGGACAAAAACAAAGAATTGTTTTTTCTCCCAATGATGCGTATTTATAAAACTTGAGTATCCGGCAGTGGAAGCCAGTGGGAAACTAGGTCTTTTTAGACCAAAATCTTTATTGTTAGAAAAGGTGTTGTAGCGGTTCCTTCTTTTTTTATAGTTAGTACTGTTGGGATACAACTCTTGTTAAAAACTTCTAAAAACCCAATACCAACTGGGCAAAGGAAGTGATCATTACACCCTTTAAAAATCTGTAGCAACAAATACTATTCTAATATGAAATCTAAGCTTCAAATACATTGTGTGTGGGAAAACCAGACTTCAGATGCCTCATCTTTATCTACTGAGAAATACCACAAAAAAGGAGAAAAGAATGTCAAGGGTTTACAGTAGCACTGTATAATAGAACTTGCTGTGATCGCCAAAATGTTTTCTGTGCTGTCCAATATGGTAGTCAAAGCAGCCACTGAGCACTTGAAATGCGGCTAGTGTGACCGAAGAACTGACTTCTAAATTATATTTAATTTAGATCTAAATTTAGTCACAGGTGATTAACGGCTACCGTATGGGATAGTGCAATTCTAATGTATTTTTCAGTAAATATGTCTGTGGTTTATAGGAAAGAAGCTGTCACATAACAAAGAGGCAGGTAAATTGGTTGCAGAGTTGTGTGCAGATAATCGAAATCATGGACCATGATAATCGAAATCAAGGACCATGACCAACCATCAATGAACATGTAATTTGTTCAAGAAATAAACCTTTATTATTTTAAGCCACCGAGATTTGGGGGTTGTTTGTTACTGTAGCCTAATCTAGTCTACCTGACTGATGCAGTGTACCTACTAATTTCCCTTAGGAATTTCAGAATTTAGAGATGGAATGAGATCTTAGAATTGAAAGGATAAAATGAAGAGTTGAACTTTCAAGAACTTATTCTACATAAAGTCACCTTTAAGAAGCTTAAGAGAGGGTTTCCCTGGTGGCGCAGTGGTTGGGAGTCCACCTGCCGATGCAGGGCACACAGGTTTGTGCCCCGGTCCGGGAAGATCCCACGTGCCGTGGAGCGGCTGGGCCCGTGAGCCATGGCCGCTGGGCCTGCGCGTCCGGAGCCTGTGCTCCGCAACGGGAGAGGCCACAGCAGTGAGAGGCCCGCGTACCGAAAAAAAAAAGAAGCTTAAGAGCAGGGAAATGATGAAGCATGGCAGCAATAAGGTAGCAGCCACCCTCCAATTCATTTCATATGGCATGGTACTTAAAGGTGCATGGATTTTTGTTTTTATGGGGTTTTTTTATCATTTTAAAAATTTATTTTTATTTTTTGGCTGCATTGGGTCTTTGTTGCGGTGCACGGGCTTCTCACTGCAGTGGCTTCTCTTGCTGTGGAGCACAGGCGCTAGGTGTGCAGGCTCCAGGTGTGCAGGCTCCAGTAGTTGTGGCACATGGGCTCAGTAGTTGTGGCTCGCTGGGCTCTAGAGCGCAGGCTCAGTAGTCATGGCACACGAGCTTAGTTGCTCCGCGGCATGTGGGATCTCCCTGGACCAGGGCTCGAACCTGTGTCCCCTGTATTGGCAAGCGGATTCTTAACCACTCGCTACCAGGGAAGCCCAGATGTATGGATTTTGACAGAAAAATGGACAAAAGATTACAATGGAAGGTCACCGTAAGGCAAACATAAGACTCTTAAATATAAAAAGCATGCTCAAGTTATTGAATTGGTTAGGGTCAAACTAGGCCATGCTACCATAACAACAAATGCACCTAACTCAGTAGCTTAACAAAGTTTTCTCAGTTGTGCAGGCTGATAGGGGTTGAGCAGCTTTTTCTTCCATCTTCTAGCTACGAATCATTAACCTCCATTGGCATACCAACTCTTGATTGCCTTGAAGGAGGTAATGTCACTTCTGCTCCCATTCTGTTAGCAAGAATGTCATTAAGACCCCTACCTAAATGTACGAGGCACCTGGTAAACATAGTTCAGCCGTACGCCTTGGGGGAGAGGGAAGAAGATACAGGGTGTGCGTGTGTGTGTGTGTGTGTGTGGCTTTGCCTCTGCCACACTCAGAAGTGCAAAAATAAAACTAGAGAACAATATTATTCTATCAGGCTGCAGAGCAGAATCTGTCGATACACAACGATTTTTAACTCTGCCATTCTACTTCTAGGAATTTCTCCTACAGATGAACTAAGATATATGTAAAAAACTTTTTGTAAAAGCAAGAGATTGGAAAAAATCTTAAATAATCATCAGCAGGGTCCACATTAAACAAATTTATGGTATAGCCATATGATGGAATACCATGCAGTCATAAAAAAGAATGCGGAAGCTCTTCATGAACTGAGATAGAATAAGCTCTGAGATACATAACCACATGAAAAAAATCAATGTGTATAATATCCTACCATTTGGGTAAAAACGAAAAAAATATGTATGTATTATGTTTGTACATTTATGAAAATCTCTCCTGATGGTCAGGAAGAAACAAACTGATCACATTGCTTGCCTCCAGAAGGGGAACTGGGGGGATAGCGGTGGGCAGGGAGACTTCTATTGTAGTCCCTATTTTATCTTTCGGATTTTTAGCCATGCCTATGTATTACCTAATCAAAATTTTATTTAAAAAAATATATCTGGCTGCACTGGGTCTTAGCTGTGGCATGCATGTGGGATCTAGTTCCCTGACCAGGAACTGAACCCGGGCCCCCTGCATTAGGAGCATGGAGTCTTAACCACCGGACCAGCAGGAAAGCCCCACTAAATTTTAAAATGTTTATATGGAGGATATGAATTCAGACTGCCACTGTGTGACCGTGAGCAAATTGCTTCATCTTTATGTCTGTTCATCGACAAAAGGGGGGTTAGAATCAGTGCCTCCATCTTGTGGGGTTGTAAGAAACCAATTGCTCTACTTCTGAAGAAAATTCTAATAGAATCAATTGGGGTGTGTTTGAACCACCTGCTGATCTAGAAATATTAAAAAGGTACAGCTTGTGAGGCAGTCAGGGAACGCCTAGGGAGTTTTCCCATGATAAAGGCATTAGAGAGTGCTTGGTGCGTCTGAGAAACTGCAAGGAAGGTGGATGAGACGGAATGAGGACAGCACTAGGTACACGAGATCTCAGGGTGGGAGTGGGAAGACCATGGAAGAAGCCATTTGCGGTTTAGTTTCCTGTGATCCCCTAGCTGCTGTGTGTAGACTACCTGTAGGGCAGCAAGCCCTTCTGGGAGATTCGTAAATGCTGACCTTCAGTGTGAATCCTCCCTCCCCTCCCTAAGTCGGCATCCTGCAATAGTTGGGAAAAAACTTCTAAATGAGTTTTTCTAATTCATGCAAGGACCAAAGAACCAAGAGAGAAAAACTCGAGACTAAACATTTTATTTTCCCTGAAATTCTTGACTGTTGCTGCCGTGTTTTGTATCTTTTTGCAGGGTACTGTTTGCTTTAAAGCACATTATTAGTATTAGATCACAAAAGATAACAGGAGGTCCATTTGTTTTAGTTTAATAAGACGTTTATTCTATCATTATATATAGTTGAACCACCTCTACACACAAAGTAATATGGTTTAAGATTTTCTGAGTGGGAAGGAATTTGGGTCTCAGAAGGTTTTGCGAGCCTGCTACATGTTTTCTGGAAATCATTTAAGTGGGCCTTATAAGACCCTTGAAGAAAATACAAGGAAAATTGGTTTGCAAGAAAACCAGCAATTAGATTTCCAAATTAAACTACCTATTAAGATAGCAAACCAAGAACTGGAAAGAACTGGGGCAACTCCTCTTCCATATTTCCTACGCACTCAACTCCACCCTGGGAAACAGAAGCTCAGTC
The DNA here is from genome assembly GCF_949774975.1 of Lagenorhynchus albirostris. Taxonomy (NCBI): domain Eukaryota; kingdom Metazoa; phylum Chordata; class Mammalia; order Artiodactyla; family Delphinidae; genus Lagenorhynchus; species Lagenorhynchus albirostris. Next base: position 3,910,907 of record NC_083099.1, read on the forward strand.
TAGGGGAAGTCATGATGCAAGCAGAATGTGGTGGTACGCCCGACCACAACCGGTGGGTGGCGTGGCACGTTTGTGGAATGTGAGGCTCTTGGGGGTACTTTGAGCAGGGATGAGAAAATAACTGTAGGCCACACATAAAATCGGAAACCAACTGAACTTGTATTGACACCAACTACACGACTCTTCTTAGTAGCCTTATGGGAATGGATAAAGTGGCTTGACCCAAGATAACACTGATTAGACTTAGCAATGTTACTTTTAAATAAAACCAACCCAATTTTCCCCAAGGTGGCTTAGATTTCATAATGGGTCACAAATACTAAAAATAAAACATTTAAAAATTTGATCCAAGCCCCTTCTATCTTCCCACACTTGAAAGGGACCTTATGAACACCAATTTCCCAATCCTAGCATCACTAGCTTACAAACCTTAGGGTTAAAAACTCCCTTCTCATTTACCTAATGTTCAATTTCCATCAGTTTCAATATACACTAGTGTAAATACCATGACTATTTTGCATGAAGTTAAGTGTTCTACAGATCAGAGCCACGGGATTGAACCAGGAGCTCCCACCTTTTATGTGAACTTCAGTGGTACCATGGAGGCCAAGGCAATTTAATTTAGGCTAACCAGGATTTGTTTCAATTTGTAAGAGAAACATCCTGCAACAGGTTTATTAAATTCTCTTAAAAAATGGTGGCAACCCTTTACTTTCTGCCTTTTGGCAGCAGCAGTTACATATATGGAATAGCAGATTAAGTCTAAAAATGTGGGCCCTAGTCAACTTTACTTCTCGGCATAATGAACATGATAAACGATCACGACATCCTTCACATTTCCAAGGAAAACCCAATTTAAAGTTTGTCCTTGCCAAACTCCATAAATTTAAATTGGGAAAACCCAATTTAAAGTTTGTCCTTGCCACTTTAGAGTAAACCAGCAGAGCATTGCCTCACCCCAATAAAGCTGTAGGTTTCATCACATGCACCAACAAATCTACACGGCTAGTTTCTGCGCTCCTCTTTTACAGAATTTTACACCTATTGTTACCAGACAGCATTTTACACATGGACATATCAACTGCCTAATAAAGCAAAAACAAAGGCATTTCCCTTATTAGAAACAAGACACACCATCACTTAAAATCTTCAAACATTATTGCACTTTAACTTTCAGAATTTGACAATGCATTCAATGAAGCAATCTGCAGACAACTAGTTTTAACAGACAGATTAAAAAACACTTTTAAGCAGACGTGGATGTCCTAAACTGTTTATTAGGTAAGAATTTTACAAACATTACTTATATTAGCGGTAGCGGTGGAGCTGGAGAGTATTGCGCCTTCTCCAGGCTGCGCGGCGAGAGCCACCGATCGTGTGGTGGAACTTGTGGCCCTTGCCGAGGCCGCGGCTCTTCCTGCCTGCAGACGTCAGCCCCCGCATCTCCCTGTGCTTGTGGACTGGTTTGGTGATCCACTGGGTGTCAGGGTTTCTTCTGATAGCTTTATGGAAGGGATCAATGAGGATAACCTCAAAAAATTTGTACGTAGAATCTTCACCCACCCAGTAAGAATTCAGGACCCTCAGGGCCCCACAGTGGCGTCCAGCTCTCTCCTAGAACAGGAAACAAAGGTCCAAGGTCAGCATCCCACACATCCTAGTGGCCAATAAGGCAGCAAGAATTCTCCCCAGAGGCAGGGACCATTATGATAAGGTAGATGTACATACTACACAACACACATAAATATCCTTAGACTGATTTGCTCCCCAGAGGCTGGGACCCTAAGTACGATAAGGTAGAGACTTACGATAAAACAAAGCACACAGACATGCTTAGATCTGAAACCCTTCTCTCTTACTTCCTCCTTCCCAAGTAAAACACGAATGCTAGTATCTGGCTAACCAAATCTAGTACTCTGGAACCATGCATTTTTCTAGCACAATAGAAGGGTCAGCAAACTCTTACAGAAAACTGTGAAGGCCACGAGTCTCTTTCGAATGGTCTTCTTTGCCTTTTCTTTGAAACACAAAACCTTTTTAGTTCGTGGAGGGCAACAGGCCCTTGCTGCCAACCTCTACAACAGAGCACAGCTGAACTGACTGGCCAAGAAAGACAGCTTCCTACCGAGCACAGGAAATCAGTGGTGCGAACACACACAGCTTCTCTAACGCCTAGGGAGACGCGCTCTTCAAGACAACGTTCGCTGCCCTTTAAAAGCGCAGGCTCCACGGATGCACGCTGATCATAAAGCACTTTCCTCTACGTCAGCAAAGGCAGGTTCCCAACAAAAAACTGACAAAGTCCGCTACCAACTCCTCGCTGGGATTAGTCAAAAACACACAAAAAATCACCCAACCCCATTTTAAACGCAACAGGGCTCGCCTGGGTCCAAACGAACCACGAGGAAAGGTGCCCAAATCCTCCTCCGGGAGGCGGCCAACGCAAGCGCGACTCGAAACCCACTTACCTCGGCAACAGACTGAAGGCTCCGGGCAAACTTGAGCTGGTTGACGCCATGGTGGACGGGCTTGCCGTAGGTGGCGCCCTTCGGGACCGGGCGTTTGCGGCCACCGCGGCGCACGCGAACGCGATATATCACGTAACCTGTTTAGAGAAAAGGGCCACAGAAGGGCGCGCGGGACTCAGTGCCTTGTCTCTAACGCGCCGACACCGACCGTTATCTCAGGCCAGCAGCCGGGTTCTGCCGAGGCCCTGGGCGAGGGGGACGGCTCCCCGAAGACCGCTTCCCGGCTTTTCCCGGGGGACACCATCTCCTCCCGGCTTGCGCGCAGGGCCCGCTCACCTTGCTTGGCCTTGTAGCCCAGCCTGCGCGCCTTGTCGGGCCGGGTGGGGCGCGGGGCCCGGTGCAGCGCCGAGAGCTGGCGGTACTGCCAGCAGCGCACCCTGAGCAGGAAGCGCATCACGTCCGACTGCTTCTTCCTCCACAGCTCCTGGATGTACTTGTAAGCGCCCATCTCGGCTCACCTTTGACGTAAGCCAGGTATTAGAAACACAACACCCTTTTCACGTGTAACGACAAGCCCTCGTCCGCCCGCCCCAGTCCCTACCGACCACAAGGAAAGCCCCGATGAAGAAGAAACGGCTCTGCACGAACGCGGGGCGCAGCCGGCCCAGCTCGGCGCCCCGCACGCTGCTGCCGGACGAAGGAACCGAGCAGGCCCTGGGCGCCCGGGGGCGGGGGACCGAGGCGGGCGGCGCCCCAGGCCCGGCCTGCAGAGGCCTTGCCGGGACCCCCGAGGGGAAGGTGCCGCCGCCACCGCCAAGGGTTACTCCTCGAAGAAGAGCTCTCCCTCCCCCCAGCCCCCCGGCTGCGCTTTCGGACGCCCCAGGCCCGACCGCCCATCCCTCAGCCCCCACGCCTCCCTCTCCTCCACGCTCTGGCCCCAGCTCGGATTCGCGCCGCCATCACAGCATTCCCCCCAGCCCGCTCGGGGGGCCGCCTCTCCACGCCCGCGCTGCCCCGCATCCCGACCGAACCCGCGCCGCACAGGAGACAGGAGGAGCTCCGAGGTCGCAGGGTCCCCGAGCCTGGATGGCGGAGATGAAGAGAGATCCGCGTCGGATAGAATAGCCAATATCCCACCACAACCTACCTGATGGCTGCCGCCAAACGGAAAGGAACGACCCTTTTTCCCACAATCCCTTCCGCGCTCCTCCCCCTCCTCTGCGAGCCTCCTTCCGGTGGAAAGCGGCGCCCGCGCAGAGCCTCATGGGCCATGTAGTTCCAGCAGAGAGCCCGCTGGGCGGGGTTAGGCCGGCGCAACCTGCCCCCGGGTCCCGTGCCCCGCTCCCCGGGATTCGAGCCTGAGAGGCAGAGGCGAGCCGGCGGCGACCGTCCGCGGCAAGGCCTGGGCTGGAGAGCGTCCCGACATCCCGCCGCCGCGAGGAGGCAAGTTGGGGGCAGGGCTCCCGGGGCCGCAGCCCGCGGTGCTGCTGTGCAGCCCGCGCGCCGCTCCCCTCTGGGCCTGCGGGTCTGTCGGGGCCGTCCGGCGGGGCCGCTTTGCGCTGCGGGCGCCTCACCTGGGGTGGGGGCCGCTGTGGGCTCCCCGCTTTCCCCGGACGCGCGCAGAAACTGGGGGCTCCGGCGGCGCTGCCCCAGCCGGCAGGTGGGGCACTCGAGGTACGGGGGCTTGGCGGTGGGAGCCGCGTCTGTCCCCCCCGGAGCAATTGGGGCTGCAGGCCCCGCTCCGAGGAATTTTGCACCAAAAGGATGGGGGGGATGGGAGGGGTTGTTGCAGGCGGGTCCTCGCCTTCCCAGGTCCGTGCCTTTCCTGCTTGCAGATCTGGTCCCACATTTGCTACGTAAGAACCACGGTCTTTTTAGGAAGGCGAAATATTTATATGCCCAAATCTGGTCGTCAGGTACGAGTGTTTTGGGGAAAAAAGCCGAGAAAATGCAGGCGTTTTTTGTTGCGTTCTTTATTGACAGTTTATTTACTAGCTTTTTTGCATCTCCAGAATATTTTCATTTTAGAAAAGTCATGTGGTTTAATTCTCTTACGAATTCTAAGTTTAAATGTGGCGAAGGTTTAAGAGACTCTTATCTTGTAAATTAGCGGGTTTGGTTATTTTTTTTTTACCCCATTTCCTAATATCCTTTGTTGTTGTTTTTTTAATTGCAGCTTTACCGTTGTAAAAGCCCTCACAGGTGCATTGATTCATTCAACAGATACTTCTGAAGGGCCTCATATGTGCCCAGCTGCTGGGATGGTAGCAGTGGTCGCAGCAATTCTAGCTTCTTGGAAAAGGACAATAGACATAACATGTATATTATGCTCTGTGATAAGTGTTAAGGACAAATATTAAGGGGAGGGGACGGGTAGGGCGTGTTGGGGCAGGGGTGGAAATTTTGGGTGGAATATTCAGGTAAGTGTTGAGAAGTGGCATTTGAGAAAAGACCTTGGAGGTGTGGGGACTGATTTCAGTCAGGGAGAACAGCGCCAGGGCTGGAGCATGCCTGTGTTAATACAGGACCAGCAAGGAGGCAGAGGGGAAACTGGCCCGTGACATCAAAGAGACGAATGTTCTTACGGACTTTGGGTTTTCAAACTTTCTGAGATTGGAAACCATGGGACGATGTTGAGCAGAAGGGTGACTTCATATGACCTACATTTTAAAAGGATCATTTGGGGAATTTCCTGGTGGTCCAGTGGTTAGGACTCAGCTTTCTCTGCCTTGGCCTGGGTTCGATCCCTGGTTGGGGAACTAAGATCCCACAAGCCTGCGCAGCGTGGCCAAAGGAAAAAAAGAAAAAGGATTATTTGAGGCTAAAAGGAAGAAGGGAAAAAGTGTGGACGGTTAGGAGGTTGTATTCATTTTCCTGTTGCTGTTATAACAAATTACAGCAAATTTACTGGCTTAAAAGAGTACAAAGGGACTTCCCTGGCGGTCCAGTGGTTAGGACTCTGCACCTCAAATACAGGGGGCACGGGTTCGATCTCTGGTTGGGGAACTAGGATCCCACATGCCATGTGGCACGGCCAAAAAATTAAACAATAAAAGAATAAAGAGTACACGTTTATCGTCTTATAGGTCTGTAGGTCAGAAATCTCACTAGGCTAATATCGAGTTGTCAGTCGAGCTGTGTTCCTTTTAGGGGTGCTAGGGGAGACTCCATTTTCTTAACTTTTCCAGCTTCTGGAGGCCACCTGCATCCCTTGGTTTCTGGCCTCTTCATCTTCAAAGCCAGCATTATAGCATCTTCAAATCTCTCTCTCTCTCACTTCTGCCACTCTTGTCTCCGCCTTATAAAGACACTTGTGATTACATTGAGTCCACTCAGATAATCCAGGATAATCTCCCCATCTCAAGGTTCTTCATTTAGTCACAACCACAAAGTCTTTTTTTTTTTTACCATGTAAAGTAGAATACTCATGGATTTGGGGGATTATGATGTGGACATCTTTGAGAGATCAGATGAGAGACTATAGTGCCTTGGACTACTTCATGAGTGATGGAGGTGCTAGGTGGTCCAGCCTTGGATGTGTTTGAAAGGTAGAGGGTTTATTGATGGATCAGATGTGGGTTATGAGGAAAATTAGTCAAGAACGATTGACTACAAAGGCGGAATAATCATTTGGAAAGAAGATGCTGGCAATGTGATTAATCACTGCTATTTCTTAATTAGGTTTTGCAGTTTCGTTTGTTGATTTGCAGTTTCTCAATTAGCAATTTTGCAAGATTTGGATTGGTATTTTCAATTGATTTTGAGATTCCTGAGGGCAGGGATCATTTCTGATTTTGCCTCCTAGTTTGTCCCTAATGCCTGGCATTAGGATAATCTCTCAGTAAATATTTAGTGAATGAGTAAAAGAATGGTTACTGGAATCTGTTTATAGTATTTCATTTTGGGCAGTATTGTTTGCAAAACTCTTTTAATATGTGTTTATGTATGTAAAGTGTATTCATCTATGGCTAAGTGAAAGTATTGCACACAATCCATGATGTTTACATAAACAAATACGGAGTGTAGAGGTTTTCTTCCTGTAATGCTTGCATAATAAGATCTATGACATCTCTTTATGACGTTAACAGTGTTGTGGTGATAATATTTTTCAGTTTGCATTAAAAAATTGTGTTTTACTTTAAAACTAGAATGATTTCCTTAGAAGAACAGAGGAAGAACAGAAGTACTGACAATTCTGGGTAGCTCTTTCTGATGGCTTTTCAAAGAGAATACTGACCAAGCTCAGTGTTTTCAGCAGAATGGATCAGATCAATTTTTATTCTCTAGACACATTATTGATTAGCCTGGAAAGCAAAGCAATATGTATTTAGACTGCATTGGATTTTGCCTGTTAAGCACACACTCTTAGTCATTTACATCAGACTGTCAGGGATTAATAGGTCACAGATTGAATTGTATTGTCCAGCAGTTTCTTAGGGTAGGGACTATACAGGTAGCTGTAGCTACCGCTTTTTGTATTAACCTCGTGTTGATGCAGTTTCCGGGTAAGTAGTTTCCGCTCTCATAGCGTTACAGTATTAGAAGTGACCTTAAAGGTCATCCATCTACTCTGGGGCCTTTCAAACTCTGGAAACCTGGGTTTAGTAGGAGGCGTGGCCACTCCCAGGATCTATTCATGTGATTCCCTGCCCTTTCAGGGTGCCGCAGATGACCTCCCTTTATATTTGGAAGGGAATGGTGCCTATTTATTGTGTTTGGGAATTATGAAATATTATAATGCTTATAGAACTAACCTTTTAGTAGGTTTTATTTTGTACATATTAAATATATATGTGTGAGAACAACTTTCTTATATGTAACGTGAGTCCCTGCCATCATGATCATATATGGAAAATAAAGTGTTTTTGTATGTGTATTTAATGTTATTCATGCAAAATCTTACATTAGATATTAATTTTTTTTACAGAACACATACTTTGAAAAAATTAATTTTATGGGGCTTCCCTGGTGGTGCAGTGGTTGAGAGTCCGCCTGCCGATGCAGGGGACACGGGTTCGTGCCCCGGTCCGGGAGGATCCCACATGCCGTGAAACGGCTGGGCCCGTGAGCCATGGCCGCTGAGCCTGCGCATCCGGAGCCTGTGCTCCGCAATGGGAGAGGCCACAGCAGTGAGAGGCCCGCTATACAATGTAGCCTTGTAGCTTATTTATTTTATACACAGTAGTTTATACCTCAAGAATTCTTTTTCTTAAAGATTTTTTGATGTGGACCATTTTTAAAGTCTTTATTGAATTTGTCACAATATTGCTTCTGTTTTTATGTTTTGGTGTTTTGGTTGAGAGACATGTGGGATCTTAGCTCCCTGATCAGGGATTGAACCCTCATCTCCTGCATTATAAGGTGAAGTCTTACCCACTGGACTTCCAGGGAAGTCCCAAGAATTCATATTTTTTAATTGATGGTAAAGCAGGTCACTAATCTTCAGTTTTTACTCTAGTTGCGGCGAGAGCAGGGGCTACTCTTCATTGCAGTGCGTGGGCTTCTCATTACTGTGGCTTCTCGTTGCGGAGCATGAGCTCTAGGCACACGGGCTTCGGTAGTTGTGGTGCGTGGGCTCAGTAGTTGTGGTGCACAGGCTTAGTTGCCCTGCGGCATGTGGCAGCTTCCCGGACCAGGACTCGAACCTGTGTCCCCTGCATTGGCAGGTGGATTCTTAACCACTGCACCACCAGGGAAGTCCTAATCTTCAGGTTTATGTAGTAGTATTGTTTCCCACTTGAAGACAACTAGGAAGCTAGAATGCTTCAGGTGTGCTTTGATTAATCACACTTACCCTCTCATCTTTGTTTCCTTTTTGATGGTATAAAATATTTACCAAGATCTGTTTTATTTCTTTCCTTCTCTCACCATCCTAAAAAACCTTAAAATCGTTACCTAGTGTTTGAGTTACCTCTTTTCAGTTGCTTTTACTGTTTGCCCTTGAAGTCTTCTCTGAAATACTGAAACAAATCCCCCAATTTATCTTATACAAATACAAAATAGTGCATATTTTTAACAGACTTTATCTGCTGATCCTAATATTATTTCAGAGGAAGGGAAATAACAATAGAAAATAACAATAGAAAAATCAGAATTTAGATTCCAACGGCAACCTTTTCTGACAACAGAATTGTTCTGCGTGCCACCATCACTTTCTTATCCTCTTCTCATGTAGTTAGGTGGCAACTTCCTTTAAATTTTAATATTATTAAAAGCCCTTTGGGCCTTTCTCACCTTCTGAGATGACCCACATCCTGTCTGTGTAGTGTGTTTGTCCGAAGGCCTCTCTCGCCTTCTGAGATGGCCCACATTGTCTGTGGAGCATGTTTCTCTCTAAATAAATCCACTTTGAGACTTCCCTCGTGGCGCAGTGGTTAAGAATCCACCTGCCAGTGCAGGGGACACGGGTTTGAGCCCTGGTCCGGGAAGATCCCACATGCCGCGGAGTAACTAAGCCCATATGCCACAACTACTGAGCCTGCGCTCTAGAGCCTGCGCACCACAACTACTGAGCCCCCATGCCGCAACTACGGAAGCTCGCACAGATAGAGCCTGTGCTCCGCAACAAGAGAAGCCGCCGCAATGAGAAGCCCACGCACCACAATGAAGGGCAGCCCCACTGGCTGCAACTGGAGAAAGCCCATGCACAGCAACAAAGACCCAACACAGCCAAAAAAAAAAAAAAATTTTTTTTCATGTCAGGAGATAAGTGTCATGGCTGATCTGGGTCATAAGAAATTATGGACTTTGACAACTAATCTACGACAAAGGAGGCAAGGATATACAATGGAGAAAAGACAGCCTCTTCAGTAAGTTGGTGCTGGGAAAACTGGACAGCTACATGGAAAAGAATGAAATTAGAACCCTCCCTAACACCAAACACAAAAATAAACTCAAAATGGATTAGAGACCTAAAGGTAAGATCAAAAAACATAAAGCTCCCTGAAGAAAACATAGGCAGAACACTCTTTGACATAAATCTTAGAAATACTTTTTTGAATCTGTTTCCTAAGGCAAAGGAAACAGAAGCAAAAATAAACAAATGGTACCTAATTAAACTTAAAAGCTTTTGCACAGCAGAGAAAACCATCAACAAAATGAAGACAACCTACTGAATGGGAGAAAATATTTGCACGTGATATGACTGCTAAGGGCTTAATATCCAAAATACAACTCATACAATTCAATATAAAAAAGACCCCAATTTAAAAATGGGCGGCGGACCTAAATAGACACTTTTTCAAAGACACACTGATGGCCAACAGGCACATGAAAAGATGCTCAGTGTCGTTCATCATTAGAGAAATGCAAATCAAAACCACAATGAGATATCACCTCACACCTGTTAGAGTGGCTATCATCCAAAAGTCTACAAATAACAAACGTAGGCAAGGATGTGGAGGAAAGGGGACCCCCTTGCACTGTTGGTGGCAATGTAAACTGGTGCAGCCACTGTGGAAAACAATATGGAGGTTCTTCAAAAACCTAAACATAGAGCTACCATATGATCGAGCATTTCCACTCCTGGGTATATATCCGAAGAAAACAAACATGCAAATTTGAAAAGATACCTACATCCCAATGTTTGTTGCAGCACTATTTACAGTAGCCAAGATCTGGAAGCAACCTAAGTGTCCATCAACAGAGGAATGGTTAAAGAAGATATCAATATATACAATGGAATACTACTCAGCCATAAAAAAGAGTGAAATTTTGCTATTTGCAACAACGTGGATGGACCTGGAGGGTATTATGCATATTGAAATAAGTCAGAGAAAAGACAAATATTGTATGTTATCATTTATATGTGGAATTAAAAAAATACAACAAACTAGTGGATATAACAAAAAAGAAACAGACTCAGAGATAGAACAAACTAGTGGTTACCAGTGGGGGGAGAGAGGGGAGGGGCAAGTAGGGGTAGGGGATTATACTCCTATGTATAAAATAAATAAGCTACAAGGATATATTGTACAGCACAGAGAAGATAGCCAATATTTTATAATAACTATACATGGAGTATAATCTATAAAATTTTTGACTCTGTTATACACCTGAAACTAACATAACACTGGAAATCAGCTATACCTCGATAAAAAGAATTTACAGACTTTGGGAAAACAGAGTAGAGAAGACTCACAGGAAGTTCATTTGTTAATGTTTTAGGTGTTGATAAAAAAAATAGTGATGTGACACACGTGTGCACACACATACAGAAAGATGCCCACCGTCCCTTTTATTTGAATGCTCATTTGGACCTTCTTGTTGTTTTCTGACTTGAAGGCGTTGTGGCGTGCTTTTTCGTCAGAGCTATTGCATGTTCACACTTCTAGGTAAGAGAACTGGAGGAAAGGAGGCAAAAGACAATGTGGAACTTTAACTTCTCTTCCCAAGTTTTTCTGTTGTATTTAATGAGCCCCCTTTCCCTTTCTGTCTTGTCTGCTGGTACCTTGCCTTCTGGAAAATAAAAACTTTGAGGAAAATTCAAGAAAGTGTTACCCAGTCTTGCTCTTCCATGCGTATGTGAGGAAGCGAGGAGAAATGAGTTTTCCTTTCTTTCAGTTTAAAGTGCCTGAGCAATTTTTCTAGCATGAAGAACTGTGACGCAAAAAGAAGTACGACTAAGACAGCCCCAAATCCAGTTTCTCACTCTCTTGAGAAAAGACTGACGTTTGCATTGATGGTGTTAATACTTCTTTAAAAAATGATGTCTACTCTCTGTCCAAATTTTTATCTTCATGCCTCCTTAAATTTTTACGTAAATGCTTATTTTTCCAGGTAAACATTGACGAGCAGGCAGTCTTTCAAGGATTGCTTCATCTAGGATTCGGTTCGGATTCCTATAGGCTTAATTAGTATTGGACTAGTCTTTGTATAAGATGTGTTTATGCTGTTTGAAAACAAACATATATCTATACATGTATTCTTATGTTTCTCTAGGTCACCTCTGCAGAGATATGTAGGAAACTAGTAACACTGATTAAGGGAGGACGGGAACCAGGAATGGGGTTTGGAACGATGTACCGTATTCTACATTTCTTTTTATACTTGCATTTTCCCCCTGTGTATGTATTACTAATTAAATTTAAACACAGAAAGAAAGAAAAAGGAAAGGTTGATTTTTTTTCTTTTTTTTTTTTAACAGTACACAGTTTTAAAGATCTTCTCTTTTCTTCACAGTGATATCCTCAGGGAAGATGGGAAAGGGCTGTAAGGTTGTGGTTTGTGGCTTGTTATCTGTGGGGAAAACGGCAATTTTGGAGCAGCTCCTTTATGGGAATCATACTATTGGTAAGATTATTTTTCCCTAGTTTCCCTGCAGGTTCTGGGAACTGGTCAGGGTCCTTTGTTGGTCGTGCTAACTTAAAGATGGGCGGTGGTGCACAAAAGTGAGGTGTCATCGAGAGGGGCCAAAAGTGTCATAGAAATCGACAGAGATGAGGAGGGGGGGAAAGTAGGGGCAAGGAGAAAAACATCTTTATGTTGTTGAAATTCCAGAGTGCTTGCACTTAACTCTGTTAGAACAAGAGTTATAACAGGTAAGAAAAATGTTGTCTCTATGTGGTTTCCAGTGTGTTTACATGATGAAGAGTGGTCTTGGAATCACAGACTCACTGACTTCAGAATACATTGAATGATCTCTCATTCTCATTTCAAACATGACTTTCCAGTACTGCTGTATAGGTTTTAAGAATGGAAGAGACAGCTGTTTGCTGCAATATGACCTAATTTTGTGAATCGGATTATCTCATTCATTTATTCATTCATTGAGTTAAATAATTGTTCAGTACTTGCTCTCTGATACAGGCTGTGAGGATTTAGAGGTGGAGAAGCATCTCTAGCTTTAAGGAGGTCACAGTTCGGTAAGGAAGGACAGACATAACACGTTAGAATGAAACAAGGCTTATCTTAGAGATATACGTAGAATCATAGATCTTTGAAGTATTTATCGCTGGCAGGTGGCTTCAAGCACATTTCTGTCTTTTATTAACCATTTTGATGAACTCTGATCCTCTTCCACCTTCCCAGAATAATATTTAACAACTTCAGTTAAATCCATATTTGGTTTTTATTAATAACGACGCCTGTGCCGGAAGGTCTGAAAACCTATCACAGTGCTGCACTGTTGGTTCTGAATTTTTCACCTTCAGATTCTAATTTATGCCAGTGAAAAAGTAAATTATGCCCAAAGGGGGAGAAAAAGAATCCCTTTCCCCTCTTCAAACCCCAACAGATTTTGTTTCTGTAGGCTGTGTCTTAGGATATTTTTATCGTATTAGAGATTAAACCTGAGGAAATTAAAAAAAAACTTATCACGTAAAATAATAACAATAAACTTATTATATGCTAAGGTAACACATTTTAATGAAAAATAGTTATATTTTCAAAAAAATTTAGTGAGAAGATGAGTGTTGATTTACGTTTTTTTTGTGTTTTTTTTTGCGGTATGCGGGCCTCTCACTGCTGTGGCCTCTCCCATTGCGGAGCACAGGCTCCGGACGCGCAGGCTTAGCGGCCACAGCCCACGGGCCCAGCCGCTCCGCGGCATGTGGGATCTTCCCAGACCGGGGCACGAACCCGTGTCCCCTGCATCGGCAGGCAGACTCTCAATCACTGCGGCACCAGGGAAGCCCTGATTTACGTTTTTGAAAATCGAATGTCCAGCCTGATAGAAGGCAGCTGGGTTATCGTATCTGCTTGCCTTTGCATTCAATCTGCTGTTATATGTTTTTTTAGTTGAAATATGTGAAGAAAATATGGCCTCACACAAATATGTGGTCGAAAAAGGTAGGAATATTTTAATAGCTTTGCAGATAATTGTGGACTTTCTTCTTTGGTATTTCACTAAAACTCAATCAGTGACGGTGACTCAAAGGTTATTGCAGTGTGGAGTCTGAAGCCACGTCAGTGAACCTCTCCTGTTCCATTACATTAAAATCTCATTGATTTATCTTGCACTTCAAATGGGTTTTTTACCCATGCATGGCTTCTTAACATTTATGAATTGGTCATTTGGAAAATACTGGTTAACTGAGGTAAGCAGATCTTCCAAATACCATTTATTAATATCATCACCAGTCTCATCGGTATTGGGAAGCTATCAAGTTTCTGCTGATGGATACGATTCTCATTTTTGCTTGAAAGCTCAAATATTATCATTAACAACAGATACTATCAGTTATTTTCCTTGAAATGATAGGCTCTCGTTATTCATCTTTGAGAAAATGTCTGTCAGATACCCTGAATAACCATGGTTTTTTTCTGTTATTCCTTCTTTAAAAAAAAAAAAAAAGAAGTGGGACTTCTCTGGTGGTGCGTTGGTTAAGAATCCTCATGCCAATACAGGGGACACTCGTTCGATCCCTGGTCCGGGAGGATCCCACATGCCGCGGAGCAACTAAGCTCATGTGCCATGACAACTGAACCTGCGCTCTAGAGCCTGCGAGCCACAACTACTGAGCCCACGCGCTGCAACTACTGAAGCCCACGCCTAGAGCCCGTGCTCCGCAACAAGAGAAGCCACTGCAATGAGAAGCCCACACACCGCAACTAGAGAAAGCCTGTGCGCAGCAGGGAAGACCCAACACAGCCAAAAAAAAGAAAAAAAAAAAAGCTATTTCAGCTTGAAACTCAAACGCAAGAGCTTTTCCTCCAGTCAGTTACATTATTCATTAAGCAGAAATACTTCATGTATACTTCTCATTAATCACATAGAATATTAAAGAGATGTAAAGATACATACTCATAGATTAGGATTTAATAAATTTGGTAATTTTTCCTGCTTCATCAAGGACATTCTTAAGTGAAACTGGCTTTTTCTTTTGAAACTGCAAGTATGAGGTGTTGAGGAATTCAACCTCTAATACAGTTGGTGCCACTGCCTTGATTTGTACTAAGGCCTCAGCAGTTATTTTTTTTTAGAGAATTTTTTTTCAATTAATTAATTAATTTTATTTTTGGCTGCGTTGGGTCTTCGTTGCTTCGTGCAGGCTGTCTCTAGTTGTGGCGAGCCGGGGCTACTCTTCTTCACACGGGCTTCTCATTGCAGTGGCTTCTCTTGTTGCGGAGCACGGGCTTCAGTAGTTGTGGCACGTGGGCTCGGTAGTTGTGGCACGTGAGCTCTAGAGCACAGGCTTAGTAGTAGTGGCACACGGGCTTAGTCGCTCCACGGCACGTGGGATCTTCCCAGACGAGGGCTCGAACCCGTGTCCCCTGCATTGGCAGGCAGATTCTTAACCACTGCGCCACCAGGGAAGTCCTGGCACCAGCAGTTTTACCCATCATTACTTTTATATCATCAGCGCAAATGTCAACACAGTGAAAAAGACAAATGTCTTATATTATTATGAAAGTAGTTTTGCCCATATGGGGTCCCTGAAGGAGACCTCAAGGGATCTCTGTAGACCACACTTTGACAACTGCTGGTACAGGTAAATATTCTCAGCTGAGCAGTGTTATGTACTATGACTGTTTCTTTTCTTTCTTTTTCTTCTTATGGAGGCTAATATTTGCTCTATCGCTTCTTTAGTTTTGTTCATACCTTTGGCTGATTCTTCCACATGTCCAGATGGTTCTCAGTTCTCCATGAGGTCAATCATATCAGAGAATCCACCCCGCCCTTTTTTGGGGGGATATTTTTCCAGGAGTTAGCATTCTCTTATCTGGGCCTATTGTGCAACATAGAACTTCCCTTTACTTTTTCTTTCTTCCTGGGTTTGATTTCCTGTTTTCTAGATCTCCTGTCACCTTCTGTTTACGCCCTTCTTTTGGTGGAGCACATCTTGCAGTGCTCTTTTGGGGGTTGAAAAGGTTGCCCAATGGGATGAGGCATCGGGTGATGACAGCCCTCAGAATGCCCTCTATGCCTGGTGCACAGTAGTAATCCTGGGGCTTCTGAATAAAGGTATTTACTATTGTCCCTATGCTTCCCTTTACTCTCATGGGAGGTTTTGTTTTCCGAATCTGGTGTCTTCCTCTTTCTATGATTACATGCTAATTTTGATGGCGGGCCTCCCTCAAAGAGTTTCCTGAGAAAATGTGCATGATACGTATTCTGAGGCTTCACGTGTTTGAAAATGTCTTTACTTTCATTCACAGTTGAGTTATAATTTTGATGGGTATAGAATTCTAGATGGAGAATAAATTCCTTACAAAATTTTGAAAGCATTGGTCCATTATCATCTTTTCTCCTTCTTTTATTATAAAATGCATCATACATATAGAAAAGTGCATAAAACACGCATGTGGTTTAATGAATAATTACAAAACCTTTGCATAACCTCCACACAGGTCAAAAGGTAGAAGACCGCAGGTACTCTCGTCAGCTCCCCGTGTTCCTCTCTTCAATCAGAACTCAGCCCTTCCCTTGACTTTTGGTTAATCCCGTCTTTTCCTTATTGTTTTGCCACCTATGTATGTATCACTGGACGACATCGTTTATTTTTGTCTCTTACTGACTTGATATCAACGGAATCATACCGTATAAATTTTTCAGTGTTTGTTTTTTTTTCACTCAACATTATATTTGTAAGACTCATCCATATTGTTTTAAGTAGGTGTGGTGTAATTTTCACGATAGGTATATTGTCTCAGTATACCTCCATTTATTTACCTCTTGTATCTTTTTTTTTTTTTTCCCCACCCCGTGTGGCATGTGGCATGTGGGATCTTGGTTCCCTGACCAGGGATCAAACCCGTGTCACCTGCATTGGGAGCGTGGCGTCTTATCCACTGGACCGCCGTGGAAGTCCCTATTTACCTCTTGTATCTTGATGAACATTTGGGTTGTTTCCAGTTTGGGGCTATTAGAAATAGTGCTGCTGTGAAGAGTCTTATACACGTATCCCAGCTATGATTTGGACAAGGTCTGGGAGGATATACCTAGGAATGAAATCGCAGGCTCATAGACCATGTGTACCTTCAGTTTACCAGATTCTAATATCTTCTTCCAGTGCTTCTGAGAGGCCAGAAGCCATCGTGATTCTTGTTGCTTCGGATGTGGACGCTTTTGTAGGCTCTCTCCCCAGTGCTCTGAAATTCGCAGTGGTGTATCATAGGATCAGTCTGTGTTCATCCACGGTGCTGGGCACCTGGTGGGCCCTTTCAATATGGAGATGTGTGTTCTTCAGCTCTGAATTATTTCTCTTCTGTGTTCTCTCTTTCTGGAGCTCTCTTTTTGGATGCTGGATCTTCTGGACTCGTCCTCTGATTTTTAAAATTTCTCTTCTGTTTGAAATTTCTCAGCATTTTGTTCCACTCTATGGGAATTTTCCCCATCTTTATTTTTCAGCCCTTCTACTGAGTTGTCATTTCTTAGTATCCTGTTATTTCATGGATGCACTATCTTATCTCTTTGAGTATAATATTTGGTAGTTTTTTTGTCTGTTTTCTTTTCTTTGCACAGTCTTTTTCTTTTCAGGTGCTCTTTCCTGAATTTTGGTCTCTTTCTCAGGTATCTGGTAATCCTTGGTTGTCTGCTTGTAATTAAGAATGGAGAAATGAAAAGCTAATTTAAAGCTCTAAGCATGTGGATAGGGTTCATGACCTTGCTTCATTATAAGGTGACCTGGGTGGGGCATTTGTTGGTTTACCTCAGAGGTTAGCATATTTAGGATTTCTCCGTTTTCACTGGCCAGATTCCCCAGATCCCTCCGCCTAGAGGATAAAGAGTTGGCCGCCAAAGTTTTGGGAGCAGAGGGGGCACGTCACTGAGTTGCCCCTTGTTTTCACTGCGGACTCATACCCTCTGTCCCACATCTCAGCAGCCTCTGTTTTACCCTTTCTAGAAGTGCAGCCTTAGTCTCCTGCTAGGACAGAGGTGGCGTGGAGTGGCAGAGGAGATGCAGAGTCGTAGCTTCACTTGATGTATAGGGTGAGAAAATCTCAAAAGGTCTAAGCTTAATGGGAGAAGGAAGGGAACCAGACTGGCTTTTGGTGGACAGAACATCCACCATGACAAAAGTCTTGGTAGTTTTTGCTTTTAAATTTTTTGTAATCGAAGCCCAATAAGTTTATGTCTCCATAGACTACCTCTTGCACTAGTCATTAACATTCAAAGTGTTCATCTTCTCACCTTAATGCCCTCATCCACAAATGGTTGTTGCATACTTGCTGTGTACACAGAAGTGTTGTTTCTCTTGAGGAAGTTCTAGGTGAGCTGAAGAGACAAAACCCACAGAAATGGAGCAAAGTCAAATGGATTTTATAGGGCTCATCATTCAGGTGAGCAGGGGAATGAAATTGGGGCACCAGTTATGAGCTCACGCATTCATTCATTCATTCAGACGTTTACTAAGGACTTTCTATGTATGTAAGTCAATTCGTTAGTCCTCAGAGCTCCGAAGAGAGATTAGCCACAGTCCTGGCTCTCGAGGAGTTTCCACTGCAGCTCCGGAGGGGACAGATACGAAACGAGTTTAGGGTGAAGTGGTATTACCTGTACAAGGCACAGTAAGAGCAGGATGGAGGGAAGTGGATAATCTGAAGAAAATCTACAGAGCTGACGTTTCAGCAGAGCCTGGAAAGGATGAGGTGTTGACCAGGTGTTTCCTGAGCTGTTGCAGTCATTCAGGTGAAGGGAGCAAGCCGGGGGAGTGGAAGCAGGCAGTGGATCGAACAGATGTCTCAGGTGTAGAGTGGCTGATTTAGGACCACATTCACCCATACTTTCCTTGTTCAAAGAGAACGCTGAAGACTGACCAGGTGGATGGTGATCAAGGGACAAAAGCAAGGAGGAGGGACAGGTGGGGCAGGAAAGATAACAAGTCCTGTTAGTTTGAAGGACTTGGAGGACATTCACACAAAAGTGCACAGTAGGTACTTGGGAATTAAGGCCTGGTGCCTAGACCCAGACTGGACATGTACATTTCTGAGTCCTTGAAACAGACCCTGGAAACAGTGGAAATTGTACAGAGAAAAATCAAACTTACCCAGGTCCTGTCCTTGGCGCTGAGGAAAAAGAAAATGGGGGGCTTCCCTGATGGCGCAATGGTTGAGAGTCCGCCTGCCGATGCAGGGGACACGGGTTCGTGCCCCAGTCCAGGAAGATCCCACATGCCGCGGAGCGGCTGGGCCCGTGAGCCATGGCTGCTGAGCCTGCGCGTCGGGAGCCTGTGCTCCCCAACGGGAGAGGCCACAACAGTGAGAGGCCCGTGTACCGCAAAAAAAAAAAAAAAAAGAAATAAAAAGAAAATGGGGCCACTTAGTTGTTGAAGGTACTTTAAAAATCAGCCCTTAATTCTCCAATTGAGATAGTAAGTTCTTTGACTCTTGTAAGTTACTTCTGAAAAATAAGTAATAGTAAATCTCACTGCCAAATTTTTATTTTTTTATGTCTATATGGAAGAAATAATCTTAAAAAGCACTTTGTTCATTTACTGTAACAATTACCTTTCATTTTAAAGAAGCTAGTAAATGGAAATATGATTATGTGTAGTAAATAAGGAACCTAGAAGGCCACCTTCTAAAGGACGAGAAAGTACTCAACAATTGGTATTGAGTTATCCAGAAAGAGTAAAGGCTTTTTTTTAATTGAGGCATAATTGACATAACATTGTATTAGTTTCAGGTGAATAACATAATAATTCGATATTTGTATATGTAAAAGTAATTCCTTTTTAACCCCAGGAATGGAGGACTGTGAAACAATGGAAGATGTGTATATGGCTTCAGTGGAAACAGATCGGGGAGTCAAGGAACAGTTACATCTTTACGACACCAGAGGCCTACAGGAAGGCGTGGAGCTGCCAAAGCATTATTTTTCATTTGCTGATGGCTTTGTTCTTGTGTACAGTGTGAATAACCTTGAATCCTTTCAAAGAGTGGAGCTTCTGAAGAAAGAAATTGATAAGTTCAAAGACAAAAAAGAGGTAAGTGGGTATGTTAAAAAATGCCAGCTATGAATTATAATGTTGAAATGGTAGCATGGGCTTTTGGGCAATTAAAATATTTTAAAAGCATTAAATTGTATTCACAGTATCTGTAATCTTCATGATTTTTTCCCTAGCCCAGGAAATACAGGACTGAGTTCAACCAGGACCAGCATCTGACTTTCTGCCTTTGCTTCTTCCCATGTACAACTTGAATTTTAATGACTCCATATTGCAAATACTACATAGTTCATTTCACGTTATTTGGGATCATTGTTTCCTAGGGCTTTTTATTGTCTTCTTGGAGAAATAGGATTGTCCTTAGCCTTAAAAAAAAAAAAAAAAAAGAAGTGTAAAAAACTAATAAATAATTAGTGGCTTCTATCCACTTACCATTTGAAAATAAGATTCTTACTATGGTCAGTAAAGTTTTAGATGATCTGGCCCATGGCTGTCCTTTCACCTTTAGCATTCTGTTCCTCTGTCACTGTACTCCAGTGGTCAACTTTCTGTTGTTCCAGCATGATAATTTTGTCCCCCTGTGAAGTCCTTCTCAGTGGCTCGTTCCCCTGCCTGGAACTCTCTCATCGCAGGTCTTTCTCTGGGTCTTGGCATGGCTGACTCCTCAGGGTTTAGGGAACCGTGTCATGAACCCAATTAACAGCACTGGCTAGGTGTTCTTAACCTAATTTTTACTTAACCTAATTTTTATGTATTTTTTATGTCATACTTTTAATTTTGAGGTAATTGTAGATTCACATGCAATTTTAAGAAGTAATAGAGATCCCTAACTCAGTTTCCCCCAATGCTAATAACACTGTGCAAAACTATAGTAAAATAACACAACCGAGGTACTGACATTTATACAGTGAGGGACCCTTTCCAGCACTGCAGGGACCCCTCATGGGACCTTTTACGGCCTCACGTATTCCCCTCCCATCCCCTCTCCCTCCTTAACCGTTATCTGTTCTCCATTTCTGTGACCTTGTCATTTCAAGAGTGTTAACGTAAATGGAATCGCAGTTTGTAACCTTTTGGTATCGGCCTTTTTCACTCAGCATAATTCTCTGGAGAGTCAACCAGGTAATTGCGTGTATGAGTCGTTCATTCCTTTTTCTTGCTGGGTGGTTTTCCATGGTGTGTATGTACCGAAGTTTATTTAACCACTCACCTGTTCAAGGACCTCTGGGTTGTTGATATTTTAATTATTTTTATTATTTTGAATACTAACTTTGTGAATAGATAACAACATTCACAAGGTTCAGTCTTCAAAAGATATAAAAAGGTAAGTAATGAAGGCTCCTCTCCACCTGTTTCCCATCTTTCTCACTGAGACAGATAAGTGCTGTTATTATTTGGGGGAGAGTCCCCCAGATTTCCCTCCCTGCCCCCCCTAAAGTTAAAAGTATAGTTCAGTGAACTCATGTACTTGATACTTGAATCTCAGCTCTGCTTCTCAACTCTTCTGCCTTAGTTTCCTTATCTATAAAATAAGGAGAATAATAGTACCTTTCTCATATGGTTATTATGGGGAGTTAACATTCATTCAGCAAATGCTTATTTTTAAATTTTTTTATTGAAGTAGAGTTGATTTACAATGTTGTGTCAGTTACTGCCATACAGCAAAATGATTCAGTTATACATGCATACACTTTTAAAAATTCTTTTCCATTTTGGTTTATCACAGGATATTGAATATAGTTCCCTGTGCTCTACAGTAGGACCTTGTTGTTTATCCATCCTGTATATAATAGTTTGCATCTGCTAACCCCAAACTCCCACTCCATCCCTCCCCCACCCCCTCCCCCTCGGCAACCACCAGTCTGTTCTCTATGTGAGTCTGTTTCTGTTTCATAGATAAATTCACTTGTGTCATACTTTAGATTCCACATATAAGTGATATGATATTTGTCTTACTCTGTCTGACTTACTTCACTTAGTACGATAATCTCTAGCTGCATGCATGTTGCTGCAGATGGCATTATTTTGTTTCTTTTTACGGCTGAGTAATATTCCATTGTGTATATGTACCATGTCTACTTTATCCATTCATCTGTTGACGGGCATTTAGGTCGTTTCCAGGTTTTGGCTACTGTGCATAGTGCTGCAGTGAACATTGGGGTGCATGTATTTTTTCGAATTAGAGTTTTCTCCGGATATATACCCACGAGTGAGATTGCAGGATCATACCGTAGTTCTATTTGTAGTTTTTTAAGGAACCTCCATACTGTCCTCCATAGTGGCTGTATCAATTTCCATTCCCACCAAGAGTGTAGGAGGGTTCCCTGTTCTCCAGCACTTATTGTTTGTAGATTTTTTTGATGATGGCCATTCTGACCAGTGTGAGGTGCTACCTCATTGTAGTTTTGATAGCAGATGCTTACTGGGCTATGTGCCTGGCACTGTTCTAGGTGAGGCGGAGGGAATACAGTAGAGAATAGAACAGAGTCCCTGTTGCCATAAAGCTTCTGTCTGGGGGGTGGGGGAGAGAGGGACAACGAACAAGTATGTATTGTGAGGAGTGATGCAGTGTAGGAAGAAAAGTCAAGCAGAGTGGGGAGTGAGGGCACTGCTTTCTGTAGGTGATACGGGGAGGCCTGGTGAGGTGACTTGCAGCAGAGATTTGAAGGGTGTGAGGGAAGGGCGCAAGCCGATGTCTAGAGGAGGCTGCTCCAGGCGGAGGCCCCAGCTGAGCAGGGGCGGGGGCGGGAGCATGTTGCGCCAGGAGCAGCATTGAGGCCAGAGCGGGCGGGGCTGGGGGGAGGCAGAGCTGAGGGTGCCTCGGGATGGGAGGCAAGGGGATGGCAGGGTCTAGCTTGGGTGGCACGCACTTGTTTTCATGTCTGTTTTAAAAAATTGATGGGGTAATGGTTGCACATGGTTCAAAAATGAAAATGATCTATAGAGAGGACTCTAGTGAACTTGTTCCCACCCCTGGGTTCAACCGTCTATCTCCTGTACCTCAAGCGTGCTGTTTTAATGTTTTGCCCCTTTCCTAGTCTGGGGGCGTCCTTCCAGAGTTTCTCTGTGTAAATACAAGCAAACAGAAATGTATATAATTTTTTCTTATTTTTCTCTCTGTTGTACCAAAGGTAGCATATTGTTGTACACCTTGTATTTTTCATGTAATATATCTTGGAGTCCTTTCCATAGCAGTACTCAGATTCCTTTTTTTTTTTTTTTTAAACTGATGCCTAGTATTCACTGTGTGGCTGTAGATGTATCACACTTATTTAACCAGTCTCAGATTGATGGAGACTTAGGTTTTCTCTGGTCATTTGCCATCATGAACTATGCTGCAGTGAAGAATCTTAGACATTTGTTATTTTGTACATTTTAACGTAGAGTTGAAAGATCAACCAGCAGAAGTTAGGTTCTTGAGTTAAAGGTAAATATAGTGACAAGTTACTGTCCATAGGAATGGTATGAAAATGCCTGTTTCTTCAGTCCTGACAACAATGTGTGGTTAAATTTTTGGATTTTGTGACTCTTCTGGGTGAAATGGTATTTTCATAGTTTCATTTGTCCTTAATGTGAACGAAGTTGAACCTCTTTTGACTTATTTTTATTATTATTATTATTTTAATATTTATTTGGTTGCACCAAGTCTTAGTTGCTGCAGGCGGGCTCCTTAGTTGCGGCATGCATGTGGGATCTAGTTCCCTGACCAGGGATTGAACCCAGGCCCCCTGCATTGGAGTATAATTGCTTTACAATGGTGTTAGTTTCTGCTTTATAACAAAGTGAATCAGCTCTGTGTATACATATATCCCCATGTCCCCTCTTATATCTCCCTCCCACCCTCCCTATCCCACCCCTCTAGGTGGTCACAAAGCACCGAGCTGATCTCCCTGTGCTATGCGGCTGCTTCCCATTAGCTATCTATTTTACATTTGGTAGTGTATGTATGTCCATGCCACTCTCTCAGGAAGTCTCATCTTTTGTTTTGTTTTAAAATGATCACTCTCGGACTTCCCTGGTGGTCCAGTGGTTAAGACTCCACACTTCCACTATAGGGGGCGTATGTTTGATCCCTGGTTGGGGAACTAAGATCCTGCATGCTGTGCGGCCAAAAAAAAAAAAAAAAAAAATCGCTCTGTTGACTTTCACCTTGAGGGACAAGGTGAGAAGCAGAGTTTAGTTCAGATGCTCTCGCTCTAGAGCACTTTGACATTTACCGGCTGGAGAAGTGAGAAGGCAGCAAAGGAGTCTACAAAGTAGCCTTTGAAGTACAAGGAACACCAGGAGATAAGGGTGACCCAGAAGGCAAGTAAAGTCGGCACTTTAAAAGGTAGGAAGTGACCAAGCTATGTCAGATACTAAAGGCAGATCAAAAGAGCCGAGAGGTGGCCAGCTTTAGTAACTTGGGAGATCTCAACGACGACAGTTTTAGTGAAACGGTGAGACAGAGTCTGATGGACTGGATGTGAGAGAGTTGAGCACAGCAAACATAGCTCTTTGAAAGAGTTTTGAGTCAAAGGGTAAATATATTGTCCCCTAAAAGGGGAACAGAGAGGAGCTGGAGAAGGATGTATCAGAGGGTTTTGTTTTTCAGATGAGAGAGATGGTTGTACGCAGTGGGATGATTCAGCGGAGAGACGCAGGTGAGGGGATAGCCGATGGAGTGACACCTTGTCCAGGTTGAAGAGGGCGGGGACATGGGCTTAGAGGACCGTGGGGCTGGTAGACGTGGCGGTGGAAGCACCTGGCAGTTCCCTTCTAGTTGCTCCTGTCTTCTTGCTGACGTAGTGTGGACATCAGCTGAGGGTGAGACGGGGAAGGCAGAGGGAACGGTGGAGGCCGGAGGAGGACCAAGGTAGGAGATGCCGTCCTTCCAGGGGAAGTGGCGGGAACGTGATGTGTTTGCTGGAGCACAGCAGCGCGCTGGAGGTCGGTGGTTACGAGCCGGGACCGGCCAGCGGGGTTGTGTTTTCTCCCGCCACGTTCGGTAAATGGTGTCGGCAAAAGGTACAGTTAAGAGTTCAACTTAACCGAGGTGGCGGCGGGGGGCGTACGGCGTGATGACGATGGCGAGGGAGCGAACGAGGAGAAGCTCGGCGTGCGGAGCGCCGAGGGCAGCAGTGGGGTTGCAGGACTGAGACAGAGGTGGTAGCGTTGGGGCTCGTGGGTCCCTGCGGTGCTTGCGGGGTTGCTGCAGAGGGGTGCGGGGGATGAACCAGGAAGGCAGCGGGCAGAGCGGGATTCCCGCACTCGAGGTCAGAGAGGAGAGTGGTTGTCCTGGTTCGTGGGAGCGAGTGGCTGAGGTCAGGAAGGCAGTTAGGATCTCTGAAGTCAAGGAGCTGAGGGATGAGGTTACCGGGTCACCCCCAGGGCTGCTGAAATCACCACCAGTATGACGGGAGTAGCGTGTGGGGTGACCACGGGCCAGCGCTGGGATGGGCAGCAACAGCCGGGCCGGGGAGCAGGGGGCAGGGGGCGCAAGGCAGAAGCAGCAGCCCTCGGCCTGAGGGTTTCTAGGGAGGGACCGCGTTGGAGGTGGCCCCGAGCCTAGGACACCTCCCTCACTGTGCCCTGCGGGCGGCCGGGTGAGCACGCGCAGCTAGGCCAGAGGGGAAGGGAACCTTCGCCGCAGAGACGGGGTGGGTGGTGGGGGGCAACGGGAGGGCTGGCTCCTGCTGAGAGACGGAGGAGAGCCCTGCCTGCCGCTCCGTGCCGCTCCATCCCGCTCCGTCCTCCCATTGGAGCGCGCATACGTCTCGAAGGCGGGAGCCCGGCCGTGGCGCAGAGGAGCCCCCCTCCACCTCCCCGGCCTCCTGCTTTAGGTGCCTTTCCAGGCACTCTCTCAGCGTCTGGAGGTCACCACTCGTCTCCCCTCGCGCGGACTGTGACCGCCCTTCTGGTCGCCTGAAACAGTGCCTTAGGGTAGCGAGCGCTCCACTTCGAGAGAAGGATCGATTGCCTTGCATTTAGGGTAAAATGTACCTATTGGGTGGTACGTTCAACACATATTTAGTGCTTGTGTCAGGTGCTTTGCTATGTTCAGGAGTGACGTGAACAGAACAATTCTCGTTCTCAGGGAACTCAGGCCCCAGGGCTGCAGACCTCTCACGGCTCCAGGAGTTCCGTGGTTGTATCTTCAAGTACGTATCGCAGGTTTCCCAGACAGCAGGTAGAGCTAAACTGAAATGTAGACACCCCTCAGTCAAACCGTTACCTGTACCCTCGATAGTGATTTCCCCAAGTCTGTCTTCCAGCCGTACCTGGAGTTGAGTAACTTCAACTGTTGCGTAGTCAGCAGCCTGTAGAGCATCTGCGTTTATCCGAGCGAGGAGGGGTGAGGTAATGCCCTCTACCCTTCAGCCTCACGCCTGAGGATCAGTTTGGACGAAGCACTTTGTTAAATGGGACAGTTTTCTTCCTCCGTTTTGTCTAGCAAAGTGTGATCTTTTTTACCCGTTTTTTTCAGGTGGCCATTGTCGTGTTAGGAAACAAAACTGACCTTTCTGAGCAGAGACAAGTGGACGCCGAAGTGGCACAGCGGTGGGCCAGGAGTGAGAAGGTGCATCTGTGGGAGGTGACGGTCACAGACCGCAAGACCCTGATCGAGCCCTTCACCCTGCTAGCCCGCAAACTCTCCCAGCCCCAGAGCAAACCGAGCTTCCCTCTGGCTGGGAGGAGAAGCAAAGGCAACTCCAGCTCTGAGAACTAAACCCTAGGGTACACAACTGTCCCTTGAATGGTGACTGCCTCGAGGTGTCTGTGAACTTCTGTAAAACAGGCCATTTCTGTCTACCTTTGGTCCTTAGGAAGACCCTAGGGAAGTAATTTAATGCACTTCCAGTTATGATTCAGTTACTGTTCCCTGACATGAAGTAATAATATATTTGCGTTCTCCTTGTTTCAGACTTGTCCCTAAAATTAGCACCTTTGTTATCTGTATTATGTTGCATTTGCCAAAAGAATAAAATAAAATTTGGGTGGTATGCACGTGTACCTGTGAGTAGCTCCCCTCACTTTTAACCCGTCTCAGAAGCTGTCATTCTGTGTAACTTTATGCAGACTTACTCGCTCAAATGTTAATTTTGTTTTTGAAAAGTTCACTCATCATCTAAGGTCTAGGATTATGAAAGGACATTTTCTGTGTGTCCAAATTGGATCACAAACAGTAAACATTTGGGTACTAAGTTAAGCTAAATTTTATCTGGTAGGGATCTTGCTAAACCTGTGATTTAGCTTTGTTCAAATTATGTTTAGCATGAATTGAGTAGGTGGTGTAAATACGTTCCAGCTGGTGCTTCCTTCTGTAGGAAACTGCTGAACACCTACGGACAGTGAAGCTTCCATTTCCCACAAGGCATACCATACCTTCTGGAGTCGTCTTCAAGTTAGTTAGGTATCTGAGTTTGTGCTATGGTTCTCTGAAGATTTTGGCAAGATCTGAGTAGCAGGGCTGACTATGTTGAGCAAGTTGACAATACTGTTAACTAACTGTAAAGTCGGAAGCAAGCTACTTAGTGGTTTTGACCGTGAAAACAGTGCACTATTAGTTTTCAATATAAAGTATGAGATAAGCTGTCCAGCAAAGAAATGTTAAAACGTCTAGTAAATAGCAGTATCTTGACTACTTTTGAGGCGCGGTTCAGTGAATTCAAACTCACTCACTTGGTGGGACTTCCCTGGGGGCGTGGTGGTTAAGAATCCTCCTGCCAATGCAGGGGACACGGGTTCGAGCCCTGGGCCGGGAAGATCCCACATGCCGCGGAGCAACTAGGCCCGTGCGCCACAGCTACCGAGCCTGCACTCTAGAGCCCGTGGGCCACAACTACTGAGCCCACGTTCCACAACTACTGAAGCCCGTGAGCCACAACTACTGAAGGCCGCACGCCTAGAGCCCGTGCTCCGCAACAAGAGAAGCCACCGCAGTGAGAAGCCCGCGCACCACAACGAAGAGTAGAGTAGCCCCCGCTCGGCACAGCTAGAGAAAGCCCACGCGCAGCAATGAAGACCCAGTGCGGCCCCCCTCCCACAAAAAAAAAAAAAAAGTAAACTCAATTGGCTCAGTTCAGTGAGTGCAAGCCAAGAACTACTGTATATAAAGATAGAAAACTAACTTACGTGGCGGCCGCACTAGCCGATTTAGAATTATTTAAAATTTCTCATCATGTTTCTTTGGGTAAAACAATTGTCACTCAGATATGGTCAGGTCATTTCCTGCCTTTTCTCCCGGTGTTGGGCTTCTAGCTTTTTTTTGTTGCTTTTTCTTTCTTTTTTTTTTTTTTTTTACATAGATGGATAAATACTTTTACAGTTTTTTAAAAATAATATAATAGATCCTGCAGTTTGCTCGTCTGCTGAATGCAGCTTAGATCCGTTAGTACATAGAGTGACCACGTTCTTTTTAAATGCGTCATGAGAGTGCAGGTACCTCCGCCCTGGGCCCTGGACGAGCTTCTCTGGAGCAGGTGTGTGCACCTAGGTCCCGCCAGGCTCCCTCCACTGTGGCGGGGGTGTTTCTCCATGAGAGCCCACTTCTCACGCACGCACTTACCACCACAGCGCTTCCAAGTTGGAAAATGCTTTGACGAAGATACAGCGGAACTCTGCCTTTGGAAGATCATGAGTTAGATTATCTAACCTTCCCTAAGGCACCTATCCTGCAAGGCTGTTGGATAAATCCAGAGTAACGTACCAATCCTAACATATGTGCTGGGTAGACAACACCAGCGCGCACAGTCTGCATTACCTCTAGGCTGTTTGAGTAGCAAAGATCTGTCAAGAAGAAAGAAACTACAAAAAAGGCAAAAGGAAGTAAATGAATACAGCAGCGTTAGGCGGTGGTTTTAATATTGTTTATTAGCACAGTAACAAATGCAGACTTAGGCAGTCCACAACATAGAACCAATCCACTGAGCAACTCCTATTCCACGCCTTACAGTTAACAGCTTAAGGTATTTTACTACAGGTTTTCCCGAGTCCTGATTCAACCTCTATCTTTTCACAAGAAAGTAGACTGGCATATAAAATAAAGTACATAACTACTCATATTTCCTATATGGTGTCTTATAGCCATGTGTCCATTGTATATATGAGATGACAGTCTCTAAAAGCTGTTAAATATCACTGTTCCCCTCCAAGAAGGGAAAACAAATTCCAATTTTTTAAAACAAAAGACTGTAGTCTTGGAAGGACTTTACATAAATGGCCAGGTGTGTAACCTGTACAAATTAAGCTGTTTCAGATTTACAGACTACAAGCAACTGAACCCAAACGTCTATTCTTCTCTGTACTGCATTTCAGCTCATACTGCAGAACTAATGACGGTTTTAAAAGTTGCTATTACCAATTCTGTCTACTGTAGCAAGATACCTTAAGTTACAACAAAATCTTAGGAAATAAGACTGAATAATATCTGTTATAGAAATACCCTACTCTTCACCAACGCCCACCCTCCCCCACCCCTTCAAAATCATAAGCAGCTCTCTCTGTGACAGACAAAGAATGTAGAGAATTGTGACAACCCAATTTATGTAGCGTATCTCTTGGTCCACTGTCTGGCCATTCTGTCATGTTCTGCTCTGTTGGTCATATACTGAGTGGCAATACTTCCCACCAAGGGGTCGGCTGGAAGAAAAGAATGTACGTTACTTCGAAGAAGGGAAAGGAACATTGTTAAGTTTCAGCATATAAGCTAGTGACAGCTTGCAAGGAAATGGACAGAGTAGCTGTGATCAAACCACTCCACCATTTGGGATACTTTTCCTCCTGGCCTTTAAAAAACAGCATGGATGCAGGGGGATCCTGATCCAGACAGAGTGGTCTGGCCCCGTCTCCTTAGTTCATTCCGTCTCTCCCCCGACCACCACCCCCGACGGGAAGGGTGTTGCTCCTGCGCGTCGGGGCACGGGACACGCAAGGCCCTAGGCTGCAGTGAACAGCACCCAGCTGTGCCCACAGGACCACCTGCTCGATGGCACCACCTGTGACACTGAGCGCTGTGAAGGCCTCAGGGCTACTGCAGGCGAACGCTATTTACCTCTCTACTCTGTTGACCCGCAAAGACCCAAAGCTGCCAGGTCAGAACCTGTACTTCCGATTAAGTACAGTGTTCCTCTGAAACCTAAATAAAATCTTTAGTAATTAAATTTATATTTCTTTATCTAGGAAAAAAGTCTTTAATAAGAGGAAATTAAGGCCCAGACGAAACCACAGTCTGGTAATCACTAAGTGTGCAGCAGAGAAACAACGCCACGTCAGTAAGCAGTTGTGGGCAGGTGCTGAGCAGACCCGCAGGCAGAGGGTGGGTGACAACATTCCCAAGTGTGCGTGCCGTTTCTGCATGGGAAACACGCAAAAAGGGAAAAAAAGTAAAGGGCAGAGAATGAAGATGCAAAAACCTAAGGCAATCTTTTTAAGTCTTCAGTTTATAACACCTTGTTGCTAGAACACGTCAAGTAATGGTGAAGTCCGCTGCATTTTTCACCCAGTAGATTGAACTCTTGATAAGAACTTGCTTTGAAAAGCAATGAGTTTTTGTCCCTTGAAAGCCCATTCAAAAATAAAATCTGAACTTTATCTTTAGAAAATCTTAGTTTACGTGGAAAATAACCATTTTCCAGGTGAGGAGGAATAAAACAAGGTAAAGAATTATTAACCTTACCAGGATTACAGTCTGTAAGAAGTGAGCAGATAGAAAGAAGGACTTTAGAAATGGTTAGTGCTGGACTCCAGTTATCTTTCAATATGTCCAAGCAAATAACTCCTTGACTGTTAATATTACAGTGATAGATTCTTGTCCGAAATGTAACCTAAAAAACAAGACAGTGTTAAATGAAATCTGAACAGCAAACAAACTTTTTACTAAATTGCCTCTTCAATTAAATGGTCCTAATTAAAACTTTTAAAGAAAGAGACATTTGGTCTTTTTAAAAAGTGAACTGTTTTTAAAACAGTTTAACTAAGGCTGCTGATAAGAGATAGGGTAAGAGACTATTTCATGAAATTGAGATTAGAAAGTGTTCACCGATACAATCTCAGGGATTTTCAATTTCATTTAAAAAGTAATATCCATCAACAAAAAGCAAGGTAACCTCAGTATTTTTTTTTAAGTTGAAGTATAGTTGATTTACAATGCTGTGCTAATCTCTGCACAGCAAAGTGACTCAGTTATACATTTTTTTTTTTGCGGTACGCGCGCCTCTCACTGTTGTGGCCTCTCCGGTTGCGGAGCACAGGCTCCGGACGCGCAGGCTCAGCGGCCGTGGCTCACGGGCCCAGCTGCTCCGCGGCATGTGGGATCTTCCCGGACCGGGGCATGAACCCGTGCCCTCTGCATCGGCGGGCGGACTCTCAACCACTGGCGCCACCAGGGAAGCCCCACGTTCTTTTTTTAATAGTCTTTTCCATTATGGTTTATCCCAGGAGATCGGATATAGTTCCCTGTATAGTTCTTGAATTCGTCTTTAGCAGTTTTAATGTATTAAGTATTTTCCAAACGTTTCCAAGTTTGAACAGCTAATTGTTTGCTGACCTCTTGTGTTAGCTGGTAGTACTACATGGCCTCAAAGCAAGCTTTAGAATCTAATTCAAACACACACAGTGGGTACATAAAGACAAAGTGCTTAGCAAACAATGATCACACACCTAAAAGGCTGAAAAATATATTGGAAGATGAGGTTTGTTTCTGCTTTTTCTGACCTTTATATATCAGATCTTGCAAGATCATCGTGCCTACCTAAATCAGAGAATTCACTTAAACAGAATCTCCACAGGTAAGGAGCTACAAGTGGGTAAGGACCACAGCAGCAGACGAATCAACAGCCCCACGAACTTGGGTTACTTTGTCTGGTCTCCTGCTTTTTATTTGTGAAATACACTGACTCATTCAAAAGTGAAAAAACCCTATCACTTTACCACTTTTTTTTTTTTTTTTTTTAAGTGACAGACTTGCGGTCACCTCTTGGGCTGCAATTGTACCTTTTTCCTTAGCAGTCCACCCCATCCCCAAGAGGTTTTCCTTCCGACTGGGCGAATGAGAATCAGTGTTGAGTGTTACAGGAGACAGTGACTGAGCTACCCCTGCCCATCCTGAACGAGAAAGCGCAAGCTTGGGGCAGGATCTGAACAAGACCAGAAGATGACAAGGAGTGGAATCCAAGGCTTGTTTGGTAGGAGATTCTCTAACTGCTTTAGTGCGTGGATATTCTGACACCATTTTTATCTGTTCAGAAACTTTTTCTGTTGAGTGGGAAATAGAGGATTATTTATAGGTTGCTGACTGTGTTACTATGAATATTAGCAGGATTTTAAGCCCCACCAAAACAAAGCACGTACTCTTAGAAATGGTCTTTGCCAAAAGAGGCAAAGTCAACCCAAAGAAGTGTTTTGTGTATGTTCAAGTGTACTTAGAGATTTGTCAAGATATAACAGAAATCTATTTCTTTGCGATTAACAACTCAATTTTAAAAGCCTGAATAACCTTTCATGGGAGTATGTAAATTTTAGCATAAATCAGGGGGAGTTTCTTACCTTTGGAGGCTTGAAGGGATATTCTGGTGTGAAAGTGATATCAAGGAAGAATACACCACCCTCATACACGGACCCTGGAGGCCCTAGGATGGTTGATCTCCATTCATAGATGTTATCGCCTTTGGGACCAGCGCTGTGAAATAATACACCAGAAGGTGAGTAGATGGCGGGGCATCCCCATGTTTACAGTGTGTCCCCAAAGGGGGAAAGGTCGCCTCTCCTTCCTTTTTGTTTGGTGTGTGGATTCTCTCCACAAAACACAGGTATTTTTCAGACAGGCCTCTGATGCAGGCCTCCAACAAGCCCTAGGTCAAGTATATGGTAAAAAAGGACGCTGAAACCAGTCTATGCCCGCTTAACTGTGAAGAAGCAATAAACCCCTCACTTCTCAAACCCTCTCCTTGATACATCATAAGAAAATGTAAACGTAAACGATACTTTACAAAAAGAGAAACGCCTCTCAGCACACCAGAACTCATTAAATTAGTGACAAAGTTTTGCTCACGGCTACATCATCTTTGAGGACCATTTTAAGCACCAAAGCTTCCTTTCTGACCCTCTGCCTGGGGCTCTTCCTCCTTGTCCTTGTTTCTCCATAATCTTACCCTGAAAGGAGTCCAATAGATTGCAGTTCTCTTTACAGCAGAAACCATGCTGGGTGGGGCAGGAGGGGGACAAAGGATCCAGTTACCAGTCATTCAGTTTTCACTTCTGCACACATTAGATTCCACAATCAGGTTCTCTCTCTACACGTTAAGCTACCCTCACCCGTGAGATCAGCGCTTTTCACGCGTAGCCACAGCACTGTGTCGGCTCACAGAGTGCTCTGTAGTCAAGCATATTAATAAACAAAAATACAAGCAAGACCTCCGAGGGCTAGCTAACACATCTGTCCACACAAGTAAGCGTAAAGCTCCGCTACCGAGAGAGAAGACGCAAGTCTGGGCGACGGTCTCGGTGCCGATGCAGACAGACCTGCCCACAGCGCAGGGTAACGGGTAACGGCGTGGATGGCTTCGCTGACACGGCTTCACTTGAGACGCTCAAGCCTAACTATTAACAGCCGCTTCGAGGACAGCAGTGTGTTTTGGCCAAACAACAAAAGGTCTTCGCTTGGAGAGGCTTGTAGATCCCAGTGGATACACAGCATAATTTCTACAGAGCAGGCAAGGCTCTTTTCAACTAACGTATGGTGTGAACTGGATCCACTCCCCACACACTCACGGACGGCCCATGCCCGACAGAGACGCTAGATGCCAAGGTTCCCTAACGCACAAGACAAGAACTGCTTGCCTTCAACATGCCTGCTGCTAACTGGTTAGAGATGGGGTTCAAGTCCTTCTAAGAGAAAGAGGAGATGAACAGGAAGGGAGAGGGGGGGAAAAAAAGATAAAGAGAAAACCTACCTGTGGCCCTATACTTTCCTCAAACCCACCAGAGATTTTTTTCTTTCAACCTGAAATTTGGAGTGGGAGAAACAACAGCAACATAGGTTAGGGGAATGAGCTTGTAAAAGAGAACCCGAAGAAAACAGGTTCGGGGGGAAAACATGCTGTGGCAAAAAAGGAGGGAGAAGATACAGACAAAGGATAGGGGCCAATGAGGAGGGTTAGGGCCCAAACTGGTCAAGAGGTAGAAATCGTTCAGACACTCACTGAGCACTTGCTGGCTGTGTGACCTCGAGCAAGTTACTCAGCTTAGAGCACCCACCTCACAGGAATGTTCTTAGAACTAAAATACTGATAATATGGGGGGGGGGCATGACTATCTCTGCAGAACAACAGGCCCACAGTAATCTCCCATTAAATGGCAGCTGTCACCTCCGTTTCCAGTTATCTGATTATTCCCACTGGCTCAAATACTATGGTCCCTGAATATATCCTTGTGATTGATGGGTATTCCCAACAACTATTAAAAACCTGTTTTACACTGGACAGATATGGGAAGAGAGCTCGTTTAATTAACACTGTCTCTAATATTAAGTCACACGTATATGCAGACACCAATCTTCGAGTTTAAAAAAAAAAGACGACTCCCCGACTTCCGATTCTGCATGACATCTGACCACAGTTCTCAGAAGGTGCAAGGTAGGGAGCGCTCTTAACCCACCCTCTCCCTCTAAAAACATGCAGTAACCCCTCCAAGTGAAAGGATGCAACTCTGATTGCTGCTGCTTCACAGCCTGAGATGAGAACTGGTCCTTGGCCATCTGAAGTTTGCTGACCTGCTTATATGTCTGCATCCAGCATATGTACTTGAACAGAAAGTCCACAAGCCATGGCTGATGCAGCTATGATACCTGATTACCAGACTGGAGTTAACTGAAAAGTGGACTGAGCAGATGAAGATGACACTGACACAGAGGCTGCGGATAAAAAGACAAACTATTCTCTCTTATCCAACTAGATAAGAACTCACGGCATCTAAGACTTAAAGGCAAGAGGCTATCGTTTACTGTGTACCCCTCTTCTTACAGACAGGAACCAAGGCCAAGAGCAGAAGCTAGGCCACCCAGAACACTAGCGCATCAGCAGCCATGCTGTTTTCCCCGTCAGCCTGGTGACGCTGAGAGACCCAGAAAAAAGTAACAGTAAAGTCAGTCCAACCCTGGCAGGGACATGTTCGCAGAGGCCCAATTCCGCCGGCCCCTTAGTACAGAAAAAACGATAAAAGAAGAACAAAGGTCTAACAACATGCCACTACAAGCAGATTTTATGACTGTACAGCAATTTCATCATCAAAATAATCTATGGAACTTTAAAAATTACAGATTCCTGACCTTTAAGCCCAGGCCTCCTGAGCTTAAACCCGAGAATCTACATATTTAAAAAGCTCCTCTGGGGACCTCTGAGCAGGTGGTCTGCATTTGGGACCCCCTTGTACAGGTTACTGGGAGTAGGACGACAGGCTGAGAACGCGAGCTTTAACATTTCACGCTTGTCACCTGTGATACAGCTAGAAATCCAAATCAGGATCGCTACTTGTCTGTAATCAGCTTTCAGTTCGGCTGTGAACCTTCCGGAAAGTTCAGAAAAAAGTATGGAGAAAGAGAGTTCAAGAATCAAGCACACAACATAAGCTTCAAAAAAGTGGAGAATGAAGGTGGGTTATAGTAAGAAAAGTCATGAGTGAAGTAATACCCAATGTAGTTGAAATGCTAAAGCTCTGCAAGAGATTCCACAGCACAGATCCCTAACCTGTGGGTCCTCAACCAGGAGGCTTGGAAGTTACCGTGAGGGGTCTGAGAACCCACTGAAAAGACCAAGCAACGCTGCCTGAATAAAAGCTTCAGCTATTCAGAGGCTGTTATTGGATGAATCCACGTAGCTTTTTGTCTTATGCATTTTCTTAATCACAGAATAAAACAAAAATTATGATATGGGGCCTGCAAAACTTTTGCTTTTTTTTTCTTCCTTCCAATTCTCACTGGAAAAGTTGTGCTCTACTTGTCCAGAAGGTGAGTAGACAGACCCATGGCAGGGGGCGGGGGGCACGGGAGGGGGCGAGGGCACAAGTCCCTGGCTCTCAGAAGGCCACTGTCAGGGAGAAGCTACGTGAGGCTGTTCCGGGGGCAGTGTGTCCAAGCACCCCACCCCTTCCTCCATAAAGTGACCGGCTGGACCCCTCAGGTCAGCACATGCCTCCCCCTGCCTTCCAACCCCCTCCCTGTAACAGAAGATACTTCTGGTTTCACAACAAGAAACGTAACTCCAATTTTAAATACCAGTTGAAGTATTCTAATCAGTCTAAGTGATGAGAAGGGATGGAAACTTCTGAATTGGGAGATGTGGGGACTGAATTTAAGGCATTAAGGGAAAGATGGGAACAACAACAAAAAATACACATCCCTGTTTGGAGACAGTGAAACCCAACTGTGATTGGAATCTCTGCAGGCAGCTGAGACTGAGAAGGGAAAACGAGCCCATGCCTTTGCCTTCCAGATTCTGTTAAACAGGGACATAACGTTTATCTGCAACACAAACATTTTTCAAAAGAATTCCCTGGCGGTCCAGAGGTTAGGACTCCGCGCTTTCACTGCCGAGGGTCGGGGTTCAATCCCTGGTCGCGGAACAGCCAAGGGAAAAAAAAAAAAGTGTAACACACAGAACTCTTATACAAGGCAAAAAGAAAGAACTGTGCCCTTAATTCTGTTTTTTCCCTTCTGGTCAAAATAAATACAGCCGCAGTAAACATTTTAAGAAAAATGATAGTAACTTCTACTTTTGACACAGTATTTTCTTATTTCTGTAGTGGTTTCTGATGCCCTACGGACCCATCAACAGTGGGAGCGGGGGTCGTATGAAGCCCGCCGGCTGGCAGGCACTCACCGTGGTCCAGGCCTCCCACCTTCGAGGGCCTCCCGGCAGTGAGCGCTGGGAAGGGCCGCTAAACGCTGCAGCTCTCCTGTCTCCCAGATACTCTCTGGGGAGCTACAGGAAGCACAGAGCTGCTGACGGGTGTAACTAACGCTTAGCACATATGGTCCTAAATAGAATCTGAACAGTATAAAAAGTAATTAACAAGTCATTTAAGGTATCATCCAAAGAAATTAATAAAACCAACTCTTAAAAACTGTCATTAGAGCAGTCTAACTACTGGCATCTAAATGTGCCCTCTGGACCGACTTCTCCAAGAAAACTGCACAAGCCAACGTTTAAGCTTCATTGTGTTTTGTCTTAAAATCATGCTTTTCTCCATCCTCCCCCATTCCCATCCTCAGTATTAGTTTATTAAAGACTTAGCTTCCATTTCAACCGTTAGAAACCAAAGTTGCACTTCAGTTTTCAAAAGGTATCACCGATTTCTTATAAAGAATATCCTGAAAGCAAGGCAAAAATTATAATCGATTTTAAGAAATGGTATTTCTACCTGATCAATTTTTTAATTGTTATTGGGAGAGATGACCCTTGCTTACAAACATAGAAAACCCTAACTCAGATGTTCTTTTAGGCATAATCCTGAAAGACGACTTAGTTATCTAGTCTCACACCCCAGAAAAAAGTGAGGGATGAGAGGTCCGGAGACAGAAAGATAAGAAACACGCCGCACGCGAGCGTGTGGACCGCAGCAGCAGGCCGGGAGCGTGTGCCGGCGCCCCGAGAAAGGGGAGGGGCTCAGGACCAGCTGGTTAGCAGCTCGGCTCTTCCCACCTAAACATCCCAAGGAATCCCTGCTATTATCCCGCAGTACAATGAGTAACGTTTCATGAAAATAAAGAACTGGCACTTGGAGTACCCGACGATAGTCCCCGGGAAACGGGATGCGGCAGAGACTGTGGACTGGCTATCCATGTGTCTTTCCTCCTCTTCTCTGTAGGAGCGACATGATAAAGCAAAACTAGTTGCTTATGTAAAGTGCATCACGCACGTCACAAAATCCCCCAATTGCCCCATTTCAACAGCAGCCTTAGAGCAGTGGTTCCCCACGGCGGGGGGGGGGGGGGGTGATGCTGCCTCCGAGGCAGTTTTGGATGTCCCAACAGGACGGGGCGCGGGGGGGCGCTACTGGCGCCTTGTGGGTACATGCTAGGTGCTGCTCAACATACTACGATGCCCTGGAGAGCCCCCGCAATAGAGAATTCTCTTGGCCAAAAGGTCAACAGCGCCAAGGCTGAGAGTCCTGCCTTAGAGAAAATGTGCCCAAAATCAGACAGGAAAGAGAAGAGCTTCAGCTCGAACCCCTACTGCCAGACTCCAGCGCCCACCCTCTGGTCTCTGTCCCACTGCTCAGTGCCCGGTACAGAAAAAACATTCAACATATACGGCTGTCATTATTATAAGTTAGGTTTGCGGGACTTCCCTGGTGGTTAGGATTCGGCGCTTTCATTGCCGTGGCCCAGGTTCCATCCCTGGTCGGGGGGAACTGAGATCCCCAAAGGCAAAGGCAGGCGCAGCTCGGCCAAAACAAAACAAAACCAAAAACGTTAGATTTGCACGTGTTCTAGTGTTCTACAGACCCTTGCTACTCAAAATGTGGTCCCTGAATAAAGCAACACCAGCATCCCCTGGGTGTTTGTTAGAAATGCAGACTCCACCCCAGACCTAAGGCATCAGAATTTGCATTTTAACAAAGACTCCAAATGATGCCTAACCGCATTAAAGCTTGAGAAGCCAGCTATGGAGAAACTAAGTGGCAATGGACAGCAGCTCTCCTTTCCAATCTTCTAGACTCAGATGACCATTTATTTGTATTATCTAGCTCTCTCCTTGTCTGTCTGTAATTCTCTGCAGTAAGAAACAAGTATTAACCCTGGTGATGCCTTGCTCTGTTAAGACTGTAAAATCAATACCGTACACACAGAACTCAGAAAATGCTTATAGGAAGAGATCCACAATCACATCTACGCTCCCTACAACAAAGCATACTACTCAAAATCCATTCTTAATTTACTCTCCTTTTCCTGAGAAATTCAAGAAGAATACGATAAAATAGCATGAATCTATTTTATCAGTTTACCAGAGGGAATCCTCATCTCCCACAACCACCTCTCAACAGACAGATGCTCTAGGGAATGAAAGCCGCCTTCTCCGTGAGATCTGCTTAACACACCCAGAGGAATTTTATAAAAACAAAACCAAAAACTGTGTTGTCCTGGGCATATCTTCGTAAAACAGTAACCACATAACCTAGAAGCGAGTGGCAGAAGGAACGTGAAAGATCAGCAGATCTCACTCAAGCGATCAGCAGGCTAGTGACGCGGCCTGGGCAGCGCTGTGAAGAACTGGGGCACTCCCCTGTGCATCCTTCCTGGTAGCTCTGAGAGGCCTCCTCACACGAGCACAAGGCAGGGCTGCGTCGCACACACCGTTCTGGCTACTGTCCCTCATAAAGAACTTCTAGGCCAAGGGCCAACCTAAAGTACTCCCCAGAAAAGCTGGTGCCCACGTGGGTAAGAACTCACATCAGTGGTATCCTGTGTGTCTAGGCAGTTACTCTGGAAGAGAGTGGGTCCAAATAGGGGGTGCATTTTCCTACGTATGGGAGGGAAACGAACTCAAGCTCAGGATCGAAAACAACACGATCCACGTCCCCCAGGAAGCCTTCCCACAAGGCCCCCCGAAGTCCTGTTCTCACGAGAACAGATTTGTCTGTGGGTGATTTACAGAGCGCCACAGCTATGTGGGTGCACGACCTCTCTTATGTCAGATGATAAGTCTCTAGAGATTAGTCATTTCCCACACAGACTACAGGTCTGTAGGCCTGATAGTGATTAACAGTGTTTAATTAGCTGGTCAAAATACGTACCACTGTCTAGGGTTATATGACAACGTTTCCAAATTAGGTGAAATATCAAAACACCACGAAAGCTCAATCCTGCCCAGCTAGCCGTTCAATTATAGTTTTATCTTACACAACTGCTTTAGAAAAAAGCCACAGGGCCTTCTGTAAATTCACATTCCAATATTGAAAAAAAATCAGATGCACATAAAGACACAATTTTTAAAAGAAAATTAGTTAAAACTAGTTTCAAGATAATTTGAAAGACACCCCCTTAGGGATAGTGAAAGAATTGCAGACCTAAAAAACCATGGCCCTCAGGGGTTCCTTACTCCCAAAGAGGGACGGCTGAGTAATGAGAGTTTTTAGTTAACTGAGCCAAGAATCGTGCTTTAACTTCTGAACTATTGGGTATAGAGTGCGGGGTAGGTAGCGAGCAAGTGAAATGATAAACTAGTCCCAAGTCAAGGGACTAGAACATCAGACTGGGGAGGCGGGGAGAACGACACAGGAGAGAGTGCAGAGAACTGAAGGATCAGCACGCCCCGTGCCTCACAAGCCACGCTCCCACGCCACGTTAAACAGGTGCCATTCAGGATTCAAGTGCATCAGCCCAGAGCTCTTTTCCGCAGGAGCCACACAAGCCTGACTTAGAACAATGCTAATTTGGTGTTTTTCCCCGGAGAGGTAAGAGAAATGGTCAGAGCAGGTCAAGTTCTAAGGCTCTTACTCCTCTATCGCCTCTAAAAGAAGCCTTAGAGTCACGTGGCTGAGTCCTGAGTTTTCAGGTGCAGTGCTTCCATCAGCATATACTGATGTAAAACGGCTGAGTACCGCTGACCCCTGAACAACACGAGCTTTAACTGTGAGGGTCCACTTATGTGTGTATTTGTTTCAATCAATATATTAAAAAATCTGGGGGGATTTGCGACAATTTGAAAAAACTCGCAGCCGAACTGCATAGCCTAGAAATATCGAAAAAATTAAGGACAAATTAGGTATGTCACAAAGGCATAAAATAAATGTATATACACATACAACATACAAAATATGTGTTGCTCGACGTCGATGTTATTGGTAAGGCTTCCCAGTCACCAGCAGGCCATTAGTAGTTGAGTTCTGGGGGGAGTCGAACGTTATACTTGGGACCCCCCAACCACTGCGTTGTTCAAGGGGCAACTGTAAACAGAAATCAGTTATTAGTCTGGCTCTTACACTCATCAGTCCACAGGGTCTACTAAGCACAACCAGCTCACCTGTCGGGATGGTGACTGTATTGTGGGTAAATGAGAGGCAGCTGGGGGGAAAGAGAGCCTCTCATTTAGACTTCTGGGGAGATAAGGCACACTTGTTAACACCTGTACCCTCCACACCTTAGCGCTGATGCTCAAAAGCAATAGTGCCACAAGGAAGAGCTATTTAAAGGACACCAAAATTCTCAGCAAAGAACTTACCAGGTTCCACTCAATTCCAAGAAAAGATTCTGGAACACATCTTTGGCTACAGAGCTCTCTCATAAAGGTTTCCTATCCACTCACACTCGTCACTTTCTGTGCAGGCTCCACTCTGCAGCTGCTGGCCACCTCCGATGCAGGTGGGCAAGCAGGGGATGGCCTCACAGTGGGAAACATGGGCAGTGGCATTAAGTGGAAGTGCTCACGCAACGAGGTTCACCATCCGCCAGAGACAGGCCTGCCTGAACGACCCTGCTGCAGGGGATTTTGGGGGGTCGCTTATTACGTGGTGTGAATTATGTAATTATTTTATTGTCTGATACAGCTTTTATTTAATAATAATTTTAAAATTTTACTGTCCTTTAAAGTGTTCCACTTTGGAGGTGACATGGTTAATCAACGTATGAGGGGATCTCAGACCACATTCCTGCACTGGCCCATCAGCTTGGAGCAGACTCCCCCGCGGTCTCCTACTTCTA
Organism: Lagenorhynchus albirostris; assembly: GCF_949774975.1. Lineage (NCBI taxonomy): Eukaryota > Metazoa > Chordata > Mammalia > Artiodactyla > Delphinidae > Lagenorhynchus > Lagenorhynchus albirostris. The sequence continues at coordinate 3,951,880 of NC_083099.1, forward strand.
GCAATCTTGCCGCTGGGTCTCCATCCTCAACCTGCACCCTTTTTCCGGGACTTTGAGTACAACACCCCAAGCAGGTGTTCCCCATCCTAGGTCCAGGCCCTACCTCTTCCCTCAGCACAGAACCCAGGTGGGTTTGGAGGGTAAAACGCCTTCAGCTCAAGCTGGCGTTGACATCATCAGGCAAAATGACTAGATCGGCAGTTTCCCCGAGACCCCTTCAACAGGCCCACAGGGCACGACTACTTTCCTAATTCTAACACGATTGGCCTTTTTTCCCTCTCTATCTCTCCCATTTGCACCGTGAAGTTTTCCTGAGAGTACACGGAGGGGTGATATGGGGACAGTCTGAATGCAGAAGCAGATAGGGTAATCCAGCTGTTTTCTCAAGTCAGACATTAAAGCAATTTGCAAATATATAAAACACTGTCACTCTTCTAGGTTTTTTTAGATTTGGAAAATAGAGTTATATGTGAACCTGTCTTTTATGATTTTTAAATGAACTATTAATATTTTTAATGTTTCAGCTATAATTTTGAATGCAGTAAAAATCCATAATTATTAACCACATCAACAAGAGCTTTGTTGCTGTTCGTAATAATTTTTTAAGAACGTAACGGGGTCCTGAAACTTTTTAAAAAGTTTGAGAACTGTTGGGTAGATTATTTTAAAATAATATTAGCACAATTGGCTAACCACTAAAATAAGTGTTTGACTCTTACTCCCATCAGATATTTAAAAAACAAAACAAAACAGAAAACACCCGAAGAGCTTTCAACAGGAACTAGAAAGCAATGTGAGCGAGGAGTCTGCTATTGGGGCTGGGGACCTCTCAACCTGCCGCCCTGCACAGAGGCCGCCAGCGTCTCACGCACAGCCTCCTGCCTCGCCGTTCCGGCTCCGGTCCACTCCCAGCTGCCCGTCTGCGACTTGGTGCCTAAAAGCTGCTCGGTCGGGGCCAGCAGGCAGGAAGTGCAGCTAAGTGGCACTTGTACAACACAATCCCCCCATCCTCTGACACCGCTCCCAGCGGCGGAGTCCAATTCCCCTCCCTCTGAATAGGGCCGGTCAGAGTGACAGCTAAGTGGCACAGCGAGACTCCCCAGGCTGGGTCCTTTCTTTCGGTGGTGAGACCCCCCCTCCGCCGCAGCTGTCTGGCACTCTCTCTGTGCACCTAGGAAAACCTGAACTACCGGGCACCTGAACACTGGGGACGCTGTGGACAAAGTGCAGCAAGCGCGGGAGGCCTGGGCAGGCTCGGCGTCCCAGCCCTCAGGCCCGAGCCTCCGCAGCCCGGCCGACAGCCGTCAGGAAGCCTGCAGACGCCTGCGAGCTGCAGCTACACATGCTGGTAGCTGTTTCACAGGGTTTAGTTTGCGATGTTCTCGTAAGGCAGGAATAAACTACTGAACACTTCTCAAGAGCAGCCTCAGCCATCGGCGGAGTGCTGGCAAGTAGGCGTTCGTCCTTCCGTCTCACTCCCCACCTCTACCTTTGTTCCTTACACTACAAAAACGACTTGTGCTCGAATTCTCATCTCAAGAGTCTCCTTCGGCGGGAACCAAGGCTGAGACACCAATGAAGTTACACACACACACAGGGAAAGATGAACATATGTGACTACACAAAAACCGAAGACCCTTAAGAGAAAGATGTCATCAACAGTTTATCAAAGGCTGGGGTACGTGATCGAGGGTTAATATCCTGACTTTGGGAAAACGTTGAACATACTAACAGCAATGGATGAAAGTACACAGGCATTTCTCAAAAGAAACCCATATGGCCAATAAACAAACTGTCAATCTTGCTTAGACTCAAAGAAATGCAAATTAAACATGAGACACATTTTACCTCTAAGGACTGGCAAAAATTTAACACTGAAAACCTTCTGTGTTAACTGTATGAGGAAACAGGCGCTCACTTCCACTGTTTGTGGGACAGTAAATTAGCAGCTCTTTTAGACTGTGATTAGGTATAAGATATTCAAATATAAATCCAGTACACCCTTTGACACAGAGATTCTGCTTCTCAGAACTTAACCTAAGGAAATAACTGGACACGTGCACATAGCTATAGTATTAGGATATTTATAAGAACCTTATGTATGATAAAAAAAAATTTGGAACGAGCTGATTATCACTAGAAGATAGGTTAAATAAATCGTGGTAAAGCATATAATGGTACACTCTACAGCTCTTAAATGAGATGAAGTATGCATCCTGAACAGGGTTTAAAGAAATCCATAATGTACATAACTGAAAAAGCAGGTTCCATAACAGTATGTAAAGCAATCTCATTTTTTATAAGACATACCACACAACCAAACTGTTAACAGTGATTCCACCTGCAGGATGAGAGACGGGGGGTTTATTTTCTCCTTTAAACAGATCTAAATTACTGGGATTTTTAAAAACGATCATCTTTAACTTTCATGATTACAGTGTTACTGTTCTACGAAGGGTAGAAGAAGAAATGGAATCTAACCCACCTAGTAACAGAGAAGGCAAGTTAACTGTGGTTACCCTGGGGTAAACAGGGCTTCTGAGGAGAAAGCGAGACCTTTAAGGGTTTTGGGGATGGGGGTCCTCCATCTGGGCTACTGAGGCCCAGTTTTCAAAGCCTGTGGTTTAGAACAGAGTCGTGGAGAGGAGACTTCAGACGAATTCACTCCTGCTCTTCAGAGCCCAAGGACATTTTCCACAGGGACCCACACTGACTTACTGCACCTTCGGGTGAATATGTAAAATAGTCTTTCACAGGAAATGACTGTGAGCGCTCCTGCCTCCAACTTACAGCCCTATGACAGAGGCTTCCCCTGACCTTTAGCTTGGAGACCGACGGGCGCCGCCAGCCTGTCCTCCTCCCTCCTCCCTTCAACTCAGGGGCTCCCTCCTAGCCTCTCCTCTGCACCGCGCCCCCAACCAGGAGCTGAGAGACTAGTTCAGCGAGAGATTACAACCCCCCCAGCAGTGTAAACCAAAGCAGCTCACATACACACCAACAGCAGGAAGCAAACACTTTTCAGATCAAGGCAGGGGGATCTGATAGACCACTCTGCATACACATTACCACATACCAAATGTTAGCTAAGATGATCTGTTCAATTTACCTAAATATCTATCTAAGTACTCAGTTTACCTGAAGAGTCAAAACATGAAAGACTCTGAAGTGGGTGGATTTAACTGTATGCAAAGTACTCCTCAATAAAGTAGACAGAAATTTATCCAAGTATAATAAGCAAAATAATGTTTGAATTCAATTCTCCAGAATTTATTAGGTATCGGTTTGTTCTAACCTAATATATGCACATTTAAAATTCCACTCCAAGAACCAACATAAATCAAAAGCAGAAAAACACCCAACATTTGCAGAGAAACATTATCATTTCCACAATTCTTTCATAAACTTTGACGTTTTCAATCTTTACCCAAACCTTCTGCATCAGGAAAGGTAGCATTATCCCCATTTTAAAGATGGGGAAACAGATTCAGGAGGTTAAGCGATGTACGTGCCTGTACAAAGTCCTAAAGCTAGAAAGTCACAGTTCTGGCCAATGCAATCCAGGCTTTCCTACATTGATATTCTTTCCACTACACCCATGGAGCTTCTGATAAAATTATCTGTCTTCAGACTCACCACCAATTTCATTTAATCACATTTACTAGTCTGCCTCTCCTACCTTATTATTTTATTTCTCTTTCTCATTTGGATGGAGGCTGGAATTAAACAGGAACAAGAAAATCCTGTGATCTGCTAAGAGGTGTTATTAAAATTTCTTAAAGCAAAAATTGATTCACTTCATTTGTAGAAATGAATTAACTGGAAATACATACACACCACACAGTACCTACTTAGTGTGGAGAGAGGGGATTTTGCTGATGACGTGACAACTCCAAAAATGATGAGAATCCCCCGCTTAATGAAAACCAAAGATGGTTTTGGGAAACAAGAAACAGTTCAATTGAATAACAGTCCAAAGGTTATGCTCCTAAATTGCAAAGAGCAAAAAGAAATAAATGCAATTCTTCAGGCGAAGACAAAAGCTAAAAAGCAGGTATAGAACATGACACCTACTTCCGCAGCTGAGAAGTTCGTTTGGTCCCAGACACAGCGCCGGAGCTCCGATCCACTCCACTCCAGCTCACACAGCACCAGGAGGGCCGGCCATCACCGAACTGACTTGCACTGAGAGGCAGGTCAACCCCCGCCTGAGGATACACCACCACCCACCACCCCTGCTCAGTGCTCTGTGAAGCCGGGGCCCCTGCAGCCTCCTTGTTCCCTCCGTCTCCATTGCAACTCAGAACCACCAGGAAATCACAGGGTCAGGATGTGAGCACAGCTATGTACTGCATTTGGAGAGTCACTGGCTTCTTGCTCGGCCCCAGCTGGCCAGAACAGAAGGGGAAGAAGGCTGTTTATATTTGCAAAGGGCTGAGAGACTGAATGAGCGAGGCTATGCCCTGTATCTCAAAAATACAAGGCTGGACTTGGAGGGGAGGGTCTGGTTTCTTTCCCGCTGCGAAATGTCACAGCCAAATCTCTGTGCTGCTAGCTACGCACACCTTCTGGTTGAGCAGTAGAGATAAAAGCTTTCATCGAGTCAGGTACTGCAGCAGCTGCTAAAGACGCCCAGGTGTAGCGTTCACATGTGACATTTCACGGCTGCCCAAGTCTCACACATCCAGTACTGGGACTGGTAAGCAGATGCACAGGACTTTCACCAGGGGCCACTGACCAGCCAACACTCTGGCCCGTAAATGAACACACGTAGCGCACATATGCGCTTCCTCATGTTAGGATCAGTTGCCTCCTAAAATGATTCTAATCATTTAATACCAAAGGGCATTCTCCCCAAACAGAAAAGGGTCCTACCAAAAATGTCAGCTAGTGATTTCCAATTTTATATGAGATATACTCTCAGAGAACTAATTGCTGAAGGATATGCCTATCTATTCAGGATAAGTTTTACAGAAAAGGCCAAAAGGCAAGACAAATTCTGATTAAGAGAAGAGGCGGCAATTGCTCCAAGCCCAAGGTGAGGAGTTTCGCTCAGGGGCACATAACGCGTGCTAAGAGCCCACATACATGACTGGAAAATAAGATTAAAGAATAAACAAGGGCTTCCCTGGTGGCGCAGTGGTTGAGAGTCCGCCTGCCGATGCAGGGGACGCGGGTTCGTGCCCCGGTCCGGGAGGATCCCACATGCCGCAGAGTGGCTGGGCCCGTGAGCCATGGCCGCTGAGCCTACGCGTCCGGAGCCTGTGCTCCACAACGGGAGAGGCCGCAACAGTGAGAGGCCCGCGTACCGCAAAAAAAAAAAAAAAAAAAAAAAGAATAAACAAATATGAAATATGAAGTGGGGAATTTTGTTTGTTTGTTTGTTTTTTCTGTACGCGGGCCTCTCACTGCTGTGGCCTCTCCCGTTGTGGAGCACAGGCTCCGGACGCGCAGGCTCAGCGGCCATGGCTCACGGGCCTAGCCGCTCCGCGGCACGTGGGATCTTCCCGGACCAGGGCACGAACCCATGTCCCCTGCATCGGCAGGCGGACTCTCAACTACTGTGCCACCAGGGAAGCCCCTGAAGTGGGAAATTTTTAATTTCTCATTTTCCCCTTCTTTTATGGAAGAGAAAAAAAAAAACAACCCGAACCTAATTGAAGTGCCGGACCAGAGGAGGGAAAAGGCTGTCTCAGAACATGTGCATCAAGATGGCAGACTGCACACATGTACCAACACTTATTCCTTCTTCAAGCACCACCCACAGAACCGGAAAGGGGTTTCCTAAAAAGGCAAAAACCTACAAGGATGGGGCCAACAGAAGTCTGGAAGCAAGAAGGCAAATAAACAGACAAGTGGTCAAAGATTTGGCATCCAAGACTGAATCCTACAGCAGCTGTCGGGAGGCTAAGATCAAGCCAAGCCCACTGTCCCACGTAAAGTCCCCAGAAGACTAGGCGCTGTGGCGCCTGTGCAAGTGCAGGGCGGGGCAGGGACAGGCTGTACAGTGAGGACGGGTAAAAGTGCACACAAGCAGCAGCTGCGTCCCCAGACCGGCTGTGAGGCCACTCCCGAGCCGGGCAGCACCGTCCCTCCCCGCAGAGTAAGGCCACGCTGGTGGGCACCACCGCCCGGGTCAGGCCGTGTCTCCATCCGGCTCCCCTAAGACTGAGGCTCCCCCGCTGGCCTGGAAGGAGCGGTGGCTTTGGTGCCACGGCGGCAGGAGCTGACCTCTCTCCCGGCCACGTGAGCTGGAAGAGGACCCCGGGCACCCTCGACCACGGCCTCTAGAGACCCTGAACCCAGGAGCGCGGTGCCCCAACTCCACACCCACACTCACCACAGTACTGAATGTGTGCGCTGTTCTGAGCTGCTCAAGTCGCAGTCATTGCTACACAGAGACAGAAATCCCGCCGGACTGCAGTTTACTTTCTGGAGAGGCCAAAACTGAGGGTCTCTGAAGCAGGGTACCTACCCTGGCCGAGGGCAGAGGGAGATGCTGAGCTGAAGGGAGCTTCCGCACCCGCCGCGGGCCAGACAGCGGGACCCCAGCCCTCCTCCTGGGCGCCAGGGCAGCAGGGATGGCCGGGGGAGGACCTCGGACAGGAACAGAACCGAGGGGCGCGGCTCCTCTCACATGGCAAACAAAGATCAAGACAGACTGCAAGGTGGCCAGTCAGAGACGAGAGAAATGACAAAAGAAATTTCAAAATAAACTTATCGTTCATATCCAGAGAGACAGAAGATACTGCATCAATGAAAGAAGAACATGGCTAAAACGAAACAACGTTCGGAAAAGACAAAGGGGTGGGATTAATGGGTGAGGTGGTCAAACAGCACAAACTTCCAATAACAGAATAAATAAGTCACGAGGACCACAGTCAACAATACTGTACGTTCGAGAGCTGCTAAGAGAGTGGATCCTAAAAGTTCTCGTCACAAGAAAAAGTCTGTCACTGTGTGTGGTGATGGATGTTAACTGAACTCTTCGTAGTAAACATTATGCAATATACACATATATCACATCATCACGCTGTACACCTTAAACTAACACAGTGTTTTATGTCAATTATAGCTCAATAAAACAGGGCGGGGGGGAGAAGAAAAGGAGCTTTTGGAAATTAAAAATAAGCAAACAAAAGATTTCAAAACTGTAATGAAGGGTAAAGTTGAAATCTTTCAAGAAAGTAGAAAAAAGACAGGTAAAAATTAGGAGAGAAAACATAAAAATTAACGGATCATAAGAGGGTCCAAGATTTGGATAGATTTAACAGTGATCCAAAAGGAGTAAACAGAGAGGAGCATGAAAGGTAATTTCAGAAAACTTCCCAGGACATAAGTTTTCAGATTGAAAGGGCACAGTACACTGGGGGAAAACAGACACATCAAGTACTCAGCGAGGAAAAAAGATAAGGTACAATGAATCAATCCGCTTGACTTTGGATTTCAACAGCAACACTGGGAGTGAGTGAAGAAGAAAGAGAAAGGAAACAAGATTCAATGGAGAGTAGAGAGTAGAGAGAATCCCCCAAAAGACCATGTGAAGAGCCCGGCGCGACAGCTGTGCGTAGACTTAGTGGCGTCTGTCTAGCCTGGAGCAGGTCAGGAGGCTCCAGGAGAGACTTCTTCCAAAATTATGAAATTCATAAACTACCCAATGCATCTGCCTGTCTTTTCAGATGTAGAAGATCATGAAAGCATGTGAAGTGATAAGTATGGAAAGCTCTGGGGTGGAGAGGGAAAGAGAAGACAAGAGAGAGAAAAACTAACTCCAGAGGAGGGAAAAGGTTATGCAGGTGAAAAAAGTAATCGCAGTTTGCTACCGTGGTCCATAGTACCACGTACAGCTGTGAATAATGTTCACGTAATATACACAGGGATATTTTGATATACAGCGTATATCAAAATATAAACAAAAGATATAAACAGAAAGAGTATGGGGGGTAGCTGGGGAGGAAATAACTAAATCATCACCATTCATTGTTGTGAATGAGTTACTGCCAAAAATTGAAACAGCGAGTCAACTTGGACATACTACCTAAAAATGGGGAGGTGAACAGCAAAATAACCAGCTCGAAGAGGCGCAAGTAGTTGCCTCTGGAAAGCCAAACATGGGGAAAGCTGCTGGGAACAGTCGTTCCTTTGAAACATACCTTAAAGAAATATTAAACTATGTTGTTAAAAACCAAGAAAAGATGGAAAGGAAAACCAAAAACTTTAAAACCATGTGGCACAGCTCCTTTTTACCGATTCAAGGCCCTCCAAGTACAACAGTGTGTGTGTGAGCTATTTCGCCAAAGGATCATCCACTTAACTACAAGAAATTAAGCATAAAATACTGGCTTAACATCACGGATTCACTACATACAGTTTAACGCACCCTGTACCACATAGAGTAAAACGCAAACTAAAATGGTAACAAAAATATGAAACAGGAACAGAGATAAGTTCCTTCTAGGGAGATCTGGGAAGGTCTCATAGTGTAGTGGTATCTAAGTTATGCTTAGAGAGCCCAATTAGGCTTTTTTTCCAGGGGAGGGGTAACCGAAATGGAGAACTTTGGGTACAGACGTGTGTGTGATGTGCGTCTCCGGCAGGAATGCAGTTGAAAATGGAGCTGGAGAGACTACATGAGAAGAACCAGTCACAGAGGACCTTAAATACCTACCAAGCAATTTAGATTTTTCTTTTTTGCAGTACACAGGCCTCTCACTGTTGTGGCCTCTCCTGTTGCACAACACAGGCTCCGGACGCGCAGGCCCAGCGGCCATGGCTCACAGGCCCAGCCACTCCGTGGCATGTGGGATCTTCCCGGACCGGGGCACGTACCCGTGTCCCCTGCATCGGCAGGCGGACTCTCAACCACTGCGCCACCAGGGAAGCCCCAGCAATTTAGATTTTAATAGCTTTGCATTGCCTACAGGAGTGTAGTGAAAAAAGTCACTGTTTTAAGAAGTAGAAAACCCCAAACACTGAAAACATCAACCTATTCAGAAATCGGAAGCTACACATTCAACCTTCAATGAACAAAGCAGAGCGCCTAACTAAGAGGCTATGGGAACCTAAGAACCTGGATTAGAGCAGCGACAGTGAGAACAGAATTGTCTCTGGGGAAATCGGAAGTACTTCACGGTAACAATCCTGAAGGGTTATCAATAAAGCACAGATCCTCTGATCAACACGCGCGCACACACACACACACACACACACAAATACAGAATCCAAACTGTCTCTCCCCAGCATTCCCAGCCTCTTTCTCCGCAGTATTGTTGACTACAAATCCCAAGTACCTTTCCCAGCACTACCATGTACTTAGTTAACTAACTACATGGTAGTGCTGGTAGTTAGGTAGTAACTACCACTTGGTTAAGTCATTTTATTTGCTAAAAAACAAAATGTTGAGTTTATGTATATAACTTTGTACATTTAATACCTTAACATTTCAGAAAACTACACACCCTGATTTTAGCTCCGAAAATTATTAGCTATATGCTTGTTTGATTTGTTTGCAATAGTTAAAAAATATAGTGAACATGCTACTTTGGGCACTGTCTATGTTTATTTCAAGAAGTTAAAAAATATCAGGTTTAACATTCCTTTAAAAACACTATTTAAATGTGTTTGTGGTTTTATTTAAATGGGTTTGTGCCTTACAGCAAATAAACCAGATACTGGAAGGAAACACATTTAAGCAAAATGAATGAACTTTTAATCAGTTTATCTGACAGCTCGATAGGGTTGTGCTCCGATTAAGAACCAGGGCTCACAAGTTTAAAGACTCACAAACAGGCACGGTCCACACGGCATCAGCATGAGATAAAAGAACACCCACATCAACTCGGGATGTTTAGCCAGCTTTGTCAGTGGGCGCCGAGGGGACAGTGCACCCGCACAGGCACGGCTGCAAAGACGAAACAAGACCAGGGCCGTCGGCTGGTCACCAGCCCGGGGGCGCAGTCCCGACGCCCCGGAAACCCGACCTGGGGGAGGAACGTGCGTGCACTCAGGCAGGGTGACGGCACCCGGGAGCCGCGGGGACAGCTGCCGGAGCCACCCTCCTCTTCAGGAGACCCGGGCACGTGTGCTCTGAGCACACAGATGTGACACAGAGGACGCGGCTCTGGGGGAGAGGCGGCTCTGGGGGAGAGGCGGCTCCTCAGCAGGAAGCGGAGGAAGATTTCAGCGGCTCTGGCAGTCAGGGCCTCCGGGCGTGGGGCGGTGAGGGCAGAACGTAAACAATCCACCGTCTTACGTACAGCCCGTTTAAACACCTGTTTAGACACGAACAGCTGTTCAATATTACGCAGGATACAAATCCTTACAAGAGTCACGAGAGTGTGAGAGCTGGTGCCTACTCCCGTGGAAGTTACAGTGCCAGGTGAGCCGTCAGAGGAGATGGGCGAAAGCAAAGTGGGCCCCGCACACAGTTCACGCGGCGACCCTCTCTCCCCCTCCCCACGCACACACGCCAGACTCGCGATGTGCAGAGTGGAGAAAGGGGACAAGTCCTGAGAACAAGTTTCCCAAAATGAGCAGCCTCCCTGATACAGGTCAGGGCTCCTTACACGCAAGTCCCAGACTAAGTTTTCGCCAAAGGGTAACGAAGAGAGGGAAAGGGATCAAGTATCATGTTTTTCATAAATTTTAATTTATTCACTAAAAGGGCTGTCCTTCGTTCTGATGTCAAGTTCTCCCTCTTTTGTGATTTTGTGTTCAACGTCCTTGCAAGGCGAGCTAAAATCCGCAGCCCTGCATCAGCCCTCTGTGTGCTGAAGCTCCAAGTTCACTACTGCAGTGACAGCTCCTGCAGCAGTTTCCGCGGAGGAGAGGCCTGGCCCCAGGCCTGCGGCTCCACTGGCCAGTGCCTCTCACTTGAGACCCAGGCAAGGCCTGTCTCCCCGCACGGTCACTGGCACCTCCATCACCCAGACCTGGTCCTCAAAGGGACCCACACCAGAAGCAGGTTCCGTGCACGAGGGGCTTCCAAACCACCAGCCAGCTGACAGGGAGGCGGAGCCTCTGTGGCCAGACTCCGTCCTAAACAGTCAGAGTAACTTGGTCTTGGCTGGTGCACATCTCCAGTCTGATGGGCAACCAAAAGGTATGGGTTTGGGGAAAAACATCTTTTTTTTTTTTTTTTTTGCGGTACGCAGGCCTCTCACCGCTGTGGCCTCTCCGGTTGCGGAGCACAGGCTCCGGACGCGCAGGCTCAGCGGCCATGGCTCACGGGCCCAGCCGCTCCGCAGCACGTGGGATCTTCCCGGACCTGGGCACGAACCCGTGTCCCCTGCATCGGCAGGCGGACGGACTCTCAACCACTGCACCACCAGGGAAGCCCGGGGAAAAACATCTTACAGTGTTGAATGCGTTACTTATAAGGACTTCTCACTTATCTTGGTGTCTCTTGCTCCCTCAGACTTCAATTCTTCCACGTGAAAATTTCTTTTCTTTTTTTGGCCGCACCCCATGGCTTGTGGGATTTTAGTTCCCTGACCAGGGATTGAACCCAGGCCCTGGGCAGTGAGAGCGTGGAGTTCTAACCACTGGACCGCCGGGGAAGTCCTCGAACGTGAGAATTTCTATCTTCACTCCTCTTTCTTCTTTTCCCCTTTCATTTCAGAGTGTGTGCTTCTTTCAAAGACAAATGTGTGGTCTATCAAATTTCTCCTTCATACTATATCAATGAATCTAACACCTGGTTACAAAAAGTTCAAACTTTCCAATGCAAAAAGAAAACACAGGGTCTAGAGCGGCTTTAATGGGCATCAATGGAAGGAGAAAGGGAGAAGGCAAGTCAGAACCTGATACAAATTTAGTGAGAAATCTTAGCGTGCTGTCTTATTAGCAAGTTCGTGGGCCTTGGTAACACACTAGAAATACCTACTAAAAAGCAACGATGTTCAAAAACTGTACTCCAAATGGAGAGAAGGCTTTATGTTTTAAATGCTTCACTTCCCTGAATCTGTTTTAAGGAAGGGTTACGCTGCTTTCAAGAAGCTTGAAAAATACACTTAATAGCATGATATAACTAAACACACAGGAAACGTGAAAATCAGAATCGTGTGCAAATCCCAGTTCAAGCCTCATCTGGAGAGTGTGGCTCATGGGAGCGTACACACCACGGCACTGCTGGACCCTGAGAAGTAAAGGAAGGACGACATAAAGGGGCTCTGAGCCCTAAAGCACTATTAAACGCACACGATTATTTTAAAAACAGTAAGTGATAAAATTTTCATAGAAATAGTGGCTGCTTACTTGAGTATCAGTAACAGCTGTCACAGAAATCTAAAGCTACATTTGGCTTTCCAATAATCAAGTGAATCTTCTCACTTCAAATTTCAAAATTATAGTGAAATTCCACGTAATTAATGAAGTCATTATACTGAAATCAAATAATACAAAAATTAACTTATATTACATGGATTATTAAGATATGTACTAATTCAATAAAATTTTAAATAAAAAACATAAACTAGTAAGAATGTGGAAGTGACTGCTATAGAAGGCTGCATATTCACACCCCTTAGTTGCCCAAATACGGGAAAGGCGATGTTTTAGACATATACCTTTCTAAGCCCGAAGACTGCTCTAAGCATGCTTTGATTTCACCACCACACAGTGAACTCTCTATTCTTACATTAGCTACATATCCCAAAATAACTGCTCTGTGATTCTGTAAGTTGAAAAATAGTCCTCATTGTAATTTCAAGCTATAGTCTCACAAAATAATTACTCTAAAGTAATAAAAATTACACTCAAAAGTCCTAACCTGTTCAGGGAAGAATCTGCCTTCATAAATGCCAAGCCTCTATTATGCATCCAGTTCTCCCGTAAAATACCATCAAGAAGTTGGTCAAATGAATAATTAATCCATATACTCATTAAAAGCAGAAACTTAAAGATGTACTTCTCAGTTAATTCTCATTTAACCTTAGGACTTAAATTCAGTCTTCTGCAAAAGCAGTATCACGATCCTAGGTATTTAACAGGCTCTCCTAGCTTTTGTAAAAACCACCAGGCGCTGCTTCGGCCCACAGCACACACAGAGAAGTTACTGTTCCTCTACCATCTCTCTATCAATAAAATGAATCCTCACTTACTTGAAATCCCTACACATGAGACACTTATTTGAGAAGATTTATCAGGACTTTTTCAGTTACAAGTGCAGGTACCTGACTTCAATGAGCCTGAGCCAAAAGAAGAATGCGTTGGGCCCCATAATTGAAAAGGTCAGGCAAGGGCGGACCCACGTGGACCACCAGGGTCATTAGGAGCATCTCACCGTGACTCTGGGTGACTTCCTTTTGAGACAGGCTCTCCACACATGATGCCTTGGAACAGACAGATAACAGAAGCTTAAGATTCACATCCAACTGACAGCGACCTCAGGAAAAGGGACGACCTTTGAAAACAGCCCTCCCCAGTACCTCTGCCACAGCTCCAACCAGTTCAGACTGGCTCCAACACCCCGCTCTGAGGCCATCACTGCAGCTCTGGAGGGCTGGGCTTGAGTCACACACCAACCACTACTAGGGGAAGGGGAGACTCTTGACGGAACAGGAAAGGTTGTTATAAAATGAGAGGTACTGGTACCCCAAGGGGATGTTAGGTGTACAAATGACATACGGCCATCAGAGACAGTCATGGGTAGTATTCCTCAACGAACACCACCAGGGTTTTTTGAGGCGCACCAGCAGACTATCAAATGCAAAAATTATACCAAGCAGGCCTACAGGTTTACATGTAGTTAGCTGTTCTCACCAATTTACTCATTACTAAAAAAACAAGTCATCAGTGACAGGTACTTCCCTTCCCCTGCCAACTCTCCTATATGCATTTTATCTTAAAGACTGATTCATGAACAGAAATGAAAAGACCAAAATTTAAGAGTTACAACTACAAAACTTCTAGAGGAAAGCATATGAGGAATCTTTATAATCCTGGGGTAGGTAAAGAATTCCTAGAATACAAAAAACATGAGCCGCATAAGAAAAAACTAACAAACTGGACTTCATCAAAATTTTAAAATTTGGCTCTTAAAAAGACACTATTGACTTTACGTGAAGAACTATAAAACACTCGTAAAGGAAACTGAAGATGATTCCAAGAAATGGAAAGATACCCCATGCTCCTGGATTGGAAGAATTAATATAGTTTAAATGGCCAGATATTATCAATGTGATCCCTATCAAATTACCCATGACACTTTTCACAGAACTAGAACAAATAATCCTAAAATTTATATGTAACCATCAAAGATCCCAAATTACCAAAGCAGTCCTGAGGAAAAAGAACAAAGCTGGAGGCATAACCCTCCCAGACTTCAGACAATACTACAAAGCCAAAGTAATCAAAACAGCATGGTATTAGCACAAAAACAGACATATGGATCAATGGAACAGAATAGAGAGCCCAAAAATAACCCCAAATACCTATGGTCAATTAATCTTTAACAAAGGAGGCACGAATATACAATGGAGAAAAAGTCTCTTCTATAAGTGGTGCTCGGAAAAATAGACAGCTATATGTAAAAGAATGAAATCAGAACATTCTCTAACACTATATACAAAAATAAACTCAAAATGGACTAAAGATCTAAACGTAAGACCGGATACTATGAAACTCCTAGAGGAAGACATAGGCAGAACATTATGCAATATTTTTTTGGATCCATCTCCTAGAATAATGGAAATAAAAGCAAAAATAAACACATGGGACCTAGTTAAACTTAAAAGCTTTTGCACAGCAACGAAGACCATAAACAAAATGAAAAGGCAACCTAGGGAATAAGAGAAAACATTTGCAAATGATGCAACCGCCAAGGGGTTAATTTCTAAAATATACAAACAGCTCATAGAGTTCAATATCAAAAAATCAAACAACCCAATCAAAAAATGGGCAAAAGACCTAAATCGACATTTCTCCAAAGACATACAAATGGCCAAAAAGCACATGGGAAGATGCTCAACATCATTAGCTATTAGGAAAATACCGATCAATTATCTGTAGAATTACTGAATCACTATGCTGTACACCTCATTTTAATATTGTAAATCAGCTATACTTCAATTAAAAAAACTCAAATCAAAGCCACACTGAATGTATACCACTTCACACCCACTAGGTTGGCTATAATGAAACACAGATAACAAGTATTGCCTAGATGAGAATGTCAAATAGTGCAGCCACTTTGGAAAATAATTTTGCAATTCCTCAAAATGTTAAGCAGAGTTACCATTTGACCCACCAACTCCACTCCTAGATATATACCCAAGAGAAATCAAGCATGAACACACAAAAACTTGCACATGAATGTTCACAGTAACATTATTCATAATAACCACGGGTAGAAATAACCTAAACATCCATGAAATGACGAATGGATAAAATGTGATATAACCTACAGGGGGAAGAGTATTCACCCATAAAAAGGAATAAAGAACTGCTACCTGCTAAAACATTGGTGAACTCTGACAGCCTTGTGCTAAGGGAAGGGCCAGTCACAAGTGACCACACGGCATTGAAGGCACCCCACTGCTTACCAGCACCTCCCACTCTGGCTCCCGTTAGGGCCTTCTTGCTAACGCTACTCTCTCTTCCTTTCTTATGTGTCCTCCGCTTTGGCCTTCTGTGTAAATCCTTCCCCCATCTCACTACTTTCATCTAAAGATTTTCCCTGACTATACTCTGATGTCTCCCATGTCTGATCTGCCAGGCCAGTGTCTGATTATATCACATATTTGGGCATTTAACTAGTAGTCTTATTGTTTTTCATCAAGTTATACTGTGATTTATCTTCCTCCCAGCTCCTCAAGTATAAGGACATACTTGGGCAAAGGAACATGATGGGACCAAACATTCACTAAATACCTGCTTAATATTTAATATTAAAGGCGGCGGAGTCAAGATGGCAGACTAGGATGATGCAGAATTCGTGTCTCCGCACAACCAGGGCACCTACCAGGCACCGGTGGGGGGCCGCTGACACCTAAGGGGACGGGAGGAACCCCCAGCGACTGGGTAGGACGTGGGGCATGGGAGCAGTGAATGGGGAGGAGGAATGGAGGTGGGACGGAACCAGCGCCCGAGGGGAGGCTGGGGGAGGGGAAAGGATCCCCAACGGGGGACCGTTGGGAGGGCAGAGGATCAAAAGGGAGCGCACCCAGATTTCCCCTGCCTGCTTGGGCCCCTGGGAACCTGCTGAGATCCCAGGCCTGATCCTCTGCCCAACGAGGCCCCCTCCAGCCGCGCGGGTCCTGAGGGAGCAGGAGGGAGGGAAGGGGGAGCAAAAGTAAAGGCAGGACCTCCGGGACCTGCACCGCTGAGGGGCGGCTGGGGGAGGGGAGGAGTTCCTACACCCAGCGGGACCCACCCAGGGTTAGGGGTCCAGCGGCAACGGGAGAAACCCTCAGGAGAGTGGAGGAAAGGAGGGGAGGGTGGCCAGCGCTTTCCCTGCCCATCTAGGCACCAGGGAGCATGTCAGGCTCCCAGGCCTAATCCGCTGCCCTTGGAGCCTCTCTCCCGCCATGCAGAGCCCAAGCCCTGCCCCTACACCACCCCCCGGGCCCCACCTCTGCACTCGGAGACCCCCTCCCTCCAACTGCGCTGGGCCTAAGCCCACACACACACACCCTCACCCAGGCCTTACCTCCAAAGTCCGGAACTCCACACTCAGGACCCCTCTGGACATGCTGCCTCTCCCCTGCCTCGCAGGTCCTAAGCCTAGGCCCCGCCCCACGCTTGAACATCGCCCCACCTAGGCCCCACCCCACCCTAGGCCCCACTCCACCCTAAACCCCACCTCTGCCTAAGATCCACCCCCTGCCTAAGCTCTGCCCCCCACAGCCAAAGCCTTTTCCTTATTTTATTTTTCTATTTTTTTTCCTCTTCTAGGCTGTAGTTATGTTTTACCTTGTTGTTGATTCATTTATATTTTTATTTTTTCTAATAAATCTTTTACTTTTCTAATTTTATTCTTTATACTTTGCTATCGTTCTGCTCCTTTTCGCTTGTTTCCTTTTTTTCTTTCCTTTCCTTTTTCTGTTGTGGTTTTGTTTTATCTTGTTGCAGATGTTTCAATTATTTTTTATTTTTCCTAATATATTTCTTACCTTTCTAATTTTATTTTATTTTTTATTCTTTGTTATTGTACTGCTCCTTTTTTTCTTTTTCTTCTGCCACGTCATGCGGCTTGTGGGATCTTGGTTCCTAGGCCAGGAGTCAGGCCTGAGCTCCGGTGGTGGGAGCGCTGAGTCCAAACCACTGGAACGAGAACCTCAGACTCCAGGGAATAATTATCAGAGTGAGGCCTACTGGAGGTCCTCATCTCAGCACCAAGACCCAGCTCTACCCAACTGCCTGCCAACTCCAGTGTGGGACGCCTCACGCCAAACAACCAGTAAGACAAGAATACAGCCCCACCCATCAAAAAAAAAAAAAACGACAAAAAAAGGTTACAGACGAAGGATCAAGGTAAAAACCTACAAGACCAAATAAATGAAGATGAAATTGGCAAACTACCTGAAAAAGAATTCAGAGTAATGATAATAAGGATGATGCAAAATCTTGGAAACAGAATGAAGAAAACATGAGAAATGTTTACCAAGGACCTAGAAGAACTAAAGAGCAAACAAACAATGATGAACAACACAATAAATGAAATTAAAAATTCTCTACAGTTATTCTCAACAGAATAACTGAGGCAGAAGAATGGATAAGTGACCTGGAAGAAAAAATGATGGAAATAACTGCAGCAGAGCAGAATAAAGAAAAAAGAATTCAAGACAATTTCAGAGACCTCTGGGACAACATTAAACACACCAACATTTGAATTACAGGGGTCCCAGAAGACGACGAGAAAGAGAAATGGTATGAGTAAATATCTAAAGAGATTATAGTTGAAAACTTCCCTAACATGGGAAAGGAAGTAGTCAATCAAGTCCAGGAAGCACAGAGAGTCCCATACAGGATAAATCCAAGGAGAAATACATCAAGACACCTATTAATCAAACTAACAAAAATTAAATTCAAGGAAAAAATATTAAAAGCAGCAAAAGGAAAAGCAAAAATAACATACAAGGGAATCCCCATAAGGTTATCAGCTGACTTCTCAGCAGAAACTCTACAGGCCAGAAGGGAGTGGCAGGATATATTCAAAGTGATGAAAGGGAAAAGCCTACAACCAAGATTACTCTACCCAACAAGGATCTCATTCAGATTCGACGGAGAAATCAAGAAACAAGAAAAATCTCAAATAAAAAGTCTAACCTTACACTAAAGCAACTAGAAAATTTACAGACAAGCAAAAGCTACAAGAATTCAGCACCACCAAACCAGCTTTACAACAAACGTTAAAGGAACTTGTCTAAGCGGGAAACATAAGAGAAGAAAAAGACCCACAGGACTTCCTTGGTAGCACAGTGGTTAAGAATCCACCTGCCAATGCAGGGGACATGGGTTCAAGCCCTGGTCCGGGAAGATCCCACATGCCATGGAGCAACTAAGCCCACGCACCACAACTACTAAGCCTGTGCTCTAGAGCCCACGAGCCACAACTACTGTGCTCACGTGCCTAGAGCCCGTGCTATGCAACAAGAGAAGCCACCGCAATGAGAAGCCCCTGCTTGCCGCAACTAGAGAAAGCCCGTGCACAGCAAAGAAGACTCAACGCAGCCATTAATAAATTTATATATAAAAAAGAAGACCCAAAAAAAAAAAAAAAAAGAAGACCCAACCCAGCCATAAATAAATAAATTTATATAAAAAAAGAAGACCCACAAAAACAAACCCAAATCAATTAAGCAAATGGTAATAGGAGGTAATAGGAATATACATAGTGATAATCACCTTGAATATAAATGGTTAAATGCTCCAAACGAAAGACACAGACTGGCTGAATGGATACGAAAACAAGACCTTTATGTATGCTGTCTGCAAGAAGCCCACTTCAGACCTAGGGACACATACTAAAATGAGACTAAAAATGAGAGGATGGAAAAAGATATTCCATGCAAACGGAAATCACAAGAAAGCTGGAGTAGCAAATACTCGTATCAGATAAAATAGACTTTAAAATAAAGACTGTTACAAGAGATAAGAAAGGACACTACGTAATGATCAAGGGATCAACCGAAGAAGAAAACTTAACAATTATGAACATTTATGCACCCAACATAGGAGCACCTCAATATATAAGACAAATGCTAACAGCCATAAAAGGGGAAATGGACAGTAACACAGTAACAGTGAGGGACTTTAACACCCCATTTACACCTATAGGTCACCCAGACAGAAAATAAATAAGGAAACACAAGCTTTAAGTGACACAATAGACCAGGGAGACTTAATTACTATTTTTAGGACATTCCATCCAAAAGCAAAAGAATACATTTTCTTCTCAAGTGCATACAGAACATTCTCCAGGATAGATCACATCTTGGGTCACAAATCAAGCCTTGGAAAATTTAAGAAAACTGAAATCATATCAAGCATCTTTTCTGACCACAACACTATGAGATCAGAAATCAATTACAGGAAGAAAACTGTAGAAAACACAAACACACTGAGGCTAAACAGTGCACTGCTAAATAACCAAGAGATCACTGAAGAAATCAAAGAAGAAATTTTAAAAATACCTAGAAACAAAAAAGACAATGAAAACACGATGATCCAAAACCTATGGGACGCAGCAAAAGCCATTCTAAGAGGGAAGTTTATAGCAATTCAAGCTCACCTCAAGAAACAAGAAAAATCTCAAATAAAAAGTCTAACCTTACACTAAAGCAACTAGAAAAAGAAGAACAAAGAAAACCCAAAGCTAGTAGAGGAAAGAAATCATAAAGATCAGAGCAGAAATAAATGAAACACAAACGAAGAAAACAATAGCAAAGATCAATAAAACTAAAAGCTGGTTCTTTGAGAAGATAAACAAAATTGATAAACCTTTAGCCAGACTCATCAAGAAAAAAAAAGGGAGAGGACTCAAATCAATAAAATTAGAAATGAAAAAGGAGAGATTATAACTGACATCACAGAAACACAAAGGATCATAAGAGACCACTAGAAACAACTATATGCCAGTAAAATGGACAACTTGGAAGAAATGCACAAATTCTTGGAAAGATAAATCTTTCCAAGACTGAACCAGGAAGAATTGGAAAATATAAAAACAGACCAATCACAGGTAATGAAATTGAAACTGTAATTTAAAATCTTCAAACAAACAAAAGTCCAGGACCAGATGGCTTCACAGGCGAATTCTATTAAACATTTAGAGAAGAGTTGACACCTATCCTTCTCAAACTATTCCAAAAAACTGCAGAGGGAGGAACACTCCCAAACTCAATTTATGTGGCCACCATCACCCTGATACCAAAACCAGACAAAGATATCACAAGAAAAGAAAATTGCAGACCAGGATCACTGATAAAAACAGATGCAAAAATCCTCAACAAAATACCAGCAAACAGAATCCAACAACACATTAAAAAGATCATACACCATGATCAAGTGGGATTTATCCCAGGGATGCAAGGATTCTTCAGTATACGCAAAGCAGTCAATGTGATACACCATATTAACAAATTAAAGAATAAAAACTATATGATCATCTCAACAGATGCAGAAAAAGCTTTTGACAAAATTCAACACCATTTGTGATAAAAACTCTCCAGATGGGCTTCCCTGGTGGCGCAGTGGTTGAGAGTCCGACTGCCGATGCAGAGGACACGGGTTCGTGCCCCGGTCTGGGAAGATCCCACATGCCGCGGAGCAGCTGGGCCCGTGAGCCATGGCCGCTGAGCCTGCGTGTCCGGAGCCTGTGTTCCGCAACGGGAGAGGCCACAACAGTGAGAGGCCCGCATACAACAACAACAACAACAACAAAACTCTCCAGAAAGTGGGCACAGAAGGAACCTACCTCAACATAATAAAGGCCATACACGACAAACCCACACAGAAAACATTATTCCCAATGGTGAAAAACTGAAAGCATTTCCTCTAAGGTCAGGAACAAGACAAGGAGGTTCACTCTCACCACTCTTATTCAACAGTTTTGAAAGTCGTAGCCATGGCAACCAGAAAGAAATAAAAGGAATACAAATTGGAAAAGAGGAAGTAAAACTGTCACTGTTTGCAGATGACACAATACTATACATAGAAAATCCTAAAGATGCCACCAGAAAACTACCAGAGCGAATCAATGAATTTGGTAAAGTTGTAGGATACAAAATTAATGCACGGAAATCTCTTGCATTCCTATACACTTACAACAAACGATCAGAAAGAGTAATTAAGGAAACAATCCCATTTACCATCGCAACAAAAAGAATAAAGCGCCTAGGAATAAACCTACCTAAGGAGGCAAAAGACCTGTACTCAGAAAACTATAAGATACTGATGAAAGGAATCAAAGATGACACAAACAGATGGAGAGATATACCATGTTCTTGGACTGGAAGAATTAACAGTGTGAAAATGACTATACTACCCAAAGCAATCTACAGGTTTAATGCAATCCCTATCAAATTACCAGTGGCATTTTTGACAGAATTAGAACAAAAAATTATACAATTTGTATAGAAACACAAAAGACCTCGAATAGCCAAAGCAACCCTGAAAGAAAAATGGAGCTGGAGGAATCAGGCTCCCTGACTTCTGACTATACTACAAAGCTACAGTAATTAAGATATTAGATCAGTGGTACAGGACAGAAAGCCCAGAGATAAACCCACACACCTATGGTCAACTAATCTATGACAAACAAAGCAAGAACATACAATGGAGACAATATAGCCTCTTCAATAAATGGTGCTGGGAAAACTGGACACCTACATGTAAAAGAATAAAATTAGAACACTCCCTAACACCATAGAGAAAAATAAACTCAAAATGGATTAAAGACCTAAATGTTAAGACCACACACTATAGAACTCTTAAAGGAAAACACAGGAAAAACATTTTTTGACAAAAATCACAGCAAGATCTTTTATGACCCATAACCCAGAGTAATGAAAATAAAAATAAAAGTAAGCAAATGAACCTAATTAAACTTAAAAGCTTTTGCACAGCAGAGGAAACCATAACCAATACGAAAAGACAACCCACAGAATGGGAGAAAATATCTGCAAACGAAGCAACTGACAAAGGATTAATCGCCAAAATATACAAGCAGCTCACGCAGCTCAATATCAAAAAAACAAACACAATCAAAAAATGGGTGGAAGACCTAAACAGACATTTCAGCAAAGAAGACATATAGATGGCTAAGAGGCACATGAAAAGATGCTCAACATCACCAATCATTAGAGAAATGCAAATAAAAAAAAAAATGTCATGAAGAACCTAGGGGGGTAAGACAGGAATAAAGACACAGACCTACTAGAGAATGGACCTGAGGACATGGGGACGTGGAAGGGTAAGCTGGGACGAAGTGAGAGAGTAGCATGGACATATATACACTACCAAATGTAAAACCGATAGCTAGTGGGAAGCAGCCGCATAGCACAGGGAGATCTGCTCGGTGCTTTGTGACCGCCTGGAGGGGTGGGATAGGGAGGTTGGGAGGGAGGGAGACGCAAGAGGGAAGAGATATGGGAACATATGTATATGTATAACTGATTCACTTTGTTATAAAGCAGAAACTAAGACACCATTGTAAAGCAATTATACTCCAATAAAGATGTAAAAAAAAAAAAACTACAATGAGGTATCACCTCACAACAGTCAGAATGGTCACCATCAAAAAATCTAGAAACAATAAATGCTGGAGAGGGTGCAGAGAAAAGGGAACCTCTTGCACTGTTAGTGGGAATGTATATTGATACAGCCACTGTGGAGAACAGTATGGAGGTTCCTCAAAAAAACTAAAAATAGAACTACATATGACCCAGAAATCTCACTACTGGGCATATACCCTGAGAAAACCATAATTCAAATGGACACATGTACCCCAATGTTCATTGCAGCACTATTTACAATAGCCAGGACATGGAAGCAACCTACGTGTCCATCGACAGATGAATGGATAAAGAAGATGTGGCACATATATACAATGGAATATTACTCGCCATAAAAAGAAACAAAGTTGAGTTATTTGTAGTGAGGTGGATGGACCTGGAGTCTGTCATACAGAGTGAAGTAAGTCAGAAAGAGAAAAACAAATATCGTATATTAACGCATATATGTGAAATCTAGAAAACTGGTACAGATGAACCTATCTGCAGGGCAGGAAGAGAAAGGCAGACGTAGAGAACAGAGGTGTGGACACAGTTGGGTAAGGGGATGGTGGGATGAACTGGGAGGTTAGGATCGACATAAATACACTACCATGTGGAAAACAGATAGCTCGTGGGAACCTGCTGTATAGCACAGGGAGCTCAGCTCGGTGCTCTGCGATGGCCTAGTTGGGTGGGATGCGCGGGGAGGGAGGTCCAAGAGGGAGGGTGTGTGTGTATGCGTATGGCTGATTCACTTCACTGTGCGGCAGAAACTAACAGCATCGTAAAGCAATTATACTCAAAACAAAAACAAAATATGATACTTCCCCCTCAGAGGTCCTGGAAGTTCTTGTTATAATGAAATAAGACATTTCCCCCAACAATAACAATTATATCAGGTAATTTACAGCACCAGTTTTCAAACTTCAGTTGCCTATGGACCACTGTGGAGCAGGGCTGACAAACTATGACACACACACACACACACACACACACACACACACACGCACACACTCGGGGCAAATCGGGCCTACTGCCTGTTTTTGTTCCATCTGCAAGCTAAGAATGGAGAATTTTACAATTTTTAAATAATCGAAAAAAATTTTTAAAGAACATTTTGTGACACTAATATTTTATCAGTGTCTATAAATAAATTTTTATTGGAACACCACCATGATCTTTCATTTATGTATTATTTTCTATGGCTGCTTTTATACTATGGTTAGAGTTGAATAGTTTTAATAGAGACCACACGGCCTGCAAAGCCTAAAATATTTACCATTTGGACCTTTACTTTGCAAGTTTGCCATCCCCTGCTCTAGAGGCTTTCAGGAAAAGGCAGATCCTCTCCACTCCACTTACTGAAACAACAGGGGAGGGAGAGATGGAGAAAAGAGGCCTTTTCATCTTAAACAGCCACCGTGGGTAATTCTGTTGTAGACCTTGTATTATTCAGAAAACACTGCTCTGCACACTATTCCTCTACAGATGCCCAGGTGAAGGGGGACGTGTCACGTGGAGACTTCTAATTTCATAGTTGAGCAAGACGGGAGAGCTTAGTGCAGAGGCTTCCTGCCCCTTGCCAACAGTACATACACGCACAGCCAAGCCGGCCCCTCCCCAAAAGAACACGCCATGCACGTGCCAGGCACTTATAGGGTCTGAGGGAGAGAGAAGTCCACTAAGCGGGACGTTTTAATTTCATGTGATAAATTAATTTCATTTCACCTTAAGGTCTGTGCTTAAAAGGTCCTTCCTAGCCCGTGGGTCCCATTTTCTTCTTTAACTTTATAGTTTACATCTCCAAGGTAGGCATTTAATCCATCTTGCTCTCTCCCCATATATGGTATTAGGTAGGAATCCAGTTTTATTTGCCTCCATAGGGTGAGTTAGTTTCCCCTGCACCATCTATTAAGCAATCCATCCTTTCCCCCACTGGTTTTCGAGTGTCACTGTAATCACATATGAAAATCCTACATGTACATGTGTCTATCTCTAAGCACTCTAAATCTACCACAGTGCTCTACCTAACCACAAGGCCAGGGGTGAAACAGTGTAGTACTGGGGCACGTCTTCACATCTGGTAAAGCAACAATTCCTGCCCTCCACCCAACTGCTGCTTTTTTTTTTTTTCTAAGATTGACCTAGTTGTCTGGATATGTTCTCCATATATAAGTTTAGAGTAAGTTTATAGAGTTGCCTCAAAAAAAAAAAAAAATTCCAACTGGAATTTAAATTGGGATTGAATTAAATTTATAAGGGGGAGAAATAACATCTCTATATTATAAAGTTAACAGTGGTCAGAGAGAAGACATTTACAAAATGTGGAACAAAGCTTTAATATCTGAGGCATCAGACAGCACTTCAATAGAAAAGTGGACAAATGGTGACTAGGCAATATACAGACTAGGATACCTAAGAACGTGACGAGTATCGGACAAGAGGCTAACAGGT
Source organism: Lagenorhynchus albirostris (assembly GCF_949774975.1). Taxonomy (NCBI): domain Eukaryota; kingdom Metazoa; phylum Chordata; class Mammalia; order Artiodactyla; family Delphinidae; genus Lagenorhynchus; species Lagenorhynchus albirostris. The sequence goes on from NC_083099.1 coordinate 3,977,046, forward strand.
GGCATAATCCAAGAAATACATATCCAACTACAAGATACCACCTTACACTTGCAGACTGGCAAAAATTAGAAAATCAGAGCGCTCCAAGGAGATACGGGGCTGCAAGAACTGCCATGCCCTGCTACTGCTGGGCATGGAGATGGGGACAGCCATTCTGCAGAGCTACCTGGCACAACTTAAATTAAATTTAAGCCAACCCTATGATCCCCTGCAGCCTGGCTGAACTCTTACGGAGGCCCATGAAAGGATGCATACTGAACGCTTGCTGTGGCCCTGCCGGTGGGGACGGAGCTGCCCAGGCAAGCTGGGCTTGTGGGGACAGAATGGATACACCCTACAGAGTGCCACGCAGCGGACCAAAGCAATGACTCAGACCTGTGCACAGCAACAGCGAGAGAGCCTAAAGCATTGTCCTTACATAAATGACATCGTCATTTACGTAAGTTAAAAACACAAACTCACTGAATACACTGGCAAGAGCACTTACCCATGATATATTGAAACACATCAGAATGGGTGCTCTGGGGGTTAACACGGGTGGAAAATGAGGATAAAATGGAATAAAACAAGCAAGAAGAGACGAGGAGAAAAAGGAACCTAGCTTATACGAACCCTCGACTCTGGGGTGGGAGAGCGCTAACACCCACCAAGCTAGCTGCTGTAGCCTGCACCTTGCAGACGCCACCCAACCACAGCACCGCAGGTACACACCACAGCTCTACCGCTGGGTGTTTCTACCTACTCCAGTTTCACGTCTAACAGACCTTTATTAAAGGAGCCCTAAGTGTAAGAAATTATAAATGGTAAAAAGAAATATCAAAAAGACATCCTGAACTGGTCCTGGTATAACCAGAATGCAGGATAAAGACGGCAATATCTGTTAACATGGGTAAACAATATGATACTGGTTAAGAGATAAAGGAACAACAGAATGGTATTTGGGTGAAAGAAGAATTAGATAATTTTAGACATGTTTTGCTTTTAAGTTCCAATGTTTGCTTGAAAGCACCGACCCCAGAGGACAGTCAAGGATGGCTGGACATGCATCTGAGAGTCATCCAGATTGCCCGTTGTTCTACCTGCCAGAGAGTTATTAAAGATGACAGTGGTGTGGAAGACGTACAGGATGCTAATGATACGGATGCTCGGGGAGGTTTTCAAACAAAACAAACCACTAGGAGGCAGAGCAGGAAATGACTGTGGAACGTGAGAGTGAAGGCAGGGAGTAAATTATTGCAGCTCTCATTTACTCAAAGTTGACCATGTGTAATAAAGACTAAATACATAACTCTGTGTTCACATGCCATTATATTCTACTTTAACAGCAGTAGGCGCCAAAGATTTAAGACAGATTTCTGCAAGCAAGCAAAGAACTGAGAAAATCTAGAGTGTTACTATGTGAATGGTGCTCCAGAGTTGTGCGATGCAGTGGCCCTGACTCACTCTTATTGACAGCAAATACTGTGCACAGTTCAGAATGTCAGTCAATAAATATTTAACATCTACTATGTGCTAGACAATATGTTAGGCATTGCACAGCCTGTGGTTAACAAGACTGGCATGAACCTCACAATTATACAGACTAAGTCAAGGTGTTATGGACACCCCTCTGCCCCTCTATCCACCCCCAACGAAACCTACTCTGGGGAGACAGAAAGTCAATTGTAATCTTAGAAATCTGAAGGAAGCTGTCCTCAAACTGTGCTCTTGCCAGAAAAACAGCTTTATACCATACTTTATATTGCTATAATACATACTTTTAAATATATATTTACATATAATATATATACTATGGTGTATTACAATAATAATTAGTATTGTATATGATAGTGTATAGTATTATATTTATATATTTACACATATTTATATATATAGAATATATACTATGTTATAACAGCACGGTATACTTTATGGTAGTTTTACCATAACTATAGTATGATAAGGTTCTTTACGTAAGTAAAATAAGCCACTGCTTTCCTCAGAGGTCGTAAATCAAGTAAAGAAAAATAAAGCTTTTGAGCAGCTGTTCCAGGAAAGTCTAAGTTGTAAGCATCTATTCCATTTAGTCCTCTGCAATAAGGAATTTTCCCTTCCTCAAAAAGTATAAAATCTTATGTATGACTTTAACAATCAAATTTTAATAATCTAAAAATATACTTAAACTTTTGCGACATCATGCCATAAAAACTGCTATTCCCCCAAAATCAAAAAAATCCCCAATGAGCTACGAAATAGTTCAAATCTACCTTCTTGCCTAATCCCAACATAAAGCCTATTAAATCTGAGATTTACCACCCATTACAGTCACACTAAAAGTTATATAACCATATTTACTTTTATCTGGTTACAATAAACGTTCTAGGGTAAATTAACTGTCTGGTCCAGTGTAACAGTTGCTAGAATAATCACAGTAGTAAACCGTGTGCCTCAAGTCTTCTTTGCCCCCCAACAGCAGTCCCCCAGAATGCCCTCAGCCCTCTCCCACCGGAACCGCAAACCACCACCACCACCCAAACACACTTCCACAAAACAAGAAGATGTAGGACAAAGATATAAAACTGGGACTCTAAGCTGCATGTGGCTCTTTCACTCACCAACCAACAGGATTTCAAATTTGTGTCAGAACAGTACAGTACAACACTGTGACTACAAACGTAGCTCCACAATCCCACCACTGAATGGCACTGGTTTAGAAAAGGCAATGTTTAAAAATGAAAGAAGTGCAAGAGATGAATATATGGCCTTTACATTTTCTCCCTATCAGATTCAGAATATTTCATCTGCAAATCCAACAGAAATTTGTGGAAAACAGAAGTGTAATCTGTAACAATGTAGCCATTTAAGTCCTATTATAATCAACACATAATATTTTTCTGATGTGGCCTGACCTATAATCATGTTAGAATTAGTATGTACTCAAAGCACACTTAACCCTAAGTCAATAAGAGTAGAGGAGTATAAATAAACCAACAGTCTGAAACAACTAAAAACTCTAATTGCAAAGTGCAGTTGATATGGCTAGAAATAGTACCAGTCTCCAAATGTCAAGACAAATTTTAAATAAAATCTCATATTCATTTATAGCAGATAAACCTTGAAACACAAGCCATTTAAGATGAACTTAATTTCCACCTCCCCCAATCATTATGACAAGAATCCAGTAACTTTATATCTTTCCAATCTTCAAACAGTTCACCCACATTTCTAAAAGTATTACTATAATAAATGTATAAAAACTGGAATAACATAATGTACTGCTTTCTAATGACTAACTTTTATTTACAAAAAAATGTCCTGGCCTTGTTAAGTCACTTCAGCTTCTGGCCAAGATGGGTAACAAGGGACCAAATTTACCCTACCGCTTTAAACAACTCGGAAAGAGAAAAAAAAAAAAAAAACAATACATGAAACAACAATAGTTTCTAAACAGTGGATGTCAGGCATCTCAGGGCAGCTGATTCCTGAGAAAGAAACACACACACACACACACACACACACACACACACACACACACACACACACACACACACACACACACACACACACACACACACACACACACACACACACACACACACACACACACACGGAGAGCTACAGTTGTCCCTGTGATACAGAGACAGAACCCAGGTGGCCAGAGCACACAACTGCTGGAAAAGAAGAGGTGTCCAGGAAGAGAGCTCCAGAGGTCCGAATGAGTACTTATCGGCACACGCAATTGCAGGGAAAGAACACCCACAAGGGAAAGAGGGGACAGCCCCGGGGCTCCCTCAGGGTTAATAGTCTGCATTCCCACTTGCTAGAGAAGACGGGGCACTGGGTAAAATACTCAGAATGGTACTGCCTCAGCAAAGGGGAAAAGTAAGCTTCACAGCTGTTCTGATCACTCTAAACAAAACTTAAAAAGCAAGTCTCAAAAGGATCAGACTAATTCCAAGTAACTTAGCATCTCAATCATGAAGCTCAAGAATATATTATTTAAGAACACAAAAATACCCAGCACCCAAAAAGGTAAAATTCACAACGTCTGGTATTCAATAAGAAATTACCAGATATGGAAAAGTTTGAAAATGCGAGGAGAAAAACTAATCAACAGAAACAAACCCAGAAATGACGTAGATAATAAAATTAATTGACAAAGACAATATACATTGTTATGACTATTCTCTAAGTTCTAAATGACTGACAAATAACTGAGTGTTAGGTAATATATAATTATAAATTATAATATTATTATAAATATACATATTATAAATATATAATTATAATTTAGGAAATTATAAAAAGACCCAAGTCAAACTTCTAGACATAAAAATACAGTATCTGAGACAAAAATTACACTGGATGGGATTAACAGCATGTTAAACACTGCAAAAGAAAAGATGAATACACTTGAAAACACATCAATAGAAATTATTCAAAATGAAACAGACAAAAATAAAAAAATTAAAGACTTTGAAGAGAGCATCAGTGAGCTGCAGAACAACTTCAAATAGCCTAATATACAAAGGGGAAAAGGGCAGAAAAAATATTTGAAAGAAATTAAGAGCTAAAAAAATTTCCAAATTTGATGAAAACTATGAACACATAGATACAAAAAGCTCAACAACCCATAAGCACAAGAAACATGAAGACAACTACAGAAGGCAGATCGTAATTAAACTGCATAAAACCAGTAATAAAGAGTAAATCCTAAAAGCAGTCACAGGGAAAAAAGACAATACATGGGGGGGAAAAAGACAATACATGGAAGAACAAGGATAAGTCTTTCCTATAAGACTTCTCGTAGGAAACAACGCAAGCCAGAAGACAGATGAGCAAGATCCTTAATACGTGAAGAAAAAAACTGTTACCACAGAATTCTATACTCAGCAAAAATGTTTCAAAAACAAAGGCAAAATATTTTCTTTTCCAGATATTCAAAAACTGAAAGAATTCATCAGCAATCTCTCAGGTGGAAGGAAATGATAATAGGTGTGTATCTGGCATTACACAAGGGAATAAAGAACACCAGGAATATTAACATATTTGGAAAATATAAATTTTTATTTCTTAAATCGCTTTAAAAGATAATTAAGTATTTAAAGCAAAAATAGTAACAAAGTATTATGGGGTTTATAATCTGTATAAATAAAATTTATGATACCAACAGCACATCTGCTAGGAGGAATAAATGATGAAGGATCCTGTACTATAAGGAAGGGGCATAACATCACTTGAAGGCAGACTATAGTATGCTCAAGACATATTTTATAAACTCTAAAGCAACCACTAAAAAAAAAAAAGAGTTACAGCCAGTAACCCAATAAAGCATATGTGATCATTAAAAGATAAACTCAACCCAAAAGAAAGCATGAAGAAAACAAACAGGGAATAAAGAACAGATGGGATAAACTGAAAACCAATAGTAAGACAGAAGATTTCAACCCAATCACATCAACAATAACATTAAGTGTAAATGGTCTGAACATTCCGATTTAAATACAAAGAGTGTCAAATTGGAAAAGAAGTCCCTACATGATGCTTAAAAGAAATTTTAAATATTAAAAACTCATGTACCAGCTATCACTTATTAGACACGTACTAATCAATATGAAAAACTTCTCCTGCAGGGACTTAAAAGTATCAACGTGTAGTATAAAGCAACACAGATTAATGGGCGGGTGGAAAGAAAGGGAAATTTATAAGAGAATGATAAAGATTTATAATATTCAATTCTCCATATTACCAGAGTCTGTCTTCTACTGAAAGTACATACTACTACATACTATCTAATCCTCTTTATGTCAAAAGTTCCTCCAAAAAAAAAAAAGCTATTTTAAACCATTCTCACTCAAATCAGATGTAGGCCACTACTATTAAAAAACAAAACAAAAGCCAAAACCAAAACCAACCAACCAAGTACTATGTCCAATGCTTTAGAAAATCCAACAAGACACGATTTTTAACACACTAGAAATCCTCTGAATTTCAAGTTGGGATAAACCAACAGCAAAAATAAAATACATGGCAAGTTGGACTTGGGTGAAGCAGGCAATATTCCCCAAATATAGTCCCTCCTCTCTTCAGAAGAAAGCAAATGTATCACTAAACACTTCACAGTTAACACATTACTATCTTTTTGTGACACCAATATCCTGGATGCTTAGAATTTTGAGAGCTTATCTAGTATCGGTAGTAAGTTTAGAACACACTCTGGCTCAGCCCCCTAAATCTACCCAGAGCACGTGGTTAGACCTCCGGTTTTTAAATCCTGGCTCCCAAAATTTATAGCCGTGTGATCACGGGCAAGTTACCTAACTTTATGCTTTCAACCTCCTCTTCTGTAAAACGGAGGACAACCGGAAGAGTGTAACTTTTTAAAGAGAATGCTTTTATTAGTTATCTATTTAAGGACCTACTGTATAGCACAGGGAATTCTACTCAATACTCTGTAATGACCTATATGGGGAAAGAATCTAAAAAAGAGTGGACAGATGTATATGTATAACTGATTCACTTTGCTGTACACCTGAAACTAATGCAACATTATAAATCAACTATACTCCAATAAAAATTTTAAAAAAACAGATAATAGCTATTGCATATTGAGTGCTCACCATGAGCACAGCACTGTTCCAAGTGTTTTGCATACAATTATGTATTTAAATACTAAAAACCTATGACGTATTGGGTTGGCCAAAAAGTGCCTTCAGTTTTTAAGGAAAAAATAAAAGACACATTTTTCATTTTCACCAAGAACTTCATTGAACAGTGTATTCACCCTTCTGTTCCACTACCTTCTGCCATTTTTCAGGCAACTTCATAATTCCATCCTCCCAAAACATTTTATCTTTTCGAGCAAAGAACTGTTCCAGGTGCCTTTTATAGTCTTCCAGGGAACTGAAATTTTTTCCATTAAGAGAATTTTCTAAAGACCGAAATAAAGGGAAATCCGAAGGTGCCATATCTGGTGAATACGGCGGATGAATCAGAACTTCCCAGCCAAGCTGTAACAGTTTTTGCCTGGTCATCAAAGAAACATGTGGTCTTGCATTATCCTGATGGAAGATAATGCGTTTTCTGTTGACTAATTCTGGATGCTTTTCGCTGAGTGCTGCTTTCAGTTGGTCTAACTGGGAGCAGTACTTGTTGGAATTAATCGTTTGGTTTTCTGCAAGGAGCTCATAATAGAGGACTCTCTTCCAATCCCACCATATACTCAACATCACCTTCTTTGGATGAAGACCAGCCTTTGGTGTAGTTGGTGGTGGTTCATTTCGCTTGCCCCACAATCCCTTCCATTCCACATTATTGTACGGTATCCATCGCCCGTCACAATTTGCTCTAAAAACGGAACATTTTCATTACGTTTAAGTAGAGAATCTCATGCAAAAATACAGTCAAGAAGGTTTTTTTCCCTTAACTTACGTGGAACCCAAACATCAAGGCGATTCAGCATAACCAAGCTGGTGCAAATGATTTTCAGTGCTTGACTTGGATATTTTGAGTATGTCGGCTCTCTCCCGCGTGGTATGACATTGATTCTTCTCAATTAATGTCTCGATTTGATCGCTAGAAACTTCAACTGGTCTACCTGACCATGGAGCATCGTCCAGCAAGAAATCTCCAGCAAGAAACTTCGCAAACCACTTTTGACACGTTTGATCAGTCACAGCACCTTCTCTATATACTGCACAAATCTTTTTTTGTGTTTCAGTTGAATTTTTACCTTTCTTGAAATAATAAAGCATAATATGCCGAAAATGTTGCTTTTCTTCCATCTTCTATATTAAAATGACTACACAAAAATTCACCAATTGTGGTCTTTTTTTAAATGCACGCTGATATGACAGCTGTCACGTGCAATCTAACAAATCTATTTCGAATAAAGTTAAAGACAACTAAGTGCTACTAGAACCATCTTATGGAAAAAACTGAACGAACCTTTTGGTGAACCCAGTAATAAGCTTTTTTTTTTTTTTGGCGGTACTCGGGCCTCTCACTATTGTGGCCACTCCCATTGCGGAGCACAGGCTCCGGATGCGCAGGCTTAGCGGCCATGGCTCACGGGCCCAGCCGCTCCGCGGCATGTGGGATCTTCCCGGGCCGGGGCACGAACCTGTGTCCCCTGCATCGGCAGGCGGACTCTCAACCACTGCACCACCAGGGAAGCCCCCAGTAATAAGCATTTTTATCTCCAATTTACAGATAAGGAAACTGAGGTGCAGAGATTTATGTTTCTCCCAAATTTACATATCTAATAAGGGGGGAGCTACCATTTTAACTCAGTCTAATTTCAGAACCTGTCATCTTAATCCATATGCTAAACGAGTAACTCCTTTATAAACGTTTTTTCAAAGCTGCCTGTCTTTCACTCTAGACTGTGAACTATTTAGCGACAAGAGCTCTGTCCCCTTCATTGTGAGTAATCCCAGCAGCCAGCACAAAGAGAGTATAAAACAGGTCCACGGAAGGTGCTGGATGCACTCCGGGTGTGCGTGGTCCTGCTCCACACATCGCTTACTTGTGCTCCGGCAGGAATCAGAAGGCTGGTGCTCTCTCCCAACCACACCAGTCCTCAGCTCTTCTGCTGTAGGAAGGTCACATCGCCTCCCTAGACCTGAGTGTTCCCATCTGTAAAATGAAGAACTGCACTAGGTCTAAGTTTCCTTTCAGCTCTAAAAGCCAATATCGCTCTTCAGAAAAAAGAACTAAAGAGTTGCCTCTGACCAGGAGAATCGAAGCACCTTGTAGTTTTCAGAGCAGCATTTAGAGCCCTTTTATGTCTTGTTTAAAATCCCTTGCTCCCTCAGAATAAGAGCTCCTACTGGGCCTGGGCCTAGCCTGTCTTGTTTACATTGCTCCCCCAACCATGTACCTGACTTGTGGAAGATATCTGATGTTTAATGAGTGAATGCACTGCAGGTGAAAACTTGTGAGCAGTAAGTGAAACGAGGAAATATTTTTATGTAGCACTCTAAATCAGCTGTTTCCTAAATCCTATGAATGGATGGCTAATTTTATTAGCTGGATGTTCATTTTAGATATATCTATTTACTTTAGTTACAAAAACTGTGCTTTAAAGACTCGTTCACAAGACTTAAAAATGCTTTAGTTCTTGCTGTTTCAATATTTTTCACCTACATCTAAGCAGCTTTTGTTCCAGAAGACCCATGGAGCATAAAAAGTCATCATAACATCAACAGTAAACACTCAAAACTTTTTTCTGAAATACATATACCTTGTCTATGCTACAACTAGATCATAAAAGCAGCAGCTGAAAAGTCATCAGACACAGCTTAAAACTCAGAGGAACAGGTACTGAACCCGGCCCCCAGCCCGCCAACCTTCTTCCTAATGCCTTTAAGTATAAAGCTATTACAATGTTGAAATAAACCATTTACTTTGAGGTTTATTTCCGCAGATTATGCACAGAACCACACACTCAAATTTAACGCAGTCTCAATTAACCAGGGTTCTTGAAACAATTATTTATGAATTGATAAAGCTATACATCTTTACGCCCTGAGGTTTTCCTTGTAAAAGCCTGAAAAATGAAATAAGTTTCTAAAATTGAATGACTACCTTTTTACTTTGTTTTAATAACTTATGATTACATTAGAAAAACAGAAATTAGGGCCAGAAGTATACTCTATGCAAAATACATACTACATGCCTTCTTACCCTGGCTTGTGCATTCTGTCTTAATGCAGACGTCTGGGCCTCCCCCTGGAGATGGATGATACTTCACTGGGGTGGGCTCTGGCCTCTGAATGTTTTTTAAAATGCTACATGTAACTGAGACAGCAACGAAGTTGAGAACCACTGCACTAAACTACAACACTTAATGCTAGACTGCTTTAAGCAATTACTTCCGGCAAGTAATTAACTCAGTGTCTTTTTCTAAACTTAAGTACTATCAACTGGAGTAGTGACTCCTCACACTGATTTGTATGCATTCCAGGGAATACCACAAGCCTTAAAACAAAATTCAGTACAAATTTAATTTTAAAAAGAAATTCCTTAATTTAAAAGAAGAGAAAGGGAATACCCACTAAAACTGAGTTTCTGAAACATGTCCTCCTCGTCCATTACAAAGTCAGAAAAGCAAGAGGTTCGAGCCCTGGCCTGTCTTTCTGCTTACGTATTAGGTAAAGGCACAGTGACTCAACTGAAAAGCTGTGAGCGTTGCATGCAGTCAGCACCCAGAGAGTGTCCTACTTGAAGAACTGTCCCCGAAGGGCACTCTCCCATCATAAAAACAGTTTAAGTTAAAACATGTAAAACATAAAAGTGTAAGAAAAAAAATTATCCAATTCCTCATCTCAAAGGGAACAGAAGACTAGAGGAAGGGACGTCAGCAGTGACCTCAGAAGAGCTGCGGGGTGGAGAACTGCTCCAGGTTCCTGAAGGGGAGAGGAAGGACCTTAAGTGCGAAAGTAAAACAACTTGACAGGTTTTAGAAAAACCACCCTAAATGGTGACAAAGATTTGCCCTCCGAAGGAGAATTTGATAGGGGTTATTATCTCCAATTTATGCATGAGAAAATAAAGTTGTGAGGGGTTAAGTGATCTGCCCCAGGTTACAGTGCTACCAAGAAGCAGAGTTAAGACCTGAATGAACATTTTGTGAGACTCAAAACCAAGCTCTTATTACAGCAAAGGTAACTGCACAGCTCTGTAACAATGAAGCAGTGTGGGCCTTGCCCAAAGATCTTTCAAAAAACGTCCGCACACGGACCAGGAGTCAAGCTGTTAAGTCATAAATACCAAAAGTTGACATTTCCTGATATAAAACTTTTGATATCTTGAATCAGCCTCTTTCTTCACAGTCACGCCTGTAATTTTCTTTACATCGGCAACAAAATTTGCTGTTAACTGCAGAAGCTCACCCTCCCTCCAGTTCTGCTAACACTGCCACTGCTTTCCAGCATCCTTTTCTACCCCATGACTTTTAATACTTTAACAACAGCTCCAGGACGGCGTTCAGACCACATGGCATGCGGTTTTCTGAATCACTACCAATAATCTCAAAATGGGGAAAAGAAATGATTGTCAAAAAGAATAAACCATCATAAATTAAATTAATTTACGTATTACATGTAAATTAATTAACTAATGTAGCTGCTTCCAAAGGTGTCTAGGAAACAAATCCTCCTTGCTGGGATAGTCTATTACATTCTTACTTTTTAGTGTCTGACTATCAAATGGTTCATTTTCAAGGGAGGCACACCCACTACTCTTTTTTTAGGTTAGAAACAGGCAGCACAAAACTTCTATTTAAGAAATACAAAATGAAAACCAAATATCTCCACTGTATACTAAGGCAGTGCTGAGAGGTGAACATGCGGAGACTGAGCAAAAAGCAGAGGAAGAGGAAAGAAACGGGAGCTGTGGTGCTACGGAGTTAAAAGACTGGGCATATACCCTGAGAAAACCATAATTCAAAAAGAGTCATGTAGCACAATGTTCACTGCAGCTCTATTTACAATAGCCAGGACATGGAAGCAACCTAAGTGTCCATCGACAGATGAATGGATAAAGAAGATGTGGCACATATATACAATGGAATATTACTCAGCCATAAAAAGAAACGAAACTGAGTTATTTGTAGTGAGGTGGATGGACCTAGAGTCTGTCATATAAGTGAAGTAAGTCAGAAAGAGAAAGACAAATACCATATGCTAACACATATATATGGAATTTAAGAAAAAAAATGTCATGAAGAACCTAGGGGTAAGACAGGAATAAAGACACAGAGCTACTAGAGAACGGACTTGAGGATATGGGGAGGGGGAAGGGTGAGCTGTGACACAGAGAGAGAGGCATGGACATATATACACTACCAAACGTAAGGTAGATAGCTAGTGGGAAGCAGCCGCATAGCACAGGGAGATCAGCTCAGTGCTCTGTGAACACCTAGAGGGGTGAGATAAGGAGGGTGGGAGGGAGGGAGGGAGACGCAAGAGAGAAGAGATGTGGGAACATATGTATATGTATAACTGAGTCACTTTGTTATAAAGCAGAAACTAACACACCATTGTAAAGCAATTATACTCCAATAAAGACGTAAAAAAAAAAAAAAGACACCTTAACACTTCACAGCCGGGAAAAACAGCCCCTTCCCCCGTTTGGAAAGTCTTCCAAACAGACTATCTGCATCTATGCCACGCCGTGGGCAACCACCAGAAAGCCAAATGCTGTCTTTAGAAGTGTTCCTTTTTCAGGACAACCACTCACTTCTTCCTTCCTTCATTCAGTAAACACTTGGGCAGCTACCATTTCCCAAGCGCTCCGCGGCTAGGGGGCTGGCACGGAGCGCTCAGTACTGAGGAACCTCCACGGCCAGTTATGAAGAGCCAAGGGAACAGGGTTCTTCCATCTTGTTAAATTAACCATCAGCGCTGGTGTCCTCTGCACCAGTCACCAAACTAGCTGCTTGGCCCAGAAGTCAATCAAACTGCACTAACCGGCCCCCCATCCAGAAGTTTCAGAATTGGCCAAAAAAAAAAAAGTCAGCTTCTCTGAGTGCCTGTGGTCCTGTTCCTCCAGGCCTGTGACAAAGAACAAGGCGCACGTGCAGAGAGCAGCAGAGGTGAGAAGCCGAAAGAATCCCTGCTTCTGCTGTTTGTGACCCAGAACAGCTCAGGCCTTGAGTTATCTGATAGAGTCACACACTTGCATGTCCTTACAATAATCTCCTCTTTTTATTTAAACCAGCTGAAACTGGACTTTGTTACCTGCAACATAAAGAGTCTTAACCAATGACAAAAGTGGAATCAGACGGGACTCCCTGACTCCCCCCCACCAGAGTAGAGGGGCTGAGAACACGGCCCCTGAGCCAGACTGCCTGGGCACCTCTCCTGGCCCCTCCACACACTAGCTACACAGAGCCTGGGCCCTGACTTCAACATCTGTAAAATGGGCCCAACAGTACCCACCACTAGGAATGGTTTAAATTTTTTAAATGAGTTTCCACAATCAAAGCAAACAAAGCTTGCGCCATAGTAACTGCTGACAGGAGTTACTGCTTTTGTTGTTCCATTAGCACAACTCCACGGAGGAGCTAATGCTCCAACTGAGACCCCTCACCTGGCTCCACACGTTCCCTACAGCATGGGGGCGGGTGGCAGGGCCACTCTCACGCAGGGGCTGGGGCAGGTTCCACGACTGCTGAGTGGGGAAGAGCAGTACAGGAGACAGAAAAGCAGTACTGGGTGACCCACAGCCCCAGGCACCACCCAGCCAGACCCCACCACAGCCCTCCCTTCTGTTCCGCTCATCTTCTAAACCTAAAGGCTTCTGCATGCTTTCAGATTCAGCAGATGATTTCAGCTTGCCAAAACAATCACCCCGACCGGTATAAACTTTACGATTCTTCATTATTTGTGATTTTTACTTTCACATGTAATGGGGATCGGGCAATCAGGCTACCAACATCTGTGAAACTTAAATCTATTTATAATAGGTAACAACTGAGATACTAAACCCATCCGTGGTCCTGTCAAGGGGATATTAGAAGACTCGATGTAAAGAGTTTGGAATAAATTTGAACACCATCCCGAAGGGCTCACTGAACTAGGACTAAGCATGGCCCAAGCGCAGCCCAGAGATCAAGCACCTGCCTTTAAGAAATAGAGGGTTCTGGGCTTCCCTGGTGGCGCAGTGGTTGAGAGTCCGCCTGCCGATGCAGGGGACACGGGTTCGTGCCCCGGTCCGGGAAGATCCCACATGCCGCGGAGCGGCTGGGCCTGCGCGTCTGGAGCCTGTGCTCTGCAACGGGAGAGGCCACAGCAGTGAGAGGCCTGCGTACTGCAAAAAACAAACAAAACAAAAAAACGGGCAGAAGACCCGAACAGATATCTTTCCAAAGACAAACTTATGGCCAACAGGTACATGAAAAGATGCTCAACATCACTAATCATCCGAGAAATGCAAATCAAAACCACAATGAGATATCACCTCACACCTGTCAGAATGGCCATCACCAGAAAGTCCACAAATAACAAATGCTGGAGAGGGTGTGGAGGAAAGGGAACCCTCCTGCACCGTTGGTGGGAATGTAAATGGGTGCAGCCACTATGGAGAACAGTCTGGAGGTTCCTTAAAAAACTAAAAATAGAACTACCCTGTGATCCAGCATTTCCACTCCTGGGTATTCATCCAAAGAAAACAAAAACACCAATTCAAAAATATACATGCACCCCAGTGTTCACTGCAGCAGTATTTACAATAGCCAAGATATGGAAGCAACCGAAGTGTCCATCAACAGATGAAAAAATAAAGAAGATATGGTATATATATATATATATATATATATATATACACACACATACATATATATACACACACACATGGAATATGACTCAGCCATAAAAAAGAATGAAATTCTGCCATTTGCAACAACGTGGATGGACCAGAGGGTATTACGCTAAATGAAGTAAGTCAGACAGGGAAAGACAAATATTCTACGTTACCACTTATATGTGGAATCTAAAAAATACAACAAACTAATTAACAAAACAGGAACAGACACAGAGAACAAACTAGTGGTTACCAGAGGGGAGGGGGGATGGGGGAGAGCAAGTTAGGGTGTGGGGTTAAGAGATACAAACTACTATGTATAAAACAGATAAGCAACAGGATATATTGGACAGCACAGGGAACATAACATTATTTTGTAATAACTTTAAATGAAGTATAATTTATAAAAATATTGAATTATTATGTTGTATACGAAACTAATACAATATCGTGAATCAACTATACTTCAATTTTTTTTTTTTGCGGTATGTGGGCCTCTCACTGCTGTGGCCTCTCCCGTTGCGGAGCACAGGCTCTGGATGCACAGGCTCAGCGGCCATGGCTCACGGGCCCAGCCGCTCCGTGGCATGTGGGATCTTCCCGGACCGGGGTACGAACCCATGTCCCCTGCACCGGCAGGCGGACCCCCAACCACTGCGCCACCAGGGAAGCCCTATACTTCAATTTTTAAAAAAAGAAAGAAATCAAGGGTTCCACCTTGTGCACTGTTGGTGGCAATGAAAACATTTGGTGAGGATGGTGGTTCCTCCAAAAACTAAAAACAGAACTATCATACGATCTGGGAATTCCACTTCTGGGTATTATCCAAAGAAAATGAAAACACTAATTTGAAAAGATATCTACACCTCCACATCCACTGCAGCATTATTCACAACAGCCAAGATACAGAGACAACCCAAGTGCCCACTGACAGATGAATTAATAAAGATGTGGGATGTGTGTGTGTACACACACACACACACACACACACAAATAGTGGAATATTACTCTGCCATAAGAAAGAATGAAATCTTCCATTTGCAATCATGGGAATGGACCCTGAGGGCAGTATGCTGAGTGAAATAAGTCAGACAGAGAAAGACAAATACCATATGATTTCACTTTTATGTGGAATCAAAAACCCCAAAACCAAGCTCATAGCTGCAAAGAACAGATTGGTGATTGGGGGATAGGGGGAGATGGGTGAAGGTGGTCAGAAAGCACAAACTTTCAATAATAAATAAGTCACAGGGATGCAATACACAGCATGGCGACTACAGTTAACACTACTGCATGCTGCAAGCTGCTAATAGAGTATATCTCAAAAGTTCTCATTACAAGAAAAAAATCCCGTAAGTATGTACGGTGACAAATGTTAACTGGGCTTATTGTGGTGATCATTTCAAAACATATACAAATATCCAATCATCACACTGTATGCCTGAAACTAATATAACGTTTTGTTTTTTGTGGGTTTTTTTGGCCGTGTGGCATGCAGGATCTTAGTTCCCCGACCAGGGATCGAACCTGTGCCCCCTGCATTGGGAGCTTGGAGTCCTAACCACTGGATCACCAGGGAAGTCCCATGAAACTAATATAATGTTGTATGTCAGTTATACCTCAGAAAGACATACGGGAGGGGGAGGAGAGAGAGAAAGAAAGGAAGGAAGGAATGAAGGAGGGAGGGAGGGAGGGAGGGAGGAAGAAAGGCAAAGGGGAAAAAACAAAGAGTTCTGAAGGGCCAGGAAGTAGTTTAAAAAAAAAAATCATACATACATGATTTTTTCCAAAGATATTTTCTTGGCAAAAATGTTTTTAAAATTATTCTAGAGCCAAAATTCCAGGTGTGCAGCCATCGAGGTAGTAAAAAGGAGAGGGGAGACGGGAAGCGTGTAGCATGTCCACAATCTTACAGCGCTGGGGCTTCTCTAGGAATTCTGAAATAATGGCAAACTCTGGGGCTCCTCTTCCCAGGAACCCAGGTCCAGCAGGGCCAATCAATCCACGGTTTCTCCTTTGCTTTTTTCTGCTTCTCTTTCAGATGTATCTTATTTGTACAAAATAGCAAATGTGGGGATGTAAATGTAGCCTGTGGGGAAAAACAAGCGAGACCCCATTTCTGACCTCGAGAGAAATAGGTCACCTCTCTTTAGACCCCTTTCCCTTCTCGGTTCAGAGCCTCCCAAGGACCACCTTTCCCTTCGACTCCCTTGGTCTGTAAACCCTCCAGTTCATACTGCCTTCCCCTGGTTCACCCTGAGAGGAGAAGAGAAGAGGGAGCAGCTGCCTCTCAGGCCCCCCCCCTCCCTCTCCAAGGCCCCTCAGAACCGCTGCAGGGCTTTTACCTCCCAGCCCCCAGCTAACTGCTCCTCTCCCTTCCCCTCCACTCAGTACTGAAAGCAAGGCCGGTATAGGCAGGCTAGTCCCTCTCCCGCAGGTGTGCTGCAACAGGGACTCAACTGGCAATCACTGCGGATCACCGGACAGAAGGTTTAGATGAAAGGGAACTATGGTTAGAAAAAAATCAAACAGTTATATCTTAGGTCACTAACGAACCTTAATATATACAGTGTCTTGTTCACTACCTGTTTCATGTCGTTTTATGTTGAGAGCATCTATCGGCACACAATCTAATTTAGTGCTATACACACAGAGAGAGACACATAAATAAATGCTCAGCTTATCGTTTTAGTCAAATAAAACTTTTCAGAGGCCCCCGCACCGCGATGAAGAGTGGCCCCCCGGCTTGCCACAACTGGAGAAAGCCCTCGCACAGAAATGAAGACCCAACACAGCAAAAATAAATAAATTAATAAACTCCTACCCCCAACATCTTTAAAAAACTTTTCAAATCTTTTTTTTCTGATGGTGACCGTTACTCTAATATTTTACTGCAGAAGTAACTTTACATCTATCTGTAATGCAGCAACTTCAATGCCTTTACCAGCAGGTGCGTCACCTAACACTGGTAAATATCCAAAGCATGATCCCATCTTCTCATTTTGATCTAAATTTTAAATCACTAGGTATAGTGCGTATTTTCTTTAATTTTCTTAAAAATTACACCTATATTTAAAATCTTAAGGACAAACATTACATTTACACGAAGTAGCAGAAATAACTTTGTTTTGTTTCTACCAATGAAAGATTAAAACTGACTGGTTTCATCACTTCAACTTGACTATAATTTCTTAGTGACTGATGTTAACATCTGAAGAAACATTTATACAACTACTGCTAGTCAAATAATTTGTTTCAGTAATCATTCAAACTTTTTAGGCATCTCCTGGTGTTAGGCTCAAGAAATAAAACAGTTGCATTTTAAAGAAAACACAAATAATGGTAAGTGAGTGTGATAAATGCTGTAAAGAGGTAAGTATAAAGTGCCAATGGGGGACAGATGAGAGAGCTGTGTGGGGTGAAGCCCCTTCGTCTGTGCTTTGAAAAATAATAAGGATAGAAATTGGGAGAGAGAACGCTCCAGGGAGTAGGCTGAATGTAGTTAAGTTACGGGCGGGGTGAGGGTGCAGAAGTAACAAGATGAGGATCAAGTGGACTGGAATCAGGCTGTAAAGGATTTCTACATCACATAAAGAACTGGGGTACTTAACTCTAAGGGCAGTTGGAGTCCTTCGATTTTTAAAAGAGGAATGCCATGATGATGAAACCTACATTGGAGAACATACAGAGGGGTAAGTGGCCAGCCTGATGCAACAATGTCAGTGGCTAAGTTGTGAAATAAGCTGTGTTTTAATCTAAACACAGTTCTGTGGAGTAAAAACTGAACAGGCGATATCGTGACGTAAGGTTCAATTCAGGGCTACTGTATGAGCAGGACGGTTAGGCATGCAGGCTTTGAAAGGCTGGGGCCTAAACACAGCTCCCCCAGTTAAGTGACCTTGGGCAAGCTGGGTAACCACTTTAAGCCTCTCCTTCCTCATCCGTAAAAGGGGAGTAACAATAATAATGACATAAGTGTTAGCTGCTATAATCGCTATTTAAGTTTTATTCTATTTTTGAAGTCTGCACAGCATAGAATATTCTATGTATTACATATTCTATGTATTACATCTAGATGTAATAGGTATGATAGATCTATTACATCCAGATGAAACAGAACTGCTATATAAAGAAATGTCAATGAATCTGTTCATAAGGCCGAAAAAACCCAAACAAACAGAAAAAACAAAAACCAAGGATATTTACAAAGAGTAAGCTCTCTTTTTATGAGCTGGAAATTTTGTCTGAATACAGGCCAAGCACGGTGGTAGATCACTCCTCTACTTAAAACTTTCAATGGCCTTCTACCGGAATCAGTAAGATCGGACCCCTGCCTACCTCATCTTCTACTACTCTTCACCCTCACTCATAACGTCCAGTCTTCTATTTGTTGTCTTTGGGCCTAAAAATGCCATTCTCATGGCTGGGTCCTTGTCATCACTCAGGGCCATCTCCCCCAAGTGGCATCACCAAGGCTCCCACCTGCCCTGTCATTCACTAATGCCATTTCTCTGTTTTAATTTCTTAGTATTGTTACCTGAAATTACTTTTTGGTACATTTTTCCTTCCAGTTTCTTTGATATATAATTGGCATACAGCACTGTATAAGTTTAAGGTGTACAGTATAATGATCTGACTTACACACATCATGAAATACTATCACACAAGTTGAGTGAACATCCACCATCTCATACAGACATAAAATCAAGGAAACAGAAAAAAGTTTTTTTCTTGTGATGAGAACTGTTCTGTACATTTTTAAAACTGTCCCTCCCTCCATATGAATGTAACCTCCACGAGAGCTCTTCCACTGCTCTATCTTGTGTACCTGGCACGACAGGAAATGCCCACTATATGTTAGGATGAGCGACTGAATATGGTTGAGGAGCAGCTGATCACAGCTGTGTCTTAAGTCAGAGGGCCATGCATGGAACACGCCAGGGCAGACACAGACCAAGGCGCCGGCAGTGTTGTCAATGAGCTGTATTGCTCAGCCTGGGTCACAGGGAGACAGGCAGGCGGGGAACACAGGTGGGGCAAGCAGGAGACGCCTTGCCCACCCAAGCTGAGTCACTGATAACTAAGCCAGGCCTCATGTACTTGCAAAACTAGTAATAAGACTGAACTGGAACAAACAAAAATCTGTTATTATTACAGACAATTCTCATGATGCAAATCATGTGCTTTCAGTATGTTACATTATTTTAAAAACTCATTCAAGAAACACAATTACTAATCTACTGGGCCTGGTAAATACCTGTTGGGGAATGAATCATACTTTCAAAGTTTAGGCCAACAGCAATTCACATATATAGTCTGGATACACACAATCGTATCTCTTCCTCAAAAAGTCAAGTGTCACAAACTATGTGTTTTCTGGCTCGAGTGAGTATGTTCAGAATAGACCGAGAAAACTTCACCCAACTGGCTAACTGTTTTGTTCTGAAGGGACCGGGAGAGGAGGCAGCACAGCGGGCTATGAGGGGCCAGAGATGCCAGAGTGAACCGACAAAGACTGCAACCAGAAAGGGAATCGCAAATTAAGCCTGCGGCAATGTCATTAGTATCGGAGACTTGAGTTAGCCCTTTCAACAAGACAGCATTTCTTCTCCTGCACTTCCAGGTCAAATGACAAGGAGTAAATGTTACCATCAGCAAACCTTACACTTCTCTAGGGGCTTGTGGGATCTCAGAGAAGCTTCAGAACTGGAGGGCCTCACTACCAGGCTGGGAAGTTTAATAAACCTTTGGAAAGCAATGAGAGTTGGACTGTAACAAACCTCTAAATGTAGAAAGGTTTCAAGAATGGCCCTGGAAAAAGACAAACACACCACCAGTCATCTGTGGATGAAAATTCACTCATCTCATAGTAAACAAGACACAGAAACAGAGAGAGGGAGCATCCAATCCTCCAAGCTACAAAATTTCCATCATAACAATTAATTTGGACTCCAAGACCTTAATAGCTTTTTAGGGTTTTTTTCACAGTCATGTGTTTTAACTTGCAGGTACTACAGGTACAGAATTTCCTCCCAATATACCTAAATGCAAATAGTTACAGTAAAATACAGTAGAAGAAATCCTTACATCTACACGGAATCCAGCAGTGTGGCCAGACAGAGTGAAAACCAATTTCAATTTTTGGTTCTAACAAGAATTGCGTCCTTAACATGTGGTTTATTTTAGGACTGGTCCATATCACTCGGCAATGTCTACTATGTAATAAATACATTTGGGATGTGGAAACATCTCCGTATTCTGAGCTACAAAGAAGCAGCACTTTCTGGGGGGGCTGTCAATCTGAAGAATAAAGCTATGCATTGAGGACTTTCCTAAAGTGATTCAGAAAAAGGACCAAGGCCAAAGCAGTATCATATACTATTAAGTAACAGAAGGCATTGCTATCTTTACTCCCAGTCTCTGCTCACACATTACTATAAATACTTAACACACATTTACTGAACTATTTACTTAGGTTAGAGGAAAGTTATCTTTCATGTTTATATAAAAAATCCTCCTGGGTGCTTGTTGTAAAACAAATGTTTTCTTTCAGAGTCTTTGATGTACACCAATTTCAACGATCTCCTTTTCTTTAGGATAAATGTGTTCTAGCAAAGTCTGCTAAGAAATAAAATTTTACAAAGCCAATTCCAATAAATTTCCTTAAAAAACTGAGATGTATTCCCATAAAGGAGGAAGGTTATGAGTGGTGGTAGGAGAAATTTAAGTTATTTGGGGAGCAAAGCGCCATGTGGCCAAAACACCTGCAGCTCCACAAGGGACCATTTGCTTTTCTCTGGCAGTACCTAATGCTTTTGTGATTCCAACGAATACTCTGAACTAGCAGAATGTCTCCCAATCCTGAAAATTTCTAAATTCTACGGTCAACACTCCCAGACCTCTGCTCTCACTTCTCCAGACAGCCTGAGTCACCGACTCACCCAAAGGACACCATTTACTGGCTACCCGCATCTCACCAGGTGGACCCAGCAACAGGACTGAAGTCTGAAGCTTCACGTCATACAAATAAAAACGGGTTCCTCTGCGTCGTCGATTTTAACTCATAAATTTGTCAAAGTTATTTGAATAGGAGAGATCATGAAAAATTTCTCCTCCAAATACTTATCTGCTATAAGGGCATATGAGAAAATAACCTCTAATTGTCTTAAGATGTGAAAGGTATCATTCATAACCCAAAGGACCCACCTTTTAACACAGCTAATGTCAATGAAGTGTAACGTATTTGTGACGCTAAAAGGTAGTGCTTCGACTGACAACTTCTGTGATGTGACTACAAAGACAGCAAGCAGGTCACTCAGGGTGCTTGTGCAGCGCTTCCCCCAACCTCACCCCCAAACCTGAACGGGAATCTGGCGTCGGGACTGCTCTACACAGCTGCTATTTAACCGCACTGCGCTGATGGGAAGAACTAAGATAAACATTTGCACTGTGGGACATTCTCTCATATGAAACTATTAACCACATTCAGCAATCACTCTAGGTGTCTTGACGTCCCCTGACCGACTGTGTGTAATTTACAATTACGTGCCTTGAGAACCAATCTCTGAAAAGGGGATGTTAATTATCAAGTTACACAGGACCCAGAGTGCCTGGGATAATCTGAAACAAATTAATAAAACGTGATGGGTAGATGACTGGAAAGATGATGCTTAAGTAATGCTTTAAGAGTTCTAGGTACATTCAATGTACCTGGAATTATCCAATTTTAGCTAATGTACCAAAACATTAACATAACAATCAATCTGAAAAGGATGAAAAAATACTATGATGAGTAACTTATGCAGTGTTAAAAGTAAATATGTAGGGCTTCCCTGGTGGCACAGTGGTTAAGAATCCGCGTGCCAATGCAGGGGACACAGGTTCGAACCCTGGTCTGGGAAGATCCCACAGGCCGCGGAGCAACTAAGCCCCTGTACCACAACTACTGAGCCTGTGCTCTAGAGCCCGTGAGCCACAACTGCTGAGCCCATGTGCCACAATTACTGAGGCCAAGCGCCTAGAGCCCAGCTCCACAGCAAGAGAAGCCACCGGAATGAGAAGCCCACGCACCACAAGGAAGAGTAGCCCCCGCTCGCCGCAGCTAGAGAAAGTCCACGCACAGCAACAAAGACCCAATGCAGCCAAAAATAAATACATAATTAATTTTTTTAAAAAGTAAACACGTATAACCCCCTCATTCTAGTGCATTCACAAGTGTGAAGAGCACAAAATATTGATGCAAATCAAAGCATGTAAAAATGCTTAAGGATGGCAGCAGCAATGCACTGATTTTCCAATTTATCCACTGCCTAGTATTTTCAAATTAGGTCCAGCAAAAGGGATTCATCAAGATATATGAATCCTGCACTATTTACATATGGTATCCATACCACAATGTTAGCAGTAAAGATCACAAAAGCCTTGAATCCAGTAAAGCAGAACTTTTTCTGGTGGGGGAGAGAAAAGGAACCTGCCCCAATCCTTTGAGAATTCACTGAAAATGACAGACCCCCGCCTCCAAGAGAAATAATATACGTTAAGAAATTCTACACTAGTGTAAAAAATCTGGTAATACTGAATCACTTCCCTGATAAACACAACGAAATCTTCTAGTTGGGAACAGTAACACAAACATCTTTTCCTTCTCAAAAATCAGCCCCTCTGTTGGATCTGTCTTGTGAAGGTCACCAACCAATGTGAAGTCATAAAATCCAACGGGTACTTGCTGGTCTTCACGTTCTTCCACCTCAAGCAGGATTACTTCAGAGCTGATCATCACTCTACCGCAAAACCCTGTCCACTCGCTGCTTTCTGACCCCATGTTCTCCTGATTTTCCTCCTTTCTCTCAGCCTTCTTTGCTGGCTTCTCCTTCAGATTCTACAACCTCTAACTAAAGATGTCCAAGTCTTTATCCTGAGCCCTCTTCTCACTATACCTTTCCTCTCCAGGTGAGCTAGAGGTGTTCCCCAAACATTCAAGAGCCTCTATATACTGACGTCCCCCGAGTGTATACCCAACTCAAGTTTTAATGTGTCTGGAGTTCACGATATTCCTCTGAACTCCAATTACTTACAGCTAACATCTACTTGACACCTTCATTTGGATGTGTCACTGGCATCTATCTCAAACCTAACACATCCAAAAAACCTGATTTTCCTTTCCTGCTTCATCCCCACACACGCGCGCGCGCTTTATTCCAGTAAAACATCACCATCATCTACCTAGTTTCTAAAACTACAGAAACCTTGGAGCCATTCTCAGTCCTCTCTCACCTGCCAAATGCAACCCATCAACAGGTCCAGGGGTTCTAAGCCCACCTCCACTGCCACTACCCAAGTCCCAACTACCAGCTGCCTGGAATAAAGCCACACCTTCCTTCCTGGTCACCTTTTATCCAACTCGTGCCTTCCTCCCAGCTATTTCCCACATAGCAAGGAGGGTGGGGAAAGACTTTTAAATGGTTACTTAAATAATGTCACTTCCCTGCTTCCAAACCTTGAATGGCTTCCCACTGTTCCCGCATCATGTGATTCCCGCAGCCCACAGCCTGTGTGTGCGCTTCCCTCTGGGCTGCTCTTCCCAAGGATGTGTTCTGATTTTCACAAGGACATCTCCTTTCTTCTCATCTTTCAGGTCTTTGCCTAAATGTCTTTCTAAGCCTTCTCTAAGTAACCCCCTCCGCGATTTTTCTCTACGCGATTTTTCTCTACCACCGCACTGTTAATTTCTCTCCTACGAGTCAATACAACCTGTACTTACTAATCCTCTAACTTGGTTAATGTCTGTACTGCCTACTAAAACTCAAGCTGCACAAGCCAGAGGCCAGGTCTGTGGAGTCACCCACAGAGCCTAGCACACAGAAGACACGCCTTGGAGATACTGCGGGTTCAGATCCAGACCACTGCCATAAAGCAATTATCGCAACACAGAGAGTCACACACACTGTCTGGCTTCCCAGAGCATACATAAGTTACGTTTACACTACAATGTAGTCTAAGTGTGTAACAGCATCGTGTCTAAAAAAGCCACGTAAACACCCTAAACAGTACTTAATTGCTAAAAAATGCTGATCATCACTTGACAACGCGAGGTTGTCACAATCTTCAATCTGTAAAAGCCGTGGTATCCGTGAAGCGCAATGAAAGGTCTGCCTGCATTGGAAATGAATCCGATCTCATTCACTCACACTGCTGTCACTCTTCCACAGCACTGCTTCCTGACTACAATTCTGACTCCTTGAGCTGTACCCTCTCTAAAATTTTTCTTTGAGTCATTCCAAGCTGCTCCATCTATTGCTATTTGAAAATGTGTTTCAATGTCTTTTTCTATAGAACTTATTTTGGGTCCATCCCACATCAATTTTCCATCTATCAAGTTAAATAGATACAAACACCCAATTTCCTGGTCTTACACATAACGGTCATCATTTCAACGGTGGTCGACCCTACTGGGACCTCTCATTGACTATTACTATTTAAAACTTAGTACTGACACAGGTCACTATAGACAATCAGAGGTGACACCTGCAACAAATGCAATGCTGATGCTATGTAAGAGCTGGATAACACAGTCTCTCTATTCTGGCCTGGTCACGTTCTGGTTCACTTTCTCACGTTCAGGTTCTTCAGAAAGCAGACAGAGGTCAGTTTTTGACTACTTTGTTAATTCAAGTATTAGGGAACAGTATGCTGCTTCAAGTAGCAAAACCCGGTGATAGCTTTCAGTTATGTCTGACATATGAAAACTGTTGGCTCTGTAGGACTTTCCTGACTGAGTGAGACATCACTCTGGCCTACAAGTCTGTCATCTATGCAGTGTGGCATGGACTCTACAAGCAATTCACTGTCACTCGCATGTATGTTTCAAGAAAGGAACCATTAGCACACAGCAGTTCCTGGATTACAGTTCTCCAGCAAGGAGCTCTGATGAGCTTCTTAGCCTTCAGAGTAGGAAGTTTCCCAGAGGATTAGAAGCGTATTCTGACACCAGTTACTAGGCCCTTTGTTTCACATTAGAGCATGACTGCATAAGAGAGGCTGGATTAAAAAAAAAAAAAAAAAAAAGAGGCTGGATAAGAATGGGCCCATTATGAAGCCCTGTCTCACTCCACTGATGATGGGGAATGTGTCAGATGTCTCAGGCGATGCCAGCATCTCCGACATAACCCACTCTGGAACAGCCCTGGGATGTGAGGAACGTCTCCGGAAAGCCCAATTTACTTAGCACTCCTAAACCCATACTCATTTGTTGGCAAACAATAATCCTAAAAAGTCAAAGCATGCAAATCAGAGGTACTGGCATTTTCTGTATACATCTTCCCAATGTAGCCCACAGCACCATCTTTTGTATCACACTGCAGTCCAGAGCTCCTCTGTGATTCCGGGAAGGTGAAAATTGCCAAAAGCGCTTGGGTGCCAACTTGGAAAGACTGCCAGCGACGGACAGCAGTAAAATGCAACAGCAATTTCCCCAGCTCTTGCAATTATTTTCTGAAGAGGGTAATGAGGACGTTCCATTAAATCATCAGACCCAAATTAGGTTTTTGTGTTTGTATTTTAATTTAACAAATATGTATTATTGTTTATCCACTCTCTCAGACAATGTCGGGATGCAAAGACATAACCCCTGCTCTCAAGGAACTTGAAGTCTCCCGGGAAAGAACAAACCAAAGAACACTGGGGACAGATGTTGCTTTTCAAGTAGCTGGACTGTTAGTCAAGGACCACGAAGGCTTCCAGTCCTCTAGAAACCGTCCCTCCATCATCAAGTTCAGGCCACCGGCCTTCCAAAATACACGCTCTCCACTTACAGCCTCAATTCTATATTCTACTACCTTCTCTACAATCGTGTTCAAAAAACACTGCATCTCCCTCTCTCGCCTTTTCACTTTTTTCCTCTCACTCTGCAAAGCATAACTTTAACCTTAACCTCCCCTAGGGCTCGCAGCTCTCCTCCTACCTTGCGTCTTTTTTCTCCAGGTCCTCTCTGCTTTCCCATCCCTCGTCTGCGGCATCCTTCAGAGCACAAGTCTCAATTCTCCTCTTCCCTGGGTGACAGGGTGTATGTACTTTATCACCCACTTTCAAATCTAATGTAGACCCTCAAGGCCGGTTCCAGCCTCAGCCCCCAGCCAGCCCACCTCAGATTCAACGCATGGAAACCTAAACACACGAGCGTCACGATGCCTGTGCCTCACTTTCAAATGGTTCCGCAAAAGTAAATATATGGAGATGGGACCGAGGCAAAGCAAACAAGGTGAAACGTGCACGGCTGACGTATCAGGGTGAAGGCTGCTGTTCCCTGCAGTATTCTTTCAACTCTTCTGTGGTTTGGAATTTTTCAAATTTAAAAAGTTGGGGGAAAAAACAGGTAGGATCAGAATCAAAGACAGAAATCATGGCTCATGCCTTTTAGGGAGTTTATAATCTATTTAATTTGTCTAGTCTAAAAGTAGGCTAGGTAGATCTGCGAGTTCAATGACGGATTCGTAATAAGCTCAAACGTATAATCGAAACGCAAGTATTTCCCGAGCGCCTACTGCGCAGCAGCAACATGCTAAGCATTGTGCGTGGCCAACAAAGCACATTGTTACACCTCGTCTACGGCTGCTACTGGCGCCACCACCTTCCCCGACGCCCAAAGACCCCTGACTCCTTTCAAGTCCTTCACATGTAAATCAGTGGCCAAGTTCTCTGATTCTACTGCTGTCCACCTCTCTCCCCTCTCCACTTTGCTGGCCACCACCAGTCCCCAACCCAGGCCCACCTGGCCTCCCACCTGGACTACTGCAGCAGCAGCTCCACGCAGCCCTTGCTCTGTCTCTGTCCAGATGCTCAGCTCTAACTGGGTTACACTTCCAGCTCAAAAGGGTGTCAGCTGTTCTCCGGTATCAGTAAAACACGTTGAAGGCCCCCCGGTGACACTGAGGACGCACGTTTTATCCGTTGGTTCCCCCGCTCTTTCCCGTCCTTGGCTGCAGGTTGATTCCCTGCCGCCCAGCAGCACCCTCGTGCCTTTCCTCTGCGATGCCTTTGCTTGCGCTGGACTCCCCCCACAGGTGTCCCTCACTCTTCCCACCCACTTCTCATCTCCTCCCCTGCTCCAGACACACCCCCCGCACCCGGGTCAGAGTAATATGTCACTCCTCTGAACCTTTAAAATATGTTATCTGCATTTACTAGTTACTTTCCAAGTAACTTTCCAAGTAACTTTCGCGTTTCCAAGTACGATCCCAAATCTGTACGGGCATTTCTCACCATGCTTACTAGACAATGAACTCCTTGAAGGCAGTGACTTTTCACACGTGACAGGCACTCATGGTCTGTGACAGGAACCTAACGTTAGCATCCTGTACATGAATCCCAAAAAACTGAAGTGTTGCCTCCTAAACTATAAGCAATTTTCCCTCAAAATACCGATAACATTTTAACAGCAGTATAGTCTTTTTTTTTTTTTTTACTTTTTTGGAGTGGTAAAGTATGTAACATTTGCCATTTTTAACCATTGGAGAGTGTACAATTCAGTGCCATTAATCACACTGACAACGTTGTGCAACGATCACCACTATCTGTTTGCAAAATTTTCATCACCCCAAACAGAAACCCTGTCCCCATTAAGAAATAACTACCCATTCTCCCCTCCCCCGCCCCCGGAAACCTCTCATCTTTCTGTCACTATGAATTTGCCTATTCTAGGTATTTCATGTAAGTGGAGTCATACAATATTTGTCCTTTTGTCTAGCTTATTTTCCCCAGTGTAGTATTTTCAAGTTCATTCATGGTATATAGCATGTATCAGAACTTCATTCCGTGGGACTTCCCCTGGTGGTCCCGTGGTTAAGACTCTGCGCTTCCACTGCAGGAGGTGTGGGTCCAATACCTGGTCAGGGAACCAAGATCCTGCCTGCCATGCTGTGCGGCCAAAAAAAAAAAAAAAAAATCATTCTTTTTAATGGCTGAATAATGTCGCATCATGTGTATAGACCACATTTTGTTTATCCACTCATCTGTAGACGGACACTTGGTTGTTTCCACTTTTTGGCTACTATGAGAAGCTAGGAACACTGACTCAATATTTGTTTGAGTCCCCGTTTTCAATCCTTTTGGGACTACACCTAGGAGTAGAATGCCGGGTCATACAGTAATTTTTTTTTTTTTGGCCGCGCCTCTTGGCACGCGGGACCTTAGTTCCCCGACCAGGGATGGAACCCAGTCCCCTGCAGTGGAAGCACGGAGTCCGAACCACTGGACTGCCAAGGAAGTCCCCCTACGGTAATTCTTTTTCACTTTATGAGAAACAGCAGCAGTACAGTTTTACAATCCACACACGTGGTCATTCGGTAAAGCACAACAGCCACAAGAGTTCCTACTCACTTAGGAAACAATTCACTTTTAGACAGATTTCCTTCCTCCCTACCCACTCGGGCCCCAGGTGATGATCTAATTTCAGGAACCTGACCCTGCTCTGGGTGCCACTTTGATCTGTTGCCACGCCAGTCTCCCAGTTCTATTTTTCCACACTACCTTTTGCACACACAGGGAAGCACACTGTAGTAGTAACTCTCCAAATGACAATTATGATAATACTGAACATCATTCAGATGCTGGAAGTCACACTGATATCCTTAAGGCATTAGCAGATGAATGAAAGATACATAAAAGGAAGGACATTTTTTAGCAGGTAAGATGATACAGGGTTTTGTACAGGATGACTTCTGCTGAACCCAATTCTTAAACCCAAACAAGTATACAAAACATGCTAAACTTGGACGAGATGTATAAGCCTTTACTGTTGTGAGAAAAGGATCATCTCTTTTCACTCCAAGGTTAGCAGCCTGGGATTTCTAAACTGACATCTCATGATTATTACCACCAATGCCAGGAGATTTTATAAAACCACAAAATACGACAATGTAAATTCACAGAAACGATCTGTGCTAACTTGGAGCATCTCTGTGCAAGGGGCAGGATCAGAAGAGGTCATGAGGGGGATCCTTCCACTTTTTACTCCACAACTTCTGCATTTCAAAAACACACATTCTTATATCATAATTGTGTAATGGCCTAAAATTGTATTTAAAATACAAGCAATAAAAGGCAATGTTAGGAAAAAAGATGAGCTATTAAAGAGCTAAATGGGCAGTTCCAACAATGTCACCATCTAACACAGTCAGAAAACTCTAATCTCATTTGAACTTTACAATGCTATGAGGTAGGCCAGCCAGGTATTCAGCCCTTTTAATAAATGAGGAAAAGATGGTTGAGAAAAAGCTTCTTAGACAACTACTTGACATTTTTTTTAATGCTCTTCATGTGAGCCTTTACATCATCTTTAAAAATGGGCGATTTAGCTGTAAAATTTTAAAACTAACTATATCTGATTACATTCTAGTTCTCCCCCCAAAATAAAAAGCATTGACTTAGTTAGGTTTATATATTTAGGAAACAGAAAAATAATGGTCAAAATGTAATAAAGTAATATAAAAGGAAATCTTACTTTTATTATTCTCCACCATGCTTGAAATGTTTAATGACTTCTTGAAGACACTTTGTCCTAAACAGAACCCCCTCCCAATCTTAATTTTTAGGTTTCGTGGCACTAAGTGAGCATTTACTCATAATTCCAATATATCTATTAAGTGAAATCTGAAGTTTAAAGGACTTGGGCAAAATGTGTCATTTATTATGTGCAGACATACTGCCTACAGACATTTATGGCTACAGGTTAGTTACATAGCTATAACTAGTCAATTAAGCAAAGCGTGAGCCCCAGGCTATAAATAATAGCTACAAAACCGACTGTAGTGGCCCAGAGTTCACCAGCTATCTAAAAGGCATAATTTTACAATCCAATGCTGTAGGAAATCATTACAGTAATTAAGACAGCATTTTTTTCCTAAATGATTAAGAGTCAAAATGCAGGGAAAAAAGCCTAACAACCAAAAGCATGGTACATGAGTTGAGAGACTATTACATCTGTACATATAAATATAACCAAACAGTCCAGAGATACCAAGGAATGTGACTTAAATGGCAATATACAGCAACTTTTAAAATTCACTTAAAATACTTCTGACCTCGTCATTGAATATATTCCACATTTTGTTCTAAAAAAATCTACTCGACATAAAACACTGAGGATTTAACTTGACGTGCTCACACATTATAACTTTTTTAGAAATTGCATTTCACACAAGTTTTGAAGTTCAATAACTTCGAATTCAAATATTTTTGCCAAGTGCTAAAATTACCGAACACATCCAGTACACCTTCAGGAGAAGGCACTCTCCCATTGATTTGCAACAACCAATGGTTTACTGAGAGGTTCCTATATGTCCACTGCTGTATTTTAATAAAGTAATGTGTTTAAATTTAAAACCACACACTGAATACTGACTGAAGAAAGGCAGTTCTACAAAAGCTCAGGGTATAAAACACGTTAATTGAAAGCTAATTATTTAACTCATTCAAAATATAATTTACAATTGGTGAAATTACAACTTCATAAGAACCAAGCTTTCATGTAGAATAACATTAAGTACAAAAAAATGCACACATTCAACAGATCACTTAATTCACATTTTAATTGGAAGCTAATTTCAAAAAGTATCTGCAAATTATCCATTTCCATCTGAAACAATGTACATTAAAACAGTAAATAACTCCATCCTATAAGGTACCAATACAAAACATAAAACCAAACTCACCTAAGTTAGCTGAATATCGGGGTTACTACATAACATTCTGTGAGTAACGCTAGTAAGCCAACCAAAAGTAGAAACTGCAGTTCATATTACTTAAACAGCCCTACTGAAGAACGTCTTCAGAAAATAAAGCAGTTTTTACTTTTAAAAGTCTACATAACACACGCTTCTCTCGCAAAATAAAAATGCCTGGTGTTCTCTCTGAAATCAGAGATATTTTTTCAAAATGTTTTAAGTATGTCGAAGTTTGTCTCCTCCCCCCCCACCCAATATCCATCCAGTTTGGTGCTTCGCCTGACCCACAGGTGATGGTCAGAGGTTTCACCTTGAAGGGGTAATTAGGAGGGTTTTCCAAGGATAAGAAGTTCTACATGTTCAGCAGCACATATCTCTCACATGGGAACTCGGCTAAAATGGTATGAAATAAAAGTATACTTATCTGATTTTTTTAAAGTGATTAATTCCATGAAAACCTTCAAATTGCTCACAATTTTAAATTTCATTGCACTTATAAGAAAGCCATTTATGCCTTGATACATGTTATAAGTTTTGAAACCATGCTTTAAAAACTTGGTAACTTGACCAGCTAAAGCTGTCTGAACTCACAAGAGACACATGGAAGAGACGTCATACCAGACAGGGGCAATAAGTACACAGCACAGATCTACCACGGGGAAAGCCCATGGGTTCAACACAACCAACCAAGGGAAGCTCCAGGCCTCCATCAGAACAACGATGCCACTAAAATGAAAAACGAAACCACCCCAGCCCTAAGCCTGACCCATTTCTCCACTGTTCAGGACAACAGTCTGAAAAGATTCTTAACAGCCATAAGAGAAATCCTCCAGAACGATTAACTGGTTACAAACTATAGTTTAAGAGCATTTCAAACTGAAAATGACTTACTTTCCTTACAAAACAGGGACAAAATTTTACTAAAGAACATCGCACATCTGACCAACATTAAGAACATGTTACCAAAATGGCAGTATTAAAGCTTCCATTTACTCCATTAATCATAGTTTAGAAAGTTCAGTGTTCATAAGCAAAATATTTCATTTCGCTTTTCCATATTCCTGAATATTTCCACAGGCTCCCTTTAAATTCTGTGTAAAGCCACTGAATATTTTCTTGTGGGTAACAAATTCTTCCTCTACCTCTACAAGTTTAGGACACTTCTGAAACCTCACATCCCATTCCAATAACAATCCTGAGAACTGAGAATGAGATTAACTGTTATACTTAATTTTTAAACTATGGGAGTAATAGAATGGAACAATTAATCTCTCTCAAATGGCTCTGTTGTAATTTAAGTCCCTCCTCACTTCACTGCTGATTTAGTAAAATCATCAAGTCTTCCACCTTGACTCAACAGTGACCAAATGGCTATTCTAAATAAAATCATCACCAAATCCTTCAAAAGCTGGTATCAAATTGTTTTGAAACTGAAACACACATTATGTATACAGTCTAAATAAAGCTATTTCTAGGAAAAATATCCCCATGGAAGAGTTTAAATCTATACAATAATTTAAGGCAAAACCTTTTTATCAAAGCCACAAATTATGTCCTGAATAGGTCTGCCCAAAGTCCAACAAAATTTATAGAAGTTTGAGGATCCAGTGCTTAATTTAACTCTATGCTCTATCAGCTTAGTAGAGAGCATGAATAACAGATTAAGACAGCAAAGCAATTTTCTAAACTAAAATGTACCTAAGCATCTAAAAGGTTTTACATCATCCTTAATGACCTATCAAAGATCCCTGACCAAGCGATCATACATCTTTGAATTCACTTTACACATACGTACAAGGGTCCACTCCAAATAAATCCACCACTTCTCTTCGACATGAGACTGCATGGTCAGACGCTCATCAAAACGTTATATTCAGGTTATTCAATTTCAGCTGTTAACTTTATGTCAGCACCCAAACAAGCATTAACCAAAGAACAGAAGCAAAACTTTATAATGACGAGAAAAAAAACCTGAAAGTTTAAACAGAAAAAAAGGAAAAAAATGTAAAAGGAGCTCACCTGCAGTTGGGTGGAGGGTCTAAAGTGATGTCCGCCAGCTCCTTCTGAATCCTGGAGACAGGAAGCGAAGGGGGGAGAGAGAATCAGGGTGGGCGGCCGCCCCGCAGGGCAGACAACCCCCCCCACCCCGCCGCCGCGGACCGAGCTGCCGGGGAACAGGACCTGCACCCCGCGAGGAAAGAACCGGCCCTCCACCGCCCTGGGTTCGAATCCCGCCTCACGCACTACGGCAGGGCTATTTCTCACCAATTTCCACTTAGGAAATCGTTTTGAAGCTCCTCACTCGCAGCTAGTTTCCGGAATTGTATCACAATGTGGGGGGGGGGGCGAGAGAGCACGTCCCCACCACCACCCCGGAGCCCGCGGTCGCCCCCCCACCCAGCACCTCAGGTTCCCTCCCCCCACAGAGCGCCCTCCATCCCGGGCCGCCGGGCACCTCGGGTGCTCCCACCCCACAGAGCGCCCCCCCCGGCAACCGGGCACGGGCACCTCGGGTGCTCCCCCACCGTAGAGCGCCCCCCCCAGGCCGTCCGGCACCTCGGGTGCTTCCCCCTTCCCCCCCAGAGCGCCCCCCCAGGCCACCCGCGTCCCCGGGGACGAAGCCAACATGGCCGCTCCCGGCGAGGCCCGCGGGCGCTGGCTGACCAGCCGCCGCCGTCGGGCTGGGGGCGGCGCGAGCCGCACGGCGGACCCCGGTGGGCCGCCCCGCCCCCGCCGGCGACCCCGCCCCCCTGCCCGCGCGCACGCCGGCCGCGGACGAAGCCTCGGGCCAGGTTGGGGACCCCACAGCTCGCCCGCCGCCTGCCTCCCGGACACCCCGGCCCGCGGCCCGCACAGGTGCACCGGCCGCCCTCTCGGCTCACCTGCCCGGCCCTGCTCTAGCCCGGACACCCTCTCACTTCTCTTGGGCCTGCACCCCACACCGGCTCAGAACCCGGGACCCCCACCCAGTTTCCCATCTCCGCAACGGCCCACGACGCTACAAAGAGCCCATCCCCCACCCCTAGGCCGACGCCACCCGGCAGTTCACACCGAGCCATGGCCTTTGTCTTCAGCTTACCTAGGCGCTTTGAGCATCAATTCCTACGACAAAGTTTGAGGACTTTAAGCCTCCTCCACCTTCTAAATAGAGCCTTCTATTTTTATAACCTTTCCTGCTCCTATCATATAAAGCCCTAAAGGGCTACGTTACAACTTAAAAATCTCACCGAGGCAGCACAGTAGTAAAAAACTAACACACACACACACATACATACATAAAATCGCAATGGATGCTTTTCTCTTCCCAGAGGTTTTCTGAAGGTAGAAAGACAGGCTGGCTAGATGCAATGAGGAATATAGGTTTCAGAAGACACTGTTCTTTCCATTTATAAGTAAAGAGAAATTTAATTCTGATTGGGGTGCTGATTAGGGAAGTTCTTTCAACTTTCCTATTGAAGGACATTTCCTGTCCCCTACAAATTCTGGTGAACTTTGGAAAGGGCTTTGCTCACTACTATCTCTGATACCTACTTAGCTGTGTCCTGCTCAATTCTATTGCTATCAATTATTATTTCAGTTCGGAGTCCTTGGCATCCCTGCTGTTTGACTCATTATTGCATGTCAGACTAAAAGTTTGGAACCCTGGCTTCCTGATCTACTAGAATAACTGTATATGTTAAGACCTATGTACACGGGCCAAAATAACCTCCCCCTGAGCAGAACTGTTATAAAAACACACATTGACTTCACTTCTCCTTGTCAACCCAACCTCTCCCTATAAAACATTCACTGAAAAGGTAGCTGCTTCTTTAATACCTAAAAAGTATAATGCCAGACAGCTTTGTCCACTTCATCTCTACAACCAACACCCGCACCGTTTCTAGAGTACTGGTAAAAGATTCGTAAGAGTAACCCACACATACATTCCAGAGTCATTCTTGTCCACACCACCCTTGATGGGGGCTTTTCCTTTACGCGTGGACTCAAAACCAACATGCCGTTTCCAACATGCAGTTAAGTAACCTTCCGTCTGCCAATTCAGGTTTCTCTTTCATTCTATCTCCTGGTGTAATGTGCCTTTTCCAATTCTATGGGCAACACCCACCTTCCAAATCAACCCATTTCCCAGAGCAGCATCTATAGGGTCCCACTACCATGACTTTTCCCCTTATTCTTTCCTGGATACACTGTCCCTCTCCACTTCTTTACCTTTACCATTAACCATAGCTCTGCTTTGCACTAACAGCCACTCTCTCAGCAAGATTCCCAGGGAGCTAAAGCTGATGTTAACTTTATACATAAAAGTACCGTTGGTAGCTTCCCACCTTTCATTTGTTTTACACCTACCATCTCTTTCTCAAGCATTTCCAAATGAGTTTTTAACCTCCTTAGCATATATGGACAAATTGTGTCTAATGAAAAAAATCCCCTCTAATTTGCTGACACAAAGTAGACTATTTTATATTTGATGCCTGTGCCTTTAATCCCCAAATATATTCATGTACACCAGGGATATGCAGCAAAATATGAAAATACTAATGACCTAAAGCACATATTCTACCTTTAGGTCAGGCCAAAAGCTGCCCCAGCTTGGACGGGGAGCCCAGAAGCTGGGATGGGGGGGGGCGGTGACTAAGGAAAGCCCCATCCAAAGTGGGCAGGGTAGAAGCCAAAATTCTGGGGGAGAACCAGCACAGGGCTAATCAAGGAGAGCCAGTCAGGACTCCTGGGAAGCTGAGACGCAATCAAACTAACCCTCTGAAAATGAGAACAATCTTGCCAAGACATCTTGCCACTTAACTCTACACCTCTACGCTGTTTGCAATAAGCTGAAGTCATTCCTTCAACCTCCTATGGTCAGGTCACCAAAGCACTTTACCAACTTTCCAAATTTCAAGTCAGGGAGAATGACAGGACAAACTTTCAAACTGAGAGTTTTGGCTCACTACTCAGTGGAGAGATCTAAAGCCTCATGTTCCATTTTATTTTACATTCTTTAAGACAGATATCTCTCTCTAACCTACCATTTGGATTCCTTACTATCTTTCTGGTTTGCCACTTTAAAGTTTAATGACTGTACACCTGACAGCAGAAGGATTTATGAAAAGGTATGAGGGTTCCCAGGAATCTGCTAGAGATTACTTTAAGGGTCATGGGATCAGAGGATACTGCTACTGAAAAAAGATTAAGGTAAAAGGTAGCTTCTTCCAGAGACGTAAGAGGAAGAGAGAAAAGAAAAAGAGCCACTGCTTGACTTCAGCTTGAAAACAAAAACCAAAAAACAACTGTACAGCCTAAGAGAAAATAGCATGAAAAAAATGTGAGTTCCCCTGAAATTTGGCAAACTGAAGTTCTGAAAGAGAACAACAAAGAATCCCCCAAATAGCCTAAATAACCATTTTACATCGTTTACTGATTCATCCACCTGCCTCAACTCTCTAAAGCAGAAACATCTCTTTAAATTCCATCCGAAAACATCTATCTCCACCTATTACATGTTTTACTCTGCTAATGTGAGTTAGTTATTCCTCATGCAATTTGTGAAACAGATCATATGTGCAACAGGTGAGAAGGAAGTAAAATGGTAATAGAATTCGCTGTGATAGAGCTGTCCGGGCAGGTATTAGTAATAAAGTGGGATGCCAGCCTTGGGGAGGGTCACAGATTAGTGATTATAATAGGACAAGTCATCTGAAATCAGATTTGGGGGTCGCTAATAATACTAACAAGGATTCTTACAAACTGCAGCAAGATATGGGAAAGGCAAGCCACAACAGCTGCATATGGACCATGATTAAAAGAGAAAACAGAAGCAGCAACAGAGAAAAACCATTAGGGCTTCCAAGGCCCTCTTTTTCCTTTTTAAAAACACATAACCCGTGGGGAGCGTTTAAGCTACCCTCCTTGGAGGCAGACCAAATGCAGCAAGAGGCAGTCCGTTCGGGAAATAGGAAGCCTGCTGGCGTTGGGGGGTGGGGTACGGTACCTCTTGGCGCTGGTGGAGAGGAGTTTGGAGTTTTTGCTCATGCTGACTTTACTCTCCTTCTTCTTGGGGGTGTTTGTTTCTTTCTCGGTTTGCTGGTTGGAGGACGAAGATGAGGAGGAGCTGGTGCTGGCCCTCGAATCGTCATCCGACATAGCGAACCCCCCACCCCACCCCGCAAACAGCCCCTGCAGGGGGAGGGAAACAAAACAGAAACACAAAAACCATGCAGCCAGTGTACAGAAGGAACTCGGGCGCTGTCAGGAGGGCTTTGGCCCGGGGTGCACCCGGCCGCCCACCGCCCTCCACTCGCTTTCCAAAGTCTTCAGGCCCATCACGGCTTTTGCAAATCGGACGTTGCTTGTTTATCTCTGGCCCCAACTGGGGGACGCGGTGGGAAAACGGTCGGGGGCGTAGCGAGCAGCCCCTCCCTCGCCCCCCGGGGCTCCCCTCGGGGCAGGGAGGGGAGCAGCCGGCCGGGCGGGGGCGCGGGGCGCCCGGCCGGAGCGGGCAGGGAAGGTCCCGGCGACCGGCCGGCCTCGGGCTGTTTTTTCGGCGGCTTTCCGGGGGTCGCGGGGGACCGGGGGGCCGGGAGCGGAGTTTGGCGAGGTCGGGAAGAGAGGAGGGCCGAGAGGAAGCCGAAAGGGGGTGGGGGGACGGAGACGGGGAGCGGGTGCCCGGGTGGGGGAAGGGAGAGACCAGTGGGGGGGCCGAGGCGGCGAGGCCCGAAGCCCCCGCCGCGCCCCGACGCCCCTCCGCGCCGCCCGCCCCTCGGCCGTCCGGCTCGGGGCTGCGCGGCCGGGGCGGGGGTCCCGAGCACACGCCCGATCGGCACCCCCGGTGGGGGGGGGGACTCGGCCTCCTCGGCGGAGGAATAACAATGAGTCCGTCAGCCCCGGAGGGGTTAATCCCCGCGGGCCCCCGCCCCGGGGGAAAACGGGGCTCCCCCGCCTCCCCTCCCCCGCTCCCGGCCCCCTCGCCGGCCAGCGGGGGGCTCCCGGGGCAGCGCTGACAGTTCGAGCCTCGGCGCCCCCCCGCCCCCGACGCGGGCTGCCCCCGCACCCCATGCGGCCCGGGGTTCCCTGCCCATCCCCCGCGGGCGGGCCCGGCCCCTCTCCGACCCTCCGGCCCTGTACCCGGCGGCGAGGAGTGTCCCCGAGGCCCGGCGGCGCGGCCGGGGGGCGGCTGGCGGCGGGGGGGATCCCCGTACCTCTCTTTGTGTCTGGCTGCTCCGTGCCGCCGCGGCGGCTGCTGCTGCGGCTGCGGCTGGGCCTGGCCACTCGTGTCTCTCTCTCGCTGGGAGAGAAGCGGAAGTGCAGCAACAGCAACTATTAAACAGGCAATGGCTTCCCCCAGCCACACACGCTCGCACACACTCCTCCTCCTCCCCGCCCCTCCCCCACCGGCCCGGTCCCACCCACCCGCGCTCCCCGCCCCCTGGACACCTCCGGCGGGTCGCGAGCAGCGCTCGGGGGACCCCGGGAAGCCCAGCGCCCTCACCACCCGGGACGCCGAGCCAGGGGGCGAGGGCTGTGAATTTCCTCTCAAGTGGTCTGGGGACCCCCGGCTCCTGGGCTGGAGCGGGGAAGCCGTTTCGAGACGGGGGGGGCGGGGGGGGCGCCGGGAACTGTATGGAATAGGGCAGTCACGAGAGTCAGTTCTTCCCAAAAGGGCTTCTGGAAGGGGCGGGGATGGCAAATTGGTTAAAAAAAAAAAAAAAAAAAATGATGGTAACCTGGTGGCCAGGACTTTGGACTAGAGAATGCCCGGGAACTCCTAAAAAAGTGATCAGCTTAAGGGGGAAATTAGAAATCCTGCAACAGGGTTTCCTGTGGGCTGACCCTGGCTTCTCCCTCTGGCAACTTACCTTCCAGGAGCAGAGGTCGGTTTAGGCACGCCTGTGAGAAAATCCCAAGATAGGAGTTTTCTGCTCAGGCACGTGCAATTTTACGATTGTGGATTCTTCCAGTCACTTTTTATAGAAAGAGGTGGTGTTTTATAAAAGGGATACAAAGGATTTCGTGACAGGTAAAACCAACCGACTGTGACAGCCTCACAAATGCGAGAGATCAATGGGAATTAACCCTATACTACTGAAGGAGACTGGATTTAGACTTTTTGGTGTCGGAAATTGGATTAAAGTTTGGGGGCCTGCTGTACCTTCTGCAGCGGCGATATAAATGCTATTCAAGTAATCATAATATTTCTATAATAGTCCTAATTCTTCTGAATTGTTCCTTATTTAGTATTTTTACGAAGATTGATTTTTTTAAGATTAAGCCATCAAATTACAATTTAGTTTCTCACTTATTGGTCATTTCAGTTGAAGGGAATTGAAGAGATAGGTGCGGTGTCACACATACTAGGTCTGGTGCTTTGAGCAGCTGTCCAGTCAGATTTCCATGGGCCACTCTAAATTGTCTCATTCAAATTACCATCCTTTTCCATGGCAACAGTGTGGCTTCAGTTACCACAGGACAACACAAGCTATAAAGCCCGTGGCATATCCACTTCTTACTACCACCCACCTCAACCCCTTCTAGCACTCAACAGGAAACTCCAACTTTATTAAGACTCAAAGTAATTGTGCAGACTTCTTGTTCAATCCTTACCAGGAAAGCTGTATCTACCAAGAACTGTCATAGAATCAAGGGGTCCAAAAGCTGAGAAAAACCCGTCATCGTTTCAGCCTCCTACCTCGGAGCAGTCCCTCAGTCACTCAAATGCCTAGAAATTTTGAAAAGATGCCAGGCATGTGTTTGCTTTCAGGAGTCTTGGTAGAGGATATAAAAATAATAACATTTCCTGTTGTATGTTATTTGAAAACGACGCCCCCAAATCTCCTTAAAACCAGGTTGTATACTTTTTGTACTTCTGATGAAAAAAAAAACATAAGTTCGAGATAAAACAATGAGCAAACATGAAAAAAATAATCTGAAGACAGTTATTAAAATTGAGACTTCCTCTTACGGAAATTTTGGGTTCCTGATACTTTAAAATACATGTCCACACTGTGAGTACAACCAGTAAAAACTCATATATGTATCAAGACGAGAGCTGGCAGAGAATACAGGAGAAGAAGAGGTTTGATTTGCTGATGTGACTGGGACGGTGGATGAATTTTTTCTTTAACTTTGGTTGGCATAAATCATATATGTGGATACTAACTATAATAATACTTTTAAAAAAACTGAACGTAGTATTTTGTGTTGCATTGTTGATGCTTGGATGAGACTGGTCCCTGGGGAAATAAATCATGTAATGGGAGGGCCCCTCCTCTATAGGGAAGCGCTTTCCCAAGCTAGTCTGGAGGGACACTAGCTCTCTTTTGTGTACTAGTCTTTCTTATCTCTAACCCTGGTTAGTGCTTTATGGTTCGGGAATGACCTGCCGAGGGGGAATGATAACCTCAAAATGTTTAGAAAAGAATCCGCTGCTCTCGAAAGACTATTCTTTTATATTCAGATTATTTTACATGTACAGTTGTCTCCGTCATAAAAAAATAATAATTCATTTGTAATCTTCTAGCTCTCTACTTATTAGCTGCAAGGCCTAAGGAGATAAATTGACCCCTCTAAGCCTCCCTTTCCTCAGCTTAAGAAGGGCAATACCTGCGCTGTACTCACTGGTCGGTTGTAAGAAGGATCAAATGTGTATCTATAGTAAAAAGTGGTTTATTAACTGTTACTCAGAGTATTAATAATCCCACCCTTATTTTACTTCTCAGGAATTTTGTTAGGACACGGGGTCTTTATGACTTAGAATTGATGACAATATAGGAAACCTTTTAAGAGAAAGATCGGGTTGAGGAATCACAGGATTTTATTTCCAAGAAGGGGCCTAAGATAGCTTTGAGTTCAGACTCCTTATGTTGCAGATGAAGAAATTAAGGCAAAGGAAGCCACCGTGTCTTGTCCAAGGTCAAGCAGTAAGTCAGTGGCGGAATTGTGACTGTGGCCCATGATGACTTCGCCAGTCCTGGCAATGCTGGGGGACGGGGGTGGTGATGGAAAGAGTCTCAATTACACTGAAGAACAATATATTAAATATAAAAGAATTCTGACAATATTTTAAAGAACATATTAACAATCAAGACAGGTGGGAAAGTGGAAAAAAATGGAAGCGAGTGAAGGGAATCACTGAATTTATAACATTGACTTGAATCAATTAATGACCCCTATTGAAGTTCCCTACTCCCCATTCTGAGAATAATCCTTATTATTTCTTTATTTCATATTGACGGGTATATTTTAAGTAGGTAATACATTCTCATGTTATGTTCAATACATTCTCATATTATCCTAAAGAAACCAAAGGGTATACCACGACAATATCCCTCGGCCCCTGCCCCCAACGCTGGGGAAGTCAAGTGCGGGCTAATGTGCCCATATACAGTGGCTGCTTTGATAGGAAGGCTCAATCTACATTTAAAAGACGCATTCAGCCACAGAGGCCATGTGGTGCAACACTGTGACGTCCCTGGGCTTTGAAAAAGTGGGCTCCAGTTTTTATTACTGCCTATTCCGGATTCTCAGAATGATCCAATCCTCTTCTTCAAGCCATCTTTAGAGTATCAAGTACGTTTAAGTAGAAGCCCTTGAAGATGAAGGTATTGACTGATCCCTAGGAGGTGAAATGACACGGTTGATTCAAAAGAAAGAGACCCCGTCTGACTTTCTAGCACACCTATTTCTGGCTTGTTGCTTACACGGAACTTCAAATATTTCATAAGGGTGACCGTGCTCTTTGGCCAGTTGCACATCCAAAGAATTGCCAAGCAAATTTGTTAATAATAACATTTGTTAATATACATATATGTATTTTTAAGTTACCCTATGGCTGGATAGAAAGGATTTCCTTTTTTGTTTGTTTTTTGTCAAAAGAAAAAAACCTTATGTTTGGCATGTAAAAAGAATTTCTGTAAAGCTTTTCTGAAAAGGTGGGTTCACTGTGGATTTCAGTCCACTTGTTTTATTTTATGACGCTCCTTTGCTGAAAAAGCCATTCCTTATACAGAAGGATAAGGAAGGTTTGCAAAGAAGGGTCAATTCATGAAGCCTAATGAGATCTGGGGCTTTTATTTTCAATTCGGGTCGTTCTTCCACAGGCCTTTTTATCAAAAAGCACTGATCCCTTTGAAGGACCCTAAGCATTGTGCGACTGTATTGGTCCTGAACCTTGCTATCACAGGAAGCTAGGACAGAGCTAAATTATTTTTTCTACCACATGGAGGCATTGAACAGCCATGTGATTTTCACAGTTTACCAAGACTTGATAATTCTAAAGCTTTCTTGGGCAAGGGCAAAAATGTTGGTTTGATGTCGACAAACCGATAGTGCTTAGTATGAAAGCCTTCTTCTCAGTTTATAATTTAGCATCTCCTCTGAGGGGCCTATCCTCTGAACACACTAGCCTTCAACCTCCTATACGTTTTTGATAACGTAAGGACAGACTGTATTCGAATATACTGTTTGGTTCATTAGTCTCCGAAACCTTTTCTTGAACTGAACACTATTTCAGTTTCCTGAAATTTGGAGGAATAAAATAGTATGGAAAGTTACTTTTATTTCACGCTCTTAAATGTCTATTGTGAAACTTTCTAAAAAAGGATCAACTTCCCCACAGTTCCATGGTGTGGCAAATCTACAATCAAGGATCCAGTTTTGAATCCAAAAGTTACCTCAATAATTACAAGGCCCAGAAGCAATTGGCAGCAAAGATACCCATCTTGACTTGCTAAGCCTGCTTGATGCGTTCTGTCTTTGCAGCAGACGGTACCCATGTCTCAGCCCCAAATCAATTAATCAACAAATATGTATTAACAGCCCTGTGTATGCTAAGCACAGTGCCGGTGCGTGGCAGACATAAAGTCTATGGGGTATCCTCTGGCCTCCAGCAAAGGCCAGGGAAGAAGGGATTATAACTGAACCTAGAACAAGTAGGATTTGAAAAGATGGAGAGGTATCACCAGGGACTGAAATGACATTTAAAAAGATATGGAAAACATCAGGAAGAGTCAAAACATTTTACTTTTAAAATATAAATATACACAAATGATCAAATACAAAATATTTTATTATCAGAAATTAAAAGAGAGAAATTGGCCCTTATTCTTCAAAAGTGTCGCTGGCATGAAAGACAAACACAAGTTGAGGTTCCAGATGAAAGGAGACTAAAGAAACATGAGAACTAAATGTAATATATGATCCTGGAACAGATCCTGTACTGGATGGAAAATGGAAAAGACAATTATAAAGGACATAATTGGGTCCACTGAAAAAATTGGAGTATGGAAGTTAGATTTGATAAAGGTATTGTATCAATGTGAAATTTCCTGAGGTTGACAACTATACTGAGGATATTCTTGTTTTTAGGAGATACCCAGTGAAACATCAAGGGGTAAAGAGGCAGGATGTCTGAAAACTATTGTAATAGCTCAGAAAAACAGATGACAATATGTGTGTTAGAAAGAGAGAGAGAGGAAGAAAACAAATGTGCCAAAATGTTACAAATCGGTGAATCTGGGTAAAGGATATGTGGAAGAATGTTCTCTGTATCAATTATTCTTGTGACTTTCCTGTAAATTTGGAGGGAAAAACTGTGGTTACCTCAGAGGGATGAAATGGGGGAAAATGGAGGTGAGACTGCCAACTCATTACATATCCCTGTACTGTTTCACTTCTTAACAGAAGTGTGCCTTCTTTTACTACGTTTTAAAAATCGAACAACTAGGGACTTCCCTGGTGGTCTAGTGGTTAAGACTTCGCCTTCCAGTGCAGGGGGTGCAGGTTCGATCCCTGGTCAGGGAGTTGAGATCCCACATGGCTGGAGGCCAAAAAACTGAAACATAAAACAGAAGCAGCATTGTAACAAATTCAATAAAGACTTTAAAAATGGTCCACATCAAAAAAAAAAAGCAAAAACATAAATCTT
Organism: Lagenorhynchus albirostris; assembly: GCF_949774975.1. NCBI lineage: Eukaryota > Metazoa > Chordata > Mammalia > Artiodactyla > Delphinidae > Lagenorhynchus > Lagenorhynchus albirostris. Next base: position 4,020,966 of record NC_083099.1, read on the forward strand.
TAAAGAAGAAAAATATATGGAAGCAGAAAAACTCAGGAAGTGATTGGGGAGGCCGTGAGTAGACAAATTTGTTTGAAGGACTTAGAAAAGTGAGCGGTGGCTGGAAGGGTGAAACGTAGTCACCTCGAATTTGCAGAGGGCTCCAAGGTGAGCTGAGAAGCCTGGATTTCATTACAGGATAAAAGTAAAGAAAAAGACATTAGAGGTATTTTAGCCTAAGGGCTGCTTTAAGAAGATTAGTTCGATAGAAAAGCCGGGAAGGAGGGGAAGAAGTCAGGAAACCAGGAAGAAGCCCTCAGAGGAGTCTGGGCTCAGGGAAGCAGCTCCTAATTCCTAATTCTCTGTGCTCATTAATCACTGTTTAATGCTGAAGCTCGGGGAGTTTAAATCCCGTGATAGCGGAGAACATGTCTGCTTAGAACTATTCTAGAACAGTGCCTGGCACTTGGTAGGCATGCAATACACAACCAAAGAAGGCAGGAAATGGGCTTCCCTGGTGGCGCAGTGCTTGAGAGTCCGCCTGCCGATGCAGGGGACACGGGTTCGTGCCCCGGTCCGGGAAGATCCCACATGCCGCGGAGCGGCTGGGCCCGTGAGCCATGGCCGCTGAGCCTGCGCGACCGGAGCCTGTGCTGTGCAACGGGAGAGGCCACAACAGTGAGAGGCCCGCGTACCGCAAAAAAAAAAAAAAAAAAAAAAAAGAACGCAGGAAATGACCACCATCCATGGTTTTAATAGTGTTGTTCTCCCCTATCCCACCTTCTCCAATGTTCCATCATTCACAGGTGTGTGATTACACCAGCAAGCCCTCGATAAGGGACGTGTGGGGTCTGTGTTGCTGATGCCGGGGAAGCACGAGTGGCCCCAAGATGAGGCCTGAAGCGACTCCTAGCCCCCCAGCATGGAAAGGAATCCCAGCCTTGACATCAGGGTTACAGAATGCCAACCTGGAAGAGCTCTGGAGAGCAACACCCAGTGTGCCCTGTTGTATTAACAGGGAAGGAAGCTGAGGTCCAGAAATGCTAGGTGAGCTTCCTAAGGTCAGGCAACTAGTTAGCAGCAGAACCAAGACCTCTCCCTTGGAGGAATGCAAGTGGACTTTGGGGTCTTGTAGAAGCCAAATCCACATCTCAAACATGGGGCGCCCGCGGGGACCCCAGCAACCAGAGGTAAACTCCAAGGAGGCGAGCGCGCTCTCGTTCTGTCCACCCGGCACTGCTCTCCGTGGACCTGGTCTGCGTCATTGTCTGCCACATCCCCTCAGCCGTGGACATCAGGCCAGGCACAGAATCATTAATCCAGCACATGTGTGCGGGCACACACACACACACACACACACACACACACATACACACACCTTGCTTCCTGAATTACACTCACTGAACTGAAGGCCATCCTTAATCTTACAGTGAAGTGGGGACAGACATTTGCCCCACATGACTGTGAGGCTGGAAGCAAAGATTCCTACATGCCCTTCCTCATTTCTGACTTTAAGATGTCTCTTTAGGAACAGACTGGTGGTAGTCAAGGGGGAGGGCGTTGGGGGAGGGATGGAGTGGGAGGTTGGGATTAGCAGATGTATATATAGGATGGATAAACAACAGGGTCCTACTGTATAGCACGGGGAACTATAGTCAATATCCTCTGATAAACCCTCATGGAAAAGAATGCATGTATATGAATAACTGAGTCACTTTGCTGTACAGCAGAGATGAACACAGCACTGTAACTCAGCTTCGCTCAGTTTCCTCCCCTGCCTCACCCTTCCCCACTCCACCACCTCAGGGAGGAGCGCAGGGCTGGGCAGTTAGGGAAGGAGCAGACCTCTTTCCAGATCCACACTCCCTCTGACTAGCAGTGAACTCTGGAAAGTTCTCCAACCTGCCGAACAAACTGGGATAATAAAACCCATTTCATAAGATTCTTTTTTTCATTTTTTAAATTGAAGTATATTTGATTTACAGTGTTGTGTTAATTTCTGCTATACAGCAAAGTGACTCAGTTATACACATATATACATTCTCTTTTTTCATATTTCTTTCCATTATGGCTTATCATAGGCTATTGAATATAGTTCTCTGTGCTATACAGTAGGACCTTGTTGTTTATCCACATAAGATTTTTCGGGGAACTTCCCTGACGGTCCAGTGGTTAAGAGTCTGCCCTTCCAATGCAGGGGGCATGGGTTAGATCCCCGGCTGGGGAACTAAGATCCCACATGCCGCGTGGCATGGCCAAAAGGAAAAAAAAAAAAAAACGATTTTTCAGAAGGTTAAATGAGAAATGTCTGTAAACTGCTTAGTCCAGGGCCTGGCATGGCCTAAGCTATCATCGGTCGAATCTAACACGTTGTCCTGGTCTAATCAGTATTTTTCAGGACTTAATCCAGCGAGCTCAGACTTTCTTTGGCTGTTCCAGAGTTAATAAATTGGAAGTACACGCAGCCAACCTGTATACTATTTTGGGTTGTTTCCTGTCGCTTGGGAAATTGCAAGGGGGGACCCCTGCCCTATTCCAGCTCCAGCCCAAGGCCACGCCCTGGGAGCTGTGTGGCCACCTGCTGATTGGTGGTCAGGGTGGCACAAGCCTCTAAAAGCCCGAACAAACAGGTAAGTCAGAAAACATCTGGGTTTGACCAGAAAGGTTCTTCTTTCCATGAGTGAGTCAGAATGGCCCAAGTACCTGATGCTCCCACTTAAATTGTTTGGAGAACTGTCAGGTGAAGGATCATTCCAGAGGATTTGTGTCTGTTACACGGAATTCGTTCTCTTTCTCTTTAGATGGCAGGTTAGTCCGGCCTCTTCAAAGTGTTAAATCAAGAGTCCTGAAAGGAAACCGATGGTGTGCAAGCTGGGATTTTCAAAGAAGTTTAAAGCGCAAGGGACTTCTCTAGGAAGCTTGTCAATCACAGTATGGACAAGTATGGACAATGTTGGTGCAAATGTTTAGTCTCCTTACGTGTTTCTTCCCTCCTGTAAGAGTCACACATTGGATTCCCAGAAGTAATAACACCATCATAATCGGCAGTTTTGGTTTGAAAAGGTCATTTTTTTTTGCAACATCTATGAGCTATTCAGGTTCTGTCCAACCTAGGAGAGAGATTTAGAACTCGGTAATTGGGGTAATATTTGTCCTCTTCTTAGAGTTCTAAATTTTTACTATATTCAGGGGTTGAAAGCTATACCTTTTCTTTGAAAACAGATTTTTTTCATATAATTACATAAAGTAGAGATTTATATTCAGAAACCCTCCAACAGTGGAAAAGCTAGTTACTCACAACTCTGGGTCACTCCTTGGCACTGCTGTGTCCTTGAGTGATAGAGGCGGAAAAATTAGAAGGATCCTTTCGAAGACTGAGATTTACGCTCCGATAATTAGAATTTATTTAGTTCCGGTTTTGCCTTCGCTTAAAATAAATCCTTGGGATGGTGGGTTGGTCTAAGAGGTATGTATCTAAGATGTTATTTTTGGAAACTGCTAGAGAATGAAATGAAAACTTGTGATTTTCCTTGAACTTGGCTTGAGAGTAAAATCAAGATTTTATGCACCTGGAGGTGAATACATTTACTTTGCTCAAACTTTCTCACTTGTAAATGAGTGGCTTAGAGCAGAGCGCAGAATCGGGAGTTCAAATTCTATAGATTTTTCTTAGTTCTGTCCCCACTTATGGATCCATCTTTACCAAAATCATCAACCACCCTCTTAATTAAAAAAAAAAAAATTGCTTGGTGCTCCAATGCGTTTACATAAAACACACGTATTATTATTGATACCATCCCACTGTTTATTTATTGCACATCTAAATACTACACAGACAGTTTAGGTTTGGCCCTTTATAGGAATGGCTAGAGAGGCTTTCCTTAGGAGTATAGGGTGTTTTAGTTTAGTTCTGTTTTTTAAATGGGACTTTCGTGTCCTTGCCTTATGAAATATACATGATGTGTAAGATGTGGCAGGCAGAGCTGTCCTGTGTGTCACCATCACTGCGTGGACATCTGGACGTGTGCTGTGCTAGGCCATCTCTGCAACAACTTTTAACACACAGCTTCTGCTTTCTAAAAAGCTCCACTTTTGTCTATTTCGTTTGTTTCCTTTTTATTATGAATATTTCAAACATTCATAAAAGTAGAAAGAATAGTACAAGTATCCCCGTACACTCACCTCACTACCTACATTCAAGAATTGATCATATTTTTCATATCTGTGTTTTGTTTGTTTGTTTGGCTGTGCTGCACTGCTTGTGGGATCTTAGTTCCCCGGCCAGGGATTGAACCCAGGCTCTTGGCAGTGAAAGAGTGGAGTCCTAACCACTGGACCTCCAGGGAATTCCCCTGTTATGTATTTTTATTTACTAAAACATTTTAAAGTAAACTGATATCAGGACAATTTACCCCTAAATTCTTCAACCTGCTTCTTCAAAAAATAACCACATAACCATTATCACACCTGACAAAACTAGCAATAACTCTGTAGTATTGTCTAAATATTCTGTACACATGCAAGTCCCTGATTTCCCTTTAGGTTCGAATCAGAATCCTATCCAACACCATGCACATTGGGTTTGTTTTGTCTCTTTTAACCCAGAAACATCCTCAGCTGTTCCACCTCTCCTGCCTTTCTTTAATTGAAGCATTGGCTTGTTGAAAAGACACAACGGGTTTGTATTGCAGAATGTTCCCACGTCCAGGATTTGCTTGTTTTTTCTTGTGGTACCGTTTACGTGACCCCTTGATCCCTTTTGTGTCCTGTAAATTCGAGGTTTCGTAGAAAGGTGTGATTCATTCCAGTTAAACATTTGGGGCAAGACAGTCCAGTCATAGGTGACCCTGCATACTTCCCGTTGCATCACATCAAGAGGCAATGACTTCTCCCTTAAAAGGCATCTCTTGAGCAGCAGAAACATGTACCATTTCTCATGTGTCTTTTTTAAAATAATTTTATTTATTTTATTTTTGGCTGCATTGGGTCTTTGTTGCTGTGCGTGGGCTTTTCTCTAGTTGCGGTGAGTGGGCCCTACTCTCCGTTGCAGCGCGCGGGCTTCTCATTGCGGTGGCTTCTCTTGTTGCGGAGCACGGGCTCAGCTCTAGGCGCATGGGCTTCACTAGTTGTGGCTCGCAGGCTCTAGAAACGCAGGCTCAGTAGTTGTGGTGCACGCGCTTAGTTGCTCCGCGGCATGTGGGATCTTTCCGGACCAGGGCTCGAACCCGTGTCCCGTGCACTGGCAGGCAGATTCTTAACCACTGCGCCACCAGGGAAGTCCTCTCATGTGTCTTAAAAAATACCACTGGCCCTGAATTCAGAACCTGTGAAGGTCATTTAGCCTCACTGCGCTTCAAATTTCTTGCTAGAGACAAAACCCATACAGTCGGTAGGAATTGGTTCCAGGATCCCTACAGATACCAAAATCAAGGATGCTCAACTCCTTTATGTAAAATGGTGTAGTATAAGCATACAACCTACTCACCCTCCCGTATACTTGAAATCATCTCTAGGTTACTTATAATGCCTAATACCATGTAAATTACTATGGAAATAGTTGTAAATGCAATGTAAATGCTATGTAGATAATTGCCAGGATGCAGCAAATTCAAGTTTTGCTTTTTGGAATTTTCTGGAATTTTTTCCCCCAAATATTTCTGTTCTGCGATTGGTTGGATCCCTGGATTCGAAACCTGGGAGGTACTATTCCTATCATCTCCATTGCACAGGTGAGAAACTGAGGCACAACACGTTGAAGCAATTTGTCTGAGGTCAAAGAGCCGGTGAGAAGAGGAGGTGAGATGCAAACGCAACCAGCCTGACCGCAGAGCCCACGTGGGAAATGGGAAATCACGTAAGTACCGTATAAAAAGCGAAGTATTGTCACAGTAATACCAGGTGTTGCATTAGCGAATGGAGAGGATGTTCTTCTGTTTTCTTTCAGACTCTCACTGATGTTATCCTATTACTTGAATAGCCACAACATGAACAGGTATTTACAGAGGAAGACATACAGTATGGATATAAAATAACAATCAGAATCAGTTATTACTTACCTGCGCTCGCTGGTGGTTCTGACAACAGAATTTTAAAAGGTATCACATCAACAATAGTAAAAACTTTGCCTAGAGGAAAGACATATTAAGGATGCCATATACAGATACTCTGTATTTGCTTCTTCGTGGCTCTGCTCCTTTTGTCCTGTTTCATTTGACATACGGCTCACTTCATAAAAATGTTTAAATATCGATTTCCAAATGGCTTCACTTGGTCCTAAAACAATATTAACAGACCCTGTGGTTTCTGGAAGGATCTGTTCTGCTGTTTCTGTAAAAGATCTGTTTTGGGGGTTTTTTTCCCCAGGATGTTTGAATCAAGAGAATTAGTTGGTCAATCATACCCAAACATGATGACCACGTGATTTCTTTTTTAAAGGCTGTGCGTAAGGCAATCTAAAAAAGACATGGCCATCAGTGGGTCCTCTGGGTTCAACCTCTCAGATGACCATCTGTCCTCTCCAAGGTGTGAAATCATACTTGGCAAGTGGCATCTAAACCCCCAGAACCCTCAGCCAGAGCCATCACGTTTTATGTCCACACACAGTAAAGATAGCTGTGAAAACTGTGTGCATTCTTCAAACGATTTTTGCCACTGAAGTCACTAGGAGGTTCCCCCCCCAGCCTTTTCATTCTACTTCAAATATCAGAATTACAATATGTTTAATTTGGTAAGTGTAATAATCCCAACCCTGGAACTATTTACAATAACATATAAAAGCCAATAAGATCTTTGAAATAGATTTAAAATATATATACATCAGTCTAATATGGGAGAGAGACACGAAGATCACCAGTGAAGATCTCAGCAAGCTGTGGTAAGGTAACTGCATCACAAAGTTGAAAAACTATCATTTATCATGCCCGGATGGTTATAAAAAGAAACACATGGTTTCTTGAAAATTTCACATAGCCTATTTCCACTCTAAAGCTACTAAAAATGATCTTTTGGGGGACTGTACAGTGTTATAAATACCAGCTGGGATGTATTGATTACTTACTATGTCCTAAGCACTTCATCTACATTATTTCACTTAGCCTTTACAACAGCCCTTTAAGGCAGATGCATTTATTACCCCCAGTTTACAGATGAGACCACTGAGGCTTAGGGAGATTAAGTAACTCAAACAGAGTCACCCAGCTGTTGGGAGGCAGAGTCGGAATTCAAACTCAGGGCTGACTCCAGGGCCCAACTTCCCTGGCCACCCATGGATGAGAATAGTGACTCCCGCTTCCATCAACCGAATTTTAACCCCTAGGAACATGCAAAGTCCTAACGCAGCAGAGTGCCTCGTGCTGAACCTAGAACAACTCCACGCAAGGAATTGAGTTGCAAAATGGAGCTTCTAGAAGCTGGACTTAGATTCACATTTCCTGTGAAGAGGATTCTCAGCACTGCCGAGGGGCCCCCTGCGCCCCGCCCTCCGGAGCCCCTGTGGGCATCCTCCCTGAGGACTCAGCACTACCCGGGTGTCCGCAGCTGCTGGGCATCCCTCCCTTTTCCTCTCCCCCCCTCCAAGCTCTGGCAGGCAGTGCGTCTTCCTTTCCCATCCTCTCGCGTTTCACCCGGCAGCCAATCAGTAACTATTTGTTCAATGAATAAACGAATGAATGAATGAGTGAATGGACAAACAACTATCAAACCAGTCACAAATGGAAAAGTACACAGAGGTCCATAAATAGTAAGCTGTCGGCCTAAAACAGCCTCAGCCTGACCAGAGTATAAATTTCACCAAACTTCATATGAAATTGGGGAATGTTTATTTTTTTTTCTGTATTAGATATCATATGATTTATTCACATTTCATACTTGGAGGCCTCAATATTATTCCACACTTTACTTTCTGTGTGATTGGGTCCAGACACAACATCTCATCCTTGCTCTCTGTTATAAGACGATGCTATTAAGTTATTCCTCCCTCCCGCAAACACCGCCCCCCCGCAAAAAAAAAAAAAAACAACCTACATTATAACGTTAAAAATATCTGGAACTAGGAATTCCCTGGAAGTCCAGTGGTTGGGACTCGGCACTTTCACTGCCAAGGGCCCTGGTTTGATCCCTGGTCGGGGAACTAAGCTCCCGCAAGCCAAGTGGCCAAAAAAAAAAAAAAAATCTGGAATCATAAATACCAAAATAATGACAGCTATTGCCTTTGACTAACAATGATTTATTTATTTTCTATGTCTCCAACACTTCCATAATAATATAAAAAAGCAAATAAACCATTTATGATAGAAAAAAGTTATCCTTCCCAGGTTGTCCTAAGGATCAAATAAGGTCACGTGGGGCAGTGCTCTGATGCTGTCATCATCTTGCATTTACTGACCCCTGCTCTTTGCCCCAGAAACCTTAGGAGTCCCCTTGCTCTTCCTGGTCTCCATTTCAGCCGTCACTACCGTGGTTGTCTAGACGGATGGCCAACAACCTGATTGTGTAATCAAGCCAAGCAATCACCCTGGAGACAGCAATCGCTAAGAGAAATGCTGGGCTTGAGCACAGCACCTGCCCAGGTGGCTGGTCCAGGAACCAAGAGAGGCAGCGCCCCACCTTCCCCTCCTCATCCACCCTTATAGGGCAAAACGAGGGAAAACAAAACTCAGGTGACTTGTCCTCGGCCCATCCTAACTTGTTTTCCTCCTTGCTGGGATTTACCTGAGCACGCGTGACCATTAGCCTTCGCTCAGGAGGCCCTGTTGTGCCGACAGGCAGACCTTAGAGAAAGGACAGCACGGTGAGCTGGGGAGCTTGTGAATAAACCATGCTTCTCCCTTGGGTCTTCTATAGCCCTCTTCTGTTTGTCACCACCCCCTGCTTCCATCTGTGTAAGAGGAAACCCCTTGAAGCATCTGTGAAACAAACCAACAAACCACAACGCTGTCTTCTTTTCTTCCTCCAAGGTTCTTGGCACTTATTTTTAAAACTGGAATTTTCACAGCAAATGATTTTGGTGGGTTCAGGAACATACATTTTAATTCTCAGCCCCGAAGCAAACATTTCAACCAAAGATCCCTTACCTTTTTAAAAAAGTGCAAAATAAGTTTCTCCAGCAAAGAAAGACCTAGTATTTTCCCAGGCCTTCTTGCAAACAGAGGCCCCTTAGACAATATTTACATCTACATGTGGGTGAGTTGAGACTGTGCTTGGGGCACTTGGAATAAGAGAGGCATTGATAGATTCCAGTAAGGCTGGCGGGTATTGAGGAGTGAGTATGGTGTAACCTGGGGACCGTGCACTGTGTGAAATGCCCTGCGGACACCACCTTCCTGTTTTATATTCATAACCACCCCACGAGGTAGAAATGAATCTTCCTGATCTACAGATGAGGAAACCGAGACCCAGAGAAGCAAGGGATCTAGACTGATTCTCCCACTAATCAGTCTTAGAGCCGGGGTCCTAACACAGGCCTCTGACCCCAGGCCCTGCTTCTCCTGTGGGGTCCTGGACCTGCAGCGTTTGCAATCTGCATTTTCACCCACCCTCTCCCCCTGGGCGATCTGCCTACACCTTCCCCTGCTGTCCTGGGTCCACGGTCTTATTCTGACCCTCACGGGCCCTGCTTTTTACCTTTCGGAGGCTCAGTTGCTCATTTCTACAATGAAGATGGTCACAAGATTGGAGAATTCAGTGGCACTTAGCAGCCGCTTTCTAAAGGTCTCTGTGGAGCTTTTTGGAAGTTTCTGTAAACGGCGCTACGTAAATGGCATAATTAAAAGCTGACTTTCAAAAAGTTAAAACCTGACTTTCAAAAAGTTACTTTGGAATGATAATAGAAGTAATACACACTCAGTATAGGAGATTTGGAAAATAAAGAAAAGATACAGAAAACATAGAATTCTCCCATAAATCCACTATCCTGAGATAACCGTGGAAACATTTAGTTGCATTTTTTCCCCCAGTATTTTCTCTCTGTATATGTGTTTGTGATTAAATATATTATTTCTACAAATAGGGATCATTCTGTATGTATACATTTGCACCCTGAATTTTTTTCTCTTCTCATTGAAAAAATTCTTTAAGCTCGTGAATACTCAGGCTGCCTTCCTGGGCTCAGACTCTGAGTCAGAAAGTTCTTCCATCTAGTTATTTTTGTTTTTTGCTTTTTTTTTTGTAAATTTTATTGAAGTATAGTTGATTTACAATGTTGTGTTAATTTCTTCTGTATAACAAAGTGACTCAGTTATGCATATATATATATATTCTTTTTCATATTCTTTTCCATTATAGTTTGTCACAGGATATTGAATATAGTTCCCTGTGCTATACAGTAGGACCTTGTTGTTTATCCATTCTGTATAAAATCGTTTACATCTGCTAATCCCAAACTCCCACTCCAGCCCTCCCCTACCTCCCCCCAGCCCTCAACTACGAGTCTGTTCTCTATGTCTGTGAGTCTGTTTGTTTCCTAGATATGTTGATTTGTATCACATTTTAGATTCCACATACACATAGTATGATAATCTCTAGGTCCATCCATGTTGCTACAAATGGCATCATTTCATTCTTTTTTATGGCTGAGTAATATTCCACTGTATATAGGTACCACATCTTTATCCATTCCTCTGTCGATGGACATTTAGGTTGCTTCCATGTCCTGGATATTGTACATAGTGCTGCTATGAACATTGGGGTGCCTGTATCTCTTCAAATTAGAGTTTTGTCTGGCTATATGCCCCAGAGTGGGATTGCTGTATCATATCTTTCCATCTAGTTTTATTTCCTTCTACTTCGATTTAAGAATTAAGATCGGGACTGCCCTGCGCTTGAGGGTTTCAGAGATAAACCCATGTGTTTCAAGCGAGTAGCTCACGGGGGGGTGGTGAGCTCTTCTGCAGGCAGGCCCAGGAGACTGCAGAGCTCTGCAGGGGACCCACGTTTGTTCTGGGCATCTCAGGGACTCCGCCTATGGGACGAGGAATGAAAGCTGGGCTTCCAGCTGTGCACATTCCTTCCAAGTAGGAGTTGTCTGCTTTTCGTTTTTGTTTTCAAGTCTCTGTGCCCCAGCGCTCAGCACTGTGCTGGTACAGAGTAGGGATGCAGTAAATTTGATCGATGAATGAATGGGTCAGTAAATGAGTTGGTGAATGAAAGAAGGAAGGAAGCGGAGAAGGTGGGCAGCCGCCTAAGGCTACAACTGAGGCATCTCCTGCCACTCTCCCTTGGTCTCACCTACACCTCAAGTTCCACCATGCGATTACTTCCTTGCAGCAGTCTTTGAAGGCCTGTTCTCACAAACGAGCGTCCCTGGGAGGGCTACCTGTGTCATTTATTAGCCTTTTGCAAATATGTTGATGTTGGGATTTTAAGAAAGCGTTTTCCTATGGTTTACCATGGTCAATAATATTCTAGGTAAGCCAGCTTCCTAAACTAAGTTTTATGTCCATTTGAATATTCATAAATTATCTGCCCATTAAGGGTGTTGTCCCCAGGAGCAAGGAGACTTTACCTTAAAAAGCTCCAGGAATGGCGGGAGCAGAGAGATCTGTAGAATCTTCTCAGTGAATGGTCTTTGGGGGTGACACTGTTACCCCTGGCAAGGCTGGAATAATCTGGATGGGGCAGTGTGACCCATACAACCTGGTGGCAAAAGCAGACCTGGGTAGACGGCACACCTGAATAGAGAAGGGGTTCGGTGAACTTGGACTTGTTCTGTGCCGTGTCTTTATAGGGAAATCTTTGGTTTGGTTTATTTTTTTAAATTTTTTTGGCTGTGCGCATGACGTGTGGGATCTTAGTTCCCCAACCAGGGATCAAACCCGGGCCCCCTGCATGGGAAGCTCGGAGTCTTAACCACTGGACCGCCAGGGAAGTCCCCTTTATAGGGAATCTAAATGCTCTGAGTCAGCTCTTCAGCTGACAGCCAACAGCAAGCAAGTGAGGAGTGCAACACGCACTGCCTTCACGCCACCCCACTACAGCCGTCATCACCGTGCGCCCCGATTCCTGCAGTGGCCCCTTCGTTAACCTTCCTGCCACCACTGTAGCCCCCAAACATTCTGCATCTGCATCTGCAAATCCCAAGTCAGATCAGGTCGCTGCTCTGTCCAAAACCCTCCAGTGGCTGTCCAGCTCTGAGCAAAATCTGAATCTAAATCGACATGGTCCTGTGTGATCTGGCCTTCCCAGCCACCTTTCTGATTCCATCTCCTGTTTCGTTCCCCCTTGATCACTGTACTTGAGCTGCCTGAACAGATCTGCCCTGTTCCCACCCCAGGTTCCACCCTGCCTCACTCCCTCGCTTCCCTCAGGGCTCTGCTCAAATGCCCTGCCTGGCCCGCCTAAAAATAATAACACTCTCCCTCCCTCTCCCCGCCAAAAAATCCCCTGCCCCACTCTCTACCCCCAGCCCTGCTTTATTTTTCTTCATAGCATCTCTCATCACATGACATTTAATGTATTTGTTTATGTATCTCCTTCTCAACTAGAATAGAAGTTCCATTAGAACAAGGATGCTTGTTTAGTTTCCTCTACTGCTGTGGTCCAGTGCCTAGAACCTTGCCTGGAACTTAATTGTTTGTTTGGGTTTTTTTTCGTGAATATTGAATAACTGAAAGAACAACGGTATGATTTTATTTTTTTATAGTTCCATCACCATTCTTCCAGTTCAGTGTTCCTCTCTATTATTCTTTATTACAGTGCTTTTTATTTCAAAAGAAAATCCAGACTCAGACAGGGCTAAAGTTTAAATGCCAGGGTTCAAAACACTCAGGAGTTTGGGAGCTGACTTTTCTTAACTTGATTAAAACATTTTTTTTTGAAAATCCATAGCTTCATGCAAAAGTCAACGTGACAGGCTGCGTTTCAGTTTCGCTTACTTACCGAAAATTGTCTAAGTTCATCAATGATGCACCAGCCTAACAGTTTCCTTTCCGTCTTTATATTTATTAAGTGTATCGTTGAATTTCAGGAATGGCACCTGTCAAGCTACAAGCCCAAGAAGGAGGCAGGGTATTTATTTCATGAACTGATGTCATGCCTCTGAAATTACCTTTCAAAACTTTAGTCAATATTTCTCAAACTTTATGGTGCAGAAGAAATCACCAAGGGAATCTTGTTAAAAGTGTGTAGATTCCTGGGTCCCACCCCCCAAGATCTGGATCCCTTACATTGGGGGGCAGGTTGGGGGTCAGGGTGGCCTTGCAAAGCCAGCGCCCTGGGAGTGTGAGATGCAAGCTCCTCCCAAGCGGCCCGAAACCACAAACTCCACCCAGAGGCTTCTTAGAGATTCTGGCGCTGAGACAGTTCTTCTGGAATGTTCTCCTGGGAACCAACAAAGGAATCTCTCCAGAAAGGAGGGCAGATAGGGAACTGTAGAGAAGCAAACACCCCCCAATACTGCACTTTAATAGACCCTCTCGGAAGCATCCAACATTTTGCAGACTCTCTTTGGAGATGATGGAAAGATAATGCTTGTTAATCTTGTCAAGATAAGCTTTAAGATGATAGATTGATAAGGACACCTCCTTTTAAAATTTGAGACTATCATGAACTACCCAGTCGATTATAGTGGCCCCTCTGGACCCTTTCTGGTTCCTTACTGCTCATTTCTGGTACGAAAACAGTGACCTGGAGACGAGCCCAGCTCCTCCGTCAGAGAAGTCTAGTGGCTGATTTTCCAGGGTCTGGGGAACCTGTCCTGCCTACCGTCTACCCTGAGACCCATTGATTGCCTGTGAATATTCTGCTGTTAATTGTTGTGATGGGGGTGGTGTAGTGTTTATGTTGGCTTTTCCCCCCATGAATCCTATCTTTTGTTTTCATTGTTTTAAAAATGCACACGTGGTGCATAGACATTCCTTGTTCGAAACAAACAAAACACAACTATGTGAGTCAAAAGAGACAATCCCCACAACTCCTTCCCTGGTCTAGGGCCACACAGAGAGCCCCTCCCTTCTAGGTGGATGCTGTCAATCCAGACCATCTTCGAGGTGTTAAAAAAATGTGCATTAGGCCAGGGAGGGGAATAGATGTCCATTTCGCTCCCCAGAGCTATGGCCGAACCATCCCACCTCCTTTCTCTCTCAAAGACCTAAATGACTTAGGAAGGTCTTGTCAGTTTCCCTCTGTTCCTGGCATCGCCCCACGCAGCCATCAACCAGCTGCCTTCCTGCCGTACTTTATTCACTGAAGGTTTACTTTCTCAGCGTACTGTCTTCCTCTCCATTTGACTCCTGTCCCCATTCTTGGTCATTTCGACACCCACATCAGGGTCTCTCAGTACCCCCGACTGTCAGTAATTTGTTCCCCCTCCCCGGCATCCATCCCCCCTCGCAGCTTTGACTTGGCAACACCAGTCATGGTACCAAAGGTCAACTTCAAACACTCTGCTCTCAGACCAACACCTCCCACCTGCTCCAGCTGCCTTTCACTCTGCTGCTTCTTTCTCTTGCTTGGACGTGCTAAGCGCCCTTTCCTCTTCCAGGAGTTTGCGCTTACTTTCTGTCAACCCAAGAGGGAGTCTTACAGCTCCCCACTTTGCTGGATTCTTCTCTGGTTCAGTGTCTCTTAAAAATGTCACCTCTCCCGGGAAGCCTTCCCTTTCCCAGTCACTCTCTTTCAACACCTGCTTTATTCCTTCACAGAACTCATCACGATCTCTAGTTGTCCTGTTATGTATGACTTCACGTGGGATGAGAGCTCCTAGGGTTTCCTCTCTCAACAGCGCAGCGAAGTTTTCTTAAGTTAAAAAAAAATTCCAGCAATACAAATGAACTTATTTACAAAACAGAAATAGACTCACAGACATAGAAAACAAACTTAGGTTTACCAAAGGGGAAGAGGGCGGGGAGGGAAAAATTAGGAATTTGAGATTAACATATGCACAGTGCTGTATATAAAATAGATAAACGACAAGGACCCACTGTGCAGCACAGGGAACACTACTCGATTTTTTTTTTTTAAACCTTAAGTCCTGCTTAAAATCTTTTTTTTTTTAAATAAATTTATTTATTTATTTACTTTTGGCTGTGATGGGTCTTTGTTTCTGCACACGGGCTTTCTCTAGTTGCGGCGAGCGGGGTCTACTCTCCGTTGGAGTGCGCAGGCTTCTCATGGCAGTGGCTTCTCTTGTTTCGGAGCACAGGGTCTAGAGCGTGTGGGTTTCAGTAGTTGTGGTGCATGGGCTCAGTAGTTGTGGCTCGCGGGTTCTAAAGAGCAGGCTCAGTAGTTGTGGTGCACAGGCTTAGTTGCTCCATGGTATGTGGGACCTTCCCGGACGTGGGCTCGAACCCGTGTCCCCTGCATTGGCAGGCGGAGTCTTAACCACTGTGCCACCAGGGAAGCCCTCTACTCAATATCTTATAATAACCTATAATGGAAGAGAATTTATAAAAAGAATATATATATTTAATATACATGTATAAATGAATCACTTTGCTGTACATCTGAAACTAACACAGCATTGTAAATCAACTATATTTCAACAAAAATTAAAAAAAAAAACACTGAGAAAAAGAAATTTCAGCTTCAGGATTCCAATGAAATTACTTAGTGAGACTTGCTGTTGGTACATTTCTGAAACGGAGGTCCCACCCAAACCCTCTCCACACTTCAGTGCTTCCTGCCTTGCCATGGGCTTGCAGGTCCCTAGAAGTGCAGACACAGCTGCTACCTGGATTAAAACCCCACCCCACAAAGGGACCCGGAAT
Source organism: Lagenorhynchus albirostris (assembly GCF_949774975.1). Classification (NCBI taxonomy): domain Eukaryota; kingdom Metazoa; phylum Chordata; class Mammalia; order Artiodactyla; family Delphinidae; genus Lagenorhynchus; species Lagenorhynchus albirostris. The sequence goes on from NC_083099.1 coordinate 4,036,646, forward strand.
TTCTGAGGTGTGTCCTCGCTGAGGAGTAGAACACCTGCCAGAGGGGGAGTGGGCAGGCACCCCTGGGGGAGGACTCGTTTCCATGTCCACAACTTCAGGGTGCCTGGCACTGAATAGGCACACAAAACTCCTCTCAAATTTTGTAGCTGAGTTTATGCTCAAGTTGCAGATTTGTGAGCGAAATAAAGGTCATTTTAAGCCACTAAGTTTTATGGTCATTTTTATGCAGTCATACACAACTAGACCAGACATACTGAGGCTCCTGGGCTTAACGGTCACCCAGTGGAAAGCGAGTCTCACAGGGAAAAAGACAGGGATGGGGGGGATTCCTGCGTCCCAGGAGAGGCATGGGAGCTGCCAGGGGGACAGGTACCAGTAGGTGGGGCAGCCTGGGTCTGCACGAGGGTGCCGAGGCCGCAGAGGACAGATCGACAAAGGGGGAGGTGCCCATTTAGGCTCACAGACCTAGGGAAGCAGTCAGTCACTTACCCCGAGAGGAGATATTCTGCTCGGTCCTTACTACCAGAATAGACAACATTCCTTCAACTTCTTAAAAATGTGCCACCCACATACATGACCTCTAATCCCTGCAAACTAAGAGTCAGTGTTATTTCTTCTCTTTTACTTCAGTTATGGGGAAATTGAGGCTGGGAGGCTTGCAACAGCCTGCTGGAGGTCACGGAAATCAGAAGTGGCAAAACCACGATTCATACGGGACCCAGTTTAATGATCAAACCACTGTTCATTGCTGATCACTTTGACAGGTTACTAAACAGCCCTCAGCCTCAGTTTCCTCGTTTGTAAAACGGGAGTGGTAATTGTTCTCAACTCGAAGAGAGGAGAAATAAAATAACACGTTAGACCAAAGCTGTCCGGTATGACAGCCACTATCCACGTGTGGTTGGTCTGAACTGGGACATGCTCTCAGTGTAACATACATACCAGGTTTCAGAGGCTTCGTATGCAAAAAAGATGGTAAACAATCTCAAGAATTTTTTATATTGATTACATGTTGAGATGATAATACTGGGTTAAAAAATATGCTATTAAGATGGATTTTACCTGTTCCTTTTTACTTTTGGAAATGTGGTTGCTAGACATTTTATTATATATGTGGTTTGCATTATATTTCTTGTGGATGGCTCTGATTTGGCCCTCTAGACTGGGAACATGAAGAGGTGGCCATTAGTGGGACTTCCCTGGCGGTCCAGCAGTTAAGACTCCGCACTTCCACCGCCGGGGGCACAGGTTCGATCCCTGGTTGGGGAACTAAGATCCCGCATGCTGTACGGTGCGGCCTTAAAAAAAAAAAAAAAAAAGAGGGCTTCCCTGGTGGCACAGTGGTTGAGAGTCCGCCTGCCGATGCAGGGGACACGGGTTCGTGCCCCGGTCCGGGAAGATCCCACATGCCGCAGGAGCGACTGGGCCTGTGAGCCATGGCCGCTGAGCCTGCGCATCCGGAGCCTGTGCTCCGCAATGGGAGAGGCCACAACAGTGAGAGGCCCGCGTACCGCAAAAAAAAAAAAAAAAGAAAAAAAATAAGAGATGGTCGTTAGTACTGAGACAGCTCAGCTTGGCATGGCCCATATCAGAACCTTGCAATTCTACCATTTATTTTACTTAACTTGCATTGAATAGTCTTTCTCTATAACCTCGCTTAATCCTCACAAGAGCCATTCTGTAATTCGATGATGGTTTAAAAAATATATATCTTTCCCGTGTTTGTTGGTCTTCTTTCTGCTAGTGCATCTCCCTGCAATTCGTGATGAGAGCATCCTGTGAAAAGGGCCCGTGGGCTTTTCCAAAGGGCAAGAAGCAAAGGGAAGCTGGGAGGACAGTGTTAGGCTTGAGAGGCAGGGATGCTGCTACGAGCCAGAGAGGACGGTGCTGGGGGATTGCGGGAGAGAGGAAAGGATCTGACTGCTGGGACCTGCCCGGGGAGGTGGTCTCTCCCAGGAGCAAGGCCTGGCTGCCTGCAGCTGAAGCTTATCCTGAAGTGGGGTGGTGCCCAGGCAGCGGGTGGCAGGCTGGCCTCTGAGTGGAGGGCCACCTACTGCTCCACGCAGACCTGGGTCCTTCCTGCAAATTCAGATGGGCCACTGGGTGCTCCCGTCAGGGCTGCCACGATAGATTTCAGGTAATAACCTGTGCTAAAGCAGATTTTAATGTACGGAAGAGACTTTTGCCTAAAATGGTTCTTCCCACAATCTGAGATAGTAACAGGGTTCAGAAAACCCTGAACCCCATTATCCCTCCTCCCTCCAAGAGTCCTACCGAATCGGATGCTTTCTGTTATGTGACAACAGGGGACATTGCTCCGGTTTCTACGTTCAAGACACTGATTCTGATTCCCCATCACTCGGAGAACAAAGTGGACTTTTCTGGAATGAATCATGCCTTCAAGAAAGGAATCACATGCTTTCCTTGGGAAACTTGCAACCTCACTCCCTGTCCCAGAGGGACAGAGGGTAATGATTTCATGTTGTCGGCTGCGTACTCCCTAGAGGTTCTGAAACACGGGCTTTCCTTTGAAAGGAAAGATGCCTCATTTTTTTCTAAAGGCATTGCACGGCTCTCCGTGGCACGGCTCAGCCCTGGCATCAACCACAAAGACATTTGTGTGTCCTTTTAGGCTGTGGGCCAGGCACGCAGACTGCCCAGACTTTCTGCCCATCTGCCAGACGGAGGGCAAAGCCCTGGATCCTGCCAGCCCCAGGCCACGGGGACGCTGTTCGGGGACAAAGACAGCCCTGCTCCTGCCCCAGCAGTGGGCCCAGGGCCCAGGTGTGAGCCTCGGGTCCCCACACGCCCTCTGGCTGCTCGACTCCAGACATAGGCGTGGACCGCGGAGTGAGGTTAGAAAGGCCGGGACAGGCAGCTTCGTTTGACAGACCAGAGGACCATGCGTGGCCTGCCAGGTGTGTCGCAAGGACTGCCCAGGGATGTCTCCTTCTCTGGGGGAGCCTTGAAGTAGTGGTGTCTGCGGGCTGAGCAGCAGGGCCTCTGAACAGAGCCTGAGAAAGCCACTTCCTCCCGCCTAGCTCTTTGATCCCTGCCAGCCCCGTGGGGTTCCCCAAGTTGGGGAAGCAACTCATCTTTGAAGTTATGGGAGCTGGCTCTGGAGAGACCTCACAATTGCAACCTTGGCGCTGTGACCACCGGTGCCTTTGGCAGGCCGTCCCCCCTTTTCTGTAGCCGAGTCTCTGCAGAGGCCAACCTCAGATGAGTGGTCGGGGCAGTAGCGACTTGGTCGGTGCAGGAACAGGCCAGGGAAAGGGGGAAATGCAGCTGTCTCAGTGCATTTGGGCTGCCCTAATGGGTACCATTTCCCGGGTGACCTATGAACAACAGAATCTTGTTTCTCACAGTTCTGGAAGCTGGAAGTCCAAGATCAAGGCGCCTGCAGCTTCAGTGTCTGACGAGAGCCTGCTCCTGTGTCACAGACTGTGTCCTCACGTGGCAGAAGGAGCAATGGAGCTCTCTAGGGCCTTTTTTTATTTTTATTTTTTATTTTTTTGCGGTACGTGGGCCTCTCACTGTTGTGGCCTCTCCCGTTGCAGAGCACAGGCTCCGGACGCGCAAGCTCAGCGGCCATGGCTCACGGGCCCAGCCACTCCGCGGCATGTGGGACCCTCCCGGACCGGGTCACGAACCCGTGTCCCCTGCATCGGCAGGCGGACTCTCAACCACTGCGCCACCAGGGAAGCCCCTCTCTAGGGCCTTTTAAAAATTTTCTGAGATATAATTGACATATAACATTGTATTGGGGGTATACAACATAATGATTTGATATATGTATGCACTGTGAAATGATTTCCACAGTAAGTTCAGTTAACAGCCATCACCACACATAGTGACAATTTCTTTTTCTTCTGATGAGCACTTTTAAGATCCAATCTCTTAGCAGTTCTCAAATATCCAATACAGTATTATTAACTATATTCACCGTGCTGTACATGACGCTCCCATGACTTATTTACCTCATAACTGGAAGTTTGCAACTAATGTCTCTCTCTTTTTTTTTTGGCCATGCCACGCGGCTTGCGGGATCTCAGTTCCCTGACCAGGGACTGAACCTGGGCCATGACAGTGAAAGCCTGGAATCCTAACCATTAGGCCACCAGGGAACTCCCAAGGGTCTCTTTTATAAGGGCATTAATCCCACTCATGAAGGCTCCACCCTCATGACCTAATCACCTCCCCAAGACCCCACCTCCAAATATCATCCCATTGGGGGTTAGGTTTCAACATATACATTTTGGGGAGGACACAAACATTGAGTCTATGGAAGCAGCCAACAGGGTGCATTATTAAGCCAGCTACCGCAGTGGGCAACGGAAGCTTCAACCTGCAGGGAAACTCCAGGAAGCAGTATGGAACACCAAACTCACAATCATGCCAGCCAAGGGGTGAAGGGGCTGGGGTACGTATACCCCATACATGTTGGATACCCGTTAAGGGCCTCCCAAGGGGGTAGTCAACTCCCAGGCAGTTCTGGCCTGTCATGTTCACGGGCAAAGTGGATTTTTGCAGCCTAAAGGCGGTTCTCACAAAGATACAGGGGCAGGCCACTGGGAGCCAGGCTGAGTTGCTCCCAAATGGTAAGGAGATATGGGTGGAGTGACTGGAGTGTCTGCTATACCCTCTAAGCCTCCTGTACTATGGAAAACTGAGAGTACTCACAGCTTTTATCTTGTAGGAAGGATGGAATAAAAAGTTAGGTCCTGGGGCTTCCCTGGTGGCGCAGTGGTTGAGAGTCCGCCTGCCGATGCAGGGGACGCGGGTTCGTGCCCCGGTCCAGGAAGATTCCACATGCTGCAGAGTGGCTGGGCCCGTGAGCCATGGCCGCTGAGCCTGTGCGTCCGGAGCCTGTGCTCCGCAGCGGGAGAGACCACAACAGTGAGAGGCCACAACAGTGAGAGGCCCGCGAACTGCAAAAAAAAAAAAAATGTTAGGTCCTTAGCACAACGAGTGGCCTACAGCAGTGCTTGTTAAATGTTGGCCATTTTTACTGGGACCATCCAGTTTTTGCCCTAGAATTGTGTTTGCTGTTCCACCATTTCTTTCATTTCCTTGAGATCCCTGAGCCTTTGTGCCTCAGCACCAAAACACGCGGGTCTAAAGAGAGGGACCCAGGCCTTGCTTTTGGTCGCCCCCAGTTTTGAAGATATCACTATTACCTTGTTGAGTTGAGATGCAGTAAGTGACCAGCCAGGGTGGCTTCTGCCTGGCGCCCCTGCTGCCTGCCCGGTGGTGGAGTTGGGGAGGTCAGCAGGCACAGCCCCTATGTATATACTGGCAATCAAAGAGTAGAAAAAGCTGTCTTTGCTCTCTGGTTGGGCCTCAGAGGACCTGCACAAGGTTTGGCGGGGGTTTGGCGGGGGAGAGATGGTGGGTTTTCATTTTTCCTGGGTGTTGCACACACACATGTATTTCACCGATGAAAGGGAATGCAGCATGCCTTAAAAGTTTCATATATCCAATCATTTCTACATGATTATTTCTGTTTGTGTGGTTTTTTGGCTGTAGGGCGTGGCTTGTGGGATCTTAGTTCCCTGACCAGGGATGGAACCCATGCCCGCTGCAGTGGAAGCGCAGAGTCCTAACCACTGGACCACCAGTGAAGTTCCTATGTGATTATTTCTGGATAGGAATTATGAGTGATTTTTTTCTTTTCCTGGGCTGTATTCTACCTTTTCTGTGGTGAGTATAAAGGACTTAAACAGTACAAAGTAAGAGCTGCTTTTAAAACTATATCACAGCTGACAGATTTAGAAATGTAAGCAGACCTACAAGAAGGCAAGTTGAGAGCAAATAAGCTTTTTGTAAATTTGAAAGGCAGTGACTTAAAGATGCCCATTGACCCCCTCCTTGGGCTGCTTACTTGTGTGTTTTGTCAGGTACACTGTGGCCATAGTGCCTGTCTTTTCTAGAAAAAGTCACGGAAAATGTGACTGGATCAGTACATTTATTCCAAGCTGCTGTGAAATTGTTAGAATCTGAGCCTATATTCTGTTAGGTGATTTAAAATAAATAAATAAATAAATATATATATATATATATATTTGCAGTAAAATAGGTAATTTTAATAGTAAAATCAATCTGAAATTATGCAAATCGAGCAAATAATAGAGTGGGGACTATCTTTTAAAATATCTGAGCCATATGTAAAACGTTTTTTTAATTCCACATAGTATTTTTATCACTTTTCTAGCACTCAGAATGAATAAAGTGACAGTTTCATAAATACTTGGAAGTTGCACAAAAAAATATATTTTTGTCAGTATGCTTTTTTCCCCTCCTTTTGACGATTCACGGTGGAGACAATAAAGATTAATCACATAAGGGAAAGTGAATAGGTGAAAACACACCCATTTGCAGACACACGGCGGCCCTTTAACCACACCCCCAGGTGGGACTTACTTCTGACTACGCTCTCAGTTCCTTTTAATTCAGGTTTTATCCCAACAATTCAAAGAATCAGCCCACTAAAACTATTAAGCTGAAAGGAGAAGCAATGATCATTTTAAAAGCACACAATATTGAAACAGGTTTTACAACAAAACTCTGGGCATTAGCCTGTGTACTATGATTTCAGTTCTTTGCTCAATCCAGGGGAATATTCTAGACTCATTAGTCCTACTGTTGGCAAAAGGCTTAATAAGTGCTCGGTTTTCGTGGCCAGCGTGACTATATCTGTCTTTGATTTTCATACAGGTCTCTCTTGCCATCAGCTTAACAAAATTGAGAAAAGAAGTAGCTAAGGGCTTCCCTGGTGGTGCAGTGTTTGAGAGTCTGCCTGCCGATGCAGGGGACAGGGGTTCGTGCCCCAGTCCGGGAGGATCCCACATGCCGCGGAGCGGCTGGGCCCGTGAGCCATGGCCGCTGAGCCTGTGCGACCGGAGCCTGTGCTCCACAACAGGAGAGGCCACAACAGTGAGAGGCCCGCGTACCACAAAAAAAAAAAAAAAAAGTAGCTAATATAATGGGCAGAATCAGTACTCCAGAATTTGGGGACTTTGGAACCTATCACCCCAACAAAGCAATGAGCTCTTTGAAGGCAGGGGCTATCTTAAATTATATATATATATATATATATATATATATATATATATATATATATAGCTTCATATTCTCCACACACTATTATTAAATACAAAGAGACAAAGGGCAGCTTTACAGTGGAGAGAGCCAGCAGACACTGCCTGAACCAAGTGATTAAAGTGGATGTCGTCAGTAAGAGGACAAACTGACGTGATGCATTGAGAAGGACAGCATCACTTCTGGGGTATTCCTGCCAAAGGTGTACAACCTGAATCAAAGCACGAGGAAATATGAGACAGACCCATGTCAAGGAACAGCCTACAAAACAGCAGGCCTAGACTCTTCAGAAATGGCAATGTCAGGAAAGACGCCACCCCCCATAAAAAAGACCTAGAGAACATCATACTAAGTGAAGTAAATCAGACAGAGTAAGACAAATACCATATGATATCACTTATATGTGGAATCTAAAAAAATGATACAAGTGAACTTATTTACAAAATAGAAACAGACCCACAGACATAGAAAACAAATTTATGGTTACCAAAGAGGGAAGTGGGGGGAGGGATAAATTAGGAGTTTGGGATTAACAGATACACACTATATATAAAAAAGATAAACAACAAGGTCCTACTGCATAGATAGCATAGGGAACTAGATTCAATATCTTGCAATAACCTATAATGGAAAAGAATCTGAAAAATAATATATATATTATAACTGAATCACTTTGCTGTACACCTAAAGCTAACACAAAATCGTAAATCTGTACTTCAATAAAAAGTAAATGCATACTTTAAAAAAATAAACAAATAATAAATAAGATTTTTTAAAAAGAACAATTTTAAAGGCTGAGAGACTGTTCCAGATTAAAGGAGAGTGAAGCAACTTGACAACTCATGCGTTATATAATCCTGGATCCTGCGTTGGGAGGAAATTGCCATAAATGACATCGTTGGGAAATTGGCAAAATTTGATCGTGGACTGTAGCTTAGGTAATAGTATTGCATTATGTTAAATTTCCTGAATTTGATAATTTTCCTGGAGTTATGTAAGCGGTCTTTGTTCTGAGGGGATACATGCTGAACTATTTGGTTGGCATAAACGGTTCAGAGAGAGAAAAAAATTAGAGTCCCATAAATCTTAGCACAGTTTTTTTTTTTTTTAAATAAATTTATTTATTTATTTGTTTGTTTTTATTTTTGGCTGTGTTGGGTTTTCGTTGCTGCGCGTGGGCTTTCTCTAGTTGCAGCGAGTGGGGGCTACTCTTCGTTGCGGTGCGCGGGCTTCTCATTGCGGTGGCTCCTCTTGTTGCAGAGCACGGGCTCTAGGCGTGTGGGCTACAGTAGTTGTGGTGCGCGGGTTCAGTAGTTGTGGCGCACGGGCTTAGTTGCTCCGCGGCATGTGGGATCTTCCCGGACCAGGGCTCGAACCCGTGTCCCCTGCATTGACAGGCAGATTCTTAACCACTGCGCCACCAGAGAAGCCCCTTAGCACAGTTTTAAGAAATGGAGGTGAAATTCACATAACATAAAATTACCCATGTAAAAGTGTACACTTCAATGACATTTAATGTAGTCACAGTGCTGTGCCACCACCATCTCTATCTAGTTGCAAATCATTTTCATCGTCTCAGAAGAAAACCTCATACCCATTAGGCACTCACTGTCCATTTCCATCCTCTCCGAGTCCCTGGAATATATACTTTCTGTATCTATGGGTTTACCTATTCTGGCTATTTCATATAAAAGGAATCATACACTATGTGCTCTTATACGTCTGGTTTCTCTTACTTACCGTAGTGTTTTTGAGGTTCATCCCCGTTGTAGCATATATCAGGACTTCATTCCTTTTTATGGCTGACTAATATTCCACTCTATGTAGAGGCCACATTTTGTTTATTCATTTATCCACTGATGGATACTTGGGTTGTTTCCCCCCTTTTGTCTACTGTGAATAATGCTGCTACCTGTTCCAGTCCCTTTTGTCACTTCTTCTGGGGATATACCTAGGAGTGAAATTGCTAGATCATATGGTAAATGGATGCTTAACTTGTCAAAGGAGCTGCCAAACTGTGTTTTCAAAGTGGCTGCATCACTTTGTTATGTGTACTGTTCTTACAACTCGTCTCAAAGTTTGAAATTATTTTAATGTAAAAAGTTAGGGAAAAAAAATGAGTGTGTGCATCCAGGCCGAAGGGAAAGGAAGTCTAAATTCAGGAAAGTGGGGAAGTGACGAGAGCTTCACCCCGCTGAGCAGACAGGCGTGGGAACTGGGACAGTTAGAGTGACAGGTGGGGTGGCTCAAGGGGAGATTCCAGAGTGGAAACTTCTGTAAGGGATGACACAGCTTGAAAGTGCTACCAAAGCACTTCCAGGACCAGAAAGTCAGCCCGACAGGCGGAGAGAGCACAGAGAGCCCCACTCTCCTCGGGGGGGGGGCGACGTTTCTGCCCTGGGGGTGCACACAGGCACGAGGGAGCGTGTGCCGGGAACTCGGACTTTGATAAATGCACATCCGTGGAAAACTACGATTTTCCCTACGGAAAGCTGCCTGACTGCCCTGCTGCTGGGACCCTCATATGTAGAAAGGGGATACTGGTCACCCCTACGATTGTTCTGATGGTTGAAGGAGACCAGTGTGGGTCCTGCGAAGACTAAAGCACTGATAGACCTTGAGGATTGTAACTAAAGCTTGTAAATTCCATTCACATCCTGCTAGTTCGTTACTTCTGCAGCTCAGCGTGTGGTTCCCCAACTAGCCACACGGGGATCCCCTCGGAGCTTGTGAGAAATGCAGACTCCCAGGCCCACCCAGCTGGCGGAACCAGAACCTGCATTTCAGCAATATCCCCTGGTATTTGGCATGCCCACTGAAGTTTAAGAAGCGCTGTTTTGCATACGACTATATGTAAAATAGATAACCGACAACGACTTACAGGGACCTCTGCTCAGTACTCTGTAATAATCTGTATAGGAAAAGAATCTGAAAAGAATGGATACGTGTATATGTATAACTGAATCACTTTGCTGTACGCCTGAAACTAACACAAAATTGTGAATCAACTATACTCCAATACAAAATAAAAAATTAAATTAAAAAAATAAAAGTGCTGCTTTAGTGTAGACATTCCTAAACTTTTCTGATTTGAACAAACATCTGGGACTGCTTATGAAAGAATTCAGATTCCCAGGCTTCCCCATAGTAGAGATTCATTCAATGCACCCAGGCTGATGCCCTGGAAACGGAATTTTTTTTTTTTTTTTCCTGTACGCGGGCCTCTCACTGTTGTGGCCTCTCCCGTTGCACAGCACAGGCTCCAGACGTGCAGGCTCAGCAGCCATGGCTCACGGGCCCAGCCGCTCCACGGCATGTGGGATCTTCCCGGACCGGGGCACGAACCCGTGTCCCCTGCATCGGCAGGCGGACTCTCAACCACTGTGCCACCAGGGAAGCCCTGGAAAGGGAACTTTTACCAAGCCTCCAGGTGAGTCTTCTGCTCAGAGAATTTTGGTAAGCAATACTTGAAATGCATAGGGTTTTGGTTTTTTTTAATGTATTTATTTATTTTTGTCTGTGTTGGGTCTTAGCTGCGGCACATGGGATCTTTTGTTGCGGTGTGCAGCCTCTGTAGTTGTGGTGCACAGGCTCAGCAGTTACAGCGTGCGGGTTTAGTTGTCCCTGGCATGTGGGATCTTAGTTCCCCGACCAGGGATCGATCCCTGTGTCCCCTGCACTGGAAGGAGGATTCCTAACCACTGGATCACCAGGGAAGTCCCGAAATACATAGTTTTAAAGACAAAAGGGGGAAATCGGCTTTCTGGAGAGAGACTGTAAACACCTGTCTGACCAGCCTGGGATCTGATGCTTTCTCCCTGCTCAGACAAGCTTTGCTGAACTTCTGAGCCCTACTGAGCACAACGTTCTATTTTTATCCTAACGCTAGACAAGGAGTATTCTAATCTCTTTTGCCCAGGAGAGGAAACAAGGCTCAGAGAGCGTAAGTAGTGGCCCAAGGTCCCTCAGCCAGGAAGCAGCGTCGGGACCGGGATTCAGACCAACTTCTTTCCACCTGCCACGATGCCAACCAAGTAACCTGGACCCGACACATGGACCTGATCTAACGTGTCACCGTGAGCCTGCCGAGACCTCTCCCACCTGGCTTCCTGCTACCTTCCTTCCCTTCTGCCTCTGCCCCTGGGGATGTGGAAGCAGAGAACATGTCCACCCTTCTGGGCTGGAGGGCTTCCTCTGGCTTCTAGCCCTGGGTACCTCACTTCTGTAAACCTCCATGTCCTTAACTATAAAATGGGAATGATAGTAGGTCAGGGTTAAAGAAAAAAGATTTTCTGTGAGGATTAAGTATAAAACACATTAAATTTCCTGGTACATAGTATGTGCTCAATTAACGGTAGCTGCAGCAGTAAACAAAATTTAGGGATGAAAACTGAGGAGGTGGTTAGGGTAGTCATAAATCCTCAAAGAGAAACTTTCCCTGAATTTTTACACATCTGTTGTAGTCAGGCGTTTCGGTTCACAAGATGTATTAGTTTCCCGTGGCTTCTGGTACAAATTGCCACAAACTTGGTGGCTTGAAACAACAGAAATTTGTTACCAACAGGGAAACATGGAGGGATAAATTAGGAGCTTGGGATTAACCACTACTATATATAGTAGATACACACTACTGTATATAAAATAAATAATCAACAAGGGCCTACTGTATAGCACGTGGAACTCTACTCAACATTCTGTAATAACCTATATGGGAAAAGAATCTGAAAAAGAATAAATATATATGTATGCATAAGTGAATCACTTAGCTATACACCTGAAACTAACACACCATTGTAAATCAACTATACTCCAATATAAAACGAAGATTAAATTAAAAAAAAAACTCAATGATAAAAACAAACAAACAAATAAACAAAAAACAGAAATATGTTCTCTCAGTTCTAGAGGCCAGAAGTAGGTAATGGAAGTGTGGGCAGCCCTGTACCTCCTCCAGAGGCTCTGGAGGAGAATCCTGCCCTGCCTCTCCCAGTTTCGGGGGGTTCCAGGCGCCCCCCACTTCTGGTGCCATAATTCCAGGCCCCGCCTCTGTCCTCACATGCCTTCCTCCGCGTCTGTCTCTGTGTCTTCTCCTTTTCTGTCTCCTGGAAGGACATTTGTCACTGGATTTAGGGTCCAACCAGATAATCCAAAATGATGTCATTGCAAGATCCTTAATTACACCTGCAAAGACCCTTTTCCCAAATAAGGTCTCATTCACAGTTTCCAGGCATTAAGATGTGAACATGTCATTCCTGGAGCCAAGGTCAGCCCGCTACACCAGACGTGGCGTGTCCCTCGTTTCTTCGGCCCCAGAAGAAAGGCGCTTTGTGGTCAGGGACCAGTGGGCAGGAAAGGGAATTGGAGGACAGGTCTGCTCTGTTTTCTTCCTCTGGGTGCTCTGATTCCCACCGTGTACCCCCGTCTCCCAGCTTTATGACCCTCAGATTTGGGTCCCAGAGCTGCAGCCTAGGGCCTTCCAGGTTTCCCAGCTCAAGTTCCCAAGTGTTAAAAGTGCTGGCCAGCCCAAGACAGGCTGACCTTAGATCACATGTCTTTCCCTGGTCCAGTCACTTGGGGTCCTGAGGGGGCTGGGACAGCAAAGCCACGTGACTCAGAACATGGCCTCCAGGCCCGCTCCTTCAGGCCTCCCTGGTGGGGCTGCGGAGAACCTCCTTAGAAGGGGGATATTTGGGTAGACAACCCTTGCACAGGCCCTTGAAGGAGAATGTGGTGGAATCTTGGGCTCCACAGTGTCCCTGGGACTGAGCTCCGTCTCCTGACGTGCCAAACTCCTTTTTACAAAGAAGTCACGCTTTTGGAGAGATGTAAGCGTGACTCCTGGGGTCACGTTACCAGGGAGGCTCTGGTCATGATGTAATCAGAATGACTGTCCCACTGATTCATCACCACTTTCATTTCTCACTTAAGTGTCGTAACAATGCTGCAAAGGAGTCCCTAGCTCTGCCACCACCCCACGGGGCCATCAAGGACATCAAGGCTCATCACAGCTAAATTACTTGTTCAAGTTCACCTGACTGCCAAGTACTGGCCCAGAATGAGCCCGTCGACTTCTTCACGGCAACTTCTCTGTAATGGCCATTTTCTTTTCATTTTTTTGGCCATGCCACTTGGCTTGTGGGATCTTAGTTCCCCAACCAGGGATTGACCCCAGGCCACCACAGTGAAAGTGCAGAGTCCTAACCCCTGGACCTCCAGGGAAGTCCTGTGGCTGTTTTCATCAATGCCTTACATTAGTCACTCCCTTTGGAAATCAGGTTGGAATTAATTTAATGCCAAGGGCTCTGTATTAGACAAGCGGCCTGGATTTTGTGGCGCTCTGATTTGGCACCATCATGCACGTGAGGTTGCAGGGATGCACGTGTGGAAGCCAGCCCTGGGGAGTGTTGCCCACTGCAGCATAAGCACTGAGAATCTTGGGTTCTTACCCACCATCTTTTTTTTTTTTTTTTTCTCTTCTGTTATTATCACTGAGGACTTGATGCTTATAAAATATGTGCGGGGAATTAATTAAAATTACTTATCTTCCCCCAATCAGGGATTAACTGTGGGGCAGGGAGGGCTCTAGCAGAGCATAGAAGGGACCCCTATGAAGCCGAGAGATCCCTGTACATATTCGGAGATGAAATGACAGCGCCAGACCCAGAAATGGTAAGGAGATCCTGTAACAGAGCGACAGCCTGGACACCACGGAAGGGGCTGGAGGGGACCCTTTGAGGGGGTTTGGGTTCCGGTTCGGGTTCCCGTTCGGGGTTCCTCGGGGTACCCCCTCGGGTCTCTCCCCGCCCCCGCATGCAGGATCTTATTTCCCCAACCAGGAATCGAACCCGTGCCCCCTGCAGTGGAAGCGCAGAGTCCTAACCACCGGACCACCAGGGAAGTCCCCGCTTTGAGGTTTTATGTTGGAATCTGCCTTCTCTTCCTTCCCGTCTACCAGGCGTGCTTCACGGTGACTGGGAACCCTCAGGAGAGGACGCTCAGGAAGACTTCTCTTTTCCCAATACCTCCCACACCCACTTAATTTTCAGGAAAATAATTAATTTTGAAAAGAACGAGGTAATCATTAAACGAACTGTATTTCTAGCGGGCCGCCCTCGTCGGACACAGAAGCATCAGGGCCATGCAACCCGGCATCTACATCACCCCCTCTGGAATCTGCTCTTTTTTTTTTTTTAATGCTTCAATTTCATCTTTGGTGAAGGAGCTGTGAACTCCACCCGTCCGGCTCGGGACGTCATTAGGGCCTCTGCGGGCCTGCTGGGCTCTGTGGCTGGGTGTGCTAAAAATAACTGGAGAGGTTAAAAAAAAAAAAAAAAGTGGAAGCAGATTTAAGGGCTCTTCTGGAAAATGAAACACAGAAGCTGGGCTCTGGGTGGTTCTATTTAAAGATAATCATCATCTCATCCATGCCCGTGGATCCACACGTGAAGGCTTTATTCCCGGAGCAGAGCCAGGGCAGGGGAGGAGGGTCTGATCTGCGCTGGGACCCACCCCTCCCAGGCGCTCTTCAGGGCAGCTGCTGTCCCCAGAGAAGGGCACACGACAGACCCCAGCTCAGCCCTTTCGTTCCACAGCCATTCCTTCGAATCGAGGAAAGCGAAAATAAAGTTTTCGAGGCCAATGTCACAATATTATCTTCTGTGAAAAGCAAAATCAATGAGGCTCTGAAAACTTAAAAGAAGTTAAAAGACTTTTGTGTGGTCCTCCCCTTAGAGAGAGAAGGAGAAAGAGAGAGACAGAGAGAGACAGAGACAGAGAGAGAGAAAGAGGAAATCAGGCTGCTTTGTTCAAAGCAACAGCCAACACAGACTTTTCTTTCTTTCTTTCTTTCTCCCCCCCCCACCTTCTTTTTAAAATACATCTGGTCTTAATCTTTATACACCAGTGGACAAAAGCAATTAGACAGCTCTGCTTTCCATGTCATAATAATGAAAGTCATACATTTTCCATGGCTGTCTCATTTGGTTACCCCAGCTCTGCAGAAAGAGCTTAAATGCAATTTAAAATGCGGGTCTTTACTTGACAGTCCTGTTTGTCAAGCTTTGACCAATCTGGTGGAGGTGGCTACAGGAGTTTTCATATAAGGTGAAACTTCGACTATTGCTCTAGTGATCAGGACACTGCAAGAGACAGAACTCAGTACAAGCCAGCCTAAGCAAAAAAAGAGAATTGGTTCATATACCTGGGAAATTTAAGAGGGTGAATCTGGTCAGACACAACTGATTCCGAGGCTTCAAACAATGCCGTCATCTTTTTCTCTTCCCCTGACTCTCCCAAGATAAGCCACTCCAAGGAAAGGGTTGCCTCATTACCAATACTTCCTGTAATGATTCTGGAATGAATTCTCACTGAGTGAGGTGCCCATCCTTAAATTGCTTACAGCTTTGGGTTGCTGGTCCATTCCTGGAGATGGGAATGGGGTCCACTCCACGAAACCAGAGGACTGAGATTGGGTTGGGGTTGGTTCCCCCTAAGAAAAAGGCATTTCAGCTGCAGAAGAAGGGGGAATGGCTGGAGGATGCCATAGCTAGCCCAGGTGGGAGCCCTTCTGAATTGTAGCTAGGCACCCCCTCCAGGCTAATGCAGCCTTGTGCACCCCCCATTTGGGGGGCAGATGGCACCTACCTTCCTCTGGGCAGAAAGCAGCCCCAGACCCAGGACACAAGGTTGAGTGAGCAGAGATAAAGCGGGATATTAGCCCAGTCTCCTCTCTTGTACAGTGTGAAACCTGAACAACTGTGATCGGCGGCCCTGCTGGGTGGGCAGATGTCCTGACAACCACCCAGACCATCTTAGAAGAGATCCCTCGTCCCGAGGGTTCTGGCCCGATAGGCTTAAGCTGTGGCTTCTGTGCAGGCCATACGCGTGAGCCGTTTTACGGCTTCATGTTGGTTCAGCCTTGGGTATGTGAGGTTAACTCATGGGGGACGTGCTAGAGGAGGAGACCAGACCTGGTTTGCTTGCTGGTTCTGTCCTTAACCACCGGGACATACCTGCTTCCGTCCTGATGCCTCTGTGGGTCTCAACTTCCTGTGTGAGGCAAGAGGACCCTTGCAAGTACTCTCCCCTCCCACAGAAAGTCCCGATTGGGAAGGAGTCTGGTGGTTTGGTGGTCTTTGCTTTCCTCCCAGCCTTCCACTGCTTGTGTCAACAAAAACAATTCTTCCTTCCACCTGCTGGCCCCCTTCCCCCAGCCTGGTCTCTTCAGATGTGTGAAACTGGTGGTTTTACTGCCTTAGTCAGATCCAACACCTCCAGGGTGTCCTCAGGTTGTCATTTCCCTCCCCTAGGCACTGGTGACTCACAACCCCCCTTTCTGCCTGTTAGGCAAATGAGCACCCACCCACTCCCCAACTGGGGCCCCTGCCGAACCTGGCTGGGGACAAACTCAGCGTGTCTGAAAGAGTGAAAATGCAAAGCATAGCAGTGGGACTTCTGTCCAATGGGGTCAGGCGCTCACAGCCTTGGCAAAGGGAGGACCGTGAAACAAGGGTGTCCCTAGGGAAGGCTGGGACACTGCGCCGATACCCCTACCTGTCCTGCTTTTGCCCTGGTGGCCCCTGGGGGCAGGGGGCGGAGCACAGGGATTTGTACCCATCTTATAGGGGAGCATTTAACATGCCTATTCGCCTTTGCCAATAGCCGATTCTACTGCCAGCGGTGAACCCCACAAACGTCTTGAAGCCTCTGTCATCTGACAGCAACCAAACTTCCTTTCAGGTCCTTCTGCCTGGTCCCACCCCCCAGACCTGGGAAAGCCGGGGCGGAGTGAGCAAGTTTAGCACCCGCCCGAGCTGCTGGGGGAGGGGGTGAGGACTGTGTGACACGTCCTTTGGGGTGAGCTGGTATTTTACTGCTCACAGCCAAATGGATCTTCCAAGGCCAATCCATTAGACTCATTGGTCTGAGTGGGGTTAAGCAATGCCTATGGGTGCCACTGCGTGCCGGTAGTGGAGTATTTTGGGGTCTAAGCGACCAGTCCACACACAATGTCTTTTAGTGATGTCTCCTCTATCATCCGGTGTCTTCCAGGGATCAGATTATACGTGGGGAAGCATAATAACAGTGATGCCCATATTCAGAGAGCATCATTCAGTCCTCAGAGACTCCCCACCCCACCCCCGCTGCCCCGCCCCGCCATTTTTTTCAGCTTGCAGGATCCTAGCTCCCCTACCAGGGACCAGGGATCAAACCCAGGCCCTCGGCAGCGAGAGCGCAGAGTCCTAACCACTGGACCACCAGGGAATTAACAAATTTTAAAAAATAATTTATTTTATTGAAGTATAGTTGATTTACAATGCTGTGTTAATTTCTGCTGTACAGCAAAGTGACAGTTATACACGTACATACATTCTTTTTTTTTTTCTTAACATCTTTATTGGAGTATAATTGATTTACAATATTGTGTTAGTTGCTGCTGTATAACAAAGTGAATCAGCTATACGTATACACATATCACCACATCCCCTCCCTCTTGCGTCTCCCTCCCACCTTCCCTATCCCACCCCTCTAGGTGGTCACAAAGCACCGAGCTGACCTCCCTGTGCTATGCGGCTGCTTCCCACTAGCTACCTATTTTACATTTGGTAGTGCACGTATATACATTGTTTTTCATATTCTTTTCCATTATGGTTTATCCTAGGAGACCGAATACAGTTCCCTACGCTATACAGTAGGACCTTGTTGTTTATCCATTCTCTATATAATACTTTGCATCTGCTAATCCCAAACTCCCAGTCTTTCCCTCTCCTGCCCCCCTCCCCTCTGGCAACCACAAGTCTAGAACCCTTTTATATACAGGGTAAAACCTAGCAGTTCAGAACTTGAACTACTGGACTCAAATCTTCACTCCTCCAATGACTAAGGAAACTTCAATAAATTACTTAACCTCCTGGGCCCTCAGTTTGCTTATCTGTAACATAACGACCTCTAACCTCACACGTTCGGGGAGAGTTCAGTGCAACAATCCAAGTGAAGCTCTTAGCACACGGTCAGGCATGGAATAAAGGTTCAATACAAGTTGGCGACTGCTGTCAACATCCATGAACTCATTTGACTATAACAACACATTTGAAGTCATTTTCTTCTTTTGAAGATATTTTCTTCCTTGGATCAATGAGGAAAGTGAGATCAGAAAGTAAAAAAAACAAGCCTGGGGGAAAGAAGGGGGAGAGAAAGAGGAGACTAGGGAGTGGGAGGCCGGGTGCCACAGGCAAGGGGCATGAAGGGGACAGAGGCTTACGCTCCAAGTGGCTCTGCGTTCCCTGCGGAGTGCGCAGGAGGGGTCATGACCCACAGATAACAGAGACGAGACAAAGACATTGAAAGGGGACCCAGTTACGGAAGGGACTGAAACTTTACAGTAAAGAGGGGAAAAGATTAGATTGGCATTTTATCCTGAAAAAAAAAAAAGGGGGGGGCTTCCCTGACGATCCGGTGGTTAGGTCTCAGCACTCCCACTGCACAGGACATGGGTTTGAGCCCTGGTCAGGGAACTAAGATCCCATGAGCCGTGTGGTGTGGCCAAAAAAAAAAAAAAAGACACCAAAATTATGAAAATAACTTTATGGAGATTATATTTCCAGCCACGTGCTCATTCTGAGACCAATAAAGACATCTGAACCTTTTTTTTTGATAAAATTGTATGGTCTTCTTTACTTCAATTTTGACTTTCACATCACATTTATTAAAAAAAGGGCACTTTTTTCCCACAAAAATATTTGATGGCCTCGTCAATTTTGAGGGCCTTTTCTGAATCCTTGTCACACCCGTTGTCTCGTTTTACTTCTCTGTTTTCTCTTTGGTGGTTGCCAACTGCCCTTGGTCAAGGTGGCTGAGATCAGTCCTGCTAAGTGACTTTCACCCACTTCAGGAAACCCCGCGACTCTGCAAGATTTGCAATTTCACCTTATGAACTGATTTGCATTCGATTTGAATTGTAATTTTGGATGTTGCTACAAACCACACAAGTGTTGATTTGCCCGGGGTGGGGGTGGGGGTGCGGGCGGGATGGTTTCTGGTGTGAAACAGGGAGAGACTGTGTTATGGTCCATTAGAGAGAGTTTCATGCTATGACAACTTCTGCTTCGTGAGCGAGTCATAACTGTAGGCACTTGGGTAACAAATTCTCAGATAACAACCATACGCCGTATAGGAACGAAGCACATGGTTTTGATAAACACAGGGCTTCATGGCCAAAAATGTGGCTAACATTTTCTTTCTATAGGCAATTACAGTGGGATGAGAGAGGGCAGGAAAGTAATGATAGTAACAGGTTATATATAACACACTGAAAAAAATAGGAAGCCACTAGTCCATTCTGATATAAACAAATGACTCAATTGAAAGTCTGATGAGCAATGAAATATTTATGTGGTTTCAAGGGTCTCCACAAAATACTCATGAAAGAGGAGAGAATCACTGTTGAGGACACCATTCTGACCAACGTCACCAGCATGGGGCAAACTGAGGTCGCGCCCCACAGGGTAGGATGCAAAGAACCCAGCATTGCTTCTGCAATATTCCTGCCAAAGAGGCCCTATTCTCGCCTGACTCTAACCCAGGGGAAACATCAAGTCAAACCCAAACTGAGGGACATTCTACACAAGTCTGGACTGTCGTCTTCAAAAGTGTCAAGGACATAAAAATCAAGGAAGAAAGGAGGAGCTGCTCCAAACTGAAGGAGCCCGAAGAGACAGGGCAACGGACGCACAGGTGATTCTGAACTGGATCCCTCTGTTGAGAAAATGCTGTTTTCAGGCTACTTGTCAAGACTTGAATGGAGCTTGAGGGTTAAATGGCAGCGATGTCTCAATGTTAGTTTCCTAACTTTTCAAAGGGTTGGACTCTGCTGAAATTGCAGGGCATCAGGTCTGCAAGAGGCTTTCAAATGGTTCAGGGAGGAAAGGGCTGTTTGTACGTATACTTGCAACGTTTCTGTAAGTTTGAGATTGCTTTTTAAAAAAAAGAGCAAGGAAGGCGGTCCTTCTCACTGAGCAGTTGGTAAAGTCATGCAGGATGCAGGGTGGAGTTAAAGGGCAGTGCTAAGGAGTGGCACCGGCGGCTGTGTGTTCGTTCAGGGAAGACACCTGCCAGGCGCGTGGAGGGTGGGCCTCGGGAAAGAAGGTGGGGGAGGGGCTCGGGACATGCCGTAGATGACAGGGCTGGAGCTCCGCCAGGGACAACAGACAAGTAGAAAACAGATTCGAGACCTCCAGAGGAGGGGGATGCAAAAAAAGAGGAGGGGGAGAAGGTGAGGAGGGGAGGGTGACGTGGGTCAGTGGTGAGTTGGGGCCTGGGGGCAGTGGGCTTGGGCAGGCGGGTGATGGGCATGCCGAGGACCAGAGCAGGCAGGCTGTGGCATGGGCTCCCCACCAACCTCCAAGGTCCAAGGTAGAAGCCAGTGTGGCTCATCTTCCCAGAAGGGGATTTTGAAATCTTGGAGTGACAGACACCAGGAAGCAATGAAATATGGTCTGGAACCAGGAAGAAAGATCACAGATGAGCAATATGAATTGGGGGTTATCCGCTGGGAAGCCAAGAGAACAACTGAGGTTAGTGAGGGAGAGCAGGGGGGAAGGGGGGAGGGAGGGCAGGCATGGGGGAGGGGAGGGGAGCATATGGGGGAGGGGGAGAGGGAGTATGGGGGAGGGGAGGGAGAGGGAAGGAGAGGAGGGGAAGGGGAGGGAGGGAGAGCATGGGGGAGGGGAGAGGGAGTATGGGGGAGGGAGGGAGAAAATGGGGGACAGAGTGTGGGGAGGGGGGAGGGGAGGGAGGGAGAACATGGAGGAGGGGAGAGAGAGGGCAGGGGGAGGGGGAGGTTTCTAGGAGGTTGAGGGGAAGGGGCCTGGGAAGGGGACAGTAAGTGGGGCTGGGGAAGCAGGAGGGAAACCTGTCTATCTGATTATTTAATCGTGTGATTAATCTAAATGCCCCAGTGAGAAAATATCCACCAGATCACAAGGGTTTCCTACTTACTTTCTGACCTTCTAGCTTTGCTTTTTTTTTTTTTTTTTTAAATATAAACTAACCTCTATGGTTAAAAGTAGAGCCCTCCACACAGCACACCCCGAATCTGTATGAGTCCCTCTCGCTCAGTTTGGACAGAAGACTTGGTCCAGCAGTTAGCAGAGAGGATGCACAGGGTGTGGTCCTCAGGGTCCCAGCTCCACCATGTACCAGCCTTAGGACCTTGGGACAGTTACTTCATCTGTCTGTGCCTCAGTTTCCTCATCTGTTAAATGCAGGTCATACTAGTTCCTACTCCTAGGATTATTATGAGAGTTAAAGGTGTTAACGCTCGAAAACTTCCTGGAATCGTGGCCAGCACTATGTGTGACTGTGTGTTACTAAACAAGTGTGAACCCTAACTGCCGTCCAGCCACAGACGCCTACCGGCCACCCCTGCTGCGGGAGTGAAGTACAGGCTACCCTCGTACTGGTACAGCACGAGCAGATTGCCCGTGGGCAGGGAACTTCTGATGTCCAGAGGCCGGTCTAGCCATCCATTTGTTGCCAGATCAGAGCCCCCGTGGTTGATCTCAGGAATCCAAGCTGGCTGTCACACACACGTGACCATAGAGGTGACAGCGGGGGAGGGGGGACTGCGGGGGGGAGGAGGGAAAGCCTGAGTCCCTGCAGGACTGTCCGGAATGCGCTCTCCTCCCCCGTCTCAGCCCAGTCTCAGCCCAGGCATAGTAGAGCCGCCTCCGCCTTCAACCTGCAGACACAGGACCTTGTTAAATGCAGATTCTGCTACAACATGGATGAGCCTTGAAGAGGTGATGCTGGGTGTCACCAAAGGACAGACACTGTATGATTCCTCTCTCTGGGGTCCCTGAGTGGTCAAATTCATCAAGACAGAAGGTGAACGGCATTTGCCAGGAACTGGGGAGGTGGAGATGGGTAGTCATTGTTTAATGGGGCCAGAGTCAGTTTTGCAAGATAAAACGGGTTCTGGAGAGGATGGTGGTTGACGGTTACACAGCAGTGTGAAAGTGCTTAATGTCACTGAACTGTACTCTTAAAAATGGCTAAGAGGGTAAATTTAATTTAATTAATTTTTTTTAGGCCACGCGGTGCGGCTTGAGGGACCTTAGTTCCCCGACCAGGGACTGAACCCACGCCCCCTTGCAGTGGAAGCCCCGTGTCCTAACCACTGGACCACCAGAGAAGTCCCCAGAAGGTAAATTTTAGATGTGCATTCTTACCACAATGAAAAATTCTTTAAAAAAATGCAGATTCTGATTCAGCCTTTCAGGAGTGGGGCCTGAGATTCTGCATTTCTATACAACTCCTACGGGAGGCCAGTGCCATGGGACCTCACTTAGAGCAAAAAGCTGCTGCACAGCTGAGCCAGGTGCCTTGAGGTCCTTTTTAACAGTCCCAGCACCTGCTTTGCATTAAAGCTATAGGAACGGCTTGAGTGAAATGGAATTGGACTCTAAGCCCTTTGAGAGCTCTGGCCTCCTCATTCGACACTCAGAGAAGCGGCCAAGAAAGCTTCCATCGCAACAGACACAATCCCAGCAAAATACTTCTAGAGCCAGAATTATTATCTGTTCCTCTAGGGCTGGCCGACTCACTAGGAAATTAACTTCAGCCTGCGAGCTCATCTGGTCCTTTACTAGGGGGTTCTTCTAGCGGGTCTGAGCCTGCAACTTTCCTCCGGCTAGCCCACCAACACAGGGACCACCCCTGGGATGTTCACTGCTTATCTCCCTAGCACAGTAACTAGTGCATAACAGATGTTCAATAAACACGTGTTGAATGAAAATAGCTAACACATAGATCATGCTTATAAAGCAGTGTTCTGAGAATTTTATACGGTAGATGGTATTTTCCAAAGAAGGCCATAAAATGTCTCCCATCCTACATGTTCTTCTTCTTCTTCTTTTTTTTGATATTCATTTATTTATTTGGCTGCGTTGGATCTTAGTTGCGGCACGCGGGAACTTTTGTTGCGGCGTGTGGGCTTCTCTCTGTAGTTGTGGCGCGCGGGCTCTAGAGCACGTGGGCTTAGTTGCCCCGCAGCATGTGGGATCTTAGTTCCTGGACCAGGAGTCGAACCCATGTCCCCTGCACTGGAAGGCGGATTCTTAACCACTGGACCACCAGGGAAGTCCTTACATATACTTCTTATAATTGACCTGGATGTTCTTCCCATGGAGGAGTGGGGTTTATGTCCCCTCTCCTGGAACCTGGGTGGACTCAGTATGGATCAAATGGACATTTGAAGTCATAAGTCAAGAACTGTTTGCATAAGTTTTCCAATGCTGTATCTTTGAATTTAATTTTTTATTATTTTCTTGGCCATGCTGGGTGGCTTGTAGGCTCTCAGTTCCCCTACCAGGGATCAAACCCGGGCCCGGTGAGTGAAAGTGCCGAGTCCCAACCACAGGACTGCCAGGGTATTCCCTTGAATGCTGTATCTTTGGAGAAAAGATCTTTCTAGAATTGGAGCGGACCTTCTTCCTGTGTTAGCCAACGATTGCCACAAAAGGGCTGGATAATAAACCATCAGTAGGCTTGCAATACTTTACTCTCAGGGATCTGTGGTTTGCTGGGGGGTGGGGGTTGGACCAGGTTGTACTCAGCTGGGGGGGGGGTGGGAGGTGGTCTGGTTTGGCCGCACATGTCTGCCATCCTTTTCTAGAACCGACGGGCTCCCCTAGGTCTGTTCTCAGGCAATGGCAAAGGCTCAAGAGAGCCTGCCAAACCCACCAATGCTTTCCAAACCTCCCCAGCATCTCACTTGCTTGTATCCCAGTGGCCAAAATAGACCTCACAGCTGAAACCACAGTCAAGGGAGGGGAGGAGAGTGAATATTTTTAACAATAGCCACACCTTTTCCAGTGTTAGCAACATATTTAGACGTGTTTAGAGGTCTTACAAATATGTGGTGGCCATGTCCTCATTCCATTCAATACCCTGAACACATTATTTTCAGAGGCTTCCTGGTACCCCGTCCTATAAATGCATCCCAATGTATTTCATCGCTCCCCAGTGGTTGAATATTTAGATTGTTTCCTTTTATTGCTGCTGTAATTAATATATGACAACATCCATGCCCATGAATCTTGGTTCACATTTCTGGATAATTTTCTCAGGATAAAGTTCTTGAAGTGGAATTTCTCATCAAACGGACTCAATTTTAAGTCTGTGGACAGAAGCTTAATGGCAGAGAGCTTTTTTCAAACTCCCTCCTGGAAAGATTACACACAGACTGGTCTCTGTAAGTGGAAGCTCACTTACAAATTAAATTCTTTGTTGTAAAACATGGGAGCCTCAAGTGAGTTTGGGTGGCATAAGCCAATTTTGCCTAAGACTGGTCACCCACGAAAATGGGAAATTTAAGTTTTACTGGGGAGAGAAATCCTATGCTGAGATTCACAGTCAGAATGGACACGTATTTATTTTGCAAAACACCATTGGAGGAGTACAGAAGAACAAAAACATGCTTTCTGTGAGAAGCATTTCTTCTTTGTTATAGAATCCAGTTGCTAAACCACACTTGGTGACCAAGTCGTATTACATTTTTTTAAATTGAATTAAAGCTCTCGGCCCCCACTCTTAAGGTTGGTGAGAAGTCCAAACCAGTCATTTTGATAGGACACACACACACACACACACACACACACACACACACACACACACACAGAACTGAAACCTTGCAACCCAGATTGGGACTTAAACCCACGGTCTTTCAACTGAGATCACACACCTCATCACAGGACCTAATGAAGCTCAGGTTCTTGATGTCTCATTGCAGAAAAGTGAGAGACAAAGTGATAGGTAAGAAGTAGATTTATTTAGAGAGAAACACACTCCATAGACAGAGTGTGGGCCATCTCAGAAGTCAAGAGGCCCCAGGGTACAGGGTGGTTACTTTTCATGGGCTGGGTAATTTCCTTCTTTCTTTTTTTTTTTTTTTACGTCCTAAATTTTATTTATTTATTTATTATTCATTTATTTACATAGCAGGTTCTTATTAGTTCTCTATTTTATACATATTAGTGTATATATGTCAATCCCAATCTCCCAATTCATCCCACCATCCCACCCCAACTTTCCCCCCTTGGTGTCCATACGTTTGTTCTCTACACCTGTGTCTCTATTTCTGCCCTGCAAACCGGTTCATCTGTACCATTTTTCTAGGTTCCACATATATGCGTTAATATACGATATTTGTCTTTCTCTTTCTGACTTACTTCACTCTGTATGACAGTCTCTAGATCCATCCACGTCTCTACAAATGACACAATTTCATTCCTTTTTAAGGCTGAATAATATTCCATTGTATATATGTACCACTTCTTCTTTGTCCATTCATCTGTTGATAGGCATTTAGGTTGCTTCCATGACCTGGCTGTTATAAATAGTGCTGCAATGAACATTGGGGTGCATGTGTCTTTTTGAATTATGTTTTTCTTAGGGTATATGCCCAAGAGTGGGATTGCTGGGTCATATGGTAATTCTATATTTAGTGTTTTAAGGAACCTCCATACTGTTTTAAACAGTGGCTGTATCAATTCACATTCCCACCAACAGTGCAAGAGGGTTCCCTTTTCTCCATGCCTTCTCCAGCATTCGTTGTTTGCAGATTTTCTGATGAAGCCCATTCTAACCAGTGTTAGGTGATACCTTATTGTAGGTTTGATTTACATTTCTCTAATAATTAGTTGAGCAGCTTTTCATGTGCCTCTTGGCCATTTGCATGTCTTCTTTGGATAAATGTCTATTTAGGTCTTCTGCCCATTTTTTGATTGGGTTGTTTGGTTTTTTAATATTGAGCTTCATGAGCTGTTTATACATTTTGGAGATTAATCCTTTTTCCGTTGACTCATTTGCAAATATTTTCTCCCATTCTGAGGGTTGTCTTTTTGTCTTGTTTATAGTTTCCTTTGTTGTGCAAAAGCTTTAAAGTTTCAGTAGGTCCCATTTGTTTATCTTTGTTTTTATTTCCATTACTCTAGGAGGTGGGTCAAAAAAGATCTTGTTGTGATTTAAGTCAAAGAGTGTTCTTCCTATGTTTTCCTATAGTGTCCAGTCTTACATTTAGATCTTTAATCCATTTTGAGTTTATTTTTGTGTATGGTGTTAGGGAGTGTTCTAATTTCATTCTTTTACATGTAGCTGTCCAGTTTTCCCAGCGCCACTTATTGAAGAGATTGTCTTTTCTCCATTGTATATTCTTGCCTCCTTTGTCATAGATTAGTTGACCACAGGTGCATGGGTTTATCTCTGGGCTTTCTATCCTGTTCCATTGATCTATATTTCTGTTTTTGTGTCAGTACCATATTGTCCTGATGTCTGTAGCTTTGTAGTATAGTTTGAAGTCAGGGAGTATGATTCCTCTACCTCCGTTTTCTCCCTCAAGACTGCTTTGGCTATTCGGAGTCTTTTGTGTCTCCATACAAATTTTAACACTTTTTGTTCTAGTCTGTAAAAAATGCCATTGGTAATTTGATAGGGATTGCATTGAATCTGTAGATTGCTTTGGATGGTATAGTCATTTTCACAATATTGATTCTTCCAATCCAAGAACGTGGTATATCTCTCCATCTGTTTGTGTCATCTTTGATTTCTTTCATCAGTGTCTTATAGTTTTCTGCATACAGGTCTTTTACCTCCTTAGGTAGGCTTATTCCTAGGTATTTTATTCTTTTTGTTGCAATGGTGAATGGGATTGTTTTCTTAATTTCTCTTTCTGATCTTTTGTTGTTAGTGTATAGAAATGCAAGAGATTTCTGTGCATTAATTTTGTATCCTGCTACTTTATCAAATTCATTGATTAGCTCTAGTAGTTTTCTGGTAGCATCTTTAGGATTCTCTATGTATAGTATCATGTCATATGCAAAGAGTGACAGCTTTACTTCTTCTTTTCCAATTTGGATTCCTTTTATTTCCTTTTCTTCTCTGATTGCTGTGGCTAAAACTTCCAAAACTATGTTGAATAAGAGTGGTGAGAGTGAGCAACCTTGTCTTGTTCCTGATCTTAGTGGAAACGCTTTCAGTTTTTCACCATTGAGGACGATGGTGGCTGTGGGTTTGTCATATATGGCCTTTATTATTGAGGAAATTTCCCTCTATGCCTACTTTCTGCAGGGTTTTTATCATAACTGGGTGTTGAATTTTGTCAAAAGCTTTCTCTGCATCTATTGAGATGATCATATGGTTTTTCCCCTTCAATTTGTTAATATGGTGTATCATGTTGATTGATTTGCGTATATTGAAGAATCCTTGCATTCCTGGAATAAACCCCACTTGATCATGGTGTATGATCCGTTTAATGTGCTGTTGGATTCTGTTTGTTAGTATTTTGTTGAGCATTTTTGCATCTACGTTCATCAGTGATATTGGCCTGTAGTTTTCTTTCTTTGTGACATCCTTGTCTGGTTTTGGTATCAGGGTGATGGTGGCCTCGTAGAATGAGCTGGGGAGTGTTCCGCCCTCTGCTATATTTTGGAAGAGTTTGAGAAGGATAGGTGGTAGCTCTTCTCTAAATGTTTGATAGAATTCACCTGTGAAGCCATCTGGTCCTGGGCTTTTGCTTGTTGGAAGATTTTTAATCACAGTTTCAATTTCAGTGCTTGTGATTGGTCTATTCATATTTTCTATTTCTTCCTGATTCAGTCTTGGCAGGTTGTGCCTTTCTAAGAATTTGTCCATTTCTTCCAGGTTGTCCATTTTATTGGCATAGAGTTGCTTGTAGTAATCTCTCATGATCTTTTGTCTTTCTGCAGTGTCAGTTGTTACTTCTCCTGTTTCATTTCTAATTCTATTGATTTCAGTCTTCTCCCTTTTTTTCTTGATGAGGCTGGCTAATGGTTTATCAATTTTGTTTATCAATTTTGTTTATCCTTTCAAAGAACCAGCTTTTAGTTTTATTGATCTTTGCTATCGTTTCCTTCATTTCTTTTTCATTTATTTCTGATCTGATTTTTATGATTTCTTTCCTTCTGCTAACTTTGGGGTTTTTTTGTTCTTCTTTCTCTAATTGCTTTAGGTGCAAGGTTAGGTTGTTTATTCGAGATGTTTCCTGTTTCTTAAGGTAGGATTGTATTGCTATAAACTTCCCTCTTAGAACTGCTTTTGCTGCATCCCATAGGTTTTGGGTCGTCGTGTCTCCATTGTCATTTGTTTCTAGCTATTTTTTGATTTCCTCTTTGATTTCTTCAGTGATCACTTCGTTATTAAGTAGTGTATTGTTCAGCCTCCATGTGTTTGTATTTTTTACAGATCTTTTCCTGTAATTGATATCTAGTCTCATAGCGTTGTGGTCGGAAAAGATACTTGATACAATTTCAGTTTTCTTAAATTTACCAGGGCTTGATTTGTGACCCAAGATATGATCGATCCTGGAGAATGTTCCATGAGCACTTGAGAAAAATGTGTATTCTGTTGTTTTTGGATGGAATGGCCTATAAATATCAATTAAGTCCATCTTGTTTAATGTATCATTTAAAGCTTGTGTTTCCTTATTTATTTTCATTTTGGATGATCTGTCCATTGGTGAAAGTGGAGTGTTAAAGTCCCCTACTATGAATGTGTTACTGTCAATTTCCCCTTTTATGGCTGTTAGTATTTGCCTTATGTATTGAGGTGCTCTTATGTTGGGTGCATAAATATTTACAATTGTTATATCTTCTTCTTGGATCGATTCCTTGATCATTATGTAGTGTCCTTCTTTGTCTCTTCTAATAGTCTTTATTTTAAAGTCTATTTTGTCTGATATGAGAATTGCTACTCCAGCTTTCTTTTGGTTTCCATTTGCATGAAATACCTTTTTCCATTCCCTTACTTTCAGTCTGTATGTGTCTCTAGGTCTGAAGTGGGTCTCTTGTAGACAGCAAATATATGCGTCTTGTTTTTGTATCCATTCAGCCAATCTGTGTCTTTTGGTGGGAGCATTTAGTCCATCTACATTTAAGGTAATTATCGATATGTATGTTCCCATTCCCATTTTCTTAATTGTTTTGGGATCGTTATTGTAGGTCTTTTCCTTCTTTTTTGTTTCTTGCCTAGAGAAGTTCCTTTAGCAGTTGTTGTAGAGCTGGTTTGGTGGTGCTGAAGTCTCTCAGCTTTTGCTTGTCTGTAAAGATTTTAATTTCTCCATCAAATCTGAATGAGATCCTTGCTGGGTAGAGTAATCTTGGTTGCAGGTTTTTCTCCTTCAACACTTTCAATATGTCCTGCCACTCCCTTCTGGCTTGCAGAGTTTCTGCTGAAAGATCAGCTGTTAACCTTATGGGGATTCCCTTGTGTGTTATTTGTTGTTTTTCCCTTGCTGCTTTTAATATGCTTTCTTTGTATTTAATTTTTGACAGTTTGATTAATATGTGTCTTGGCGTATTTCTCCTTGGATTTATCCTGTATGGGACTCTCTGTGCTTCCTGGACTTGATTAACTATTTCCTTTCCCATATTAGGGGAGTTTTCAACTATAATCTCTTCAAATATTTTCTCAGTCCCTTTCTTTTTCTCTTCTTCTTCTGGAACCCCTATAATTCGAATGTTGGTGCGTTTAATGTTGTCCCAGAGGTCTCTGAGATTGTCCTCAGTTCTTTTCATTCTTTTTTCTTTATTCTGCTCTGCATTAGTTATTTCCACTATTTTATCTTCCAGGTCACTTTTCCGTTCTTCTGCCTCAGTTATTCTGCTATTGATCCCATCTAGAGTATTTTTCATTTCATTTATTGTGTTGTTCATCATTGTTTGTTTCATCTTTAGTTCTTCTAGGTCCTTGTTAACTGTTTCTTGCATTTTGTCTATTCTATTTCCAAGATTTTGGATCATCTTTACTATCATTATTCTGCATTCTTTTCCAGGTAGACTGCCTATTTCCTCTTCATTTGTTAGGTCTGGTGGGTTTTTATCTTGCTCCTTCCTCTGCTGTGTGTTTTTCTGTCTTTTCATTTTGCTTATCTTACTGTGTTTGGGGTCTCCTTTTTGCAGGCTGAAGGTTCGTAGTTCCTGTTGTTTTTGGTGTCTGTCCCCAGTGGCTAAGGTTGGTTCAGTGGGTTGTGTAGGCTTCCTGGTGGAGGGTACTAGTGCCTGTTCTGGTGGATGAGGCTGGATCTTGTCTTTCTGGTGGGCAGGTCCACGTCTGGTGGTGTGTTTTGGGGTGTCTGTACACTTATTATGATTTTAGGCAGCCTCTCTGCTAATGGGTGGGGTTGTGTTCCTGTTTTGCTAGTTGTTTGGCATAGGATGTCCAGCACTGTAGCTTGCTGGTCGTTGAGTGAAGCTGGGTGCTGGCGTTGAGATGGAGATCTCTGGGAGATTTTCGCCGTTTGATATTATGTGCAGCTGGGAGGCCTCTTGTGGACCAGTGTCCTGAAGTTGGCTCTCCCACCTCAGAGGCACAGCACTAACTCCTGGCTGCAGCACCAAGAGCCTTTCATCCACACAGCTCCTTAATTTGGGATGATTCGGTGTCTATTCATGTATTCCACAAATGCAGGGTACATCAAGTTGATTGTGGAGCTTTAATCCGCTGCTTCTGAGGCTGCTGGGAGAGATTTCCCTTTCTCTTCTTTGTTCTCACAGCTCCAGGGGCTCAGCTTTGGATTTGGCCCCGCCTGTGCGTGTAGGTCGCCGGGGGGCGTCTCTTCTTTGCTCAGACAGGACGGGGTTAAACGAGAGGCTGATTCGGAGGCTCTGGCTCACTCAGGCCGGGGGTAGGGAGGGTCACGGAGTGCGGGGTGGGCCTGCGGCGGCAGAGCCCGCCGTGACGTTGCCAGCCTGAGGCGCGCCGTGCGTTCTCCTGTGGAAGTTGTCTCTGGATCCCGGCACCCTGGCAGTGGCGGGCTGCACAGGCTCCGGAAGAGGGGTGTAGATAGTGACCTGAGTTCCCATACAGGCACTTGGTGGCGGCAGCAGCGGCCTTAGCGTCTCATGTCTGTCTCTGGGGTCCGCACTTTTAGCCGCAGCTCGCGCCCATCTCTGGAGCTCCTTTAAGCAGCGCTCTTAATCCCCTCTCCTTGCGCACCAGGAAATAAAGAGGGAAGAAAAAGTCTCTTGCCTCTTCGGCAGGTCCAGACTTTTCCCCAGACTCCCTCCCGGCTAGCCGTGGCGCACTATCCCCCTGCAGGCTGTGTTCACGCCGCCAACCCCAGTCCTCTCCCGGCGCTCCGACCGAAGCCCGAGCCTCAGCTCCCAGCCCCGCCCGCCCCGGCAGGTGAGCAGAGAAGCCTCTCGGGCTGGTGAGTGCCGGTCGGCCCTGATCCTCTGCGCTGGAATCTCTCCGCTTTGCCCTCCGCACCCCTGTTGCTGCGCTCTCCTCCGTGGCCCCGAAGCTCCCCCACTCCGCCACCCGTAGTCTCCGCCCGCGAAGGGGCTTCCTAGTGTGTGGACACTTTTCCTCCTTCACAGCTCCCTCCCGCTGGTGCAGGACCCGTCCTTATCCTTTTGTCTCTGTTTATTTTTTTCTTTTGCCCTAACCAGGTACGTGGGGGGTTTCTTGCCTTTTGGGAAGTCTGAGGTCTTCTGCCAGCGTTCAGTAGGTGTTCTGTAGGAGTTGTTCCACGTGTAGATGTATTTCTGGTGTATCTGTGGGGAGGAAGGTGATCTCCGCGTCTTACTCTTCCGCCATCTTCCCGGAAGTCTCTCCTTTTTCATTTCTAATTTTATTGATTTGAGTCCTCTCTCTCTTTTTCTTGATGAGTCTGGCTAAAGGTTTATCAATCTTGTTTAACTTCTCAAAGGCCCAGCTTTTAGCTTTATTGATCTTTGCTCTTGTTTTCTTTGTTTCTATATCATTTATTTCTGCTCTGATCTTTATGATTTCTTTCCTTCTACTAACTTCGGGTTTTGTTTGTTCTTCTTTCTCTAGTTCCTTTGGGTGTAAGGTTAGATTATTTATTTGAGATATTTCTTGTTTCTTGAGGTAGGCTTGTATTGCTATAAACTTCCCTCTTAGAACTGCTTTTGCTGCATCCCATAGGTTTTGGGTTGTCGTGTTTTCATTGTCACTTGTCTCTAGGTATTTTTTGATTTCCTCTTTGATTTCTTCAGTGATCTCTTGGTTATTTAGTAATGTACCGTTTACCCTCCATATGTTTGTGTTTTTTACGTTTTTTTCCTTGTAATTGTTTTCTAATCTCATAGCATTGTGTTCGGAAAAGACATTCGATATGATTTCAGTTTTCTTAAATTTACCGAGGCTTGATTTGTGACCCAAGATGTGATCCATCCTGGAGAATGTTCCATGTGCACTTGAGAAGAGAGTGTAATCTGCTGTTTTGGATGGAATGTCCTATAAATATCAATTAAATCTATCTGGTCTGTTGTGTCATTTAAAGCTTTTATTTCCTTATTAATTTTCTGTTTTGAGGATCTGTCCATTGGTGTAAGTGAGGTGTTAAAGTCCCCCACTATTATTGTGTTACTGTTGATTTTCTCTTTTATAGCTGTTAGCATTTGCCTTATGTATTGAGGTGCTCCTATGTTGGGTGCATATATATTTATAATTGTTACATCTTCTTCTTGGATTGATCCCTTGATCATTATGTAGTGTCCTTCCTTGTCTCTTGTAACATTCTTTATTTTAAAGTCTATTTTATCTGATATGAGTATTGCTACTCCAGCTTTCTTTAGATTTCCATTTGCATGGAATGAATTTTTCCATCCCCTCACTTTCAGTCTGTGTGTGTCCCTAGGTCTGAAGTGGGTCCCTTGTAGACAGCATATAGATGGGTGTTGTTTTGTGTCCATTCAACGAGCCTGTGTCTTTTGGTTGGAGCATTTAATCCATTCACATTTAAGGTAATTATCGATATGTATGTTCCTATTACCATTTTATTAATTAATTTGGGTTTGTTTTGGTAGGTCCTTTTCTTCTCTTTTATTTCCCACTTAGAGAAGTTCCTTTAGCATTTGTTGTAGAGCTGGTTTGGTGGTGCTGAATACTGTTAGCTTTTGCTTGTCTGTAAAGCTTTTGATTTGTCTGTTGAATCTGAATGAGATCCTTGTCAGGTAGAGTAATCTTGTTTGTAGTTTCTTCCCTTTCATCACTTTAAATATATCATGCCACTCCCTTCTGACTTGTAGAGTTTCTACTGAGAAATCAGCTGTTAACCTTATGGGAGTTCCGTGTATGTTATTTGTCATTTTTCCCTTGTTGCTTTTAATAATTTTTCTTTGTCTTTGATTTTTTTCAGTTTGATTACTACATGTCTTGGCATGTTTCTCCTTGGGTTTATGCTGCCTGGGACTCTCTGTGCCCCCTGGACTTGGGTGGCTATTTCCTTTCCCATGTTAGGGAAGTTTTTTTTTTTTTTTGCAGTACACGGGCCTCTCACTGTTGTGGCCTCTCCCGTTGTGGAGCACAGGCTCCGGACGCGCAGGCTCAGCGGCCATGGCTCACAGGCCCAGCCACTCCGCGGCATGTGGGATCTTCCCGGACCGGTGCACGAACCCATGTCCCCTGCATCAGCAGGCGGACTCTCAACCACTGCGCCTTCAGGGAAGTCCTCATGTTAGGGAAGTTTTTGACTATAATCTCTTCAAATATTTTCTCAGGTCCTTTCTCTCTCTCTTCTCCTTCTGGGACCCCTATATTGCGAATGTTGGTGCATTTAATATTGTCTCAGAGGTCTCTTAGTCTGTCTTCCTTTCTTTTTTTTTTTCTTTAATCTGTTCCACAGCAGTGAATTCCACCATTTTGTCTTCCAGGTCACTTATCCGTTCTTCTGCCTCAGTTATTCTGCTATTGATTCCTTCTAGTGTATTTTTCATTTCAGTTATTGTATTGTTCATCTCTGTTTGTCTGTTCTTTAATTCTTCTAGGTGTTTGATCTTTAATTCTTCTAGGTCTTTGTTAAACATTTCTTGCATCTTCTCGATCTTTGCCTCCATTCTTTTTCCAAGGTCCTGGATCATCTTCACTATCATTCTTCTGAATTCTTTTTCTGGAAGGTTGCCTATCTCCACTCCAGTTAGTTGTTTTTCTGGGGTTTTATCTTGTTCCTTCATCTGGTACCTAGTCCTCTGCATTTCCAGAACAGCCTCCTGTCTCAGAAGAGCCACAGGGGGAGGTATTCTATAGACTATGACTGGAGTTGTAATGCAGGGTGACAGCCTCTACTCCCACTTAGTTATAAAAGAACTGTGGGCCTTACGCTAGGCAGGAAAGTGGAGGTGAGAGAGAAGGGAAGGGGGCAGGACACAACCTTTAAAAGAATGACATAGCCTTTGAGGAAATGACGTAAACTGGTTAGAACCAACTCGGCTCAAGGTGGTGGAAGATTCAACTTCCAGTGGATGTTGAGCCTCAGTACGTGCTCACTGTAATACATTAGCATCTGAATGACACACTCACAGGTGCCATAACAGTTCCAAGACCAACCATGAAAGGACAAAAAGTGGGCAGTAACCCAATTCCTGGAAATCCCCATCGCTTCCCCCAAATAGTTGGAATAATCCTCCCTCTCCTTAGCCTATGAAATTAACCAGTCCATAAAAACTAACCACCCTGTACCCTGGGGTCTCTCCCCTTCTGTGATGGCCCACACTTTGTCTGAGGAGTATGTCTCTCCCTGAATAAATCTGCTTTCACTCTACTTTGGCTCACTCTCGAGTGCCTTCCTGGGAGAGGCCAAGGACCCTCACCTGATGGCCATCCCAGGGACTCACCTGAGATCAGGGATGTGACCATCCTCTCACGCCATTTATTTCTGCAACGGAAGTATGCCGGCTTCGGTTGATGTGATTCCTGATGCGTTTGCTTGCCCATGTTCATTTGAAGGTGGGTATCTCTTGAGGCAGATCTCTCCAGGCTCTCCAGGCCCAGCTCAGCTGTGGGGATTTTTGCTGACACTCTCAAGGTGAAATCATTTACAGCCCAGTCCTCACAGGCACCCACCTGGCCATCTGTGTCCCTGGTCCTGCCCCCTCAGGAAGGAATGTTAGAATAGACCCAGGTTCTAAGGCCTATAAAGCCGCCATACTCTCTTCCGCTCTTGAAGCTCACAGCCACCATCTCCTTTCCCTGACATACTTCCGATTAATCCCCTTGGTGGGCCTAAGCCGGGGTTGAAAACTCAGACTCTCACAAGAGCTGGCAGGTACCTGAATGAAAGATGCAGGTGGTATTGTTCCTCCCAAACTGGATTTGTCTCTTGGTGGGTGTTGAGCCGAAAGATACAACCAAGCCGAGGATTGGGAGAAGGAAGGAGTTATTATTACTTGCAGCAAGTAAGGAGGACACTGGGGATCTTTCCCAAAGCAGTGTCTCAAGGAACAACAAAATTGGGGGAGTTTTAAGCTCAGGGTACATGCCTATTCATGAAGGGCCTTGAGCAGAGGAGAATTCAGCATCGAATTGGTCAACAGAGTCCAAGCTTTAGTTGATTGAAGTCAAGAGGGTCAACATTATCACTCCATCCTCCACCCTTGTGGGGGCCTTAGTTCCTGCAGGACTCAAAGATATATTATTATGTATATCCCTTGAGGAGGAACTAAGACTCTGTTTTTATGCACTATTGTCTGACTGCCTTTTCTGCATTCCTTTGTTCCCTTAAGATCATTAATTACTGAGACCTGCTCAAGGGTAAGCAGCACGGCCAGGCTTAGATCACAAAGTGGCTTAGACTGAAATGGCTTCTTTTATGTCAAGGAAGCCGGTGCCTGGTTCTCTTTCTCTGGGGACCCCCTAACCTATCTCCTTACAGAATAAGACCTTAGGGAGTGGTGGCGATTGTGGTGAAGTGGAAAGTACATGACCTGTCTAAAGGGGATCAGCGTGATCTTGCCAGTTTTTGCCACGTGAATATAGGGGCCCAGAGATGCTCCATCTTTGAGTTTTCCAAGAGAACCAAGAAATTTAGATTTTCATAGGAAAGCTCCCACTTTTTGAACGTTGCAATGAATATTTAAAATTCATATCAAATGCTTCGAGGCCAAATAAAGGATTTCCCGGGCCTCCAGTTTTAACTTGTGGCCTACACCTCAGAAAACAAAGGGGGAGGCCACCTCACCAGGCAGCTTCCCTTTTCCCACAGAAAACACACAAAAAGGCTGTTAAGTCTCCCCAGGGCCCAGGGAAGTCAGACTTCCAGGCACAAAGCCCTGTTACCTTCTCTCGGGGGAGAGACACAGAAAGAGGTGGGGAAATGCTTGTCATTCTTTTTGCGGGCGACGAGGAGAAACGAATCCTTTCTCAGCCAGCATGGTTAATGGAGCACGTTCCAGGCTTGAGAGTTTGGTTGGCTATTAGTTGGAGAGTCAGACATAAATAACTATGTAT
This sequence comes from Lagenorhynchus albirostris, assembly GCF_949774975.1. NCBI lineage: Eukaryota > Metazoa > Chordata > Mammalia > Artiodactyla > Delphinidae > Lagenorhynchus > Lagenorhynchus albirostris. The sequence goes on from NC_083099.1 coordinate 4,073,012, forward strand.
AATAATTACTTAGTCCATTCAGACAGACCCAGAGCAGGAGCCCTCCAGGCCAAGGCGTGAGCATGCAAATGCCCCAAGGTGGGGCTGCTGGTGGAGGGTCTCCGATGCAGCTGGACGGGGCAGGAGCTGGTACAGCCAGGTTGACCTAAGTGTTAGGCTAAGACACGTTTGTGTTTTATTTTGTTTTTGATATCCAGAATATATTTTTATTTATTTATTTCATTAAAAAATTTTAAAAAATTTTGATATTGGAGTGTAGTTGATTCACAATGTTGTGTTAGTTTCAGGTGTACAGCAAAGTGAATCAATTATACACATACATGTACCCACTGTTTTTTAGATTCTTTTCCCATACAGGTCATTACAGGATATTGAGCAGAGTTCCCTGTGCTCTACAGCAGGTCCTTGTTAGTTATCTAGGGCTGCAGTTCTGAGAGCCGTTCTGCAGATCAGTGCCTGTGTCAGGGCGGATTAGGAGGCAGGAAGGGGATGGGAGTGGGAAGACCGGTTCACAAGCTGTGGAAACGGGCCAGGTACAAGAGAAGGGCTGATGCGGGTGTGGGTAGGGAGAAAGGAAGGGGCCATCATGGGCGCTGTTACACAAGAGGAATTGGCAGGAAGTGAGGCACCAGGGAGGGGAAGCAATCAAGATCACAATCGGGCGGCTTCGTTCTCCCTTCCTCTCCTAGGTCCCTCAGGACCGTGAAGGGTGGAAAGTGACAGTTTCAAAGGAAGAGGTTTGTACATGTCCGTGCTCATCATCACCAAAGCAGATAGACTAAAGCTTGTCTCTCCGTCGCAAACCGTGCAGTTCTGACGTGCACTGCTGCTTACATGTTGACATCTCAGACGTCAGGATACATCGAATAACCCGTGGCATGCCAGAGTTTAATTGATGCATATTATGGGCTAAATTACGACCCACGCAATTATTATGTTGAAGCCCTAGCCCCCAGCACCTCAGAATGTGCCTGTATTTGTATTGCCAGGGGGAGGGGGTTGGGGGAGGGATGGACTGGGAGTTTGGGATTAGCACATGTAAACTATTATATATAGAATGGAAAAACAACAAGGTCCTACTGTAGAGCACAGGGAGCTATATTCCATATCCTGAGATAAACCATAATGGAAAAGAATATGAAAAAGAATATATATATATGTGTATAACTGAGTCACTTTGCCGTATAGTAGAAGTTAACACAACATGGTAAGTCAACTACACTTCAATTAAAAAAAAACGTGTCTGGATTTGTAGATAGGGTCTTTAAAGAAGTAACAAAGTTAAAATAAAGCCTTCAGGGTGGGTGGGTCCTACTCCAATATGATTGGTGCCCTTAAAACAAGAGGAGGTTAGGACATGGTCACACAGGAAGGCCAGAGCTTGTGAAGACGCAGGGAGAAGATAGCCGTCTACAACCAAGGAGAGAGGGCTCCAGAAGTAACCAGCCCAACTGACACCTTGATCTTGAGCTTCCAGCCTCAAGACTGTGACACAGTAAAATCTCTGTTGTTTAAACCACCCGGCCTGTAGTTCTTGGTTATGGCAGCCCCCGCAGACGAATGCAGTGGGTTTTTTCTTTACTAATGGTACATGACATAATGGTGTATCTTAGAGTGGATGCGATCTAAGCATCTTTGAGTCTATGAATTAGTGCACTTCATCATTTTCCCTTTTCTTACTTATTGTCCTTATTCATATAAGCAGAACTCTGATTAAGGTCACTATACAATTTATCATCCAAACTGGGATAATTTTAAAAGTGAAAAGGGAGCTTCTATTAATAATGACTCCAGGGACTTCCCTGGCAGTCCAGCGGTTAAAACTCTGGGCTTCCGCTGCAGGGGACACGGGTTCAATCCCTGGTTGGGGAACTAAGATCCCACATGCTATGCCACGCTGCCAAAAAAAAAAAAAAAGACTTGTGGACAACAGGGGTAACCTGGCATGGTCCCTGGCAAGTTGGACACTTAGTCACCCTAACTCTGACACCCTGGAGGATCTTAGGAGAAAAGCGTGGCTTTTACCCCACATGTATCTCCTGCCTAAATGCCACGCCCCAGGCCACCACCTGTCCGAATGACAGCACAAATGATATCACCCACAGAAACCGAGAAGCCAGGAGTTTTTCAGTGACACAGATAACCCTGGATTCAGGGTGGGTCTTCTTTAAAAGGCCAGAAAAAAAATCTTGGTGGCATAATTGGATAAACTCCCTGAAGTCCCAATGTCTCAGGCACATCTTTCCCAACTGATCTGCTACAACTTGGGAAATTCCCACAGGGCTTCCTCTTTTGAGTTAATGCATCAGAGAGTCTTATAAAAACATGAAAGCAAGAATTACCCATGCAAAGTGACAACATATTCAGCTATTAAACCATGACTTCTATGGGCTAATCAGGGAAAACCACTGACTGAGCGCTAATCATCTGTTCTATATATGTTGTCTCTTTTAATTCTCACAATGAACCCAGTAGGGTAAATGATACTACTCCATTTTCCACATGACGAAACTAGAGCTCAGAGAGGTTAAGGGCCTGTCCAAGGCCACAAAACTGAGAGGTGGAGCTAGGATTCTCAAGCAGGTTCCTTGACTCTGATGCTGAGTCTTTTCTGTTCTGTTGTCTAGGTTCTTTCTTCCTTTCTTTTTCTTCTCTTCTTCCTTTTTAAAAATTTAATTATTTTTTTACTGAAGCATAGTTGATTTACAATGCTGTGTTAGTTTCAGGTATACAGCAAAGCAATTAAGTTATATACGTGTGTGTGTATACGTATAACTGAATATATATATATATAAAAATAATTATATATATATATTCTTTTTCAGATTCATTTCCCATATAGGTTATTACAGAATATTGAGTATAGTTCCCTGGGCTATACAGTAGGTCCTGTTGTTTATCTATTTTACATATAGTAGTGAGTGTATGTTAATCCCAAACTCCTAATTTATCCCTCCCCTACCCCTTCTCCTTCGGTAACCGTAAATTTGTCTTCTATGTTTGTGAGTCTGTTTCTGTTTTGTAAATAAGTACATATGTATCATTCTTTAGGCTTCACATATAAGTGATATCATATGATATTTGTCTTTCTCCATCTGACTTACTTCACTTAGTATGATAATCTGTAGGTCCATCCATGTTGCTGCAAATGACAGTATTTTCTTTCCTCTCTTCCTTAACTAAGTTTTATACGCTTACCCAGCTTGCAATATTTTTTGTGTTTATCAGATTTAGCATTTCATAACAAATAAGGGCTGGGAGGAGAAGCAGAGAACCAAATGAAATGGGCTGGATATGGGAGATGAGGGGACCTGATTCCTGGTTTTGCCAGATGCTGTGTTTCTAGTGCTGTGTTTCCTGGAAACTTGATACAATTCTATTATTTGGTATTGACTTGAAAAAGACAGGCAAATACCACCCACATTTCCTTTTGTTTTCAGAAGGCAAGTATTTTATAGCTAATGGTTTAAATGTTATTCGGGTTACAAGAGGCCAGGAAAAGGGCCTGCAGAGGATGAATCAGTCACTTTAACATAGCTTCAGCTTGTAAAACTGGACAGGATTGCTTATTTTTTTCTTCTATCAACGGTCTGGTGAAGTAATGTTTTTATTTGATTTAAGCAAAAAATCACTTTAACACATTTTCAAAATTACAGATGCTGATAATAAAATGCTAGGGTGGAAATCAAAATAGATATCTGGAAATCCAGAATAAGGGTGTTCTAGAGCAAAACACAGATTTTTCTACTTTTCAATAGCAAGGCAAATCTCTTATTATCCCACTTGCTATATCTGGAACAGAATCGCCAAATGCTTCTTATATACATTATTAGTTCCACACTTTCTAACTCACTTAGGTTTAAGACCCTTCACCTTATGTCCCGTGAAGAAATCTACATTTAAATTTCTAGCTCACGTGTCCTGAGCTTCGTTTGAAGAAAATACGTATTAAAAAAGCAGTTTCACTTTGTTCATTCTTCAGGGACCATATTGAAAGAGACAAGGTCAAGTTTTTAAATGGAGACAATGCAAACATTCTAGGTGTTAAAAAAAAAAAAAAGGTTTATTAATAACAGTTCCCCCTATAATGACCCCTTTGAGTTGTCTTTTCCTCCTGGAATTTAGAGCCCAGAGTTCTATTGCTTGATAGCAGCTTGGCGGAAACACTGGCCATTCCGCATCCACTTTCAGGCCCCTGGCATTCCCGTGTAAAATCCAGGGGTGACAGGTGTTCTAGCAAAGCTCAACCCTGCTGCTGGGGAGGGAGGGACGGAGGGAGGAAAGAAAGGAAGGAAGGAGGGAAGGAAAGAAGGAAGGAAAAGAGGAGGGGAGGAGGGAGGAAAGCAGGGAAATATCTTCTGGAAGAGTCTAACTCATTGTCATTTCTAATGACTAATGAAACCTGGAGAAGTAAAACCCACACCAGATTTGGCTGAAAGTCCAGGCCACTCTGAGTCACCTCGTGCTTGGCCACCAGCCCTTGGACCACCTGTGTCCACTCCCCTCCCCTAGCTTCCTGCTTCCCTTGGGGCACATCACTGCTCTTAAGCGCCTTCACCAGACAGTAGGCTGTGGGGAGTGAAACTCAATTCAATCATTTATTTCTTGGTGTTTCAGCAGCTCTTGAATCTCCCCGTGTAGGAGAGGCTAAAATTAATGGCCAGAATTAGTTATTTGGATTATCTTGGGTTTCCGCCGACAGAGTTGTTTATTAGCTGGGTGGTCTACTGAGAGTTGGATCTTAAGAAAGTTTCCCCATTTTATTTTATTTATTTATTAATTATTTTTTTGTGGTACGCGGGCCTCTCACTGTTGTGGCCTCTCCCGTTGCGGAGCACAGGCTCCGGACGCGCAGGCTCAGCGGCCGTGTCTCACGGGCCCAGCCGCTCTGCGGCATGTGGGATCCTCCCGGACCGGGGCACGAACCCGTGTCCCCTGCATCGGCAGGCGGACCCTCAACCACTGCGGCACCAGGGAAGCCCGAAAGTTTCCCCATTTTAAATGACTTGAGGGAAGTGGGATGGGGTCCAAATAAGAGAAATCTGGTGTAAGAATGGAAATGATAGGACAGGAATCAGGAATCGATGCTGGGACCTCCCAGGCAACTTCCACGGCAAGGAGATGGGTAATTGGACAACAATTCAGGGCGGAGTTGCACCAGATCTTGCAATGTTTACCTCCTCTGTCTTCATGTCTTGGCTCTGGTCTTTTCGCTATTGGTGGGTATCAGACAGAAGTGGGCGGTGAGGTCCTATGAGCCAGGCAAACACTTAAATTTAAGACTTTTGGGTTTTATAGCATTCTTTTCTCTCCAAAGAAAAGCAGTCTACCAAAATCTATCGGTTGAGTACTGGATTTTAGTGAAACTATAGTATTAACAGGGGATTCAGTTTCTCATTTTTGTAAAAAGACACGCTTCGCCTCTTGAACACCGCTGTTTCGTCAGGGTATGGGTGTGTGCGCTTAATTCTTATCAGTATTGTAGGTAAGGGCGGGTAATGTGTTCAAAGGTGGGACAAATTAAACCTTTCTTCTCTTCTCACTGTCAACTGAAAAAAATGCACAACGTACAAGCTGAGAATTATATTTTATTTGGTGGACTTTCTGAGGCCCGAAGCCCAGGAGACAGCCCCTCAGATCGCTCTGAGGCTCTGCTCCATAGAGGTGAGGCGGGGAGCCAGGATAGAGAGGAGTTTTTGCCACAAAAAACCAGGTAGTGGGAACATCAAAAGATTGCTGTTAATCAAAGAAAACCAGACATCTCAAGTTAAGGAAGTTAGCGCTTTTCTATGTATGGGAAGATGCAAGAGTCTGGGCTCACTGAAATCATTCCTCTGGTATGCACCCTAACTATCTAGGGCCAGCATCCTGTTTCTCTCCATCCTGAATCCCCTCCGGGTGCACTGCTGTTGGCCGCTGCAGGGGCTGCTGGCCTGATGGCTGTAACATCTTTTGTCCACACCACCCTCAATTTGCTGCTCCTGGAAACTTGAAGAAAAAACCCCAAAGACTAGGAATTTGGGTGAATGGAAAAGCAACAAGATTCTCCCATCTGGCTTTCTTCCCCTGCAGTTATCACCGTGGACGCTCACATCCAGGTTGCTGGGCCCAGGCTCAGAGAGGTGGTCCTCCCCACGATCTTTGCAATGAAGCCCCATGCTGACCACTTGAGAGGGAGGCTTCTGGCTTCTGGGGAAGGATGCACTTGGCTGCTCAGAGGGCTAGGGCTTCCCCAGTTTGGAGTGATGGGTGAGAAGTAGAGAGGGAGCTCTGGACCTGGGGCCTGATGAGACTGGACCGTGCTTGAAGGGAAGGGCGAGGGGTTGGGGGGAGGGCGGGCAAGGCCCTTTTCCCCTCATCTCCAGCTCCGGTTGTGGATAGAATCTCAGCCCATAACTCTGGTAGAAAATAAACACAACTTAATTTGTAAAACGCTCACTGATTTCTGATGTAAGTTCCCATTCTCCCTAGAGTGGGGGAAGCAGAACCTCAATCAGTTTTTGCCTTTCCTGGGGGCCATAGGCAGCCTGCAGTGCCGGGCATTGGTGGCGGGGGACGGCGGCTCTCAGGGGCCTCGGTCATCACTCACTCAGGTCACCCCAAGAGCACGTAACTGTACCCCGCTGGCCTGGGTCCTGTGCTGGGCGGGGCCTGGACCCGCTGTGTCTGTGCCTTCTCAGGGGACAGAAATCTCAGAGACAGGCTAGGGCAGCCACCTCTGAGAGTCTCACCGCCTTTGTGGGCTCCAGGGGAAGCAGGTGTCCCCGCTCTTGGGTTCCACAAACCTCTTTTGGGTTTTGCTGCCCATCTAGGGTCCCGCTGGGAAGCAGGGCATGTAGCTTCTCAGTCCAGCCTCACCCAGGTCTCTCCTCTTTCCAGCTCCAGGAATCCCCTTCCCTCAAGTATCAGTTCTAACGTTTTGCTCCTGCAAAGTGCAAGTGTGTGGTTGGCTGATGGAGTATAAGCGGGGAACAGACCTTTGCTTCCACTCTCCAGACACAGCCCTCCCCTGGGGCAAGGAGCTCCCAGCTGTGGGATAGGTGGGGGGAAGCTAGGACAAAGGAATGGGTAAAGATGACCATCTCAGAAAGGTTAATCTACTCCCACAGTGTTGAATATCACTCGTCTGATTCCTCTCTGCTGCAAGGGCTGGGCACCCAGGAAGCTGGGAAGGCGTCTTTACCTTTGCATCTATCTTTGGTGAATTTCAGGACAAAGTAAACCAGACCCACTAGGGTCTGGTACCTTATATGGGAAATCCTGAATCCCAGAGAGGTCCCTACTGTACCCCGATGCCTGAGGGGACAGGAGGGGAGGTCTGACAGCCCTGGGAGGTCTAGGGTGGAGGGAGGGAGCAGAGGGCCAGGCGCCCGCCACAGGTAGGGAGGAGGCTTCCGGAGCATCCCAGATCTGCATCTAATAAGCGCTCCCTACCAATTTTTTATGAGCTTGGTGACAGGTTTATTATACCGAGGATAGGAAATTTCAGTGGGACACGAGCTCTCCCGAGGAGAGGTCCCGGAGTCCTCCACTGAAAACCAAGCGAGTGAATGAATGGAAATGTGCTCGGATTCCAGTCCTTAAAGACCTGTCAGCTGCGCCAGCGTTCATTCGTATTCATTAGGTAGCTCGGTCGGCAGAATCCCAGAAGTTCTGTACGTCTACCTAAATATAAACCACACTGAGACAAAATCAACCCCAAATTAAACGTGAACGACTAGATAGAACCCAGATAGCAAATATCTTTGCTTTTGGCTGGGAAGACAGCCAAGTGATATGTGTTTGGGTTAATTTTTTTACAGGGAAAACAGATTAATTATGTAGTAAATATAGTTTGCTAGGCAAGAGTTCTCAAAACGTGGGAGAAAAAGGATTCAAGCAAAGTCTATTTATTATTTAACAGTCGTTTACATTAGCACACGGGCAAATATTTGCCTTTTTATGTTGGCCTTAAATGTATTGATATATTTGAATAACGATTAGGCTGACCATTAATCAGTATTAACATCCAAGGCTTACTCGAAGCCGAAATTAACTGAAGTCACTAAACTCTGACACAATCAAAAGCCTGAGCCTTGTCAAAATTATTGAAAGGTTTAGGGTTTGCAGGACTGGTAGGGCTTTCTGGTCTTGTGTTTGTTCTCAGGCTCTGAACTTGCTGAGCCGGTAGCACTGCTCAGTGACCCCACTGTTTGGTTTTTGCCTTTGGTGTTTCAGACATATTTAAGGAGAGCAAACTTCCGGGCTCAGGCTGCTTCCCTGAGTTCTCCTGAGATACCCCTTCAAAGTTTATTCTCTGGGAGCAGAATAGAGAGTACCTATTGGGGCCTGGCACACTTTTATATCAAGATCCCTTCTCCCTGGGACCCGCCAAGGAGGGTGGCTGCCCGTGAAAGAGGGGAGGGATGAGCCACAGGGCCTTTGCATCTGCTGCTGTTCCTGCGCTCACAGTACAGAACTGGGGACAGGGTCCCCTTGCTCCTGAGCCTTCCATCCCCATCTCCCTCCAGCGAAGCTTCCTCAGAACACCGGTCCTGTAAGATGTTGACATATGCCGCTCCCCGCCCCCCAAAAGGGGTTCTGTGATTGAAGGGTGCTTGACCCCAGTTGAAACAACTGCTTTTTTCTCCTGCAAGAATTCTCAGAACCTTTAATATATTAATTTACATTGAGAATCTCTAAGAGGAAAAGAGGTAACCTTTAAAATGTTAGAAAATTCCATGATTTTGTGCACACGTAGCATGTGTCTTCCCTGGAAAGAGTTTATAGCTGTGCTGGTAAGAAGTGGTTCATGACGTGACGCCCGATTTGTTTCACAGGTTGAGGAGCCCATTCTATGGGCTCCAGTTTTCATGAAATACTTGAGTTCCTTGCAGACAGCCGGTAGTATGAGAAGCAAGAAAAGGGGAGGGACCTGGTACCCACTTTTTAAAAATATCTCTTGTTTTAATTTTTTACAATAAACATTAATTTATTTACAATAAACATTATTATATAATTAAAAACATTTTAACATATGAGATACACATTAATTTTTATTTTATTTTATTTTTTCTGGTGTCACATTGTTTTTTTTCCTACTGCCCACTTTTAAGTGATCGTCGTCTTGACCCCCCTCTCTGCCTGTAGCCTGCTATTTCCAGTGAATCCTACTTGTAATGTGGGGGCTGGAGAGCTGGCCTGTGAATAAGTCAGGGCAGGAGGTTGAAGGAAGCACTCACTCTGGGAGCCGTCAGAGGCTGAGCCTGCAATTATCCAAAACCAAGAGGGAGTCCCTCCCGGAGTCCTGCCCCCTCAGCCCCTCACCCTCCTCCAACGATGGGAGCTGTGTCCGCTGGAACTGAGTCCCCAGGGACTGGCAATCAAACACACTCTGGTGAACAAAGAAAAATCAGGCCATCAGCCCAATTCCCTGGGACACAGGGACCTAAAGTGATCATGATGGTTGGAGGTCCCCAAGAGAACAGGCTGGTCTGGGGACAGAAGAAGGTGACATCGTTTTAAGAAGCGTCCTCCTCTTAGCTCAGAAAACTCATTAGCTGAAAGGGGATGGGAGAATTAGTACCTGAGTCATCGTGTTTCCCAAGGCACACAAATCAGCTCCTGGAAGAGACACAGGGTCTAATGAAATTATTTTTATGGCTTTACCGTGGGGAGTCTCCTCCACTGCTTAGATGATTCAGAAGTGGGCACTGTGTATAGATTTTATTAGATAACCTCCAAGGCTTAGTTTTATAAACTGGAATTCAGCACTTTGCATTCGCAAAGCAATTAATAGTGCCTGTGTTAGTTAATATCCCATTTTAGGTTCAAGAGCAATATTTTGTTACTTAAAAATTAATAGCAATGTCACAAAGGGCTTATAAAAAGAGATGGATGACTCCAATAGGGCAGTACCATATAATGCTATGTTTTTATTTGCCATTACTTTAATTACTGAGATATTATTTTATATGTTTTCATTATTTTAAAGTGCCTTGGGAGTGTGAAAGATGTCTTACAGATGTGTTCCATTTTAGCCAGAGCAGCCTAATCATAAGTAGCTGTAGATTAATGCATTTATCACTTAAAATTTCTTTTTAATGTTCTGTAAGCAAGTGAAATTGATGTCTCCAAGAAGACAGATACCTCTCATACCATGGAATTCCTCCTCCGAGAATATCTCTTCGTTAGATTATGAATAGCCCTCGGAAAGGAAAAAAAAAACCCAGCAAACAATCAGTAGAAAGAGCTGTACAGGAGCATGACAAACACTAGTTAAGAGCCAGTGCTGAGAAAATAGCACACATCCTTTGGATACTGAATATCTATTCTAAACTAAAGTGGGTCTTAAAATTCCACGTGTACAATTTCTTCTCCATTTCCTCCTAGGTGGGCTGGGGTGACTGTTTTGCAGACGTGGCCGTGTGGTTTTCCCTCAGCAGGCAAACTCCGGGGAGAAATGTGACTCAGGGTCATGATTCCTCCAAGACAGTTTTTAAAAATAACCTATAGCCACTATTTTTAGCAAACCTGCCAGGCCGCAGGGCTGCCGGCTGCCTCTTTCACAGAAAGTAATTAACACTCTCTAATCCCTCAGGTGAGGGAGATACTGAAGTTCCCGATGTGGAAACAAAAAATAGGCTGTCTTTACAGGTGGACACGACTCTTGAGACAAAGCTGGCCACCCTCCTGCCCTTGTGCACCCTGGGAGAGGCAGCTCGCTCCAAAAGGATCAGATCCATCGGAGAAAAGCAAATAGTTTTAAACTTCTAAGAGGTGTTATAAATAAGGGGGATCTGAAGCAAAACGTTCAAAAGCAGCTGCATCCTCTCTTTTCAGACAAGAGCTTCCCCCTGACTCGAGCTCATTTGTTATTCAATTTCACTTCCCAGTCCTGCTAAAGGTTTGAAAGCTCTTGGCAGGTTTCCGTGGAATCATTTAAGCGCTCTAATAGAAAGAGCAGAAGGGCAAATTTTACAAATTCATTCTAAGTCAAACTCTCTTATTTTACAAAAGAAGAGAATCTGTGATTTGAGAAGAGAGAATTCAGGCCAGTGGGACTAGGCTATGCAGGATGCCCTTCCAATGGACAGACTGTTGGTCCAGTTGACAAACGTCAGGGTCTGTGGCTCTGGCCAGACCCTGATTTCACACCTCTATCAACCGAGTCATCCTCTTGACTGTGGTGGACCTGTCTCTGTGCACTTACCAATTTTCAGTGAACTTCCTTAAGCTGTTACAGAGGCTACCCATTTGGAAACGTTCACTGGCTTGACACTTTCTTTGAAGATGATCGTAGGTTACTAGTTGTGGCACATGCTTTAGGGGTTCAATAAATGGGACTCCTGATGAATACTTGTTTTTCTTAACATTACTTTTTTTTTTTTTTTTTCCTGGTACACGGGCCTCTCAGTGTTGTGGCCTCTCCTGTTGCGGAGCACAGGCTCCGACGTGCAGGCTCAGCGGCCATGGCTCACGGGCCCAGCCGCTCTGCGGCATGTGGGATCTTCCCGGACCGGGGCACGAACCCGTGTCCCCTGCATCGGCAGGCGGACTCTCAACCACTGCGCCACCAGGGAAGCCCTTCACATTGCATTTTACCAGGTTATTTTCTCTTTAGTTTCTGATTGTTTTTCTATGCTCTTGTTCTTAAATTAACTTTTGTTGTTTTGTAGAGTACATTCTCTAGCAATCCTTTCACACGGGGTTTGTGAATGGTACATTTTCAGAGTTCTCGCTTGTCTGAAACGTCTCTCTTTGTTCCCCATGGGAATGATATTTTCACTCAAAGTCTATATTCACAAGCTTTTTCCATCAGAATTTTAAAGATGCAGCTTAACTGTCTTCTCTCATCAACTGTTTTTGATGAGAAGTATGAGGTCAGTGTGATACTCTTTTTTTTTTCCCCCTGTGTACAATCTGCTCTTTTAATTTTATTCTGCAATCTGCTTTTTCCTTAGGAAGATCCAGGACTATCGCTTTGTCCCTTGTATTCTGAAATCTCACCACAATGTCACCGTTATCCATATGGCATCTTTCATTTTTCCTGCTTTGGTCTTTTGGTTACTTTTGTTCAGAGGACTCATATATTTCATTAACTTTGGAAAATTTTCTGCTATTATCTTTTGAAGTATTTTATTCCACTTATCCACTTTATCCTCTCATTCTGAAAATGTGTTCAGTTGGATGTGGGAACGTATGAAAGTATTTTCCGTGTTCCTAACTTTTTTTCATACTTTTCATCTCTTGTCAGGGAATTCCTTAGTTCAATCTTCCAGCTCTCTAATTAGTTCTTCAGCTGTTCCCATTCTGATATTTTATCCAACTACATTTTTTTTTTTGAAATGCCAGTGATCAAAAGCTTAAAGACCTCCATTTGACTCACTTAATGTAATATCTGCTTCCATGTCCGTGCAGATACTGATCAAACGTATTCTTGAGTCACCTGTCTTTTTCAATTAACTTTACTTTCTCAGACGTTCGTCCTTCCATTTGTTAAATTTTCTGTCTCGTTCCATGGTGTGGTTTTCGTGTGCTTACTGTTGTGAGCTTGAAGCAGGAGCTGGTAGGCCTCCACCCACCTGCCTGCAAATCCCTTGACCATCTTCATCAACAGGCTCCCGTGCGTCTGTGTCTCTGCCGGACCGCACTCTGCCAGGGCACCCCCCCGCCCCTCCCAAGAGCCAGCAGTGCCTGGGAGTTAATGTTCCTGGGGATGTGCTAATGCCAACAGAGGATATAAATCCTCCAAGTCTTCACCCCTCAATGGGGACACCTTTTTCTGGGTTTTTTTTTTGCGGTACAGGGGCCTCTCACTGTTGTGGCCTCTCCCACTGCGGAGCACAGGCTCCGGATGCGCAGGCTCAGCGGCCATGGCTCACGGGCCCAGCCGCTCCGTGGCATGTGGGATCTTCCCGGACCGGGGCATGAACCCGTGTCCCCTGCATCGGCAGGCGGACTCTCAACCACTGCACCACCAGGGAAGCCCACTGCGCCACCAGGGAAGCCCAATGGGGACACCTTTGAGGTGTGACCTGTACTGTCGCCAGAGCTCCCCACTTGAAGCCAGAGTTATCTTCTGAGGGCCTCTGTTTGCTTTCAGGGAGTGAGCGGCCACTCCCTTCCTGGTCCCACATCCCCACTCTCCTATCCATTCTTCCTGGGAGAATGTCCTAATACATCAGTTTCCCCATAAGTCTTCATCTCAGAGGCTGTTTATAAGAATCCAGCAGAGGGAAATAATGCCATTTGCAGCAACATGGAGAGACCTAGAGATGATCATAGTAAGTGAAGTAAGTCAGAAAGAGAAGGACAAACACTGTGTGATATCACTTATATGTGGAAGCTAAAATATGACACAGGTGAACTTATCTATGAAACAGAAACAGACTCACAGATATAGAGAACAAACTTGTGGTTGCCAAGGGGGAAGGGGGTAGAGGAGGGAAGGAATGGGAGTTTGGGATTAGCAGATGCAAACTATTACATATAGGATGGATACACAACAAGGTCCTACTGTATAGCACAGGGAACTGTATTCAATATTCTGTGACAAGCCATAATGGAAAAGAATATGAAAAAGAATATATATATATATATATATATATATATATGTATAACTGAGTCACTTTGCTGTACAGAGGAAATTAACACAACATCGTAAATCAACTATACTTCAATTAAAAAAAAAAGAATCCAGCAGAGGGGGGATGGGGGAAGGGATAAATTCGGAGTTTGGGATTAACAGATACACACTACTATATATAAAATAGATAAACAACAAGGACCTACTGTAGAGCACAAGGAAGTCTACTCAATATTCTGTAATAAACTATAAGGAAAAAGAATCTGAAAAAAAAAGTATATGTATAACTGAATCACTTTGCGGTACACCTGAAACTAACACAACATTGTAAATCAACTATACTTCAATTAAAAAAAAAAAGAATCCAGCAGAGACAGTGCTTATGTTTAAGTGGAGGCTGGGCAGGGCTCTCTGTGAATCCTGAATCCATTTCCACAGCCTGGGTCCAGTGAGTGGGGAGGAGCCGAACAGATGCTTAAACACGTACACATAGAAATGGATACACAACACAAGACATGGGTATCTCTTAAGTCTTTTCTAGAAATTTGTAAGAAGAGGCCAGAATATGTGCTCAGTCTGCTTTCTTGGCCCAATCTCCATAAGCATCTATTTAGTTTTTGTTCTTTTTTAAACAATTTTTATTAGAGTATAGTTGATTTACAGTGTTGTGTTAGTTTCAGGTGTACAGCAAAGTGATTCAGTTATACATACACATATATCCTTTTTTTTAGATTCTTTTCCCATGTAGGTTATTATAGAATATTGAGTAGAGTTCCCTATGCTATACAGGTAGGTCCTTATTAGTTATCTATTTTATATATAGTAGTGTGTATATATTAATCCGTATCTCCTAATTTATCCTTCCCCCCTTTCCCCACTGGTAACCGTAAGTTTGTTTTTTACATCTTTGACTCTATTTCTGTTTTGCAAATAAGTTCATTTGTACCATTTTTTTAGATTCCACATATAAGTGGTATCATATGGTGTTTGTCTTTCTCTGTCTGACTTACTTCACTTAGTATGATAATCTCTAGGTCCATCCAAGTGACTACAAATGGCATTATTTCGTTCTTTTTTATGGCTGCGTACTATTCCACTCTATATATGTACCACATTTTCTTTATCCATTCATCTGTCAATGGACATTTTGGTGGCTTCCATGTCTTGGCTATTGTAAATAGTGCTGCTACGAACATAGGGGTGCATGTATCTTTTCAAATTATAGTTTGGTCCAGATATATTCCCAGGAGTGAGATTGCTGGGTCATATGGTAATTCTATAGTTAGTTTTTTGAGGAACCTCCATACACGGTTCTCCATAGTGGCTGCACCAATTTACATTCCCACCAACAGTGCAAGAGGGTTCCGTTTTCTCCACACCCTCTCCAGCATTCATTGTTTGTAGATTTTTTGATGGTGGCCATTCTGATGGGTTTTGTTCTTTTAATCAAAAGTCAAAGCTACAAAAGCAGAGTGATGCAAAGTATTTGTTCCTGACGGCACACTTCTATCCTTTGAAGCACAAGTTCTGCTGCAGACCCTGAGCTTGGAAGTCAGTCCCTCATTCCACGACTGAGCTCTTGTTATATGTGTCCTCACCACACACACAGTAAAGGGCACAGCAGCTGAGGCTCCTGCCCTCACAGAGGATGAGGGCTTGGAAGCTCTGAGACTAAGTACTCACTTTGACACAGGAAGCTCTCACTTGAAGAAGTTAATCCTAAGGAAGGTATCTGAAAGAAGGGAAGGAAAACTGTGTCTGTGTAAAGATGTTGATGTTCACAAGCCTGGAAATGTGTGAAGCAACCTAAGTGGGTGACAGAGGAAAGGATAAATACTGTATGTGGGCCCACTGATAATGCAGAAATGGAAAATGATAGTGGTCAGAACCATGGTGATCCCAGAAACTGCTTATAATGTGCAGTGAAAAGAGCTGACCGTAAAATTGTATATATAGTTGATTCAGATCAATTCTATAAAATACATACGCATGCAGGCCCAGATGGAGGGCAGGCACTCTATCTAAAAATACGAGTGGTCTCGAGGTAGTAAGACGACAGATGGTTTTTCTCTCTTCTGTTCTCAAATCTCTTTGTTTTCCTACTTAAATTTTTTAAAAGTTACTTTATTTCATTTATTTATTTTAAAAGAAATATTTATTTATTTGGCTGCACCGGGTCTTAGTTGCAGCTTGCGGGATCTAGTTCCCTGACCACGGATCAAACCCGGGCACCCTGCATTGGGAGCGCGGAGTCTTAACCACCGGACCACCGGGGAAGTCCCCCAAAAGACTTTTTAAATTGAAATATAGTAATTTACAATGTAGTGTTAGTTTCAATTCTACAGCAAAGTGATTCAGTTAAACATGTATCTATTCTTTTTCAGATTCTTTCCCATTATGGGTTATTCCAAGGTATGGAATACAGCTCCCTGTGCTATAAGGTAGGACCTTGTTGTTTATCTATTTTATGTATAGTAGTGTGTGTATGTTATTTAAGCTTTTTTTTTTTTTAAAGGTTGGCTATTGAAAAAATGTTACCAAATGATTCTTGGAGTTAAGAAACCAGCCATCTGTTCTCCTGGAATCTTGATTGTTACCTGACTGGCCCCTTCTTGATATCCAGGTCCCAGATCAAATGCCACCTTCTGGGAGCAGCGACCCAGTTACCTCCACCCCCAGCTCCCACTCATTCCCCCGCACATTCTGGTTTCCTCTCTTCAAGGCTGAAGAATTCGATCTGGAATTCTAGCTTCTTTCTGCCTCTGTTCACTTGTTTACCATTTGTCTCATGCAGGTAGCACGTAAACCCCGTGAGAAGAGAGACCCGGCTCTTTTAATTACCTGTATCCCTCGTGTTTTCAGCGCCAAGCACTGGAGACTTTGTTGAATGAATGTGTGCATCCACTCACCCGTTCCATCGTCTTAATGTGTCACTTATAAAACACCCTTCAGGGCTCCCCTCGTGGTGCAGTGGTTAAGAATCCATCTGCCAATGCAGGGGACACAGGTTCAAGCCCTGGTCCGGGAAGACTCCACATGCCGCAGAGCAACTAAGCCAGTGTGCCACAACTACTGAGCCTGCGCTCTACAGCCTGTGAGCCACAACTACTGAGCCCGTGCGCCACAACTACTGAAGCCCGCGCACCTCGAGCCCATGCTCCACAACAGAAGAAGCCACAGCAATGAGCCTGCCCTGTGCTATACAGTAGGTCCTTATTAGTTATCTATTTTATATATAGTAGTGTGTATATCCAATCCCAATCTCCTAATTTATCCCTGCACCCCATCCCCTGGTAACCATGTTTGTTTTCTACATCTGTGACTCTATTTCTGTTTTGTAAATAAGTTCATTTGTACCATTTTTTTAGATTCCACATGTAAGTGATAACAGTATATCCTTTCAATGTCACATTAGAACATTCCCTATGAGGTCCTGCGAGGGGTTATTGAAATCTCTAGGGCTGCGCCGCCCCATACTGTAGTCACTTGTCACCAGTGGCTTTGTTTTTAAGCTTTAATTACAATCCACTAAAATTCAAAATTCAGTTTTCAACCATAGTAGCCACATTTCAAGTAGCACATGTGGCTACTGGACTGGATAGCCAGATATGGAATATTCCATCATTGCGGAAAGTTCTATTGGAGAGTGCTGGTCTAACGGTTGGACTTTGTTTAATTTACCATTCACTATTTTTTTTTAAGAAAACTTCCTTATTTACTTATTTGTTTATTTATTTATTATTATTTATTTTGGCTGCACCAGGTCTTAGTTGTGGCATGTGAGATCTTTGTTGCGGCATGCAGACTTTTTAGTTGCGGCAGGCATGTGGCATCTAGTTCCCCAGCCAGGGATCAAACCCTGGCCCCCTGCATTGAGAGCACGGAGTCTTACCACTGGACCACCAGGGAAGTCCCTCCATTAACTTTTTTAAAATTAATTAATTAATTAATTAATTTTTGGCTGCGTTGGGTCTTCTTTGCTGCACGTAAGCTATCCTCTAGTTGCGTCGAACGGGGGCTACTCTTCGTTGTGGTGAACTGGCTTCTCGTTGTGGTAGCTTCTCTTGCTGCGGAGCATGGGCTCTAGGTGCGCGGGCTTCAGTAGTTTTGGCACGCGGGCTCAGTAGTTGTGGCGCACCGGCTTCGTTGCTTCGCGGCACGTGGAATCCTCCCGGACCAGGGCTCGAACCCGTGTCCCCTGCATTGGCAGGCGGATTCTTAACCACTGCGCCACCAGGGAAGCTCCTCCATTAACTATTGATTCGGGTGAGCTTATAAGTCACATTCCAACGTAAAGATTTTTGTCCAAATAGATTTCCATCTGTGGGAAAAGACAACCCCGAAGGTTCCAGTTTTACTGCCCTGTGAGACATGAACTGTTCAGTTTATCTCTAAGCACAGTTATTTTGCATACCTTTGCTAACTGACTAGATAAATCTCTGTTTCTCAGATTTTCCTTTGAATGAACTTTACCATCCTGCTGATTGCATCATTAATGAGCTTAGTGGATGGAATGGTGCTTCCCAAAACCTCTGCCGTGTCCAGTTGAGTGTCCCTGTGAATGTCACCTTATTGGGAAAAGGGTCTTTGCAGATGTCATGAAATGAAGAATTTTGAGACTGAGATCATCCTGGGTTCCTCACGTGGGCCTTAAATCCAATGATAAGTGGCCTTACAGGGGACAGGAGAGGAGCCCCGGAGGAGGAGGTGATGTGAAGACGGGGCAGAGGGCAGAGAGGTGTGTCCTCCAGCAAGGGTGGCTGCAGATGGCTGACGGTCCCCAGTCACTGGGAGACAGGCAAGGATTCTCCTTGAGAGCCTCTGGGCGAGTGTGACCTTGTGGACACGCTGACTGGGGCTTCTGGCCCCCAGAAGTGGGGGAGGACACATTTCTATTGGTTTAATTCATCTGGTTAGTGGTAATTTGTTACTTTAGCCCTAGGACACTAATACAATCAGTTCATCAAACGTCTGGCCTGTGCTCATTTTATTTAACTATATTTCTATGAGAGTCATGCTTTTAACTTGAAAAAAATGTCTTTTGAGATTTGCCATTTGTATTCAAGTTCTGCTCTTCTTTTCTCTCGTTTTCCTACACTTCTTTTTCTCCTTCCTGCCCCTGACGGTGTTTGAGACCCAGCCCTTGACCTCCTGTCCCAGCCCAGAAGGAAGAGCTAGTCCAAGTGGGCAGAGGAAGGGGAGCTGCCTGGAGCTGGGAGCACAGACTCTGGAACCAGCCTCCTGGCTCAGCCCCGGCTCTGCCTTGAGCCGTGGCACCTTGGACAAATCCTGTGTCCTCCCTGGTCCTTGGCGGCCTCATCTGTAAAATGGGGGAACAGTAGTAACTACCTCTGAGGACTTTTAATCTCCTTACGGTAGAGATGGAGCTCTCCACCCAGGATTGAGGGAATTCACTGATGCCATGTGCAGCGAATCAACATATGACGTTGATTTCGTCATTGTCCTGTGAAAGGACAACCATAGTGCTTTGTCTTTTCAGGTGTTAGGTTGTTAACGTGTATGTCCACAATCTCTGCTTCCTGGCTTGGGCTCCCCGGGAAGTGAACTCAGAGAGTTTGTGAGCAGGGAGAACCCTGGGGTCCAACAACTGTGGGAGGGAGTGAGGGAGGGAAAAAGGCTGTGAGAAGGGCCCAAGCCTTTCAGCATCGTCTTGAGTTGAGCCGATGCAGCCAGGCCTGTACCCAATCCCTGGCCGCGGGCCACCCCTGGCAGGTGCACCCAGGTGACGGTGGCTCCCTGCAGTGGGTGAAGGGGGTGACAGCTGAGGCCTTCCGCTGACAGCCCTCCTCCTGGCAGCTGCGCCACTGGGGAGGGAGCTGGGGATGAATCAGTCCCCCTCAACTCCGTCCTCCAGGCTGTCTTCAGGTTTCAGTATCCAGGGTGGGCTGGCTGTGGCATCATCCTTCCCTGGCTGCGGGCAATGTCGCAGGGCCACCTTCCTCCACCTCACCCCCACGCCCCACGCCCGCCTCTCCCTCTTCCGCCTCTTGTTTGCCCTTGATGCTGACTAGTAAAGAAGTGGAGGGGAAGCTGTGGGGAAGGGAGAGGCCAGATCTGAGCTGGGAGCTGGAACGCCGTAGCCTCGGGCTGCCGTACTTCCCCCATCCATGGAGCTGTGTGGCCTCCAAGGCCTGGGCCAGCCTCACACCCCTGTCTGCAGCAGCAGGGGGGCGGCCTCTCGATAACCCAAGGAGCTACTCTTTAAAAGCTCGAATTCCAAAGGGATTATTCCTGTCAGGGGAAAGGAATAAAAGGAATCCACTTCTGTAAACATGAAACAAAGATCAGAATAAGGGTTTTAAAGTAATGCTCAGCTAAGCCACCGAAAGGCATGGAAGATTGTACCTTGTTCTGAGGGGGGTTTTCCTTTCTGATCTGAAGACAGAGAAGTGGGTCACATGTAGGATTGGGCAGGTGGGAGCGGGCAGGGGTTTGAGACAAGAATCTCAAGCTCCCTGACTGCTGAGAAAGGGTGAGTGTATTTCTCCTCAGGACAGCACACCACCCTGTCCGCAGGGCAAGGATGGAGACAAGGTCGTGGGGGTGGAGAGGCTGATGCTCCCAAGGTCAAGGTTGACGTTGCCTCTCTCTTCCTGGATTGGGATCCACTGAGCGCTACACCCCATCCTGCCACGTGGCAGCCGTGCAACCCCTGGAGAGTCACTCACTGCCCCTGGGCTTCGGTTTCCTTGTCTGTATAATGGGGATAATACCCGGTGTATCAGTAATGGCCTTGTTCGCAAGCACGGAAACCAAGTTTGCCTAGGTAAACCGGAAGGGAAGTTACCGCAGTGGGTGGAACCCTGGAGGGAGGGAGAAGGCGCAGGAAGCTGGGATGCAGAGAGCCAGGCCTGGAGTCACAGCAGGATGGGTCCACGTGCTGCTGTCCTGCTGTTCCACAGCCTCGCTCACTCACTCAGGGCCCCCGCTGTCCCTGGAGAGGGCGTGGGACTGGCCAGGCCAAGGTCCCCCCACCTTCTCCCCCCGGGGCTGCGCTGCAGCTTCATCAAGAAGAAAGCTCAGATTCCCAGCCTTTCACCCCCACCAGGACCACACAGGATGACAGACCAGGTCTAGTAAGAGCAGAGCTGTTGCTGGACAGCAAAAGACAGAATCGCAAACAAAAATCCCCTCCAACGGCTGGTACACCTGCCCTCTCTGGCTGTTACGAGACATGGTTAGAAGAGCTTTCGGCAGTAGTGAGCGCTCAATACGCAGAAGTCACTACTAACGGATTAATGAAGCGGGGTGCGTTCGTAGCAGGCACGTCTACTCAGGAATCAAAAGGAGTCAACTCCTGATAAGACGACATGGATGATTCTCAAGACATGAAGACTGAACAAAAGAAAGCCGAACCCAGACAGTACGTACACACTGTATGATTCCACGTGTATGAAGTCCCAGACGTTCTAGGAAAAAAATCTGAGCTATGATAGATAGATAGAATCAAAAGATTCTATTAGATAGATAGAATCAAAAGCAGTGCTTGCCTCTGGAGCAGAGACATAGGGTTCAGGATGGCCCGGAGGGGGACACGGGGAGATTTTCTGGGATGATGGACATGTTCTATATCTTGACTAAGGAGGTGGTTACTCAAGTGCAGACACTTACTAAAACTCATCAAAAGACACATTTGAAGGCTGTACATTTTAGTCTAGGTAAATGACACCTCAGTGAAAATGTTTTACAATTGTGATCTCTTTCTTGTCATCAATTGATGCAAGGGGTCTCCCCAGTCAAGTATCTCTGCCACAAATATCATGATACTAAAAACATAGCCGTATAACCAATTATTTCAGACTCCATCCAACCCCCCCATGTTTCAAACATCATTTTATTTTATTTATTTTTTGTTCTTCAACCACAGTCTTTTTTTTTTTTTAAGTGAAGTGAGGTTGATGCACAATACTAGGTAAGTTACAGGTGTACAATATAGTGATTGACAATTTTTACAGGTTATACTTTGTAGTTATCACAAAATATTGGCTATATTCCCCACGTTGTACAATATATCCTTGTAGCTTATTTTAGACCTAATAGCTTGTGCCTCTTAATCCCCTACCCCTATGTTGCCCCTCCCCCCTCCCCTCTCCTGCTTCTTTTTTTGTTCTATTCACTATTTTATTGTACTTTTTAGGTGCCACATATAAGCGATATCATACAGTATCTGTCTTCCTCTGTCTGACTTATTTCACTCAGCGTAAGTCCATCCATGTGGCTGCCAATGGCAAAATTTCATTCTTTTTTACGGCTGAGTAGTATTCCATTTTATATATGTACCACATCTTCTTTATCCATTCATCTCAAACATCATTTTAAATGAAAATGAAAAATTCCCAAAGTGCAAGGCATTTGTCTTGACAGGTTTGGCTGTATCAGTAGGATGATCTCTCCACATGCCCCACCCCCTACCTCCCCCCAAACCGAGAACAAACATGTAGAACACATTTATAGAAAGCTGACATTGTGACATCCAGGTGTGTGATCAGAGGACTAGTCTTCTCGAGGAAGGAATAAACTAAGTTGAGTGTTGAACTCGCGGGGTCATCATGATAGGAGCACATGCTAGTCTGCCATGGGTTGGAGAAAAAATCAGTGTCTGTAGGTGCTGTTCTGAGCTGCCTTCCCAGCTTACAAGCCACTCAGGGAGGGGCGGCCCACCCCCGGGCCCCCACCTGGGTTATTCCTGCATCCACGTGGGCTGCGCGGAACACGCTCAGTGAATCTTTGCGCGTTTGTATTGATTTGAAACCTGATTCCTCTGGACAAATAAACACACTTGCCAGGACGGGGCTATTCCAGCCCTTAGGTTGGTCCCCCACCCAGGAAAAGCCTGGACAAAGCAGGCATTCTTATGAGAGCCCAGAACAACTTCAGCCCAGATGTTGCAAGGGCAGTCGTGACCTTCACGTCTTGCCAAATGCAGAGACGGCTAATTGCCACTCCCAGCATTCCTTCTCAACTTACTCCTTACTTCCTCTTTATTTGTCCCTGTTTTTAACTGGGCACATAATGACCCAGAGTAAAAGACTGATTTCCCTGCCTCCTTTGTTGCTTGTGGTGTCCGTGTGAGTTTCTTCTGGCCAGGGTGATGCATTCTGGGGGACTTCCCGGAAGGCCGGCTAAAGGGAGCTGACTCAGCAGGGTGGAGCCTCTTTTTGCATTTACTTCTCTTCTCCTGGCTTGCAGATCTGGCAGCCTGGCAGCCTGTCTTGGACCCTGAGGAAACCTTCAGGAGGGAAGCCAGGCGCTAGGATGGAGCCCCAGAAACATAGGTGGAGTCTAGATCCCACCATCCTTGGATGCTCGCCTCTGGACTTCCTTTATGGAGGGAAGAAATAGGCTTCTAGCATGTGTAAGCCATTCTTAGTTTTTACATTTGTGTTTCATGCAGCGAAATCTAATCCTCAGTGACCCATAAGACAAGGCTTCCCTTTGCTCCTTCTTTCACTGACAGCCATCCACGGAGCAGCCTTGGCCTGTCCACCCTGCGTCCTGGAATTCATTGAGGGTAGTTCTCAGGCACATTTGCCCTGGTAAGAGGACATCCGGAAAAGCAATGCTTCGCCCCAAAGAAGTATTATGGTACCACTGGAAGTAGAATTTGGAATTTTGTAACTTTTCTGTATAGAGCTAGATACACGTAGGGACTCTAAGGAATGTATGAAGTGCATCCTCTGATTTTCAACAGCTCCATGCAAGCACTTGGCCACAGTAATAAGAGGAGAAATAAAAGTTAACTGGTTATGTTTCTTTGTTTTTCAGCTGACTTGATTTTTTTATTTTTAATTTTTTTATCGAAGCATAGTTAATTTACAATGTTGTGTTAGCTTCAGGTGTACAGCAAAATGGTTCATATATATATATATTATATATATATATATTTTTTAGGTTCTTTTCCCTTATAAGTTATTACAAAATATTGAGTAGAGTTCCCTGTGCTATACAGTAGGTCCTTGTTGCTTATCTCTTTTATATATAATAGTGTGTATCTGTTAATCCCCAACTCCTAATTTATCTCTCCTCAGCCCCCAACTAGTTACGTTTAAGATCGAGGCAAATATATGTTTAGAAAGGCTATACATTAATGACTTATTGGAGGGAGCCACTGTGCACATTAATTTTCTCTAGTCTTTGGAAAGCATTTTCAAAGGAAAATTATATTCTCTAACACAAAAAACGACACCTCATATCAAACATTTTTAAGAATGGTGGTCTCCTGTAGCATAGTTACATATAAGTTTGAGCTCTTCTCTTAAAACAATGGAATGGTTGGCAGAATTAGTAAGGAAATTGCTTTTGAATACAGAAGTTGAAAGTTATTTGATTTAGAAGTGATTAGAGAAATTTATTCACTGAGAAGTGTCATAAAACTGTAACAAAAGTCATTATTCCTCCAAATACTGTAATTTGTGTACAACACACAGGCTGATTTATGAAACGTTTTTCTTCCCCATGAACGATCAGTTTATTACAAACAAGCAGGTAAATTGAATTTTTTGATAGCTTTGTCCTTCCCCACGACATCGTTGGCTCTATAGTAAACTAACATATCTTCCAAACAGTCCCATACACACACATGCAGCATTCACCTACCCTTTCTCTCACAAAGTCAGTCTCATGTTGAGGTAAAAAGCGTTTAGAGTATTCTAGATGATTCTAACTTAAGAAATTAATGATCAAGGAATCCTGTCTAATTCACTGTACTTCTTGCCACCTCTGAGTATGACCATGGAAATTTTATCACAATTCTTTTTTTTCTTTTTTTTTTTTGCGGTACGCGGGCCTCTCACTTGTGGCCTCTCCGGCTACGGAGCACAGGCTCCGGACGCGCAGGCTCAGCGGCCATGGCTCACGGGCCCAGCCGCTCCGCGACATGTGGGATCCTCCCGGACCGGGACACGAACCCGTGTCCCCTGCGTCGGCAGGCGGACTCTCAACCACTGAGCCACCAGGGAAGCCCTATCACAATTCTTTAGATATGTATGCAAACATGTATGCCCACACCCTCGCCCTCTGCACCAGTTGTTTGTTTTAAGTTAACCTCTCACACTTGCTATATTGATAAAAATCAAGTTTCTCTGTGGTTGGTATCTGGAAACTAATTTTGATAAATCAGATGAACAACAATTGGAAAATGGTGCCACTGACTTGCCCAGGACCTGACTCTCTAATTTAATAGATCACAGAGCCCTTCCTTTTAAGTGCACTCCTCCCATTTGAAAGATGAGAGTTACATAAAGAAAGGGACAGAGGAGATAACTTTTAACAAATTTTATTTATTTATTTTGGCTGCCTTGGGTCTTTGTTGATGTGCGCGGGCTTTCTCTAGTTGCGGCGAGTGGGGGCTACTCTTCATCGCAGTGTGTGGGTTTCTCATTGAGGTGGCTTCTCTTGTTGTGGAGCACGGCCTCTAGAGCACGGGCTCAAACCCATGTCCAGGGCTCGAACCCATGTCCCCTGCATTGGCAGGCGGATTCTTAACCCCTGCGCCACCAGGGAAGTCCCAGAGGGGAGAACTTGGATGCAATGCTCTGGAGAAGCTCTTGCAGCAACATTAGGTTATTTACATTCAACGCTCCATATTCATTTACTGGACAGTTTTTGGTGGATACGGTTTCTTGTTGAACTTGAGATTTCTTACAGCTCACGTCCATTAGGAAAGGAGGAGCAGTAACAAGTTACATACTGCAAAGAAGCGTTACACGTTCAATGACAGTTGCCTAAGAGAAGGCTGGAGATGTCATTTCGTCTGTGCTGTCTTCCTTTTCTCAGGTAGGTACCTTCGGTTCTGTGAGCTGGCATGCTTAGCGTCCAGCCAAAAACACAGGGCGATGGGACCTCCCTGGTGGTCCAGGGGTTATGAATCCACCTTCCAATGCAGGGGGAGCAGGTTCAATCCCTGGTCATGGAACTAAGATGTCACATGCTGTGGGGCAATTAAACCTGCACGTCCACAACTACTGAGCCAACGCACCACAACTAGAGAGAAGCCAGGGCACCGCAACAAAGAGCCGACGTAGCCAAAAATACATTAAAAAAAAAAAAAGTTCAAAAGGGTGAGTTCATAAAAACAAAACAAAGCAAAACAACACAGGGCAAACATG
Organism: Lagenorhynchus albirostris; assembly: GCF_949774975.1. NCBI lineage: Eukaryota > Metazoa > Chordata > Mammalia > Artiodactyla > Delphinidae > Lagenorhynchus > Lagenorhynchus albirostris. The sequence goes on from NC_083099.1 coordinate 4,098,707, forward strand.
ATGTACACCTTCGATTGCTTAATCCAATAAACAAGCCTAGAGCATGAACGTAGACGTCATGCCTGTTATTATAATCATGGTTGAACAGGCTTGGCTGGACTTCAGTCATCTATCACCAGCAGTTTGTGCTTGCATTTGGGAGCAGTTCACAGACACGCCACCCTCTTTCAAGCCAAAGCCCATCCCTTGGCTCGTCCCCTCCACTGACTGTGGTCAGTGCAGTGGGTCCAAGGTCTTGGATCGCCATGGCTGCCATATCCCCACCTGGATTGGCAAGGCTGGCTGAGTGAGTGGCAACGATTACAAGGTTGTTCCCCAGAAATGCCTTCTGCCCTGGCTCATTATTGCTTTTTAAAAACTTCATTCATTGTTTTTGTTTGATTGCATTCATAAGTTACAGGAATAATACATGCAAGGCATGAATACATTCTCCTTGTAAAAATTAAAACATCTGAACTCAACAGCACCATCAATTAACTGGATATATTGACATCTATAGACTACTTCATCCAACAGCAGCAGAATACACATTTTTTCTAAAGCTCACATGGAACATACACCAGTATGGACCACATTTTGGAATAAAAACACACCTTGACAAATTTAAAAGAATGGAAGTCATACAATGTCTGCTCTCAGATCACAATGGAATTAAACTAGAGATCAAGAACAGAAAGATAGCTGGAAAATCCCCCAATACTTGGAGATTAAACAATATACTTCTAAATAACACATAGGGCAAAGAAGAAATCTCAAGAGAAATTTAAAAATATTTTTAACTAAGTGAAAATGAAAATACGACTTATCAAATTTTGTGAAATCCAGCAAAAGCAATGCTTTGAAAGAAATTTATAGTATTGAATGCATATATTAGAAAAGAAGAAAGATTTAAAATCAATTATCTAAGCTTCCACCTTAGAAAACTAGAAAAAGAAAAGCACATTAAATCCAAAGTAAGCAGAGGAAAAGAAATAATGAAAATTAGAGCAGAGATCAATTAAATTAAAAATAGGAAATCAACAGAGAAAAATCAATGAAGCCAAAAGCTAGTTCTTTGAAAAGATCAAAGAAATCAATAAGCTTCTAGTCAGGCTAACTAAGAAAGAAAGAGAGAGGACAAAAGTTACTAATATCAGAAATGAGAGAGGGGACATCAGTACAGATCTCATGGACATTAAAAAGGTAATCAAAGAATAGTATGAACAACTTTATGCCCGCAAATTAGATAACTTAGATGAAATGGATCAATTCCTTAAAAGACGCGACTTACCAAAACTCACACAAGAAGAAATAGACAACCTCAATAGGCCTAAATCTATTAAAGAAATTGAATCAACAATTCCGTTTGCTTCCAAAACAGAAAGCATCAGGTACAGTTGGGTCCTCTGATGATTTCCACCAAACATATAAGGAAGAGAAATTATACCAATTCTCTACAATTTCTTCCAGAAGATTAAAGTAGAGGGAATACTTTCTAACTCATTCTAGGTGGCCAGTATTACCATAATACTAAAAACAGACAAAGACATTACAAGAAAAGAAGACTACAGACCAATATCTCTTATGAACATAGATGTAAAAATCCTCAGCAAGACATTAATGAATCACGTCCAACAATGTATAGAAAGAATTACACACCATGACCAAGTGGAATTTACCCCAGGCATGCAAAGCTGGTTCAATAATAGAAAATCAATGTATCCATCACATCAATAGGCTAAAGAAGAAAAACCACATGATATTATCAATAGATACAGAAAAAACATTTGACAAAATTCAACACTCATTCATGATAAAACTCTCAATAAACTAGGAACAGAAGTTGATAAAGAATTGATAAAGAATTCTTTATCAACTTGATAAAGAATACGAACAAAAAACCCTACAGCACACTTGATGGTGAGAAACTATAAGTTTTCCTGCTAACATCAAGAAAAAGGCGAGGATACTTGCTCTCATCACTCCTTTTCAGTACCGTATTCCTTAAAACAATACTGAAAAGTATTATATATAGTTGATTTTTCTTCCTCATCTTCTGTAGAGTAGAGGATGACGCTGTCTGAAGCCATGGGTCTGTCTATAACATCAGGTATCCCGAGGATGGAATTGATGAGTTTTATCACATGCACACCCTCATTCTACATGCCCGTTTCTGATTACACGTCTTTGTTCTTAGCATCTTAGAGGCCTTTCCTTTTATCATCTTACACGACTCCTCCTCAAAGGGCTGGGGTAGACCTCTTCCTTCACTTCCTCTCCCTTCCCTAAGCCACACCCGCACTGCAGCACCAAGGGGTCTGCTGGGTCTTTCAAACACTTCTCAGCTCTGTGTTCTCACACAAGCAACCTTCTAAAAATGGGGTGGCCGTAGCTGTGCTCCCCAGAAGCCAGGGAGGTTTTCCAAATGCTGGAGGATCACCTCCGACTTTGACCAAATGTGGCAGATTGAACACACACATGAACTCTGCCCTCTCCCACACCCTACTAAACGACAGTATATTAAAAACAATGATACAACCCACAAGGCCAAAGAGATCAACAGGGGAGTTGGCAGCAGACAAGCCATGGCAATAAAATTTTGGAAAAGTGAAAGCAGATGGAAAAATGATAACTGACTTCACAGAACAGGGAAACTGAAACCTACTTTTTACAAAGTAGGGGCATATTTGCTCGGTAGAACTCTAGAAAGCCTCAGGATTTGGAGGACCAAGGACCTCTGAACACTGGGGTGTAGGGTGGAGGTACACCCAGGGTTGATTGAAAGTTTAATTGATGACTAGTTAGATACCCAGATTCCTCTCTCTAACCAGTCAGCCAACTACCCTCCCTGTATTAGTCAGCCAGCTACCCTTCCTGTATTAGTAATCTATTGCTGCATAATAAGTTACCAGGCGATGTAGTGGCCTAAAACAAAAATAAACATTCATTACCTCACAGTTCCTGTAGGTCAGGGATTCTGGAAGGGCTCAGCTGTGTGTTCTGGCTGAAGGTTTCTCACGAGGTCGGGACGCTGGCTGGAGCAGGAGTCACCACCTCCAAGATGGTGATCCCTTCCTTCCCTGGCACTTTGGTGTTTGTTGGCCAGAGCCCTTGGTTCCTCACCACACAGACTTGCCCACAGGGCCCCATGAGTTTCCTCACAGCATGGTGGCCGGCTTCACCCAGAGCAAGGGGTACCAGACAGCAAGCTGGAAGCCGCCATGTCTCTTATGATCTAGCCCTGGATGGAAGTCACACTCCATCATTTCTGCAATATCATGTTGGTGACCCAGGCTGCTTGAGTCACTATAGGAGCCGCCTACATAGGAGGTGCAGATAGCAGGGGGTGCGAATCAGTGGGTACCATTTTGAAGGCTGGCTTCTAAGCCCCCCTCACCTCCTTCCTGTCTCTCTTCAATGTGAAAACAGAGACAAAGACCACCAGACATTCGAGAAAAATAAATAAATAAATAAGAGACCAAACAAAGAGAAACAAAGGAATTCAGAGAAAACAAAATATGCAGGAAGCAGAATGAAACTTTAAAAAAAGAAAAAAAAAGGAACTAAACCTTCAGAGGTAGAAGCTATCACAACCACGAAACAAGACCAGAATGTAATAATAATAATGATGAAAATCACAACAAATACCACACAACTGTCTCCCCCAACAGTCATGTAGTCCATACACTGTAACAGGCCTTCTTTTATTTTTTAAATACACTTATTTATTTTATTTATTTAATTTTGGCTGTGTTGGGTCTTCATCTCTGTGTGCGGGCTTTCTCTAGTTGTGGTGAGCAGGGGCTACTCTTTGTTGTGGTGTGCAAGCTTCTCATTGTGGTGGCTTCTCTTGTTGCACAGCACAGGCTCTAGGCAAGCGGGCTTCAGTAGTTGTGGTACACGGGTTCAGTAGTTGTGGCTCACGGGCTCTAGGTGCACAGGCTTCAGTAGTTGTGGCTCGTGGGCTCAGTAGTTGTGGCTCGCGGCCTCTAGAGCACAGGCTTCAGTAGTTGTGGTGTGTGGGCTCAGTAGTTGTGGCTCACGGGCTCTAGAGCACAGGCTTCAGTAGTTGTGGCACACGGGCTTAGTTGCTCCACGGCATGTGGGATCTTCCAGGACCAGGGCTCGAACCCGTGTCCCCTGCCTTGGCAGGTGGATTCTTAACCACTGTGCCCCCAGGGAAGCCCCAGGCCTTCTTTTTTTTTTAATATTTATTTATTTTTTTATTTTTGGCTGTGCTGGGTCTTCGTTTCTGTGTGAGGGTTTTTTCTAGTTGCGGCAACCGGGGGCCACTCTGCATCGCGGTGCGCGGGCCTCTCACTATCGCGGCCTCTCTTGTTGCGGAGCACAGGCTCCAGACGCGCAGGCTCAGTAGTTGTGGCTCACGGGCCCAGTTGCTCCGTGGCACGTGGGATCTTCCCAGACCAGGACCCGAACCCGTGTCCCCTGCATTGGCAGGCAGATTCTCAAGCACTACACCACCAGGGAAGCCCCCCCAGGCCTTCTCTTAATCGGACTGTACCTGTATCAGGTCGTTTAATCCTCAAACCCACCATCCAGAAGTAGAGCTGAGCCCACAGCTGGAGCTCTAAGAAGGGCTTCAGCCCTTGTAAGCAGACCCCTTTCTAGAGAAGGAAGGAGCTCTGGTTTCAGAAGCAGATCAAGCCGACAGCAGCTCAGCCTTGCCTTTGCAGCAGGGAGGGTAAGGCTCACAGCAGGGGTGAGTCTGTGGCGGGGAGGCTGCAGGGCCGAGGGGCAGAGACACGGGCACAGAACAGGGCCCAGCACAATGCTGCACCCACACCGCTCAGTCCTCCGTGTAGCCTGTTGGCCATAGCCTTCATGGAAACTCTGAGGCAGGATCAGAAGTTTAGGGGTCAGAGGTGGGCACTGGCAGTCATGGCTACCCCATGGCCTCCCCCAATGACCCCTGTTTTGTTTTTCTTTTGATTTTTATTTTATATTGGAGTAGAGTTGATTAACAATGTTGTGTTCGTTTCTGCTGCACAGCAAAGTGAATCAGCTATACATACACCTATATCCACTCTTTTTCAAATTCTTTCCCCATTTAGCTTATTACAGAATATTGAGCAGAGTTCCCTGTGCTGTACAGTAGGTCCTTGTTGATTATCTAATTTATACAGAAATAAATATATATGTGTTTCTATTGTGTATATGTTAATCCCAAGCTCCCAATCTATCCCTCCCCCCAACCTTTCCCTTTCGGTAAACTTAAGTTTGTTTTCTAAGACTGTGAGTCTGTTTCTGTTTTGTATCTTTTTTTTGTATACCATACATAAGTGATATCCTATGATATTTGTCTTTGTCTGGTTTAGTTCACTCAGTAGGATAATCTCCATGTCCATCCACGTCGCTGCAAATGGCATTATTTCATTCTATTTTAATGGCTAGTGGCGCGATCGGTTAGCACGTGGCACTTATATTACTCCTGCTCTTGACCATAATGATACGGTGACCCTTTAGTGGTCACTTAGTCAAGTCACTCTAAACCTTTGCCAAAGCCCTACTTCAGGGGTAAGTAACCAGTGGTTCAGAGAGACTTTTCCAAGGTCTCACGGCTGCACAGTGACAAAGTGGGGTCAGAGCCTAGGCTTGCCTAGCTGTTCACTGCGCCTCTTCTCATAGGGGAGAGTGTTTGGGCACCTCTTCCCCCTTCCCTGGATCCACGCCACTGACATTTCCGCGTCCTGAGGGCGTGTCTGGCCATGTGACCTGCTGGCTGAGGGAACGTTAGCTTGTGTGATGCGACCCAAGGCTTGAAATTCTTGTGCATTTGCCTTTGCTCTTTGGCTCCTGTGCTGTCACTGACGAGGACCTACCTGGGCTCACGGGTCTCAAGAAGAGGACGAAAGATCTGGAGCAGAGGTGCCCCAGCCGAGCCAGCCTAGATCGGCCGACTCCTGCTGACCCACAAATCCCCAAGAAGAAAGAATTACTATTTTAAACCACTGAATTCTGAGGTCGTTGGTTGAGCAGCATTCCGGTGGCATCAGCTAACTGATCTACCAGGCCTTAGAGACGCCTGCTGCTGAGATACCTAACAGATGCCTGATAATTAGGAGTCGCGGAGAGGGTCAGGGACTGCCTGGCTAGGGTAGCCAGAGGTAGCAGAGAAAAGCACAGGACCCAGATCCTTTTAAATTTCAGATAAACATCAAGTCATTTTTACTATAGGTATGTCCCAGGCGATATGTGGGAAAGACTTATACAAAAGATTATCCGATGTTCATTTAAATGACGCATTTAACTGGGCCTCGTGTATTTTATCTGGCAACCCTATTCTGGCGGATTTGCGAGAGTCACACTACACAGAAGGCACCTGTGTGTAAAAGTGGGCCTGAGATAAAGATTAAGAGAGACGGATACCAGAAGCCAACTCCTGGCCCCTTCCATCAGGCAATAAGAATATTCATAGGGCGGGTACTAAGCCTCTGAGGTTAGCCTTACCTGGAAGGACTGAGTCAGAGAAAAAGGTGTCTGAAATGTTAAGAAAGGGCAGCTTGCTAGTAGTTGGGAGGAGTCTCTTTCAGCTTGATTATTCAACCCCTCTACAATTGGGAGTGCACAGGGAGGCAGGCCCTGGCTTCCCTAGTTTCAGAGCCTGTTGGTAACACAGAGAGCATCCCTCCCAGCAATCAGAAACCTGCATCCCTTTTGCTGGACCTGGGAAATGCTTCCCGGATTACTGCACCATCTGTCTCCGAGGTCCCTGCAAGGAGAGGCACTGTGGGTGTAGGAGAGAAGGCTGCAGCCCAGGCCCAGGAAGGAATTGCCTAGGGACTGTTTGTCAAGAGGTCAGGCCAGCCAGCAAGTGGCCAGTGAAGCCAGGGGGCCAGGTGAATCAGAGAGAAGAAAGGGACCCCTGCAGTGGTCACAGGGCAGAGCAGCAGCGGCTGGGGAACTCCATCCATCCTCCACTTTAGCAGATTTGGACAAGCCACTGTTTTCAGTTTTGCACAGTCTGTGAATAATCGTCAACTCAGTCCAGGAAGAAATTCCATGCTGTCAGCCAGCAGCACAGATTGTTGCAGGAAAAATGACACAACTCCATCCTCTGGGCAAACCTGCAAATTATTACAAATTTCCCCATCTCTCCTCCACTCACACAGCTGGCTGGAAAAGCTGTCAGTTTTTCCATGGAGATGGGAGGCTTTTCCTCCATGTGGTTTCTCATGATCAAACACATCCCTAGGGTGCTCTGTTGACTTTCATTCCTGGCACCCTTTTCTCCTGACATTGGGACGGAACCGGCCCAGACCCTGCTTCTGAGTACCCCGCAGGACTCAGACACCAAGGTCACCTATGCCTGGCCTCGGGGAGCAAAGACGGATCCCTGCGAAGGGAACACTGGCCAGCAAAGATTCTGCATCTCCAGATGAATGACATCACGCAGACAATGTCTCCGTCACGTGGTGATCAGGGCAGAACAGTTCCGACATGAACAAGTGTCCGCTCATCTGAGGACCAGGGCTGACCTAACCTCTGAAACCTGCCCTGATCACAGTCAGCACCAGGGTCCTGCTTCCTCCAGACTCACGCTCCTGCTTCCTCCAGACTCACACTCCTGCTTCCTCCAGACTCACGCTCCTGCTTCCATGTGGCTTGTAGATTTCACAGCTGCTCTCCCCCTTGGATTCAACTTAGTGAATAATTATCGTACCCTTATGGGGCTCGGCACACTGTACTAGGCTCCAGGCAATCCAACAACTAAAATGCACAAGGTCGAGCTCCAGGAAGTTTGCTGTTTAGAAGGAAAGGAGATCTATAATGTGAGAGGAGACCCAAAGACCCTGCATGGTAGCAGTGGCCACTGAGGGAGGGGACGTGGAGAGATGCTATCTGGCAGGGAAAGCCTGGAGGGGGTTCTCGTTGAGCTGGGCTTCAGTAATGGCTTCTGGAAGGTCAGGAGAGTCTAGGCACCAAGACAAGCAAAGGTGAGGAGGGAAGGTGACCTTAAAGCACGGGGTTTGCAGGGAGGGGAGTGACAAGTCAGGTTTTAGTACGAGACAAGGAATCAGAGCCTCAGAAGCACTTCCTCAGAGGAATATCCAGACATTGGTTTGTGTCCCCAGCTGGACCCCAGGTGCTGGTGGGGTCTCCATCCGACAGTGCACAGCCCAGCGCCCGCCCCTTCCCCTCGTATTAAAAGTCTAGATTCTAAAATATTAATAGTTTACCCTGATAGGTTAAAGGATGACTCTTATGTGTACCAATGTTAGGTTGCTATCATGATTCTTTAGGCTGTTTCTTTAGAAGACCTCAAGTAGCTCTGAGCTCCAGCTGTCTCTGTTGATAAAAAGAAAGTAAATTCTCCCTGTTGGAAAAACTTTTGGAGCAGCAGGAAACCAACCTGTCAACTGAAATTGATTTAGTCACTCAACTGGAATGACCCGACCCACTTAACACATCCCCTGAGAGGGAGCTGTTTACTTCATTGAACCCATAGGATCAGGATGATCGTCACACGATAACGTAACATCTTCGTTACTTGGGGAAGTCAGGGTAGAGATGACCATTGCTGCTTGATAAATGGAGAAAATGAAGTACGAGTTTCACAGTCCCCCAGAGAGATATTCACTTCTAGCCCGATAATGTGTTCACCAGATCATCCTAGCGTAGTTTCCTTAGGTATAGGATGAGTTCCAGGCTTCCTTTGCATCTCTGTGTGTATGTTTCTCCTGACCAGAAAGCCAAATGCTAGGGCTTCCTTATCATCACAGAGAGAGAGAGAAACCCAGTTTTGCAAAATTCCCCCCGCTCCTTCCTAAATATCTGGTAGCCTCTGTTTTCTTCCCCTTACGACACTTCCTTACAACTTCTTTTGCTCGTATTTAGAATACAGCCGACCCCTGAACAATGCAGGGGTTAGGGGCGCCGACCCCCACACAGTTGAAACTCCACGTATAGCTTTACCGTTGGCCGGGGTATTCGGGTATTCGCGGTTCTGTATCCGCGAATGGAACCCACCGCGGACCGTATTTAGTGAAAAAAACCCGCCCATCAGTGGACCTGCGCAGTTCAAATCGTTTTTCGAGGGTCAACGGTTGTTCTTTGTGTTTTTCTGTGTCACAGCTTGCAGGCCGCAGGAGAGCTCAGAGCCCGACTCGCGAAGTTTGACTCTGACACGCTGGCTCCAGGCATTCGGTCCGTGAGGAAGTGACATGTGATACCGTGTCAGCTTCCAAAACTTCCACCTGGCCTTGATCGCCTGGGGTCTCCAGACACTTGTGTGTGTTGATCTCGGATGCAGAACTGCTGCCGGCCTCGGAGGCGTCTCGGGGGCTATGGAGACAGGAACAGTCCCATCGATGAGGATGCCAGGAAGCAGGCGGTGGTGGGCTTAGGGTTCAAGCTTCGGGGACTGATGCAGTTCTGATGCAGGATTCCAGGCCTGTCTTTATCAAGCCTCTGCCCGGCCTCGTTCTCACCCAGGCACTTAGTGATTCACTGGCTTATTCTGCAAATACTCACCAAGGGGCTGCTGTGTTGCAGGCACTGTTTAGGCCCGGGAGACAGAGGTGGGGAAGCAGAGTCCCTGCCCTCACAGAGCTTCCCAGGACCTGGGACTCTGCAGCGAAAACTGGGCAAATCCTGGGCAAACGGGGACCAGTTGGTCACGCCACGTGGGGGACAAGCCATCAGCGAGCACACAGATAAATATGGTAAGTTCAGACAGTGATACAGGCCAAGGAATAAGGCGGGTGATGTGCTACCAGTGGAGGGTAGGAGGAAGCTTCTGTTGACAGCTGGGCACGGCGGGGAGGGATGTCGCAGGCCGAGGGAGCCAGGACACAGCCGGCAAGGCAGAAGTCAGGAGAGAAAGGCTTGAGGCTGGAGTGGATGGAGAGGAAGCAGGTGGCATCAGGGAGGCATGGAAGGAGCTGGGATTCTGCGACAACACGAATCCGGCCAATCAGCAGTTACCGAGGCCGGGGCCGCCTTCACGGGCTTTACTTGTGTTGACTCGCTTCATCCTCACAACAAAGGTAGGCTCGTGTCATTATCCTGCCCATGTGATGGAGGAAGAAACCCAGGTACAGGAGGCGTGAGGACGTAGCCCAGGCTGACGCTAAAGAGGCCGCCCCCCACCCCACTACCACCCGGCGTTTGGACCAAACCCCCCCTGGCGCCTCCCTGTGTGACCTGCCCAGTCCAGACCCGTCGCACCCCAGGGCCTCCCGGCTGTGTTAAAAGTCACAGATTGTCTGTGAGCTGCGCCTCTGTAATATTTTCACAATGGGTTTCAAATGAAGAAACCAAGGAGGCGAAACGATGATGGCGTATCGCCTTTTTAACTTCCACCCTGCTTCTTTATAACCACCCTCAATGTGTTATTTTTGCCCCTCCTTGAATGTAGAAAACAACATAGCCATCCAAGTGCAGAGACTGTCATACCGGCAACAAAATTACTTTATCAGCTGTGGTTAACAATAGGGTTTTCTTTCCTCTACCATTTCTGATAAAATGTTTGCACAGCATTATATGGGGAAACACAGAGCTACCGCAACAATACACGAACAAGGATAATTTGTGTGTTGGCATTTCCACGATAGAATGTCAAGTATTTCATACCCCAGTGATACTGAGCCTTTCTAAGCCGACTGCTTTGAAAAAAAAAATGCTTCATGTTCATTTCATTATTAATCTTAAGCTGTACATATACATTACAGACACTCTTTTTGTATGGTATGTTTCTCAAACAATATTTGAAAGTCTGAATAAAAATAAATAGGCGTTTAGAATGATTGCATTGAAATACGCATTGAAAATGCTACTGTGTCAGGCAAACTAACGCAGTTGCTACTGATGGAGAACCTTTTTTTCTAAGACCACCCTGCCCTTATTTCATGTAATGCCCCATCCTTTTCAGGATTCCCTGCAATGATCACTTTGAAAGGGACTTTGTCGCTTTTGTAGGACATGATGATTAATCAATGTGGACTCATTTCTCTCATTATTCTTACAGTTCTGCTTCAGACAGACACTTTCCAGGTGGTAGATAAGGATAATCAGATCCCAAATTTAACGAGAAATCATCACATCTTAAGATTACTTACAAATCATGTATTGTAAAATGAGTTGAAAAGTAATCTGTATGCATCATTTGAATTTTAGGGATTCCTTTATTCTTAAGAAATCGCTTTTATATTAAACCATAGTAGACAGTTGAGACAGAAAAGTATCAAAAGGAAAAAAAAAAGGTAGGAGAGACCTGTAGGTAACTCTGGTTTTGCATTTCAAAAAGAACCCTCAAAAGCAGAAGGGACCAGCCCTCAAGTGCCCCTGTGGTGTGTAGGATCCTGGTGAAGACCTTGTATGGTCCGTGCAGATGTTTGATCTCAGGCTCACATCTGGTCCACAAGGGACGTGATGGAGGTTCATGCAGCCTCCAGAGGGAGAGAGTTTTGGAGCCTGAGGTGACGTATCTTTGGACTTGCCAACAAGATCAGGCAGTTTCGAGCATGAATACAGACTAAACGAATGTTTTAGTTTTTTCATGTCAAAGACAAGAAGACGGCTTCCCTGGTGGCGCAGTGGTTGAGAGTCCGCCTGCCGATGCAGGGGACACGGGTTCGTGCCCCGGTCCGGGAAGATCCCACGTGCCGCGGAGCGGCTGGGCCCGTGAGCCGTGGCCACTGAGCCTGTGCGTCCGGAGCCTGTGCTCCGCAATGGGAGAGGCCACAGCGGTGAGAGGCCCGCGTACCGCAAAAAAAAAAAAAAAAAAAAAAAAAGACAAAAAGAAATCACCTTCAGTATCTCAGAGTGAGCAATCGGTAAAAATGTCACAAATACCTGCCATCTGACAACTGGATACTTGGTACCCAGGTCATGGGAATGAGGAATGTGGGCAGTGGGTGTGATTGATTGAAAAATAGTCTCCCGGGACTTCCCTGGTGGCGCAGTGGTTAAGAATCCGCCTGTCAGTGCAAGGGACACGGGTTCGAGCCCTGGTCCGGGAAGATCCCACATGCCGCGGAGCAACTAAGCCCGAGCGCCGCAGCTACTGACCCTGAGCTCTAGAGCCCGTGTGCCACAACTACTGAGCCCGTGTGCCACAACTACTGAAGCCCACGCGCCTAGAGCCCGTGCTCCGCAACAAGAGAAGCCACCACAATGAGAAGCCTGCGCACCACACGAAGAGTAGCACCCGCTCTCCGTAACTAGAGAAAGCCCGTGCGCAGCAACGAAGACCCAACACAGCCAAAAATAATAAATTTATTTAAAAAACGGTCTCCCAAAGATATGTCCAAGTACCAATCCCCAGAACCTGTAAATATTACCTTATGTGGCAAAAAAGTTTATATTACCTTATATAGTTTTCCTTCGGTATCTATGGGGCACTGGTTGCAGGATACTCCCTGCCCCTAACGTGGATACCAAAATCCGCAGATGCTCACGTCCCTTATATAAAATGTCGTAGTACAGTCTGTCCTCCATGTCTTCGGGTTCTGAATCTCCCCGCGGATGCAGAGCCCACGGGTACGGAGGGCTGACTATATGGCCAAAGAGGTGATTAAGTGAAGAAACTTGAGTCTCTTGCTCTGAATTACCCAGGTGGGTGCGAAATGAAATCCTATGTCTTTATAACAGAGGGGGGAAAACAAAGGAGTTCTGACCCAGACCCACACAGAGATGAAGCGATATGAAGATAGAGGCAGACATTGGAGTGATGCGGGCACAAGTGGAGAAACACCTGCGCCACAGAGCCTCTGAGGAGGTGCAGCCCTGCTGACACCTTGATTGCCGACGTCTGGCCTCTAGAACTGTGAGAGAATAAACTTCTGTTGTTTTAAACCACAAAGTTTGAGATCACTTTTTACAGCAGCTGCAGGAAATTAATACAATGGGTACTAAGTATGGGGAGAGATAAGAAGGAGAGGAGACTATTATTTTTTAGCTGTATATTCATGGAAGCTGGGTCCTTCCAACAGAGCAGGACCCTATGGTCCTTCCCCCTCCCCATGTGCTCAGCCTGCCTTTTGTGTGTAGAAAAACTTTAGCCAAAGAATACGTTTAACCAGAGAAGTGAGCAAATGCAGAAACAAAGGAAAATAGTCCAACAAGACTAAATAATAATGGTTTCGTGATTGAGCATAGTTAAGGACCTCTAGTTCCTCCTCAAGGGCTGTAGGTAACGTTCTGAGCCCCATCGTGTGAGCTGTCCTGTAGATACTAAAACCTCCACCAGGTGGAAGAAGTTAACTACATCATGACCAGGCTGTAGCCATGACATAAGCTGCCACAATTCCGAGAACTGGCCTCAAAGAAATGGGAAGCAACCGACGCTGGAACTAAAGACTAACTGTACTTAAAACAATCAAGATGACACTGATCAGACCACCGATGACCAATTTCAAGTTGACCATCAGAGCTGCCTGTGCTGTTTCTGCATGTAGCCCGCTCCCTCCGTCTACAGAAGCTCTTGCCCCCTGATTGTCAGTGGGGGGAGTTGGCCTTTGGACAGGAGTCTGCCCTCCCGCCCAGGTTACTGGCCTCCAAAATAAAGCAAACTTTCCTTTCCACCAACCTTGCCTCTTTATTGGCTTTTGAGCGGCGGGCGGCCGGACCCCACTTTTGGTTACTCTTCCATTAAGTTACTGTGCAAAAACAGCAACAGCATCCCGTGTCAGGCAGCGTCGTAATATGGCCACGCTCTCCACCCTCCAGTGTCTCTCCTGGGTTTATGTCACTTTACATGGTCCAGGGATTTTGTAGATGTAATTAAGGTTACTAATGAGTTGATTTTAAGATAGAGAGGTTATCCCTGTGGCCCTAACCTAATCACACCAGCTTCTTTAAATGCAGAGAGTCTTCTCCAACGGGTAGCAGAAGGGGATGTCATTGAGACACACTGTGCTGGCTTGGAAGAAAGCAAACCTCCATACTGTGAACTGCTGATGGAGAGTGGTGGGGAAAATGGGGACCGTAGTCCTGCAGCCATAAGAGAATGGGTTCTGCCACCTACTAGAGAGCATAGAAGAGGACCACGGGGTCCAGAGGAGAACCACAGTCTCAGCCAGTACCTTGATTTGACGCCGTGATACCCTGAGCAAAACCCAGCCACATGGTGCCCCACTTCTGGCCTACAGACCTGTAAGCTAATGAGTGGGCATTGTTTTAAGCTGCTAGGTTTGTGGTGCATTGTTAGGCAGCAGTAGATAGCTGATACACATCTCCAGTTAGTGAACTAACGTGGAGTGGGCGGAGAGGTTGCAGGTAGGACAGAGTTCTCTCCCATATCACACCTCTACTCATTCCCACCTCCCCCCATCACCCATCGCACTCACACCCACGATATGCCTGGATTGCAAAGGATCTGCCGAAACCCAGGACACATTTTCTATGATCCGATCTCTCCAAGTGAATCCTGAAGAAATCAAGCTCTCATCCAGCAGAGGCTCTTTGCAGGCAGGTGCTAAAATCATATGATATGGAGAACAGACTTGACTGTTCCCAAGTGGGTCCATATCATTGTGCAACACACGCGCACACACGCACACACACACACACAATGGTACAGCTAAGTGCTAAAACGTATTATGCCCATTTTCAAGAGGCAAAAACTACAGGCATTCACCACTTTAACCAAGAGGAAGAAAACCGCTCTGGACTCAAACTCAGAGAATAAACCTCATCGCTCTGCATTCACCCCACCCCTTCCGGGGGTTCACCTCCCTGCTCTAGGGCTCTTCCACACACTTTTCTTCTGCCTGCACTTCCATTCTTCAAATGGTTGACTCCATCTTTAAGGTTTCAGCTTAAATATAATCTCCCCAAAGGCTCTTTTCCCTGACCACCCAATCTACGATTGGTCTCCCGTGTCAGTCTCTCCAAGTTTCTGTTCTTTTTGGTCATGACACTTTATCACATTTTGTAATTATATATCGACTTCTGTGTCAGCTTGCTTGACCACAAGAGTAGAGCTTTATATATTATTCAGTAGTCTTTTGTTTGCAAGCAACAGAAATCCCCTCTGGCTTGCTTAAACTACAAAAGAAGGGTAGCTCGTAAGAATCAAAGAAAATGCTGCACGCCAAAGTCCCGGCAAGGGCAAGAAAGATGTCTACTGTAGGACTTTTCAGCCCTTGTCTCGCAATTCCAGCCACGTTAGAAATCTGGGTGTCTCCACTCACATTTCAAATTCCTGGGAGAGAGAAACTGTTAGGTCGGGTTGGGTTGAGTTTCCACCCTCGGACTTCACTGTGAGCTCCTATGATGGACCCAGTGTGAGGTCGAGAAGGCACAGTCTGTTAGTTTGTTATCAGAAGGAAAGCGGGGTTGACGTTGGATGGTTCTGGACAGTTAGCATGTGAGGTGAACATAGATTATGCAGAAGGCTCTGGATGGAGTGATGTTACCAGAGCTGTGGGTCTCTGACTTTTTTAGTCTCTGGTGGGTACAAGTCTCCAGCAGGTGTTGCCATCGTCAAGAAGCTTTATGTCACTGTGCCTAGGTGTTACAGACTCAATATCTCTCTCCACACCCCCCAGATTCATATGTTGGAATCTAATCCCCAGTGTGATGGTATTAGGAGGTGGGTTTGGGAGGTGATTAGGGCAGAAGGGCAGAGCACCCGTGAATGGGATTAGTGTCCTTATAAAAGAGGCCCCGGAGAGTATCCTCACTGCCTCTGTCATGTGAGGAGATAGTGCAAAGACAGCCATCTATGAACAAGGAAGCAGGCTCTCACCAGACACTGAATCTGCCAACACCTTGACCTTGGACTTTCCAGCCTCTAGAACTGTGAGAAATAAATACCTGCTGTTTATAAGCTTCCCAGTCTATGGTATTTTGTTATAGCAGCCTGAACAGACTAAGACAGAAATTGATAGGGAGAAGTGGGGTGCTCCCATAACAAATAAGGAAGAAAGAGGGAACCCAGGAAGAAAAGAGGGGAGCTGTAGAGACCGCCCGCCTTTTCTTAGAGAACACCTAAGTAATCCTGAGCAGAATGTTGGTCAAAATATGGATGGTAAAGGCCATTCTGATGAAATCTCCGATGGAAACGAGGAACGTGTTATTGACAACGGAGAAGGGCCATGCGTATTATCAAGCAGCGAGGAGTTCGGCTGAATTGCCTTCCTGTCCTAGTGTCTTGGGGGAGGTCGAGAAAATTGGATGCTTAGCTGAAGTTCTATCTAAGCAAAGTTCTGAAGGAGTGGCCTGATTTCTCATTACCGCTTCTAGTGAGATATGACTTAAAGACATTAATCGACAAGGAAGCAGATCTTTAGGATTTGGAAAATTCTCAGCCTGTCAGTGTTGTGATGAGAACACTCAGGCTAAACCATTGTCTGAGACAGAAGTCCTCCATCTCACCAGAGGCCGGGGAGCTGGTGCGCAGCACAGGGGAAGAACGACCCCAACGGTAACACAGAGTAGCTCCGAGCCCTTTCCAAGGAGGGTCTGGCACCTGCAGGACCTCTGCGCACGCTGCCGGGGCTGCCTTCCACCCAGACTCTGCTGCCCACACTTGCCGTGCGCCTCAGCTGCCTCGGGGGGGGCGCCTGCAGCCCTTGGGCAGCGCGGGCTGAGGTGGCCTCCCCTCCAGAGGGAACAGGTAAAGTTGGCAGTGTCTGCAGAGCTGTCTGAAGAGCACATGAGCCATGGGGCTATGGTTGCCCGGGGTTCCAAGGGGAGCCCAGGCACAGAGCCAGGGAAGAGCCCTCAGGCCAAGCCAGGGGGGTGGGCAAGACCACCTCGGGCCTTGGGGGCCCAACCCCAGCCTGGTAGGAATGTCCACCCTACGCCTGATCCACGACTGTCGTTTTGAAAGCACATCGCTTGTTTGATTTTGCAAATTCACAGCCGGAGAGGAACTTGCCTCTGCATCAATTGTACCTTAGGGCTCACCTGGATCTCCTTTAGACGATATTTAGACGAGACTTTGGACTTTGACTTTTGAGATTTTGCTGGAAAGAGTTAAGACTTTGGGAGCCATGGGGATGGAATGAAAGTATTTCACATGCAAATAGAACATGAATGGGAGGGGCAGGGGCAGAATGCTGTAGCGTATTTGTGAGTACCAGTCTATAGTATTTTCTTTTTTTACAGATGAAGGCACCAAATGGACTCAGACAGGAGATAAACCAGCTGCCACGGCTAAGAAGTGTGTTTGTTTCCGTGTGGTCTGTGTGTTTCCTGGAGCCAGAGGCATCCAAAGGCACCCTTGACGAGACAGGCTGGACAGCAGGATACGGTGAGACAAACTGTGGCCCCAGAGAGAATCTTGAGTATGAATCCAGCATCATCACTGCGACTGTGGCCAAGTCCGCCTGCCTGCGCCTTGATTTCCTCATCCATAAAATGGGTATCATTATATACGTTTGTGGGGACATTGCTTTTTTAAAAAAAATTTATTTTATATTATAGTTCATTTACAATGTTGTGTTAGTTTCAGGTGTACCGCAAAGGGATTCAGTTATACGTATACATATATCTATTCTTTTTCAGATTCTTTTCCCATATAAGTCATTACAGAATATTGAGTAGAGTTCCCTGTGCTCTACAGTAGGTCCTTGTTGATTACCTATTTTATATATAGGTATAAAAATATATATATATGTATATATATATACATATATATGTATATATACATATATATGTGTATATATATATGTATTTGTTATACAACTATATATGTATTTGTTAATCCCAAACTGCTAATTTATCCCTCTCCCCTACCTTTCCCCTTTGGTAACCATAAGTTTGTTTTCAAAGCCTGTGAGTCTGTTTCTGTCTTGTAAATAAGTTCATTTGTAACATTTTTTTTTAGATTCTACATATAATTGATATCATAGGGTATTTGTCTTTCTCTGTCTGACTTACTTCACTTAGTGGGACAATCTCTAGGTCCATCCATGTTGCTGCAGATGGAGGACGCTGCTTTAAATGACTGGCTAATAAAGCCTGACAGGGATTCCTTTGCACCGTATCACTGTTATTTTCTGCATAAACCTATTCCCATTAGAAATTATGATATGTGTTTATACACTGGTTTATCTGTCTCCTCATCAGAATGAAAGTTCTAAGAGGGCAGGGACTTCGACTTGTTCAAGGGTGTATTTTCAGTGCCTGCCACATCCTAGGTGCTTACTAAGTACTTGTTGAATAAATGAACACTCACCTGAATGAATAAATGGGGACCCAAGAGGAAACAGAAGGGAATACAATGGGGATCATCTCTTTCTGGGGCCTCATACGGATGGAAGTCACTTAAGAGCTCCAGCAAATAGCATCCTCTAGGCCACATTTTCTCTGCTTGTGTTCTTCTCTTTATTTTCCTTTTGTCATCCCATGACTGTAGTCGCTCTTGTGGAACATTCTGCAGTGCCGCCCAGTAACAAGAGGAAGCCTGGGGGTCAGAGGAACCTCCGCCTCTAAAGGTGCCAGGACTCCAGTGACAACAATAGCTCATGAGTCAGGAACCCTGGTGGAGGTGCCCCCTCTTTCCCGAATCAACCTGTGAGCCCCCGGGGTTGTCTATTTGAACAGAGAAGCAATTTCCCCAACAGTTCCTTACAGGGGTGAGGATTCAGTCACATGATGGGACACACAGTAGTTCTAGAATGTCCATTCTAGAAATCAGGCTAAAACTCCATAATTCCAGCCCAATTCGTTTTTCCTTCAGAATGATAAACTGGACTTTCTCAGAATTCCTGCCAGCTTGGGCCCCCGGCATTTCCTCTTTCTCAAGAGAAATGTTCCCTTCTTTTCCATCAGCGCGGGGCCGCTCAGTCCAGCGAGGAGATGTAAATTACCCAGAGAGCGGACCATCTGCAGTAGTATCTAGTGGTTCTTACGCAGAGAAGTTAAACACACAATGGAACGCCTGACCCCTCATCTGAAGTGTTTCCACCTGCTTTGTAATTAAACACCCGTTTATGGCCCCCTGGGAAGGCCGGGTGAGCGGCAGTGTTTTCCAGTTAACTTCTTTTGTGACCTGGCAAGATTCCCCTGATTGTCAAGGCGCCCCCCAACCCTAGTTCCCCGGGTACACGGGTACACGATGCTGCCTGCGGAGTTGGAAGTCCCTGCCCTGCTGTGACAGCCTGAGCAAACACAGCAGAGGTGCAGCAGGTTGCCTTTCAGCCAGGAGTTTTAGGGTGGCTTGAGATGTGTTTACCTTTTAAAATACTTCACCCTGTTTTATCTTGAGACAATTTCTGCAGGACGCCACTGGGGAGTCTCACATTCTAAGATTTCAGAAATCCAAGGAAGCCGGGGGAGGGTACTGGTGAATTTCAGCAAGTTTCTCGGGCCAAACCTCCCACCTGTGAGACCCTGGGGGGAGCTACTTAACCCCTCTGTGAAATAGGAATCATAGGAATACGTTCCCTTGGGTGTGTAATGAGGACAGAATGACTTACAACAGTGTCTAGCACATGACATCATTCAAGAAATAGTCCTCTCTCCCCTTTCCCTTCCTCTGCTTTGCAAAAGACTACCTTCATTGACTGAGTAGGAAATACAGGCACACAATTAAAAAAAAAAAAGAAACACACACAGGTTACAGTGAAAAGACTCCATCCCACTTCTAACCAGCCCCCCCACCCCCCCCACCCCCAGGGTGTCATCAGTTTCTTGGCATTCGTCCAAATGCTCCAGGAGACCCACGTTTGTGTTTGTATATGTGCACTTTAAAGAGACAAATGGTAGCACACAACACACTGCTACACCTTTGTAAAAAGTACAACAGCCTTATTGAGATATGATTCACACCCTATACAATTCATCCGGCTTGCTTTTTAATGTGTCGTTTATCTCAGATAGTTCCACATCAGCATGATTACATCTCTCTTATTCTTTTCTACGGCTGCATCTCATGCCACTGTATGTATGTACCATGATTTTGTTTACTCAGCTCTCGACTGCTAGACATCTAGGTTGCTGCCTGTGCTGCAATGGTAGTGAATAGCCTCGGCGGTAGTCTTGGCCTATGTCTAAGCATTTCTCTGAGGGTTTTTTTTTTTCCCCGTCCCAATCCCTTTCCTGGAAGTATGGACCCTCTCCTCGGTTATCAAAAATGACATCTCTAACCAACCAACATGCACATGATGCTTGCAAAACATACCTCTACATTGTTCTGTGGGGGGTTTTGGCTTATGGTTTTAACCCATACTGGGTAACTCATTCATTAGCATTACTAATTACTGTAACTACTATTATTAATGAGACAGCTTTATGACAGGGGCCTTATGGCAGGAAAGCGTCAGGGCGAATTTCGGGGATATCTGTGGTTGAATTTGGATGGAACGCTATTTACTCATTGTCAAGGCTGGGTTTAGCAAGAGATAATCGTGGACACATCATGCAGGCTGTAGCGTCAATTTCCCTCAACCTCCCTTCTGTGCTGCACTTGGAAATGAGCTAACACGGGCTCACATGGAGCACATCCCGAACCAGGGCCCTCCTAGACAACCCCGAGGCTGGAATGAAGCCTCCTGAGAGCTCGTCTGACAAGGGACCAGAGGCACTTTTCAGCCCGTCTTATAATAACAGCAGGAAATAATTACAATAGCCTTTACTACGCATCAGACACAGCTCTGAGCACTTTGCATGTATTAACTCAGTTGCTCTTCATGGCAAGCCCCCCATTTTACAGAGGAGGAAACAGGCCCACAGAGGCTCCGAGCCTCGTACAAGTTCTTCTGGCCAGTTTTGTTAACTGCTCCTCTCTGCTGCTGTAGAGCCTGCAGGAGAGGGTGTTTGGTGTCTAAGCAACGTCACATAAGAGGATCCAGGCCCCTGCACAGCGGTGGGCACGCAGAGAACACGAGAGACACTGGAAGGATTGTTCTTACATTATTTCTGATACTCACATTCTCCTGCTTCTTGTTAAATTCTTCCAGCAAAGATGTGTTCTCTTGCATCCTGAAGGCTTTCCGGAATCTCCTATGAAGACACAAACAAGCCTGCGGAAAAAGAAATGCTCCTTGGTTGGAAAGAGAAGGGCCCTGGGCTTGATTCAGGGCTGAGTGTCCTGCTAGCTGTGGGTCCTCGAGCGACTGTTTTCATCTTCATCAAGCCTCCGTTTTCTCACCTGAAAAGGTGGGGTAGGAAGAGTGCCACGGATGCCTCATGAATTGCTGTGAACGTGAAATCATGAATTTGAAGCTCGGGCCTGCAGCAGGGAGGCCTTGACAGTGGTGGTGAACTTAGCAACTCTGGGGTCTACCTGCTGGGTTTCAAAACCCACCTCGACCATTACCAGCTGTACCAAGTTGGGCAAGTCACCTTGCTCCAAGCCTCAGTGCCTCATCTGTAAAATGAGGCTTTTGGTGGGCCCTACATGGCGGCGTATTTACAATATTTAAGTGGGACACACCTGCAACGTACCCGACGCAGAGCACCGGAACAGGGTTGGGCACAGCTGTCTTTGTGGTCTGGACTTTTTTTAAAATTTTAGCCACGCTGCTTGGCTTGCAGGATCTCAGTTCCCCGACCAGGGATGGAACCTGAGTCTCTGCAGTGAAAGCGCCAAATCCTAACCACTAGACCACCAGGGAAATCCCTGGATTTATATATATATATATATATATATATAAATTTATTTATTATTTATTTATTTATTTTTGGCTGCATTGGGTCTTCGTTGCTGTGTGCGGGCTTTTTAGTTGAGGCGAGCGGGGGCTACCGTTCGTTGTGGTGCACAGGCCTCTTATTAAGGTGGCTTCTCTTGTTGCGGAGCATGGGCTCTAGGTGCGCGGGCTTCAGTAGTTGTGGCTCGTGGGCTCAGTAGTTGTGGCTCGTGGGCTCTAGAGCGCAGGCTCAGTATTTGTGGCGCACGGGCTTAGTTGCTCTGCAGCATGTGGGATCTTCCCGGACCAGGGCTCAAACCCATGTCCCCTGCATTGGCAGGCGGATTCTTAACCACTGCGCCACCAGGGAAGCCCTGGATTTATATTTTTAATGGTTGTGTTAGTCAGGGTTCTCCAGAGAAACACTTTACTGCCCATTGTATTGGTCTGCTAGGGCTGCCATAACAACACACCACAGACAGGGCAGCTTAAAACAACAGAAATTAATTTCTCACCGGTCTATGGCTGGACGTCCCAGCTCAGGGCGTCGCGGGTTTGGTTTCTGCTGGAGCTCTTCTCCCCGGGGTGCAGATGGCCGCCTTCCCCTCACATGGCCCCACTCTGTGTGCTTACATACACCCTGGTGTCTCTGTATGTCCTCATCTCCTTGTCTAATAAGGACACCAATCAGACTGGATTAGGGCCCGCCCTAAAGGCCTCCTTTAACCTCTTTAAAGCCCATCTCCAAATACAGTCACATTCTGAAGTACTGGGGGTGACGGCTTCAACATATGAATTTGGGGGCACACAGCTGGGCCCATAACAATGGTGGAAGCTCACCTCGAAAGGATTGCTTTGAAGATTACGGAAACAAGGCACATGGCAGGTTTGTGAGAGCGTCCACAGCAGGCTCTCTATAAATGCTGGGTTTGTTCTGTCATCTTGAAAGCCCTTTGGAGTTGTAACACACGAGCTTAGCCCTCAGCTGGTGAGGGCCGTGAGGAGGGAATCTGGAGAACTGATGGGTTATCCTTGCCAGCTCCCTCCCCAGCGCTTGCCAGATGCAGTGGTTCTCAAGCTTGAACTTGCGTCCAGATCCCCTGAAGGGCCTGCAGGTCGCTTGTCCGTTGGCCTTAGACCCGAGGATGGAGGACGGGCGTTTCCAACCTGTTCCCAGATGCTGCTGCTTGCCCGTGGACCACACAATGAGAGCCACGCGCCTAGTGTATTCCTTGGGCCTCAGAGGCTAAGAGCGAAGGAGAATGGGTTGCAGAGGGAGAGAGTGTCCCCGGAAATAATGGCTCGCACGGGGGCGCTGGCCTGCTTTTCTGGGGTGTGATGACCCCCAGGTAGCTGTTGCCCTATGTCTCCACGGACCCCAAGGTCAGAGCGAGGAAGGTTTTTCCAAGCACTTTTGCCATGAGGTGAACCGGCTCAGCTCCTGCCTTCCCTTGCTGCCTCTCTCCTGCCCTCCACCTGGTCCGTGCGGGCTGAAGCCGCTTCGTAGGTTCCCAGGGAGGAGCCCGCCCCTTCACAAGCAACAGCTCCCGCAGGAGGAAACAAAGCCAGAGCCTCCAGAAATGTGAGCTTCCTCCACAGAGCCGACTGGATGACAGGAGAAGAGAGGGATTTTCTAACTTCTCATTGAAGTCGTTTTTATGTGTCTGAAGATGTTTTATGGAAACAGAAATTGTACCTGATAAAGTGCCCGCATTAATCCATTTGATGTGTTTAAGGGAAGCATTTTCACAGCAACATATCATGTTAATGTAGGACTGATGGATAAGACACGGCAGAGGAGGATTTCCAAAGACCTTTTTTTTACCACGATGGAGAAGAAAAGAGCGACTTTCCATTTTATTTTTTCCTGTGAGTCAGTGTGTCTCTAATCCTGATAGTATTTGCTGAAATAGAGTTTGGGCTAAAATCCAAAGGGAGTCTTCAGAGTGCGGCAACTTCTTTATACGTCTGCTTCACGGACTCAGCCATCGGACCAGCAATTCTGTTCGATACACATTAATTGAGCACCTACTGTGTGTCAGGGGCTGTCCTGCAGTCGAAGGGAACACACAGGTGACAGTGACGTGTGGTAGCTGACCCCGACCCTGCACCCCAGCCCCTCATCTCTCCACCCCACCTACTCTCAATTCATGAATTGTCTTCAATAAATCATACTGAGTGCCCTGTTCTACACTGTGCTCTGCAATCAGGAAGCATACCATCTACTCAACTTGTACTAAAATTTCAAAAAATGTTGTGTTTTTAAAGGTATGTGTCTCCCCAGCCAGTCCCTAAACATCTTCCCCAAAGCATGCATGAAAGTACATTTTCAAAGGTGTTTCAGATGCACTTGCAAGTTGAAGAGGCCTCTGGTTTAGAGTACGTGGATGCACTTTGATTCTTCAAAGAAAAGTCGCTTATTACTAATGGCAGTTAAAACATCACAGTTGTCAAACGATTGGCTGTTTTTTTTTAATATACTCGAGGAGATTCCACGGCACTCTCATTTCCTTGCATCGTGACGACACGCTCTCTGGGAGCAGCCCGTAGCCCTGAGTACACGTGTGGGAGGGCAAGAAAGAGTCGTTTTTATCACGGGCGATCGGGGCAGAAAAACAGGCCAAGGGCAGCTGACCCAGCTGGGACCAGGGCATGTCATAGGTAGGGGCTCTCCACGCCAGACTTGGGGTCAGGTATAAAAGCAGGGCTGAGGCTCTCTGTTAGTCTACTTTCACCAAGAAACACGGCAAAGCAGCCAGCAGAAGGGAGAGGGAAGGGGGGCCAGAGGAGGAGAGAAAAGGGAGAGTGGACAGGAGGAGGGGGAGAAATGAAAGGTCAGAGTGGAGACAGTGTTTGCTTCATCTTCCTTCGGGATTCAACTCCATACTGGCAGAAAGGATCCTTCTAGAGATACAGCCCCCAGAGGTCGGGCTTCGGTAGTCTCCCCATCACAGTGGGGTTCGTGCACTTTCATTTTCAATGAGAAACGCTTCCATCTTTACGTTATGAAGCTGAGTCATTATTTTTGAATTAGCACCGGGGTCTTTTGAGAGTTACCAGACAGAAAAGATGTGTTTGGTTAAGAAAGTTGGTCGATTCATCCTTTCATTTTCTAGTGACCCTTCAAGAAAACCTGGGGCCCAGGCCAGAGCCACTGTCTACTGTAGGGTATTTTGCGAAGAAAGAATTGACACCGGGAAGACCCAGAATGGAATGGCTGGATAAAGCTTGCTCCCCGCCCCCCTTTTCTTTCCTTTAGTAAATTTACCCCTGCCCCTTGACGTGCCTGTTTATTTCCTCCTTCTTTCCTTCCAAGCCCTTTGTGAGCAGTTACGGTGGCAGGTGCTGTGCTCAGACAGCGGGTCAGCCTAGCGGGGGACCTGGACCCTGACCTTGGGTGTTCCTCTCTCTCCAGCTGCGCCGAGTCCTCCAGGAGGAGCTGGCCCGAGGCCAAGCGAGGCTGGGCAGGTTCGGGCTGCACAGAGCGCAACTGCTGAAATGTGGCCAGTCAAGGCGCGACCAGCAGAGGGGAGAGATGGGCCACAAGCCTCCTGGAGAAAGCGGGGTGGGGGTGGGGGTGGAATGGGAGGGTTTAAGCAAGGGTGTCATTTGATTTTGCATTTTAGGAAGAGCCTTCTGGTTGCAATTTGGAGGACAGAGGGAGGGCATTTGCATGTAGGGAGGCCAGGAGAGTCTTTTAGAGATTTGTTAGAGATTTAATGTGCTACCAATCTCAGGAATACTCTACCGTTTTTTGTTTTTTTTGTTTTTTGGCCACACCGCGAGGCATGCGGGATCGTAGTTCCCCGACCATAGATCGAATTGCTGCGCCCCGCATTGGAAGCGCAGAGTCTTAACCACTGGACCGCCAGGAAGTCCCAGGAATCCTGTATTTTTAAAAGGACCCCAAGGAGAGAGTGATGCTCAGTACACAGAGGGGAATCGCCAACGGTGGAAGCTTCTGGACCCGGAGAGAGATCTTTGTGAGCCTGGACGCCTGCCCTGCTGCTGTCAAAGCACACTGACATCAGCTGTCTTCATGGGGAAGAGCTTCAATGAGGAAAGGGGTGGGGAGGACGCGGTTTGGGGGTAGAGGTTCGGGTGATGGATTAGGGAGGGTGAAGGAAGATTCTGGAGGCGTCCAGAGCAGGGGTGCACAATCTCAGCTGCACACGGGGATTACCTGGGTGAGTCCTGATGCTGAGGCCTCAGTGCAGACCAACTGAATGAAATACCTGGGACAGGGAGCTTCCCTGGTGGCGCAGTGGTTGAGAATCCGCCTGCCCATGCAGGGGACACGGGTTCGAGCCCTGGTCCGGGAAGATCCCACATGCCGCGGAGCAGCTAAGCCTGTGCGCCGCAACTACTGAGCCTGCGCTCTAGAGCCCAGCGAGCCACAGCTACTGAAGCCCGCACGCCTAGAGCCCGTGCTCCGCAACAAGAGAAACCTGCGCACTGCAATGAAGAGTAGCCCCCGCTCGCCGCAACTAGAGAAAGCCCGCGCACAGCAACGAAGACCCAAAGCAGCCAAAAATAAAAATAAATAAAATTTAAAAAAAAAAAAAAAAGAAATGCCTAGGACGGGGCCCAGGCATCTGCAATTTTCAAGCTTCCACAAGGATTCCACTGCACAGCCAAGACTGAGAACCATGGCCCCAAACTGGTGCCCCTCAGAGTGTGGGCAGCGGACCCACGGTGTCCGCCTCACCCGGAGCCTGTTGGAAACGCAGATTCTCAGGCCCCACCCCGGACCCGCTGACTCAGAATCTGCATCTCTCCCGGATCCCTTGGTGATTGCCACCAGATGGACTGCACACTGGAGTCCCTTGGGGAGCTTTCCATAAAACCATCCCGGCACCCGGGTACCCTGTCCAGAAATTTTGATGTGATGAGTGTGGGTGTGGCCTGGGCAACTGGACTTTTTAACACCGCCCCTCACAGCAGCCCCCACAGGTGATTGTCAAGTGTGGCCAGAGTGGAGAGGGGGGGGATACAGCTCAGAAATTCCATCAGTGTTCTTCATGGTCCAGCGGCCTCAAAAACGAAGACAGGAGGGTGGGGCTTAGGATCATGCAACCCTAAAATAACTAAGTGCAGAGTTGATTTGGAAAAGTTATTAAGAGTATAAAAATCCTTGAACGGAATCTGTGTCGTCTGCAGCAAATCATTCCTGGAATCGAAATTCCTAAAGGAGGCAAAGCAGCCAGGATGTTCACGTTGAAATATGTCCCACTAGCTGCTTGCCAAGGATAAGCCCGTCTCAGGTCCGCCGCCTGAGTGTGTGCATCTGAGCAATGGGTACAGCACTGCCGGGTCCAGAGCATCAACAGAACATCAACAGAAAGCAACAACAGAGCTACTGCTGTTCGGGCCCTTGTGTCATTTCCTGCTCTTGTGTGTTGGCTGGACCTGGTTTCTAAGAAACAGAATGTGGTAAAGTGACAGAACATCACTTTTTCTTTTTTTTTAAATTCTTTTGCTGCACCGCACATCATGCCCGATCTTAGTTCCCCGACCAGGGATCGAACCCGCGTCCCCCGCATTGGAAGGTGGATTCTTAACCACTGAACGGCCAGGGAAGTCCCAGGACATCACTTCTGAGATGAGGTTACAAGAAGATTTCCAGCTCCCTTCCCACCCCCTCCTCCATTTCTTGGAGTCCTTTTTGGGAGGAAAGCAAGCTCCCATGCTGCGCAAGTAGTCCTGCCAGCGGCAGCAGAGGCCCACAGTAAGGTCCTGAGTCACGTGATGTGACGCGCTCAGTCAGGCTGTGAGATGCTGCAGCCTTGGGGGAGAATCCTTCGTGATCTCACCTCAAACCACACAGGAGAAACAGACTCCACCTCCCAGTGGGAGGGGCTTCAGCCGCGCTGTCAGAGTGTTGGGGATGGGAGATGATCAGATATATATGTAACATTGCACGGCTCATAAAAGCCCCTCAAGGGGCCCCTCAAGGGGCTCCTCAGATTAAATCAGGCTTTGTGTGCAGGATGGAACAGCTCCTGCAGAGGAGACCCCTTCCACCAACCTTAACATCTGTGTTATATTTATATACAGCGAGTCCCCTACCTACGAACCTTCACCTTGCGAACTTTCAGAGGTGCAGATGTGCGTCCCACCAATGTCAGGCGTGAGTGACACTGCAGCTGGCCCTCCGCCCCCTATTGCTGACGATCCTTCAGCTCTGCCATCTCGCACCTCCCCTCCCTCCTCCAGTCAGTAACTCTTCCTGCTGTTCCCTCGATGCCAGCCCCTGGAGGCCAGCTGTTGTACTGCACTACGTACTTTGCAAGGTACTGCACTGCAAGATTAGAAATGTTTTCTTTATTTTGTGTGTGTGTTTGTTTTCTATGCATTATATATGCGAAAAGCATTATAAACCTATTACAGTACAGTACGATATAGCCGATTGTGCTAGTTGGGTACCTAGAATAACTTTGTTGGACTTAGGAACAAATTGGACTTACGAACACGCTCTCAGAATGGAACTTGTTCGTACGTAGGGGACTTACTGTAGTTATCCATCTCTGCAAAATGCAACAGTCACAAAGTATTAGCTGCCCCTGTCATCCATACTATCAGTGGTAGCAACAGCATCTCTATCTTTTGGGCCCAGAGAAGGATGAGGTACAGGATGCCTGGCGCAGGGCTCTGGAGCCAGGGAGGTTTGGTTTGGAGTCTCAGGACAACCTCTTACACAGGTTCAGCCTTAGAAATATCACTTAACCTCTTGGAGTCTCAGTTTCTTCATTTGTAAAGAGGGGATTCTTATGCTTGCCGGGTGGGGTGGGTGTGAGCCTGCATCTGGGAGCCAGAGGGAAATAATGGCAGGGTCGGGTAAGAAATGCCATTCCTAGGGCCAGGCTGGGAGGAGAGCTTGGGCCAAAAAGTCCAGGCTCATGTACTTTTCCAATTGTGGTTTTCTCTAGATACATGCCCAGGAGAGGGATTGCTGGATCATACGGTAGTTCTATATGTAGATACATGCACCCCAATGTTCATTGCAGCACTATTCACAATAGCCAAGACATGGAGACGACCTAAATGTCCATCAACAGATGAATGGATAAAAAAGATGTGGTACATAGATACAATGGAATATTACCCAGCCAGAAAAAAGAATGGAATAATGCCATTTGCAGCAACATGGATGGACCCAGAGATGATCATACTATGCGAAGTAAGTCAGACAGAGAAAGGCAAATATCATATGCTATCACTTATGTGCAGAATCTTAAAAAAATGATACAAATGAACTTATTGATAAAACAGAAAGAGAATCACTGATGTAGAAAACAAACTTATGGTTACCGGGGACAAGCCGGGGCGGAAGGATAAATTGGGAGATTGGGATTGACATACACACACTACTGTATATAAAATAGATAACTAATAAGAACTTACTGTAGAGCACAGGGAACTCTACTCAATATTCTGTAATAACCTATGTGAGAAAAGTCTAAAAAGAGTGGATACATGTATATGTATAACTGTACATTTTCAGGTGCTGTACACCTGAAACTAACACAACATTGTAAATCAACTCTATTCCAATTTAAAAAATAAAAAATAAAAACAAAATTTCAAAAAAGTTGAAAAAGTCCAGGCTCACCAAAAGGCTGCTGGGGAAAATGCCCGGGTTAAGAAAGTCTGGATAGAGCAGCAAGCGGGGGTGGGGTGGGGTGGGGGTGGGGGTTGGGGAGGGCAGGCTGGGAGGTGGCCGGTCCTATAAACAGGCAGTTGGTAAAGGCCGCCACCCCCTCCCCATCCTGGGCTCAGCTGTCCCTCCTCCCAGAACCAAGGGAAAAGCCGGGAAACAGGGGTCCGGGCAGTCGATGGAAGGGGTCTCTCAGTGGGAGCTGTTCCCTCTCTGATTTAAATCCAGCAGGAGCCCCTGGAGGGGGATTTGTGGGCCACGTGATGCTAATTAACTCCATTGTTATATTTTGTTTTCGGCGTTAGAGTCCCTCTAGTATTGGAGCACTTTCTGCTGCAAGAATTTTACATCTTGCCCCAGTGTAGCAAAGTCTCTGCCAATACCTTGGGCAGAGGGGTCTGGAAGCTGAACCGGTAGAATTTTCTGGGCCAGGATTCAGGTGGAGAGAGACTGGTTTCAGTTACGGGAGGAGTTGACAACACACCATAACCAGAATCTTCTTTTGAGTTTTCATTCTGTTTAAAGTACTCTCTAGCTTCCAGACTTATCCTATGTTTTAATGGTTAGGGCTTTTTTTAAATGAAAGAGAGCAGGGAGAAAACAATGACCCAATGAACTAAACCTTGAGAGAATGGAAGCCACGTGAAGGGGCTGATTCGTTTCTGCCAAATTCCCTGCAAAAGCGATTCCAGAAAATTCAAGCTCCCGCTGCCAAGTAGCCTGGCTGTCTGCGAGCCAAGAAGGAAAAAGGGACCAGATGAGACATCCTGGCAGGGAGCCCTGGTTGGTTGGGCAGAACCAATTTCCCCAACTTGATCTCATCCCAGAGAGGATCGGGTGATTCAAAAGCTAGTCAGGAAGACAATTGTTCCAGAGCCTCCTGGGTTACTCATCACTCATGCCCTGACTCACCAAGCTGGACTCACTCCAGCCGGGGTGAACCCACAGAACGGGCCGCCCCAGCCTCGGGCAAACTGAAATCCCGATCTAGACGACAGGACTGCGGAATCTGGGTTTTTGTCCACAGGGCAGAAGATGTCTGCAATTTATGACCCCCGAGGCTGAATAGAGGGGGAAACTCAGGCATTCCGGTAACTGGCTGGCATCCCAAAGGATGCTCTGGATTGGACTGTGGGGATCTATTATGGGTAGGAAATAAGAGCAGCCTGGCTCTGTGGGTGACTAAGGGTGACGGTGAGACAGTCTATGAACCACGGAGAGTTTACGTGACTGGACCGAGCCTTACAGCCAGATGATGGCAGGTCTAGGATTTCAGCCTTAACGGGATCCAGCCATGTCCCTGATCTGGCGGTAGCCCCCAGACACAGTGCTATCGAACACTTGGAATATGGATAATCTAAACTGAGTTGTATAAAATACTCACCAGATTTCAAAGACCTGGTGTGAAAAAACATGGAAACTCTCTCATAATTATCCTGATATGTGTTGAAATGATACATTTTTGGATATACTGGGTTAAATAAGATAATTATTAAGAATCATTTTATTTTTCTTTCCTTTTTAAAAGGTCACTACTCACATGGATGGACCTAGAGATTATCATACTACGTGAAATAAGTTAGTCAGAGAAAGAAATACTGTGTCACATGATGTTGCTTCTATGTGGAATCTAAAAAAAATGATACAAGTGAACTTATTTACAAAACAGAAACAGAGTCACAGACTTGGAAAAAAAAGTTATGGTTACCAAAGAGGAAAGGTGAGGAAAAGGGATAAATTAGGAGATTGGGAATAACATACACACAGTACTCTATATAAAATAGATAACCAACAAGGGCCTATTTTATAGCACAGGGAACTCTACTCAGTATTCTGTAATAACCTAAATGGGAACATAATTTGAAAAAGAATAGCTATACTTATACGTATAACTGAATCACTTTGCTGTACAAGTGAAACTAACACAACATTGTAAATCAACTCTACTCCAATATAAAATGAATATTTAAAAAATGTCACTACTAGAAAAGCTACAATTACATACGTGGCTTACTTTTTCGTGGCGCACCTTTTGTTTCACTGGACAGCACCGCTTTACCTCCGTTCAAGTCTCATCTCTCCTAAGGGAGAGTGATCAGGAACGTGGCTGGATCCTGACTGTTCAGGCTGAAATCCTAGACCTGCCATCATCTGGCTGTAAGACTTGGCCCAGTTACCTAAACTCTCCATGGTTCAGTTTCCCCATGTCTACAATGAGGCTAAAACCAGCACAGAGTAGGTGAAACTCAAATGAGAAGATGTACTCAGAGCATATAGAACAGGGTTTGGCACATGGAAGCTTTTAATACATCCTTGCCTTTGTGATTGTCTATTCTTAAGACTTCCTCACAAAACTGGAAGGCAGGGAGAGGGAAGTGGGGGGTTATGGAGGCATGTGGCTCTTGGAATCCACCTTTAACCCCCTGGTCCCTCCATAGTAGCTAGTGAAGAGAAGCTCCCCCTTCACATGGATTTCATTTGCAAATTTGGAGACCGAAGGTCAGAGGGGCCCTCTGACTTTCTTAGTAAGGCAGAATAAGCCAGCCAGCTCAGAATGAGAGGCTTGGGTTCTGCCTTGAAACTTGAAGCCGCAGGTGCAGGGAGCAGCATACCTGACTTGGCATCTGAAGATCTGGGTCTGAATCCTGTCACATTCGATTTTGCCGCTATCTACCCCTACATGCTAATGCAAGGGTTTACCATTTTTTCCCATTTTCCTCTCATTTGTTCAACTATGTCAAGACTTTGTTGAATGTGAAGCACTATGTTTCCACTTGAATTTTATCATTTGTGATGACTGGCATCACTATAGTTACAGTCACACCTTCTGGTTCACTAAATAGAAGGGATTTTCAGTTGTGTTTTCAGAAGCGTTGTTTATTCTTATTTTTACCTGGTCATATAACAATCTACATATCTAGGTATATTTTATTTTATTTTATTTTTATTTATTTTTTTGAGGTACGCGGGCCTCTCACTGTTGTGGCCTCTCCCGTTGTGGAGCACAGGCTCCAGATGCACAGGCCCAGCGGCCACGGCTCATGGGCCCAGCCGCTCCGCGGCATGTGGGATCTTCCCGGACCGGGGCACGAACCCGTGTCCCCTGCATCGGCAGGCGGACTCCCAACCACTGCGCCACCAGGGAAGCCCATCTAGGTATATTTTAAAGGACATAACTGGAAGTTGAGGAATATCTAGCCTCCCAATGTTTGGATTAGGTAGCTAGTATCCCACACAAATGGGAATTTTACACACAAAAATATATCAGCTAAAATAATAATCTTCCATATATGGCTTGGGAATATTGGGAAACTGGTGTGAAACTACTTTTTAAGCTGATAGAATTGTCTTTTCAAGCCCACCCAGGTAGAACTAACCTTGGACGCTTCAACCTGTCCTCCCACCCACCCTAAAGGGGAACTAAAGAATTTGGTTTGGTGCCTTTTATCAATAACTTATATCAGTTTCAAAGATTCCCCTGGTTCCAGAAGACCAAATGTCCTACATCACACAGCCCATGATCTATGTGTTATATAACATATAGTTCCGTACTGGCTAACTATGGGTTTGATATAGGTTAATTATTGATTACTGGCTTAAATCTTGTGTAGTGGTTTATTTGTTTGAAACCCTTACCAGAATGAGAACTGCCTTTGAAAGCCATGAGAGTCCTGTTGGAAAATAAAATGTTCAGGCATCTAAACGAGAGGCAAAGGGCTCCCTGCAAACACCAGGAAAGGTCATTGCATGAACTCAATCCAGAGGAGAAGTTACACTTCACAACTGCTGTCAAGTTCCCAGCCAAGCCAGCAAGGTCTTCATGTCCTTCACAAATCCAATCATGTTTCCACAGGGCTCTGAATGAAAGTTACTTCCAAAATGTAAGCCGTGTACTTTTCCTTGCCAATTACGTTAGGAAACCAAACCAAGGACTAGTCAGCTTCTTCCCTCAACAAAGTGCGTTTAATATCTCATTAGCTTTGGAAAATTTCACAGTAATTTGGCATAAATGGACACTAGAAAAAGCATTATTATCGTTCTGTCTAAATAGCTGCTGACAATCATTGTGCTTCTTTTCTTTTCTTTTTTTGGACAGTGCACTCTGCATGGCGGATTTATAAAAAGAGGGGACGTAGCATCATTAGTTCACCTGTTTCTCTCCATCTCACGGCTGAGATAGACACATAAGCTGTCAGACCACTGCATGTCCTTCCACTGCTCTGTCTTAAGCGGGACTGTGGAAAATTAACTTGGAATATTGTCAAGAACCTTTTTGCTCCTTTAACTCCAGGTAAAGGAGTTAAGCTTCCTTGTACTTATTCATCCCAAACCCTTGGCTTCTCTCCACACGTGTCAGGTGAACACAAATCGCTCAGCAATCGCTCTTGCCCACACAGCCAACCCGAAGGAAAACCAGAGTGAGGAGATCTCCACTTCAGAGCTTCCTACAAATCTAGGCATCTCCTCCAGTGGAGGGACACCACTACACTTTAAGAAAATGCATGAAATGGAGAGGGTGTGGAGAAAAGGGAACCCTCCTCCACTGCTGGTGGGAATGTAAGTTGGTGCAGCCGCTGTGGAGAGCAGTATGGAGGATCCTCAAAAAACTGAAAATAGAGTTGTCATATGATCCAGCAATCCCACTCCTGTGCGTATATCAGGAGAAAACTATAATTCAAAAAGATTCATGCACCCCTATGTTCATAGCAGCACTATTCACAATAACCACGACATGGAAGCAACCTAAATGTCCATCGACAGAGGAATGGATAAAGAAGATGTGGTACATATAGACAATGGAATATCACTCAGCCATAAAACGAATGAAATAGTGCCATTTGCAGCAACATGGATGGACCTAGAGATTATCATACTAAGTGAAGTAAGTCAGACAGAGAAAGACAAATATCATATGATATCACTTATATGTGGAATCTAAAATACGACACAAATGAACATGTCTACAAAACAGAAACAGACTCACAGATACAGAAAACAGACTTGTGGTTGCCAAGGGGGATGTGGGTGGGAGAGCAATGGATTGGGAGTTTGTGATTAGCAGATGCAAACTATTATATATAGGATGGATAAACAACAAGGTCCTACTGTATAGCACAGGGAACTATATTCAATATCCTGTGATAAAACACAGTCGAAAAGAATATAAAAAAGAATGTATATATATGTATAACTGAGTCACTTTGCTATACAGCAGAAATTAACACAACATTGTAAATCAACTATACTTCAATAAAATTTTTTTTAAAAGAAAATGCATTAAAAATCAGACTCTTCTCCAAAGAATAGCAAAACTAAAAGTAAGAAATCCCAAGTTAGAGCTGGAAGGGAGAGAAGGCTGCTGGGGTCACAGTGGACCCGGCTTTTATTCTCATCTGCCCTCTAGAGAGAATCACCACAGATTTGGGAATCACTGGCAGAAACCCACCAGATCAATTCCGCATCGCCATGTACGATGGTGTCTATCTATACCATCTTCATTCAATTCAACTCACAGGTAGGTATTTATCAGGGTTTAGTACATCCAGGTCATCACGTCTGTTGTTCTAAAATTCTTTAGAGAAAGACACACTGATGCTCTGAGTCATACGTTTCAGCAAACCATGACTCTTAGAAAGAAGAGGCAGCTGAAAGAGGGCAGCTTCCCTGGAAGGTGGATATAAGGAACTTCAGCTGGAAACACGTTGCTACGGTTATAAAACTGGTTGGCAACACCGTCTTTTATGGCAACCAAAGTCTATTAGTTCAAAGTTCACAAGATAAATTTCCACGTATGTTTGGAGTGGGGGGGGGGGCGGATTTTGTCTCTCCCAGTAACCTTGTATGCTTTCAAGTATAAAGGAAACTGTTTGCAGCATAAAGCTGAAATAAACCACTCCAGTTATCTGGCAATCCCCATTTTCTGTTCACTTCACTTAATTTGTTTTCTGATTCTTTTTATATCCTATTGTCATGTCATTTAATACCATAAGCCATCTCATTTTTTTGGAGCATAGAATGTCACATTCAAAAAATTATTCCAGGGCTTCCCTGGTGGCGCAGTGGTTGAGAGTCCGCCTGCTGATGCAGGGGACGAGGGTTCGTGCCCCGGTCCGGGAGGATCCCACATGCCGTGGAGCGGCTGGGCCCGTGAGCCATGGCCGCTGGGCCTGTGCATCCGGAGCCTGTGCTCCGCAACGGGAGGGCCCGCAACGGTGAGAGGCCTGCGTACGGCAAAAAAAAAAAAAAAATTATTCCAATTAAAACAATGAGTTACCACTACACACCTATTAGAATGACTAAGATCCCCAAAAACTGACAATACCAGTTGCTGGGAAGGATGTGGCACGACAGGAATGCTCATTCACTACTGGTGGGAATGCAAAATGGTCCGGTCACTTTGGGAGACAATGACAGCTTCTTACAAAGCTAAATACAGGTTTACTGTACGATCAGCAGTCGTGCTTCTAGGTATTCACTCAACTGATTTAAAGTTATTTCCACATAACTACCTGCATGTGAATGTGTATAGACACGTTATTCATAATTTCCAAGGGTGGAAACAACCAAGATGTCCTTCAATAGGTAAATAGATGCATGAACTGTGGTACATCCATGCAATGGAATATTATTCAGTGATAAAAAGAAATGAGCTATCAAGCCACAGAAAGGCACGGATGAATCTTAAATAAATATTGCTAAGTGAAAGAAGCCAGACTGCAAAAGGTATGTAATGGTTCCAATTATATGAAATTCTAGGAAAGACAAAAATACAGTAAAAAGATCAGTGGTTGCCAGAGGTCAGGGGGAGGGGAGGAGAATTAAATGGATGGAGCACAGGGGATTTTTAAGGAAGTGGACCCATTCTGTATGATACTGTAGTGGTGAATACATGACACTACCCATTTGTCATGACTCACAGAACTTTATAGCACACATAGCGAAACTTAATGCATGTTGTAAACTCCAAAAAAATCATTTAGGAGGTTGGCAAAAATCCTAGGACGGAATTCAGAAAGTGACAAAGCAAACTGTATTAAAATTATGTGAACAACTTCACTGAAGGGGTAAGGAAAAGTGTTGACCTAAGTAACTTTGGAAATGAGTGGGGTCTGTAAGACTAAAGGCAAAAGAAATTATATATAAGCGCCGTCCTCTAGGCAATACAATTTTTCTCTGGGGGTGTGGGTTAACCATGTTGACATTGCTATACAGGTACACTGGAATTGAACTATTCCATACATGGATGGCGGGGTGGAGGGAGCCACTGTGAGGGTGGGAGCGCAGGATAACCCGTGTGGTAGTGGGTTAGAGCTGGAAACATCAGTGTGAACTCATGTTTAGCTTAGTATACATACAGATGGTTACATATAGAAATATTCAGATGTATATATACACAGGTTAGTATACATATTTTCCTTGTTTTGTTATTTCAAAAGTAAGAGTTTAAAAAAGAAAAAAAAATCCATCAAACAAACAAACAAAAATCCCCATGGAGGCTGAGGAAGTTATGAAGTTGACTTTTCTGAAACACGAGGAATGAGTGAGTGGTGATCCAGCACCATGCGGGTGGTGCCCCCCTCTGGGCGTGCTTCCGGGGGTTTAACTGCACATGGCACTGTTCCACCCCTTTCCTGGTGGGGGGGCGGGGCTTCAGAGCTTCTCACTCCCTCAAGGTGCCTTCTTACATACCCACTGGGCCCACTGTCCCCAACGCCAGGGAACTCCATTCTTTGTTCGCTCAAAGTCAGAGATGCCTGACACTGAGCCCCCTCCTCTGAGCCCCTCTACTCAGTGTCCCACCTGGAAGAGAGCTATCAAGACAGCATCTGTCCTCAGCTGCAGCCCAGATTGTTTTTATACATTAGAACTGGACAGTGCATCCAGGAGGAGTTCTTGGTACCAAGGTGTCGCCACCTGCCCATTAAGGATCCCTGTGCTAAGAGCCTGGAAAAATTGATTTGCGTTTACCTCCTTATGTACAATTTTTTTTAAGATTTATTTATTTATTTATTTAATTTATTTTTGGCTGCATCGGGTCTTATTTGCGGCACGAGGGATCTTTCATCGCGGCGCGTGGGCTCCTCTCTAGTTGTGGCATGCGGGATTTCTCTTCTCTAGTTGTGACGCACAAGCTCCAGGGTGCGTGGGCTCTGTAGTTTGCAGTATGTGGGCTCTAGTTGAGGCGCACGAGCTTAGTCGCTGCGGCACGTGGGCTTAGTTGCCCCGCGGCATGTGG
This sequence comes from Lagenorhynchus albirostris, assembly GCF_949774975.1. Classification (NCBI taxonomy): domain Eukaryota; kingdom Metazoa; phylum Chordata; class Mammalia; order Artiodactyla; family Delphinidae; genus Lagenorhynchus; species Lagenorhynchus albirostris. The sequence goes on from NC_083099.1 coordinate 4,136,121, forward strand.
GATCTTAGTTCCCTGGCCAGGGATCAAACCCGCGGCCCCTGCATTACAAGGCAGGTTCTTTACCACTGGACCCCCAGGGAAGATCCCTCCTTATGTACAATTGCACTTAAAGGCACACATGTGATGACATACAGGGATTCAAATCAGTGCGATTGTTTTCCTTCCCCTCTTTTGTTTGTTCTCCCTGGAGCACTTTTTGCTCTTCTTTTGGCTTCTACACAGGGGACCAGGAGGTCCTCTGTCCCCTCCCTCTCCTGCGACCACAGAGTCCCCGGGCTCAGCTGAGCATTGGGAGTGGAAGGGAAAGGATCTGCGGTCCCAGAATCCCCTCCACTGGCTGTCTATGTCCACCTTTTCTTAGGAGAGCACTTTCTTGTTATTATCCTTTGGTCAGTGGCAGGGCACTGGCTGTCAGAGCCGTCATAGGTCCTGCATGACGTTTGAGTGAAATTCAGCAAACATTTCTGGAGAGCCTGCTTTGGGGTCCAGGCCCTCTGCCGCGTGTTGCTGATACAGACAGCATCAGGAAGACCTTGCCTTTAACGAGTTCCCAGGCGTCAAACCCCAAAACATGCTCAGTGCTGGTTTTCTTAGCAATGCCAGGGCATGGGGAGAAGCCTGATCTCACCTGGTGGGGGGCACACCCCCTTCTTCACCACTCCATCCTCTCTCTCCAAAGACAATTTCTGACATCATAATCTAGCGCCTTTTAAAAATTGAAGTATAGTTAATTTACAACGCTGCGCTAGCTTCAAGTGTGCAGCAAAGTGATTCAGCCGTATACATAAGTCCCCTACATACGAACCTTCACGCTGCGAGCTTTCAAAGACGCGAACGTGCATTCCATGGGCGTCAGGCGTGAGTGACCTTGCAGCTTGTCCTCCCTCTCCTGCTGCTGACGATTCTTCAGCTCTACCATCTCCCACCTCCCCTCCCCCCTCCAGTCAGTAACTCTTCCTGCTGTTCCCTCGATGCCAGCCCCTGGAGGCCAGCTGCTGTACTGCACTACTGTTCTTTTCAAGGGACTGCACTGTAAGATTAAAACCGTTTTCTTTATTTTTGTCTTTTTTAATGTATTATTTGTGTGAAAAGCATTATAAACCTATTACAGTACAGTACTATATAGCTGATTGTGTCAGTTGGGTACCTAGGCTACCTTTGTTGGACTTACGGACAAATTGCACTTACAAATGCGCTCTCAGAATGGAACTCAGTTGTAGGTAGGGGATTTACTGTACATTCTTTTTCAGGTTCTTTCCCATTATAGATTATTAAAAGATACTGAGTATAGTTCCCTGTGCTATACGGTAGTGCCTTGCTGTTTACCTATTTTATATACAGTAATGTGTGTCTGTTAATCCCACGCTACTAATTTATCCCTCCCCCCACCTTTCCCCTTTGATAACCACAAGTTAGTTTTCTATGTCTGTGAGTCTATTTCTGTATTGATATAAACTTTAAAAAAATATTTATTTTATTTATTTACTTTTGGCTGCATCAGGTCTTGGTTGCGGCATGTGGGATCTTTCATTGTGGCGTGCGGGCTCCTCTCTAGTTGTGGCGTGCAGGCTCCAGGGTGCGTGAGGTCTGTAGTCTGCAGCACGAGGGCTCTCGTTGACGCACCCAAGCTCAGTAGTTGTGGCGTGCAGGCTTAGCTGCCCCATGGCACGTGGGATCTTAGTTCCCTGACGAGGGATCGAACCCACATCCCTGCACTGTAAGGCGGATTCTTTACCACTGGACCACCAGGGAAGTCCCCCTCCTTAAACTTTTATCTCACACTTAAATAGCCCCTATTAGACCCTCAAGCTCCCAAACCTGCTCTCTCTCCTAACTAAAGGGAGTTTCAAGTTTGACCAGTTCCAGTCCAAAAGAAAGCATCCGGGACAGGAATGTGTCTGCTCCCCAGAGCTCCTCTTTATGTGGAGAGAAGTATTTTAGGGCCCCAGCTATCTCTTTCTTGAGAGACCACACTTGTCTTTTCAAAGCAGTTCCCATCCTTTTCAGAGTTTTCTATTAACCCACTCTCAGGCTTTGAAGTTACGGATAATTCAACACTGCATCCTTGTGTGTTGAAAAGCACTTTTTGTGGACATTGGATAAAACATTCAAGGTTAGGTTTGTGCATTTCTCACACCAGCTCAGCCAGAAACAGCTTAATTATCCGAGGAAGTGGCAGTGACTACACAAATACATCCCACTGTACCCAAATGAACTGTATTCTAAGCTTGATGTCCCCTTAGCAGAATTTCCCAAAATGCCCTTGGTCCCTCCAATACTCACCGCTTGACAGGAGCGGAAGTCAGAAAGGAAAGAGATAGGCATCTTAACCTATTGTTGTAAAAAAAGAAAATCTTACTTTTGTAGAATTAAAAAAAAATACAATCCTGTGAATATTCACTGTGCCCCTTCCAGGGCCTCCCAGGGACGGATGTAGCCTCCCCAGAAGCCTGCTTCCTGGTAAATCTGCCTCTGCTCACATCAAAATACCTTGAATGAGTCACTCTCATAAAATCACTGAGCGTTTCCTTTGATATCGGCAGGCTGTCTCTGCGGAGGGCGTTCCTGGGATCCTGCTTTTCTCCAGGACCTATTCATGAGTCCCGTTACTTGCAGCTAAGTAGACCCCAAAACTCTTTTATGTCCGCTGGCTTACTCTAGGCTGACCAACCATCCAGCTTGGCCCAGCACATCCCAGATTTAGCTCAGAAAGTCCCACATCCCGGGAACCCCCTGAATCCCAGGAAAACCGGGATGGTGTGTGACCCTGGGGTGAGGACGCGTAGCATGGTATAGGTTTCCCAGCCACACAGACTCTGGGACTGCGTCCCTGCCTGCCTTTTGGGTACCACCTTGAACATCTTGACCCTGTAAACTGTGGGAACTGGACCTGATTGACTTAGGCAGTACAGGAACTTTTTGAAAGGGTATTTTCCTCTCTCTGCTTCTCAGTCTCCCGTCTCCAGATTCCAAGTCTTGTTGGGGAGCATCGTATTTGCTAAACTGATCCACGTGTCAACAAACACATGGTTGGGTCAGGGAGGCAGCTAGAATCTGCCTTTTTTTGGCTGTGATGGGAGGTGGACACATTCGGGGCGGGGGGACTGCCCCAAACTTGGGAATGGGGTTCAGATGATTGCCATCCAAAACAACTGCAAAGTCAAAGATGAAGATGACGCTGTACCTAAATCAGGCATAAACAGCTGTGGGACAGAGAGTGGGGAGCAAGCTCTGTGGGTCAAGGTTACCCACAGCAGCTTTATGGAAAGCCAGCACCTGCCTTATAACGTCAGGAGGGCTGGGAGGGGAGGCACCCGGGCTGAGTTTGTGTGCTCAGGATGTGATGGGATGAGAGAGTGCAGCCAGCGTGGGGGGCGGGTGGCAGAAGGGATCAGGAACCAGATGACATGTTCTAATCCTAAAGTGCTCAAAGGCTAGGAGGCAGGGGTACTGATATTCAGGGGAATTAGGGGGAAATAAAACGAGATATTTGGCTTTAATTGGGGAGCCTGCCCAACCGCTTGGATACATTAGCTGAGGAGTTTGGATCTGGGATATAGTGCTAGTGTAACAGGAGATAAGAGAGGGAAACTTACAGTTTCTTTCCTCCCCAAAGTAGGTGTTGGGTATTTTGGCTACTTTGGGTTTGTCAGTTTCTCCCCTGCCCCACCTCAGGAGCACCCGCTAGAGTCAGAACTTTGGGATTTTTCAAAACCCATCTGGCTGTGCTTATTCAATCTATTTTCACATCCAAATGCCCTTTGTTTGTAAATCCCTCAGTGCATAACTGCCTGGCTGTATTTCTATCTTTAGCTATTTAGTTGCACAGATAAGTCACTAGATGTTTCCAGGAAGCTGCACTTTACGTCAAAACCTGGTAGGCTTTCCAGGGTAGCTTAAGCGTGAATTCCAGACCTTCTCTCAACTCAGAACTTGCTTCTGGTTGTCTTTCCAGCTTGTGCCCTTCACAGGGAACCACTTTTCCCAAACATACACCTTTTTTTGGGCTGTGGGGTGTGGCGACTCGCTGTGGCGACAAGAAATGGTTATTTTCCTGTTGAAATGCACCCCTGCCCTTCCCACCTGTCTTCATGCTCCAGCTTTACTGTTTCCTCTGCCTGAGACCTGTCCTCCCAGCTGGAAGTAAATTTCCCAGCCTCTGAAGCCTCAGAGAGCATCACACAGCCCCATGATGAGAAGGGTCTCCCGGCTCCTTAAAATCTCGACCTTGCTACTTTCTAGACCAGATTAGGTCTCACATAGCAATGCAGAATCTTAGGCCCCCTGTAGACCTGTGGAATCAGGATCTGCATTTTAAGATTCCCAGATTCTTTGTATATGTGTTAAAGTTTGAGAAGCCCTTCCTAAGATCACTGGTCCTCAACTTCTGCTGCACTGGAATCCTTTGGGGTGTTTAAAAATATCCTGAAGTCTAGTATTATTCAGTCATAAAAATAATAAAATCTTGCCATCTGCGGCAACATGGATGGACCTAGAGGGTATTATGCTAAATGAAATAAGTCAAACAGAGGAAGAAAAATACTGTATAATCTCACATATATGTGGAATCTGAAAAACAAGGTAAATGAACACACATCACAAAACAGAAACAGAATTACGGATACAGAGAACAGACATGTGGTTGCCAGAGGGGAGAGGGATGGGAGAAGAAAGAAATGGGTGAGAGAAATTAGGAGGTATGAACTTCCAGTTGCAAAATAAATGAGTCACAGGGATGAAAGTACAGCGTGGGGAATAGAGTCACTAACTATGTAATATCTTTACATGATGACATATAACTAGACTTACCACGGTGATCATTTAAAAATGTATAAAAATATGGGGCTTCCCTAGTGGCGCGGTGGTTGAGAGTCCGCCTGCCGATGCAGGGGACGCGGGTTCGTGCCCCGGTCCGGGAGGATCCCACATGCCGCGGAGCGGCTGGGCCCGTGAGCCGTGGCCGCTGAGCCTGCGCGTCCGGAGCCTGTGCTCCGCAACGGGAGAGGCCACAACAGTGAGAGGCCTGCGTACCCCCCCAAAAAAAAGAAAGAAAGAAAATGCATAAAAATATTGAAACACTATGTCGTGTAACTGAGAGTAACATAGTGTTATAGGTCATCAATTATACTTCAAAACCAAAAAAAAAAAAAACCCGTAGAACGAGATCAGATTTGTGGTTATCAGAGGTGGGGGGTAGGAGGAGGGGAAATTGGATGAAGGCCATCAAAATGCACAAACTCCGTTATGAGATGAATATGTACTAGGATGTAATATACAGTGCGATAAATATCATTAAGCCTGTTTTATGGTAGAAATGAAAGCTGTTAAGAGAGAAAAACCTAAGAGTTCTCATCACAAGGAAAACGATTTTTTTCTGTTTCTTTACTGCTGTATTTATACAAGAGGATGGATGTTCACTAAACTTATTGAGATCATCATGTCATGATGTACGTGTGCCAAATCATGATGCTGTACACCGTAAACTTATACAGCGCTACGTGTCACTTAACTTTCAATAAAACTGGAAGAAAAAAAACATCCTGAAGCCTGGATCCTAACGCTGGAGATTCCGGTTTCATTAAGTTGGGACTACTAGCAACTTTCCAGGTGACTGTAATGACAGCAGAGTTTGAGAACCACTGGCCTAGGTCTGACCAGCTCAGTTCTTGTCTCATCTCCCCCGAAGTTCTAAAACCGTCTGTGAGATGTGTGCTCTGCACCTGTCTTGGGCAGGGGTGTGGGTATAGGATGTGGGAACATTCTCCCCATCACCTCTTCCCTCATGGCTCTGTGGGCACTGCATCAGCCCAACCACTTCTTTGAATACCCCCAAGCCCCATGTAACCAAAGAAAAAGAGCCATCCACATCCGACATCTGTGAGGGTGGGTAAAGCACAGGAGGGGTTTACACAGCAGCGGTGCAAACAACTCCAAGAGGGATTCTATTGTCAGCAGTAAGACAATGAAACCTTTCCTCAATGTAGTTATGTTTTTATGTACATAATAATTCTGCCTTGGTTTTTTTTTGTTTTTTTTGCGGTACGCGGGCCTCTCACTGTTGTGGCCTCTCCCGTTGCGGAGCACAGGCTCCGGACGCGCAGGCTCAGCGGCCATGGCTCACGGGCCCAGCCATTCCGCGGCATGTGGGATCATCGCGGACCGGGGCACGAACCCGTGTCCCCTGCAATGACAGGCGGACTCTCAACCACTGCGCCACCAGGGAAGCCCTGCCTTGGTTTTTATAGCTCTGTGGGTATATAGCCTAACTAGATTCAAACCCCCTGAGGGCAGGAACCAGTGTCCCCCAGTTCTTAGCTTACGTGGTGCTCAAAGAATGACGACTGAATACTGAATGGCTATCCTAGGATTTAACAGTGCGGATGTGGGACAGAAGCTGTGATTTTGACTGGAGACTAATCTTCAGGGACAGAAAAGCTTTCCAAGGGTAAGAGCCTCAGAAGGGAGGCTCCTGAGAGGGAAAGGGCTAATGCATCGTTTAGGAACGGTTATTGCTTTAAACCTGCACCATCCAACACGTCGCCCTTGAGCACTTGAAGTGAGGCTAGTCCAAATTGAGATTTGCAGGAAGAGTAAAGCACATACCAGATTTTCAAGATGTAAGGTGAAAAAGAGAATGTAAAATAACTCATTATTGATCACATGTTGAAATATTTTAGATAAATTGGGTTAAATAGGATGCATTATTTTTTAAAATTTATTGAAGTATAGTTGATTTACAGTGTTGTGTTAATTTCTGCTGTACAGCAAAGTGATTCAATTATATGTTCTTTTTCATATTCTGTTCCATTATGGTTTATCACAGGATATTGAATATAGTTCCCTGTGCTATACAGTAGGACCTTGTTGTTTATCCATCCTGTATATAATAGTTTGCACCTGCTAATCCCAACCTCCCACTCCATCCCTCCCCCACCCCCCCCTCCGCCTTGGCAACCACCAGTCTGTTCTCTACGTCTGTAAGTCTGTTTCTATTTCGTAGATATGTTCATTTTCTTTTTTTTTTTTTAACATCTTTATTGGGGTATAATTGCTTTACAATGGTGTGTTAGTTTCTGCTTTATAACAATAGGTTCATTTTCTTTCTTTCTTTTTTGACCACCCCGTGCCCCCTGCATTGGGAGCATGGGGTCTTAACCACTGGATGGCCAAGGAAGTCTCCCATAGATAAGTTCATTTGTGTCACACTTTAGATTCCACATATAAGTGATATCATATGATATTTGTCTTTCTCATTTTGACTTACTTCACTTACTATGATAATCTCCAGGTCCATCCATGTTGCTGCAAATGGCATTATTTCATTCTTTTACGGCTGAGTGATATTCCATTGTACATATGTACCACATCCTCTTTATCCATTCATCTGTCAATGGACTTTTAGGTTGTTTCTAAATAGGATATATTATTAAAAAGAATGTGACTGTTTATGTTTACTCTTTTAATGGGATTACTAGAGAGCTTAAAATTCCATGTGTGAAAAATGACATTTGTGGCTCACATGACATTTCTATTTTAATGGTGCTGCTTGAACCACTGCACTCGAGAGAAAGACACACTGACCAGGAGGTGGAAGGGGACTGCTGTGGAGACCCACCATGTGGCTGGCTCTGCACTGTCCCCCACACTCAGCTGTGTGACCGGTTGTCTCATCCTCACCCCAGGGAGGACTGAATGGAGGCTCACAAAGGCTAAAGACCATGCCCCAACCACCAGCTAGGAGAGGAAACACCATGTTAGAATTTAGGTTTATTGAATTCGAAAGCCCAAAGGTAGGTCCACTCTCAAGAGGGGAGACCCCCGGGAAGAAGGTCAGATGTAAGCTGCACAGGAACCGTGATAGAAGTTTGGAGACAAGATCCCAGGACAGACTATGAGCTCCATCTTCAGATAGCCAAAGGTTCACCAGTGATCAGACGGGTCTGTGCAGCTCCACGGGGTAGTAGTGTGATTGACAAGAATGAATCTGACTCCATATTGGATCTGTTTCTTTCACTTTATCTTTGTAATCTATTGCTTTTGCTTCCAGTTAAAAATGTTGCCTAGGGCCTGAAATATACAGGATAGCCCATTTGCAAGGCTCTGACCTTTAAGGGTATAACACTTTCTATTCATATAGAGATAAAAATTTGCAGAACAGAGAATAACATTTGTCTTATTGGAGGTTTACAGGAACATCGTGACCTGACCTACTTGGACAGCTGGAAGAACAAAGGATTCTGACACCAAGAAGTTTGTGACAACCAACCACACCCCCTCCCCTTTTAGTATAAAAGAAGCCTGTATTCTGACTTGGGTAAGATCGTTGTTTGGGACACTAGTCCACCATCTTCCCGGATTCCCAGCTTTCTGAATAAAGTTGCTATTTGTTGCCCCAAAAGCTCATCTCCCAATTTATTGGCCTATCGTGGGGAGAGCAGAATGAGTTTGGACTCTGTAACAGGAGTAGAGTCAGCAGGAAGAAGCTGGAGGAAGAAATGTTTCCCTAAGATGGAGGAAGAATGTTCAACAGTCGGCTACTTTGGAAAGCAGTGAGGGTCAGGTGCTGGAGGAGACTCAGGAAGGCTTTTGACTCTTGGCCAAGTCCCCCAACACTGCCGCACTGTGTGGCGGTTCTGGAACACTGTCCTGTGGAGCTGCTGCACCAGAAATCCCCTGGGTGTTAATCAAAATAAATAGGTCCACCTCTGATTTCTATAGGATCAGAGCCTCATGGGGGTGAGGCCAAGTGATGGTCATTTTGAACAAGTGCCTTTATTTACTCTGATGTGCAGTCAGTATTGGGGCCTCATGCACAGAGGATATTGGAACATCATTGGATGGTTGGACTCTGAGACTTTTCAAATCTCTTCCAATGTTGAAATTCTATTGTTACATGTCAGATAAGGCGTGCCCACAAAATTAGGGTGAGTGAAGTTGGCAAGGTGGATCATTTCCTTATTTGGCCTGTTTACTATGTAACAGGAGAGTTTCTTTAGCTAAAACAGGCAAACTGTTCGTTGCTCAAATGAAGCAAGATGAATTAGACATTACTTCTTTTTTATTTTTGGTCAGTCAGGGGTTCAGGGGAAGGGGCAAGGTAAAAGGAAACCTTTTCTCCTCTCTTCTGGCTAATAGAAATGCCAAATGTCAGGGCTCAATCCTGGGAACCAATTCCAGGCTTTTCTGTCAAAGCCTACCTGGAACTTTGGTTGGCTTTGCGGCAGATGAGGACAGTGAAGGTGCAGAGCTTTGCCAGTGGGATGAGACCGTGTTAATCTCCCGGGAAGCGGCTTTCACAAGCTTGATTCGTAGCACACCAGTGACCAAAAGCAACGAGTGCCAAGTCCCTTCAAGTTTGGAGGTATTGTTGGAAACACAGCTGGGACACAGACCCAGTTGGAAAATGCAACAGGAGGAAAACCAGCAGCAGCAAATGGAGAACCAGAAAAGGGGCCACGTGTTGCTGAGAGAAATCCGTGGCACTCAGCTCGAACAGAAGGCCTGGCTGGGGACCGAATCTGGTGTTGCAGAATGTCTGCATCACCAACCCCTGGGGCTGCAGGCTGTCCTCCCGGTCACTCTGAGGACTGCAGCAAAGGCAGAGGAGGGTCCCCTTTCCAAAGAGCAAATGAAATGGTTGTTTCTTTACCCAGAAGGCTAAAGCAAAGTTCATCATTTTACTGTCTTTTTCATTAAAGGATTGCCTGCAGGACAGGTACTGAACTGAAGAAATTAACAAGGAGGCTGACAAGAGTCCAGGTCAAAAGTGAACACAGAGTAGCAAGTGTCTTAACTCGATCAAGTTTAGGCCAGTGGCTGCTCGGTCAGGAAGAGGCATGAATACAGAGCAGCCAGTGATTTGTTCCCGCTTCTCCATTTCTCCCTGAAGGGCGTTCGTTTGTTCTTTGCTTCATTCAGCTATTGAACACGGTCTTTTTGTTTTTTTTTTTAAATTAATTAATTAATTAAATTTTGGCTGCGTTGGGTCTTCGTTGCTGTGCGCAGGCTTTCTCTAGTTGCGGCGAGCGGGGGCTACTCTTTGTTGCGGTGCACGGGCTTCTCATTGCGGTGGCTTCTCTTGTTGCAGAGCACGGGCTCTAGGTGCGTGGGCTTCAGTAGTTGCGGCACGCAGGCTCAGTAGTTGTGGCGCACGGGCTTAGTTGCTCTGTGGCATGTGGGATCTTCCTGGACCAGGGATCGAACCCGTGTCCCCTGCATTGGCAGGTGGATCCTCAACCACTGCGCCACCAGGGAAGCCCAAACATGGTCTTTTGAGAATAATATCTGGACTGGGGACACGTGGAATCCATTTCCCCCCCTTAAACTCAATAAAGTCATTTGTTTCCACTCCTCCTAGCTTATCATATTTCTGGCGCAGTCACAACTGTTTTACCATGTCTTTTGGATAATTAGATTCCGGCGCTCCCCGTCCTCTGCAGTTCTGTGTTCAGATGATCTTCTACACATGGGAGGGGCTGCCATCATTTCAGACTCGTGTCTGCAGTTTGTGATCCTAGACAAGTGACTCTCATGTGGACGCACTTGGGAGACTTGTCCACCTCTAGAAAGAGAGGGGAATCACTCGGGGATGCGGTTGGTAACAAAAGCTCCTGGGTATTCCCAAAGTAGGAATTCTATTGGGAATTGAGAAATCCAACGTAGTCTGACTTTTCTTTCAAGGAAGTGGTTCTTGTTGCCAAGGAGTAAACCCTGTAAGTTCTCATCACACGCACACACACACACACACACACACACACACACACACAGAGATATGTAACTTTGTAAGCTGACGGATGGTAACTAAACACTGGGGTGATCGTTTCACAGTATTTACAAATATTGAATGTTTATGTTGTACACCCGAAACAAATATGAAGTGGGGTGGTTTTTTCTGGTCTTTTAAAATTTTTTTAATTTTCTATTGGAGTATAGTTGATTAACACTGTTGTGTGAGTTTCAGGTGTACAGCGAAGTGATTCAGTTATAACATAATATTATATATCAATTATACCTCAATTAAAAAAAAACTGTTTTCAGGGGAAAAAAATCGTTCTCAAAGTCAGATCTCTAGTGGCTATGAGCTAATGCAAAAATTCAACTCCTTTCACTGGCTTTTATGGTGATGTACCACTCAGACCCACTTACTAGTAATTTATGCTTGAGCAGAGAACTCTCTTCGTCCTAAGAGGTCTGGCCGTGACAACATTTGGCATCACTACTTTGACTTATTTTTTACCTAACAAAGAGATTTTATGACCTAGTATGCATTATGTTCCAGTATGAATTAAGCACAGCTCCAGTTAAATAAGACAGGCACATCGACGGGTGAGTAACAATGCCTTGCTGTTACCTAGTTGCTGCTGGAAGGTTGAAATGCTTGGCCTTTGGTCTCAACCAAACGGTCTGGAACTGGAAAAGGTGGTGAGGCACTCGTCGAAGACAGTGGGTTGGAGGAGAAACAGAACAAGTCCTGGAGTCAGACCACTTCGTGTTCCCACCTACGGCTGCACAGGGCACCTGGGGAAGGGCTCACGGCTGAGTCCAGCGTGCACTCTGCTGGCCAAGCCCCATCCTTCAGGCCGTGTCTACCCAGGGTGGGGAAGCGCCAGGGGCTTTTTCCTCTAGTGCACATGAAGGCATACAGGCCACCGGCCGCCCCATAGTATTGACACATCTCAGTAGCAGAGTGACTTTAGCAGAATTCTTGCTTCCCGCCTGCGATTGTAGAGTCATCGTTCCTCTTTGGCTGGGGTGGTATAGAGTAACCAGATCATGTGTGTGGTATACAGTCATGGTCTGGTCCCAGCCCAGAGCTCAGATGGTCGTGTGACTGGGGCAAAGTGACTTCTGGCTGAGATGGCCTCGTCCAGCTGCATCTTCTTGCATCTCTGTGGCAAAACAGAGGGGCAAAGGTCTCTGGAGACAGGCTGAAGTATCAGCCCCAGTTCTGTTTCTCACTCACCGTGTGACTCGGAGAAGTCATGGTACTCCTCTTGGTCACCTGTTTCCTCATTTAGAAAATGAGTACAAATAAAGCTTAGTTCAAAGGGCTGTTGAAAAGAGGAAATGAAGTAATCGGCACATCTGGCATATTTTAGGTGCTAGATAAACTTGAGTTCTTTCCTCCTACCCCCAACCCCTGCCACTCTAATTCTCTGTTTTATTCCACATTTACCAAACTCCACCCAAAGAGAGGGGGTGTCACCCCGCACCCCCTCCCCTTCAACAGGGCTCTTTCCTTAAGCCAAAAAAATTACCTATGGCTTTTCCATGTAAAGCTTTTTGGTTTTTTTCGGCCACACCTCGAGGTGTGTGGGATCTTAGTTCCTCACGCAAGGATTGAACCCGGGCCCTCAGCTATGAGAGTGTGGAGTCCTAACTACTGAACCATCAGAGAACTCCCTCCATGTAAATTCTAAATGAATCAAATAACCACTTCATATACTTACTATATCCTGGCAGCCATGTAGATTAATTGGGTAGAAAAGGTAGGAAGAAGATACAAAAAATGGTACTAAATAAAGAGCCCAGAAACCATCCTAAATATGTTAGGGGCTTGAGATGTGATAGCAGTGGCCCTACAAATCAGGGGTATTGGAACAGCTGTTTATCCCAATAGAAAACATGGAAATGGAAAAAATAAAATAAAGTTAGAGAGCTTCCCTGGAGGCGCAGTGGTTGACAGTCCCGCCTGCCGATGCAGGGGACATGGGTTCGTGCCCCGGTCCGGGAAGATCCCACATGCCGCGGAGCGGCTGAGCCCGTGAGCCATGGCCGCTGAGCCTCTGCGTCTGGAGCCTGTGCTCCGCAACGCGAGAGGCCACAACAGCGAGAGGCCCGCGTACCGCAAAAATAAATAAATAAAGTTAGATCTCTAGCTCACCGATCCTGATGGGACTGAAAACCTATATGTGAAAAACAAAACTTGAACTCAAATGAAAAAGTGGATACATCTGAGTTCATCGAAATGAAAAACATCTGTAATAGAGCAGACACCATAAAAGTGTTAAAAGGCTGATGGCAGGCTAGGAGATATTTGCAACAAATAAAAACAGATTGAAGGATTATATTCAGAATATGCAAAGAGCCATAAATTCATAAGAAAAAGACAAACTTTGCAGTAGAAAAATAGCAAAGGACAGGGACAGACAGTGCTCATAAGAGGACATCAGGATGGACAACATCCCCAGGTGAGTGTGTGTCCAAGCTCTCATCAGTAGGGAAATGAAAGTTAAAACCCCAAAGACTTCCCATTGGGTTAGGGGAAATCAGAAAGTCTGACAAAACCAAGTGAGAGCAGGTGGGGGAAGGCCAGCATTTCAGGCAGGGCTGGAGGGAGTGTAAGTCTGTGCAGGGTTTGGCCGAGCCATTGGGTCATACCCAGGAAAGCTGAATCCAACTGAAGTCTGGGAAATCGCAGCATCGTTTGAAATATCGATAAATTGGAAACCACCTGAACGGCCATCACGTTGGGAATAACGACAGTGACAGCGGGAACATCCCGGGGTAGGGGGAGAGGGACATGACGGGAGGGGGTGGGGGACACACACGGAGGTTCCAGGAATGAACGGATCTGCTTGTGCTCATGTGGTTGAGTCTCTGTGATGAGTGAAAACAGCAACTCCCAGCAGGAGGTGGGATCCCTGTAAGGGATGACACAGAGACAGGGCGCCCCAGTTATAATGTACGTCCATGCAGGGAAAGGATAGAACCAGAGCCAGAAGCTCGCACGCCAAGTCTGTGATCATGCGCGCCTTGGGGAGGGGATCGGGGACCGGGGCGGAGGGTTTCATTTTATCTGTAATGTTTGTTCTGTTGCTTTTTTTTTTTGCGGTACACGGGCCTCTCACCGTTGTGGCCTCTCCCATTGCGGAGCACAGGCTCCGGACGCGCAGGCCCAGCGGCCACGGCTCACGGGCCCAGCTGTTCCGCGGAACGCGGGATCCTCCCGGACCGGGGCACGAACCCGCGTCCCCTGCATCGGCAGGCGGATTCCCAACCACTGTGCCACCAGGGAAGCCCTGTTCTGTTGCTTTTAATTATTTAATAAGTGTCAGCATTTGTTTGTTCCTTCTAGGTGGTGAGCATGCCAGTGTTGTTACTGTTTATTGTAAAAAAATTGTTCTAGAAAGTATTACGCACAACAATGGAACTTTGAAAAGGAGCAATGAAGATCAAATGTGAGGCTTGCCTGGCCGGATTTAGAATAGTTATAGGATGTTGAATTATTGGGTTGGCCAAAAAGTTCGTTCCAGTTCCTGCATAACATCTTATGCAAAAACCCGAACTAACTTTTTGGCCAACCCAATATTTAAAAACTTGATTGGAGAGGAGAAAAGAAAGTGGGGACCCAGCACCCAAAGGCCCTTCTCTGCGTCTGTGCCAAACAGGTGTGTGATCATCACAAGCTCACCTATTAATGAACGGTTATTTAATCCAGGAACCGAGAGCTTTGCTTCCTATAGTCTGTGGTCAGCAAATGGTTCTACCTGGTTTCTCTTTCTCCCTTTTTTCCCCAATAGTAATTGAATCTAGGCTTAAACTCCCATTTCCTTACCCCTAGGAGTTTGTGACCAGGGTTTTTACAACAGCTCGTATAAAATTCTTCTGTGATGTATTTGACCTCAGAGCTTCCTAAAATGTCATGAGTTTATGCTCACAATCCTTGTATGCTGACTTTTCAGCGAGGCTGGGTGAATCCAGTAAGGCTCCACCATCCACGCCAGCATCCTCAAGTGCCCCTGGCTGCCAGAGTTGGGTGCTGTGAGTGAGAAACACACAGGGAGCCAATGGATACATTGTCATTGCTACAGCTCTATTTATATGAAGCACCTTTCCTTTAAAGGACCCAGGGATCCAATGGGTCATAGCCAAGGATTCAGGTATATAACAGATCCAATCACTTGTTATTCAGTACTAAGGTTGTGGATATACTAACTACGTACTTGCAGAGCTTAGAAGCACCGTGGAGGGTGGAGTAAAAGGCAGGGAATATAAGCCCATCAGAGTGCAGGCAGTGTGGTTCAGAAACCACATGTGAATAATCACAGCCTTCATCAAGTATTTTATGCTCCAATACATTTGTCATTGACCAATGATTTGTTTCTATGGAGTATAATACCCAAGAATAAAATCCAGAGACTAGGACCTTTATCACGTAGTTAAATATTTTTAGTTCTATTTTACACATAGTTCAGAGTGGGGTTTGTTTAGAGGAAGTGATGCTTAATTTTATTTATTTTTTTTTATGTTTTCATTTTATTGGAGTATAGTTGATTTACAGTGTTGTGTTAGTTTCAGGTGCATACAGCGTAGTGATTCAGTTATATATATACTTATATATTCATTCTTTTTCAGATTCTTTTCCTGTATAGGTTGTTACAGAATACTGAGTAGAGGGTGATGCTTAATTTTAGTTTCTGATAATTTTTTCAGATTGTGTGATACGAGTAACCTAGCAGTCTTTTTTTTTTTGGCTGTGCCACACGGCTTGTGGGATCTTAGTTTCCCAACCAGGGATTGAACCTGCACCCTTGGCAGTGAAAGCTCAGAGTCCTAACCACTGGACCGCCAGGGAATTCCCCCTAACAATCTTCTTTGAATGACTTTTCTCCCTGAGAAAAGTATAACTGCTAAGGGCGAATGCCTTTTCCCACTCCCAGCTCTTAGCAGAGTTCTATTACCTAATATGCAAAAAATTACTTTTGTTTAAATTAAGATGAAACTTGACTTAACGGGTGCATGTTTATTGCATCTATCTTTCTGATCATACCCAATGCTTTTAAAGAAAAAAAGCAAGGAAGAATGGGCAAAGAAATATTAAAAGTTACCACGAGCACACCCTCCTTCCTGGAATCTGTCAAGTGATAAAATATAGTAGGTGCGACTGTTCTAACCTATTAAGGCAGTAATTTCATCTACTTAATATTATATAATCTAGCTGTGGCTTGATGCCCGTAAATGCAAGATGTTCAATTGCTAACTGTGATATATTTAGCTCGGCTCCTCTACCCTGGGCTGGGGACACCCCCCCTCGCTGCCCTTGGAGCAGAGGAGGTGGGGTCTTTTTGTGGCTGAGAAAAAGGAATGTTCCCTTCCCTCCCCACCTCTGAGGGCACCCTATCTGCAGAAATGAGCAAACCCTCAGGGTCTGTGAGGGCCCCCCTGCCCCCGATCTGCCCCCTCCACCAGGCCCATACTCTTTGGGAGGGAAGTTTCACCAGGAGACAAAATTCTTCAGAGGACAAGTCTTAGGATGAAGTGGTTCTTGGTCTCAGAGGGTCCTGAGCTGGTAGGTTTCTCCCAAGTGCTTTCTTACTGAGAACAGTTGGAGTCCTGAGGTCTGCACAAGGTGTACTTAGAAAGGGAAGGGCACAGAAAGCAGGGTCTCCTTTGGTGATAACATCATGCCTGCCTGTAAATGTCACCGGAGCTGTGTCCAGAGAGCCTGGGACAAGCCTGCCCTTGCCCAGCACTTCTGGGTTTCCTGTCTGCTTTCTATAGATCATGCCTGCTTGAAACTGGAAATCAAGGCTCCGACACGTTAACTGACTCTGCCTGAGGCCACAGAACCCCCAGGACAGAGGCAGGTCTGGACCAGGAGCTCTGACTCCCGGCCCTGCTCTGTCTAAACCCCCTCACTGTGTCTACTTGGCCCAGGCTGGGTAGGCTTTGGCTGCCGTGGCCAACTGTCCAGCGCCTTCTGCCTGCGTCTACCTTGGACCACTGCTAACTGGCCTTAGCACGTAGCAGGGGGTGGTGGATGCTGGGAGGAGCTTCATCTCATGTCTTCCTGCATTTCCCAATCCAACAGGACAAACAGTGAGCAGCTGGGAGTTAGGCAGACGTAGACTTTAACTCCGAAACTGCTACCTAGCAGCTGTGTATCCTAGGAAACTCTCGTGTCTCAGATTTTTCCTTTGTAAAAATGAGACTATAAATACCTCCTCAGAGTTGTGACAATTAACTAAGTTAATGTAGGGGAGTTGCAGGTACAAGATAAAGAGGCACACCTTGGGGCTTCCCTGGTGGCGCAGTGGTTAAGAATCCGCCTGCCGATGCAGGGGACACAGGTTCGTGCCCAAGTCCGGGAAGATCCCACATGCCGCGGAGCAACTAGGCCCGTGAGCCATGGCCGCAGAGCCTGCGCATCTGGAGCCTGTGCTCCACAACGGAAGAGGCCGCGACAGTGAGAGGCCCGTGCACCGCGATGAAGAGTGGCCCACTCTCGCCGCAACTGGAGAAAGCCCTCGCACAGAAACGAAGACCCAACACAGGCAAAAATAATAAAAAATTAAAAAAAGATTTTTAAAAAAAGAGTCACACCTTTTTTTCCTTTCTTTTCTCTGTTGCCTCTCCCCATGCTCCCCTTCTGAATACTTACATTGCTTTCCGAAGAGAAAGGTGGTCTGTAATGTTACAATATTAGTAGATTTCTTAGACAATTCTAAATAGTAAAAACCTCATAAAATTGGACTCCATTCAGCTTTGGTAGAAATTTCGCTGGGACGGCCTCCCTGTGGTGTCTGAGAAGAGAGTGTTAGTGCCAAGCTAAAGTGTGTTTGTCAGGAAAGGCTAGGCTTGTGCTGCAGTAACAAACAGCCCTGACTCACAGGAGAGGTTATCTCTCCGGGACTTAAAGTCCACAGCAGGGCTAGTGGCTCTCCAAGGCTACTGCATGCATCTGGTGAGGCTGTGGCCTCACCTGTTCTATCCAGTGGTCCTGCCAGCTAATCACAGCCTCCACTCTCCCTGCCGAAGGGGAAGAAAGAAATTGGCACTTGCACAGAGGCAGCTTGCCGCCTCCACTGAGAAACAATTCTCATCTCCTCTGCTCACACCGCCTTGGCCAAATCTAGCCATAGGGGCTGTGTGCAAAGGGGCCAGGAAGTGCATTTTCTGTGTTCCTGGAGACACATAGCGTTACCCTGCCATATAGGAGTGATTAGGAGTTCAGGAAGAACACATAATTGCAGGTTCAAGTATCTCAAAATGTATTATTTATGGACATAAAAAATTTAAGATATGGAAAGCCAACATCAGCAGGTGACTGGATAAACAATTGTACATCCACACAACAGAATACTAGTCAGCGACAAAAAGGCATGAACGGTTGATCCTTGCAACAGCATGGATAAATCTCAAAACAATTATGCTGAGGGAAAAAAAGCCAAAGAAAAAGTCATTCATACCGTATAAATATATTTATTTACTTTTGGGCCACGAGGCTTGTGGGATCTCAGTTCCCAGACCAGGGATTGAACCTGGGCCACGGCAGTGAAAGCCCGGAATCCTAACCACGAGGCCACCATGGAATTCCCAACACTGTATGAATTTATTTATATAAAATACTAGAAAAGGCCAACAAATCCACAATCAGAAAGCAGATCTTGCCTGGAGTCATGGGTGGACGGAGGGACGGATTACAAAAGGGCATGAGGAAACTTCTGGAGGGTGATGAAAATGTTATCTTGGTGTGGGAGTGATTTCACAGGTGTCTACTTATGCCCAAACTGACCAAACTTTACACTTGAAGATGTGCAGTTTAGGTACCTCAATGAAGTTGAAAAAATGATCTTAAGAAACCGCTTCAGAATTATTTTATGTGCTATTTGCTCCTGAAGCAGTTGTCTCTTTGGGGTTTTCTTCCTAGAAAATGGAATCTCGTGATACATAGTCTGTTCACCACCACCATGCTCTCTCCTGTTTACTCCTGATTCACCTGGGAGAGACCGTTGCCTGGGGCTTTGTGATGAAGAGAAAAATCAGATTCAGATCCTGACTCACCACTTGCTTCCTGTTGGGCCTCAAGTAGCTTAATGAGCTTCTCCGAGTAGCTCCCCAGGCATGTGGGATCTTAGCTCCCTGACCAGGGATCGAACCTGCACTCCCTGCATTGGAAGGCAAAGTCTTAACCACTGGACCGCCAGGGCAGTCCCTCAAACAATATTTAAAAAAATCAACATTAATATAGAAATCCATGATGAACACTAAGTCAGATATTTAAATAAAAGACAAGGCTCAGTCCTGTCCCAATTTCTTTTCAAGCCCTTTCCCCAATGCTGGCAATTCTCACTGAAACTAATTCCTTCACACCCAAGGTATTAAATGTAAATACCTCTGGAATAAATGATTTACATCTCAAGATTTTCAGGTATTTCTTCAAGAGCAAGGCATGAAGGAATTGGAATAAATAAGAATTTGCCAGAATTGAGGGAAAGGCCTGAAAAAGAATTTGGGACGGGACTGAGATGGTCTTTATTTAAATGTTTGATGTCTTGATCATCACGGATTTTTGTATTAATTTTGATTAAAAAAAAATTTCATAGCTACTATTTATTTCGATGGTGGAGTAGTTTGTTTGTTTGTTTGTTTGGAGATCCCTTCATTTCTATGCCTGAGGTGAGTGTGCCCTAGTTCCTGTCTGCCAGAAAGACAAACTGGTCCGTTCCAGGTTTGCCTGGTAAGCAAGGTCGCAGAGGAAGGTGGTCTGCTGTGTGGGGTACACAAGACTTGGAAATAGACCCGTGAGTTTTAACTCTTTTTTTCTCCCCCCTTGCAAGCTGTGTGGACTTCTAGAAGCTAGGCTGTGGGTCTCCGTTTCCCAAATTGTAAAATGAGCAGGTTCCCCCACCCCTAGCGTGGGAAGGGAGGACGATTACCCCATAGTGGTTAAGAGTACAGACCCTGGAGCCTGGAGCCTGGGTTCAAATCCCGGCTCGGCCACTTACCAGTCGTGTGACCTCAGTCTTCTTCTCTGAGGTGATCAGAGCGGGTGCTAGTACTAGGAGGACCAATTGTGTGGATCAAAGGGGTTAACCTGGAAGATGTGTAGGCTTGTGCTGCAGTAACAAACAGCCCTGACTCACAGGAGAGGTTATCTCTCCGGGACGTAAAGTCCACAGCAGGGCTAGTGGCTCTCCAAGGCTACTGCATGCGTAGCGGGATGGGATGTGATACAGAGTCAGCACTCAGTAAATATTCTCCACTATTCCTGTCACCGTGCAGTTGCTCTAAGGATCCAAAATGTCAATATTTGTAAAAGCCCCTTTGCAGGCCACTAAATCCTATTGTTAGTTATTATTATCGCAGGGCCTAAAATTGCATCTAAGATCGATTCTTTGGTCACCTCTGCTGCTGGCTGAGTTTTGGTGGAACCCAGTTAATTGCAAAGGGTAAGCTCTAAGTCTGAACAGAGGTACATTCATCTCTCAAATGAAGACAAGAGGAAGGTCAACTTTCTCAAGAAAACACCCCCAACGACCCAAATGGCTTTTTTCACATCCACTTCTGGCTTTCCCCTCCTTTGAAGACAGCACATGTAACCTCCTTTGCATAACTGAATCTTCACAGGTTTACGGACCCATAAAAGAAAGCAGCTAAAAGGGAACTGCTCTAAGGAAGCTGCTTAGAAAAGTAACTGTGAGTTTCAGAGGTGGAAGACTTTTGTTAATTAGAAACTGAAGCTGAGCATTTGAAAATGTAAAAGCACGCTCAGGTGCTTGGTTTTGGGGGTTTTGTTTTTTAGGTAATTTGAACATTTCCATTAATAGAAAGGAAAAAATAAAAGGCAGTGAGGTTTTCCTGGGTCCAACTCCTCTCTATAGATCTTGAAAAATAACTCTTGGACTAGAACTTATAATTAAATCCCTATAGATTTCTGTTTCCCCATCAAGGGGCTGCAAACTGAAAACTCAGGAACAATAGGAGAATTTCTTAGGGCAGAAATAAAAATGATAGATGCAGAGACTGTATCCATTATACAAACACATATGGGGAGATTTAGTAAGTGAGGACTTAAAGATTGATTCCACCCTATTTGGTGGACATTAGAGAAACTTAAGTTTGAATTTCTGATTCCTTGGGAGAGTAGCAAAGTTTGGTTTATTTTTAAATTTTTTTTTACTGAAATATAGTTGATTTACAATGTTGTGATAATTTCTGCTGTACAGCAAAGTGACTCAGTTATATCTATATCTATATTCTTTTCCATTATGGTTTACCCCAGGGCATTGAATATAATTCCCTGTGCTATATGGTAGGACCTTGTTGTTTATCCATCCTACGTATAATAATTTGCAGCTACTAACCTCAGCCTTCCACTCCATCCTTCCCCCATCCGCTTGGCCACCACCAGTCCCTTCTCTATCTGTGAGGTCTGTTTCTGTTTCATAGACATGTTCGTGTCATATTTTAGATTCCAAGTGATATCGTATGGTATTTTAATTTTTTTAATTGAAGTATAGTTGCTTTACAATGTTGTGTTGGTTTCACATATATATATTCTTTTTCAGATTCTTTTCCATTGTAGTTTATTACAAGATATTGAATATAGTTCCCCATGCTATACAGTGGGTCCTTGTTGATTATCTATTTTATATATAGTAGTGTGTATCTGTTCATCCCAAGCTCCTAATTTATCCCTCCCCCTTTCCACTTTGGTAACCATATGTTTGTTTTCTTTGTCTGTGAGTCTGTTTCTGTTTTGTAAATAAGTTCATTTAAAAGTTCATTTTAAAAACAAAATCCCCTTGACTGTTTTATCCAAGTGAAGGCAGACAGGCATAAGCCTCCTCTTCCCCGCAGGGAGTGACGCCCCCCAGTGTTCCCGGGACCCCAACTCCCACTGGGGCCCCCCTCCTCAAGGCAGGAGCAGCGGGCAAAAAGGGACCACCGTGGAGTGGTGATGGGACTGGGGGAGACTCCCAGAAAACACTCTGGAGGAGGCTGGTTCGGGGGGGGGGGCTCCCCACTGCCTGGCCCTTGCAAGATCAATGCAGAGCAAACCCTAGGTGGTCAGTGAGTCACTGAAGGGTCATGAATAACTGGAGATAATTGCCTCAAAGGGGAAAAGCATTTAAGCAGGATACTTTGTATGACTGTTCCCATAGCCCAAGGGAAAAGGGGAAAAACTCTTCGGCAAGGTTCCGCATGGGTGGAGGGGAGTTGATGGCATTGTTCTACTGCCTTAGGTTCACCCTTCGCTTCTCCTCTATACTCAGCCTCTGCACAAACCCTCCACACTCCCACCCTCCTCAGGAAGGAAACCCCACCTGCCAGCTCAGGAGCTGGTCTGGTCTGGATCTGTGCAAACACAGGACAGCCCTTTCCCACAGTCTGGGTCACTGTCTGGAACACTCCAGAGAGCGCTGTGGCACCCATATTGCACTTAAGCTCTCTCTGCCCGTGAGGTCAAGTATACCTCTTCATTACTTCTGGATTTTGTTGTACGGCTCAGCTGTGAAGAAGATTTACGTCGTCATCAAAATGTAAATGCTAGGGACTTCCCTGGTGGCGCAGAGGTTAAGAATCCACCTGCCAATGCAGGGGACACAGGTTTGATCCCTGGTCTGGGAAGATCCCACATGCCGCGGAGCAATTAAGCCTGTGGGCCACAACTACTGAGCCTGCGCTCTAGAGCCCGCGAGCCACAACTACTGAGCCCGTGTGCCTAGAGCCCACGCTCTGCGACAAGAGAAGCCACCGCAGTGAGAAGGCCTTGCACCCGAAGGAAGAGTAGCGCCCGCTCGCTGCAACTAGAGAAAGCCCGCGTGCAGCAATGAAGACCCAACACGGCCAAAAATAAATAAATAAATTTATTAAAAAAATGTAAATACTAAGTGTTGACTCAACCCAAACTTGTGATGTCACTAACTCAGGAAGCCAGGAGAGGGAGTGGCTGAGTGTGAGTGGAGGTGGGGAGGGGCACGGGGCAGGGAGCGGAGGTGTGAGCATGCTAAATCCTTCTTTTCTGCACTGGGAAAAAAAAGAGGATATCTAAAATGGAAAAATCGATGGTTTTTCTCTTTATTATGGGTTGTACATCCTTGCTTTTTTGCAAGCTTGATAATTGTTGATGTGGTTCTAGACATCGTAAATTTTACCTTGTGGGCTGCTGGATATTTTTTGTATGCCTATAGGTATCTTTGACTTCCTTCTGGGATGCAATTAAATGACTCAGTTTTGTTTGGTGAAAAAAAAAAAAAGGACAAATCAAGAGATAACAATAGCAACACATGATGAGAAATAGAAGTACAAGCACCAGAAGAAATGGCTAGAAGATTTGAAAGTGATTGCCTCTGGAGAGTATCTTTAGAGACAAGGAGAGTATGCTGGGAGACTGCTGGTCCATAATTGAACTCTTGACACCAAACACATCTGTGCTTTGGAAAGCAATGAACATAAATGAAAAACAAAGCCATCCTATCCTCTCCAAGGTCACCTCTGAGCCAAACAAAACCTTGACGTGACCCCTTGCCTACGTGTGATTCATAGACAGGTTGTGTATCCATTTTTATCTCAAGTGAGTTGGGAGTGAAGGGGTAACAGGTTTGGTCAACTTGTTGGAGGTACATCTCCTGGAGGCCCATTCATTATACCATCTTCTCGGGAGTAGACGTGACAAAGGATTTGTTACCCTTTATCTTTTAACGAGCTGGTATCCGTTATGCTCTGAAGAACAGCGGCATTGCTTATAACAAAATGTACATGTGGAGTCAATACAACATCAGGAACTTCCTGACCGGGAGGATGGAGAAGGCCATCTTCACCTGCAGTGTTTCCAAAGGGACCGGCCATAGGTCTCCCTCACCGCAGATGGGAGGCTAGGACAGCTGGCCTCCCAATTCCGTCCAGGTCTCAGATCTTAAGTTTTCTGAGAAAAAGGTCTTAGACTTTTGTTGAGTATACTGCTGCACTCACATCCTTTTATCCACAGTATGAGAATTCACGGATGTTCAGCACTCACCCACACCCTTCCCACAGGTAGGGGACATGTGTACTGTGATAAGATAACATTGGAAGCCATTACCCAGCATATATTTGTTTTATGCAGTCATCATTACTGCCTATTTTAAAACAACGGGGGGAAAGTACTGATGTCAGCCTGAAAACAAGTAATAAATCTGCCTGATCGGGCTTGAGTGTGATTTGTGAAAGCCTATTGATGTTCTAGAGAACCTGGTTGCACAGGAAATGGCCCAGCTCTGAACTCAGGGAGGAAGTATGAAAAGTCAGAGACAAGTTTCTGAGTGAGCTCGGCATGTCTGAGCTGTTCTTATAACATTTGAAATATGTGAATCAGCGATCCCAGTGAAAAGACAGATGAATTGCAGGGTGTGGAGACAAGAGTCACACCTTGGTCCCGAGCCCAGCTCTACCTCCCAGGCTATGCAACCTCGGGCAAGTTACTTAATCCCTTTGGATACTGGCTTCCTCGTCTCTAAAATGGGCATTGCATCTGGAGCAGTTAGGCGCTTTCGGTGTAACAGGAAATCCAACCAAATTGGCTTTAGGCATAAGACATTTGATGGGCTCACACACCTGGGAGTCTGTAGATTGCCAGGGCTTCAGGGCAGCTGAGGACACCTCAAGTGATGTCCTCAATGACCAGGGTCTTTCTCAGTCTACACTGCTGTCCACAGTGCTGATTTCATTCCATGGGGCTCCCCTCAGGGTCCCAGGATGGCAACCAGAGCAATCAGACCTCCTGGTTTTCTTGTTCACATTTAGCTGAAGATAGAAACTAGCTTTTCCCGGGGCTTTCTCTCTAGCTCAAGGAAAACAAAAATTCTAGAAGCCCCAGCAAACTTCCGCTGAATCCCACTGAGCCAAATAGGTCATGAGCCCATTTCTGAACCCATCACTGCCAAGGGGATGGGACTACTTTGATTTGCTTGGATCAATCGGGACCCCCCCCCAATGAATCTGGCATCCACACCCTAACCCTATGGCTACCACACAACAGAGGGGAGTGGAGAAAAGCCCCAGTGCATGTAACAGCATCTCCTTCACCTACAAGGTCGCTGGGAGGGGTGGACAACAGGACACTGTGAGAGCTTCTGGTAGGGGGACAAACAACCAAAGTCACTTCCTTTCCAATCATAGTTCAGCCTCCAAAGAAAATGTAAATGCTTTTCTGGGAGGGAGTGAATGAACTATGTCATCTGTATGGAATGGCTCACCAGGCTGGGCTATTAGAAAGCCTTCCAGGTCACCTTAGTCCCTGAGAGGTGAGTGCCTGGAGGCACAGCGGGGTCCAGGCCGAACTGCCCCACACGGAGTCTGTGCGGAGCTGAAGCGCGAGCGGCAGGGGCTTAGCCGACTCCTTTCCCTCTAAGTCCCCCAGCAGTGGTGGCCACATGACCCAGCTCTGCTCCATGAGATGGAAGAGAAGGTGGCTGCCGGGCTGCTGGGAACGTCCGTGCATTCTCGATGGAGATGTTGCACCCCACCCTCGCCCTGCTGACTGAAGGTGCGGTGGCCGCAGCAGCTATAACATCTCGAGACCACGAAGGTGTACCCCCGGTACAGCAGTGACACCAGCCCTGATGCCAACAGACGCCCACCTCATTCAAACCCTATTTGGGTTGAGCCATAGTGGCGGCCTTGAAAACCCACCGTGCAATCTCCTGCTGCAGTGGGCATCATGGGAGGCTCTGCTGTTTCCTTTCTGAGTCCATCACCCCATTCATGGTGAGACAGGCCTGGGACCTGGGCCCCTTTGCTGCAGGGCTTGCACCTGGACAAACATCTCCGGGAACAACAAAATACAAAGGGACTATAAGGGACTAAAAATAACTGCGTGCATGCACAGTTGGGGCAAATTATGGACAACAAGATACAAAAAGATCAAAAAGCCCAACTGCCACTTCTGAAGACCTGGGAGCAAAAGCAGGGCACTGCGCATGCCCCCTGCCCACACCACCACCAAAGGGGTGGGCAGACCACCTAAGCCACACCTCTGGCCCCACCCCTGGCCCCGCCCCTACCCTCAAGCCATATAAGGAACCAGCTCTCAGCATCCCTTCCCCCACAGCCCCCCCCACCGGCTCGCCGCCCACCCCTCCCCCCCGCGCCCTGAGCAAATGAGCAAGGGAAAGTGTTACTTGTTCTAACTCCCCCATGCTGCAGCAGGGACCCCAATAAAGCCTTGCCTAAATTTCGTATCTGGCCTCTGATCAATTTCTATTGATTAAGGAGACCAAGAACCCTGGTCAATAACAATGGATGGGAGGCCACACTCCCCATGGGCCTGGCTGGTGGGTCGGAGAGGCTCATCCCCATGAGATGTGGCCAGTTTCCCACAGGCAACGCTGGATCGGAGGCTCCCCCATCACCCTGACCAAGCCCGGCTTGGACCTGCACGGCGGACTGAGGGTTCCTACAGGAAAGATTGAATCCAGGGAGGCGCGACAGTGCTCCCTCAGGAACAGCCGAGGAGCAGTAGAGTGGGGCATCTGTGGAGGTGGTGTGGGTGCGATGGGGGTCATTGAAGGAGAAGGACCGGGGGCGAGGCGGGGACAGAGACCCTGGGGAGTTCTCCCACGCACTGCAGTCAGGAGGCTGTGTCTTCATGCAGGTGAGATTCAGCTGTGAACAGCTAGGCAACCCCCGTTTCCAAGAATCGGCTGCCCCAAGTGGAGATCAAGCACCCAGTGCCCAGGAAAGAGCGACTGCAGCCTCTCTGAGCGCCCATTCTAACCCGGGCACAGGGGCAATCCTCTTTCAAACACACACAGTGCCGTGAAAGAAAGAAAAGCAACTCCTATCTGAGCAGTAACTGTTGCTAATTCTGTCCCAGACATTATGTAGAAAGAACCTTAACCACCAGGAGTGTTGTGAATTTCTCAAAAGGCTGGAAATTCAATCGATCTCCCCCAGCTAGAGGAACGGGGGCCCTCCTGTTTGATGTGCAAATTATAACAAGAGTGTTGATTACACCAAAGCGAGAATTTACAAGCTGCCAATGTGTATCTCAAGTGAGAAGCAATTTGAACACAGGCGTACACTTAAAGCTATTTCCAATGTCTTCCGGAAATAGAAACACCTCTACAAACTCAGTTTAAGATCACGAAAGCTCTTTAAAAGCTCTATTCGGGATATTGGAACTTCCCCCTCTTCTGGATATGGCAATTATATAACTTCCTCCACTGTAAATCATAAGGAACAGAGTCGAGCAGGTGAATCACACTCTTTTTTACAGACAAGACATAAATTACCGTAATGACAAGACAAGACATAAATTACCGTAAAGACGTCCAATCCCCAAATTCCAAAGCGCTGTCATCTGATAGAACGTGCCCGTCTCTTTTCCCACCTGTTATTCACAGAACTCAGCTTCTACAATTGGGATTCAGATAGAAACCAAGGTCCTGCCCTCTAACCGGGAGGCACGTGAGGCCACCACGGCCAGCTCTACGAATTTTCCAAGAGAAGCTGGAAATCCTCTTTTTTTGGTGGGTGGGGCGGAGGTTGATAAGCTTTAAAATTTTTTTTTTTAATTTTCTTTTGGAACTCTGAGGATAACAGGGTGAAGAGATGGGGCCTCAATAACAGCAGGGATCTGCTGAACCGAATAAGGAGCTGCCTCTTTGCAGAATGTTTGTGCAATAGTACTGCCACTATTTAAGCCGCTTTATTAGGAGATTCTTTCATTTCTAGCTAAAAGCTAGAGAAGTTCTGAGAGCAAGTGAGGTGGGTGTTACAGTCTTGCAGGAATTAGCGAACTTCTCTTGAAGAAGCTAACACAGAGCTGGGTCTCTCGGGTTTGGGA
Organism: Lagenorhynchus albirostris; assembly: GCF_949774975.1. Classification (NCBI taxonomy): domain Eukaryota; kingdom Metazoa; phylum Chordata; class Mammalia; order Artiodactyla; family Delphinidae; genus Lagenorhynchus; species Lagenorhynchus albirostris. The sequence goes on from NC_083099.1 coordinate 4,163,674, forward strand.
GCGGTTGCCAGTGGACGACGTACAGGGGGGAAAAGCCCCGAATAAGGAACAGATTCTTTGATCTTCTGAACACTGGAGAGTAAACTCTTCATATACAGTGAAAAAAAAATTTTACATGGGAGCATAGTTGATTTACAATGTTGTGTTAGTTTCAGGTGTACAGCAAGGTGATTCAGTTATCCATATTCGTATACCTATTCTTTTTCAGGTTCTTTTCCCATATACGTGATTAGAGTACAGTCTCCTGTTTTTCAATGTTGGCAATTAAGTACAATTTCTATAAGAACAGAGTGGGTTCCACAAGGCTGGACCAAGTCTCCCTTGCGTGACCCCTCTCTGGTTCTCAGAACCCGGGACAAAGCGGCAAGACCACACCTGCCCTGGTGTCTCCAGCCGAGCTCCCGGTGGGAGGGCTTCACGTGACTCTGCAAGTTCTGGTTCCACTGGTTCCCTCCGGCTCAGGCTTTCTCCTTTGTATTCCTTTGCTCAGGCTGCCCTGACAAAATACCACACAGCTTGTGGCTTAAACAACAGAAATGCATTATCTCCACGTTTTGGAGGCTGGAAGTCCACGAGACCTTTCTCCTTAGCTGGCAAATGGCCACCTTCTTGCTGCCTCTTCAGCTCTCTGTGCAGGCGCCTCTGGTGTCCTTCTGTGTGTCCTCATCCTCTTCTTAGAAGGACACCAGTGAGTGGTCTAGGACCCACCTGAATGGCCTCATTTTTTTTTTTTTTTTTTTTTGCGGTACGCGGGCCTCTCACTGTTGTGGCCTCTCCCGTTGCGGAGCACAGGCTCCGGACGCGCAGGCTCGGCGGCCGTGGCTCACGGACCCAGCCGCTCCGCGGCATGTGGGATCTTCCCGGACCGGGGCACGAACCCGCGTCCCCTGCATCGGCAGGCGGACTCTCAACCACTGCGCCACCAGGGAAGCCCAGAATGGCCTCATTTTTAACTTAATGACTTCCTTATTATTATTTACATTTCTCTCTCCAACTGGGCTAGGATCTTCTTTTTTTAAATTGAAATATAGTTATTTATAATGTATAGTTTCAGATATACAGCATTCAATATTTGTATAGATTTTAGTCCCTTTAAAGTTATTACAAAATAATGGCTATATTCCCTGTGCTATACAATATACCCTTATAGCTTATCTTTTTTTCTTTTTTTTTTCTTTGGCTGCATTGTATCTTAGTTGTGGCACACGGGCTCTCTGTTGCGGCATACGGGCTTCTCTCCAGTTTCTCTCTAGTTGAGGTGTGCAGGCTCAGTAGTTATGCGCATGGGCTTACTTGCCCATGTCATGTGGGATCTTAGTTCCCCGACCAGGGATTGCACCCACGTCCCCTGCATTGGAAGGCGGATTCTTAACCACTGGACCACCAGGGAAGTCCCCAAGCTTATCTATTTTATACATAATAGTTTGTACTGCTTAATCCCCTACCCCTATTTGCCCCTCCCCCATCCCTCTCCCCACTGGTAACCACTAGTTTGTTCTCTATATCTGAGTCTGTTTCTTTTTTGTTATAGTCACTAGCTTGTTGACTTTTTTAGATTCCACGTATCAATGATATCATTTAGTATTTGTCTTCCTCTGTCTGACATATTTCACTAAGCAGAATACAGTCCAAGTCCACCCATGTTGCTGAAAATGGCAAAATTTCATTCTTTTTATGGCTGAGTAATATTCCATTGCATATATATATATATATATATATATATATATATATATATACACCATATCTTCTTTATCCATTCATCTCTCGATGGGCGCTTAGGTTGCTTCCATGTCTTGACTATTGTAAATAATGCTGCTGTGAACACTTGGGTGCATGTATCTTTTTGATAGTGTTTCTCTTTTCTCTGGATATATGCCCAGGAGTGGAATTGCTGGATCCTATGGTAGCTCTATTTTTAGCTTTTTGAGGAACCTTCATACTGTTTTCCACAGTGGCTGCACTAATTTACATTCTTCTCAACAGTGTGCAAGGGTCCCCTTTTCACCCCACCCTCACCAACATTTTTTCGTTGTAGACCTTTTGATGTTAGCCATTCTGGTGCATTCTGAGGTACTGAGAGTTAGGACTTAAACACGTGGATTTTCTTTTTAAAAGTCTTTATTGAATTCGTTACAATATTGCTTTTGTTTTACATTTTGGTTTTTTTGGCTGCAAGGCATGGGATCAAACCAGGGATCGAACTTGCACTCCCTGCACTGGGAGGCAAAGTGCCAACCACTGGACCGCCAGGGAAGCCCCAACATGTGAATTTTTTTTTTTTTTTAAAGAAGATGTTGGGGGTAGGAGTTTATTAATTAATTAATTTATTTTTGCTGTGTTGCGTCTTCATTTCTGTGCGAGGGCTTTCTCTAGTTGTGGCGAGCGGGGGCCACTCTTCATCGCGGTGCGCGGGCCTCTCACTATCGCGGCCTCTCTTGTTGCAGAGCACAGGCTCCAGACGCGCAGGCTCAGTTGTGGCTCACGGGCCTAGTTGCTCCGCAGCATGTGGGATCCTCCCAGATCAGGGCTCGAACCCGTGTCCCCTGCATTAGCAGGCAGATCCTCAACCACTGCGCCACCAGGGAAGCCCCAACACGTGAATTTTGAGAGGGACATAATTCAGTCCATAATACTCTCTACCGCAATTAGCCGTGCCTCAATTCCTACCCAAAGGTGAGGGGAGTGGGAATATGGTCATACCATACTGTTGAATTTCCAGAAGACCTAAGACCAGATCACTCCCTTACTAAACTTGGAAGCACTGAACTGATGTCTTCAGAACTGTCTTGAACCCTCAGACAACTCCACAGCCTCTTCCCCCTCTCCCACCTTCTCTGCAGGTCTGGGGTTTATAAACAGAAGTCATAGGTTCCTATTTCATAACACACTGTGGTGGGTAGCCTCCACAGACAGCCACCCGTAACTTCTTCCATTTCTGACTGAGCACATCACTTCTCCCATCAAGAGGTGGAGACTCCGTGCCCTCCATCCAAGTTGACTCTGGTGACTTGCTTTGACCAGCAACATGTAGTGGGAGTGATGCCCTGCTAAGTGATCACCTAAGAGGCCTGCAGATTCCACTTCTGCCCTGTTAGAACCCTGAGGCTACCATGCTGTGCCGAAGCCCGAGCTAGCCTGGAGGAGGAGAACGAAGACGCCCCACCCAACAGCTCCAGCCTAGCCAACAGCAGATTACAGTCACACACGTGACCCCGGTGAGACACCAGGCTAGTGAGAAATGATAAAGCATGGTTGTTTTAAGCCATGAAGTTTTGGGGTAGTTTTTTATGTAGCATTACTGAAACACCCCTTCTCAGAGACAACCCTCCCCTCTTCTTTCTATTAGTTTAACCATAGTCCAATTACCGTGCTCAGTTCAATGTTAGAGAATAAAAGGATTTCCTTCATATAAAAGAGAGGTGAACTGAATTGTGGAAATTTCTTACAGTTATGTCTTCTGTTGCTCTCCAAGCCTTTGTTATACATGGTGTTATGTGTAGATACTATATAAGAGGGTTATTTTTCACATAGAAGATGCAAGCGACATAGACAGAGACTAGGCATTTTTGATGAGACTACACTCACTATGGACTTAGTCCAACTAAGAACAAGGAAACCACTGTTGATTGCACAGAGATACTGGGGAGAGTGTCCCTCGAAGTACCACATACAACTCTTGCCCTTTGAAGTTTTATGTTTATGGTGTAGTCAGCTGGTCTTCGCTGCACCATATTGCAGTTGGGAGTGTTTTGTTCTTTTGCTTTTTAAATTAAAAAAATGTTTACTTTATATTGGAGTACAGTTGATTTACAATGTTGTGTTAGTTTCAGGTATACAGCAAAGTGATTCAGTTATACATATACATGTATCTAATGTTTTTCAGATTCTTTTCCCATTTAGGTCATTATAGAATATTGAGCAGAGTTCCCTGTGTTACACAGTAGGTCCTTGTTGGTTATCTATTTTATATATAGTAGTGTGTATGTGTTAATCCCAAACTCCTAATTTATCCCTCCCCCCCACCTTTCCCCTTGGGTAACCGTAAGTTTGTTTTCAAAGCCTGTGAGTCTGTTTCTGTTTTGTAAATAAATTCATTTGTATCATTTTTTTTAAGATTCTGCATATAAGTGATATCATATGATATTTGTCTTTCTCTTTCTGACTTACTTCACTTAGTATGATAATCTCCAAGTCCATCCATGTTGCTATCAATTGCATTATTTCATTCTTTTTTTTTTTTAGTGGCTAATATTCCATTGTATATATACCACATCTTCTTCATCCATTTATCTGTTGGTGGGCATTTAGGTTGTTTCCATGTCTTGGCTATTGTGAATAGTGCTGCTGTGAACAGAGGGGTGCATGAATCTTTTCGAATTATGGTTTTCTCCAGATGTATGTCCAGGAGTGGGATTGCTTGATCATATGTTGGGAGTGTTTTGTTTTTTAAAGTGAAAACCAAGGCACAGAGAGATTGAATAATTTACTCCAAGGCAAGATGTTGGTAGACTTGAGCGAACCTGGGAGGGTCTTGGTGGCAATATCGAGTCAGGCCTTCTTGGTGTCGACACAGTGTGATGGGAAGGAGTGTGAGGGGCCGGGTGGGTGTGCAATGCCCTGAGAGCCAGGCCTTGTCTTGTGCATCCTTGTAGCTCCTCCAACACCTTGGTCCTCAGTGTGCATTAAGTCCCACTGACTCTCACTCTGTGTGTGAAACACTCATGTTGGTGGAGAGACCTGGGTTCACGCTCTGGGTCTCCTACCCCCCAGCTGTGTGATGCTGGGCAGATCAGTAAATGAAGCCTCAGTTTCCTCATCTTCACAATGAGACTACTAACACTCTTACTGCAACAACTACCAGTACTTCAAAGCATTGTGCTAAGATAAAATTTAGAAAAGGAATGTGAGAACCCTATCAACTGAAAAGTCAAAAACTGATGTTAGGGACTTCCCTGGTGGTGCAGAGGTTAAGAACCTGCCTGCCAATGCAGGGGACACAGGTTTGATCCCTGGCCCGGGAAGATCCCACATGTGGCGGAGCAACTAAGCCCGTGCACCACAACTACTGAGCCTGCGCTCTAGGGCCCACGAGCCACAACTACTGAGCCCATGCACCACAACTACTGAGCCCACAAGCCACAACTACTGAGCCCACGTGCCACAACTACTGAGCCCACGTGCCACAACAACTGAGCCCGTGCGCCTAGAGCCCGTGCGCCTAGAGCCCGTGCTCCGCAACAAGAGAAGCCACCGCGATGAGAAACCCGCGCACTGTAACGAAGAGTAGCCCCCACTCTCTGCAACTAGAGAAAGCCCGTGTGCAGCAACGAAGACCCAACACAGCCAAAAATAAATAAATAAATAGATAAATAAAAACAAAAAAAACCCTGATGTTACTATTATGGGATGTCCTGCTTCCTCTCTTGCATTCTTTTTATAATTTCAGGACATAATGTGTCTGACGTAATGCAGGGGAGAGGCCTCCACAGGCAATTGGGAGACTTGGGTTTTAGTTTTATCTCTACCAGTTATTGACCCTGGGCCTTGGGGAAAATCTCTTAATTTTCCTGCATCTCAGTTTCCCCAGCGGTTGCAATCTTAGCATTCTATGGTTTTCTACAAGTCCATTGCTTCTGAAAGCTTTATGGAATGCCACTAGGCATTAAGGAAGAGCTTCCCGATCACCGGTGGCTGAGATGCATATGACCGTGGAAATGGACGAAATTATTAAAATTGTCTTCAATAAACTGTCGTCACAGCTACATACCACACTCCTCTATAGGTATAAAACAAAGATCGGAAGCTCTGGAAGTATATTAGAGTCCACCATTAGAGGTATATTGATATTTGTAAAAATTAATTCACAACCTAGCAGACTCAAGCACTCCTATCCCAGTGGAACAAGTATGGCATAGGCTATTAAATATGGTGGTTTTATTTTCCCCAGAGAAAACTACGTATGACTAGTTTTTTTTAACATGATAACTGTTTAAATAGAAAATTATCTATTTTAAAATGTTACATTTGAGTGCCTTTAGATTTCCAATTGTATTCTTCCTCAAACTAAAACTTCAAAATTGTTGCTGATACGAGGAAATGTCTTAATTCAGCTCTTTGTCTGTTGGGGCCTTTGTATTGGGAAAGAAAATACATTCCTTTGAGAATATGAAGCTTGCTATGACCCTGCTGAGTTATGAATAATTTGTGCTATCCAGAAACAGTACTCAATTTAAAAATACCATTTTAAAGACATCATTTGTTGTTTGACTACTGTTTCCTATTTCATACAAAAATTGGAAAACTAGAATAACAAGGTCTGTGCTCCTGGGACTTCTACCCTCATTTGTTTGATGTCTCCTTCCAATTTGAAAATGCTGTATGTCACACATTCATGGTATAAAATGAAAGTGAGCTACCAACATTCTGGTTGATAACTTTGAGGGGGAGGAAGAAAAAATATATGACATCATTTGAAATCTTAAGAAGCAACCAGTATTTGCAATGAGCGCTGCTGTTTTCAGGTACTGTCCACAGGTCATTATTTCCCATCTTTTCTCAGCTCTCAACCCTCCCAAATGGAGTGGTCAAGGGCTCATCAATCCAATGAAATACAGAAGTAAAGAAAGAATCAGTGTAGGGCGGGACTCCCAGGATGGTGAAGTTAGGCACTCAACAGACCCTCTCTCCAGCAAAACAACTGAACTAGTGAAAACTACAAAAAAGCAATCAAGTCTCTAGAAATTGCTCAAAGGGCATACAGCAAATGAAGAAAAAGTCATTCAAGAAAATCTATGAAGGGCTACCCTGGTGGCACAGTGGTTAAGAATCCGCTTGCCAGTGCAGGGGACACGGGTTCGAGCCCTGGTCCGGGAAGATCCCACATGCCGCGGAGCAACCAAGCCTGTGCACCACAACTACTGAGCCCACGTGCCACAACTACTGAAGCCCAGGCACCTAGAGCCGGTGCTCCGCAACAAGAGAAGCCACTGCAATGAGAAGCCCGTGCACTGCAACGAAGAGTAGCCCCCGCTCGCCGCAACTAGAGAAAGCCCTCGTGCAGCAATGAAGACCCAACGCAGCCAAAAATAAATAAATAAAATAAATACATTTATTAAAAAAAAAAAAAAGAAAATCTATTAAACCTTAGAAAGCACAGTGAGCGTCTGTGGCCTTTGAAGCGCCCCCAGCTTCCTTACCTGCACCCGCAGCTCTGTAGTAGGGACATGCTCCACGGGACCCTCTGCTCTGGGCGGTCCCCAGCTCCCAGTCTGAGGCTGTGGTCTCACTTGGAGGGGCAGGCTCAGGCCCCCCACTCCCATGTTGCAGAAGCTCTTCTCTGGAAGTACAGCCAAGAGCACCAAGTCTCCCCTTCCCCACCTGCCCCACTTGCTCCTGGGGTAGAAGCTCTCCTCCAGATGAGAATACTGGGGTCCCTGCCACCCCCCCGCAGCCCAGCTCATGGACGAAAAAGGTGGGGGTTCCATGCTGCAAGGAATAGTCCAAGAAGACCAGGGCTGCCGAGGTCCCGCATACAGTTGTAAAGATGGGGCGTTTATCACTCTGGGAAAAGTGGGCCCCTGACCCCAGCGCTGTTCAGTGGTGCAGGGGTTGAGCTTGGGGGTGGAGGCGGGTGGAGGGACTGGGGAAGGCAGGCCTAAGGACAGAGCTCAGAGCTGTACTGAGAGGACTGACCTCACCTGGAGCAGAATGGAGGACTCCACGCCTAGGGACGCTGCCAACAGCAATGGAGGTCTCGGAGGAAACTAAGAGGCTGGTAACTTTGATACAAGGAAAGCAGCAGAGCAGCCAGAAGTGTAACAGGAGCAGGAAGAAGCCATGCAGGAGAGTCTTCCTGGGATCACAACCAACGCTGTGCACATGCTCTAGGCCCAGGAGGCTCTGGGGGGCAATCAGAGCCGGATGTGGAGCTGAGTGTCCCCTGAGTCTCAAACAGACCCAGCGACACATGGAGACCTCACTGACTCGAGGGGCTTAAACACAACCTGTGACCAAACCCTGACTGAAAACGAAGTCATCCTGAGCTAGGAGATAGCTGGGCCCCTGGGCTGGACAGCTGGGGTTTGTCAAGCGGAGAAACACTGAAGCTTTGTTCTCACCCAGACACTCCAAGGACAAAGCTAGTGGCAGAAGCCGAGCTCTGCTGGAATAGAGAGATAAGAGGACCACTTCTGAGGTCAAAGAAACTTCCCCAACTGCACAGGAGCAGAAAGACCCCTTGGGGGTCAAAAAGGAGGGGACGCCACCCCATAACAGGTGATGCCAAGACCTCCACAGACCTCTGCAGTGGAATCCATCTGAACAAAACGTTGCTCACACATGTCGGGGAGGGTCCTAGGGCAGGTCAGGTGTGAAGGAAGAAACAAGGTAACTGGCCAAAGGTAAACAAAGACCCAGAAGGACTGTCCTATATTAGTGATTTAAATCACTTCTTTACTGCACTCCTCATTCAAGATGTCCCCACTCCTTTCCCCGTGTGTATTTCTGCCTCACTTCAGACTTAAATAAATAAACTGTTTCTCTCTGTCTCTCCCATACGTTGTGCTATGTCTATTATAATAAACTCTGTACCTGTTTTTGCAGTTTTTGCCTCCTTGAAACATTCTTGCTTTCAAACGGGGCAAGAGCCAGGGGACTTCGCTTCTAGCCTCTAGCCCCTGGTCGACTGGCGGCTAGGTTCAATCCCTGAGCAGGGAAATAAGATTGTGCTTCAAGACTGCTGTCCCTCCGAGAACAATCTGACGCAAGGTCAACTTCTAGGGAACCAGGCTTAGAAAGACATCTCAGTTGACCCCTGGCAGGCTGGAAGACGGTGTGATGTCCAAGGCTGCCCCCTGCCGCCCCCGGGGGGCAGTCAGAGAGGAGCAGTCAGACGACTCTAAGGTACCTCCAAACTGACAGCAACTCCCAGCCACCCACGAATCACCGTACAGTGTCAAAACCTGACCAGATCTGGGGGCTCGAGCACAGCGTTGACCACTAACTGGCTTACGAACAGCAGAGGTGATTCCTTGGGGACCAGGCCAAAAGGCAGGAGCAAGGTGGTGGAAGACTGAGCGAGGACCTGAGAGGCTGACACTGTGGGGAGCTGGACTTCGCAGGATTATTTCAGTCCAGTCACTAAACCACCCAGCAAACAACAGCAACAGCAGCTACAGGGGTGGGTTGGGGGTCTGCGTGTCAATATCCAGAGTCGCCCCAAAATATGATCTGAAATGTTCCGTTTTCCACAACAATAAATCACAAGACGTGCAAAGAATCAGAACGTGTGACCCACACACAAGAGAAAGAAAGCATACGATAGAGATTGCCTCTGCAGGGGTCCAGAGAGTGGACCTAGCCGACAAAGACGTCAAAAGAGCTATTATGAATATGATGTTCAAAGAAGTAAAGAAAACCGTGCTTAGAGCACTGAAGTAAGGTATGATGACAATGTCTCATCAAAGAAAATACAGTATCCCCTCCCCTTCTGTGGTTTCGCTTTTTGCGGTTTGTTACCTACAGTCAACTGGGGTTCAAAAATAGTACATGGAAAATTCCAGAAATAAACAATTCATAAGTTTTAAATGGTGTGCCATGTTGTGTAGCTTGATGAAATCTCACACCGTCCTGCTCCTTTCCCCCCAGGATGTGACTTATCCCTTGGCGCCGTGTATCTAAGCCATATATGTTGCCCTCCCCTTAATATGGGAGAAGACGTGGTATATACAGGGTTCGGTTCTCTCCTCAGTTTCAGGCGTCTGCTGGGGGTCTCGGAACATATTCTCCATGAATAAGGTGGGACTACTGTATCAATAAAGAGATAAAAACTCTTAAATAAAAAGAACCAAATAGGGCTTTCCTGGTGGTGCAGTGGTTGAGAGTCCGCCTGCCGATGCAGGGGACACGGGTTCGTGCCCCGGTCCGGGAGGATCCCACATGCCACGGAGCGGCTGGGCCCATCAGCCATGGCCGCTGAGCCTGCGCGTCCAGAGCCTGTGCTCCGCAACGGGAGAGGCCATAACAGTGAGAGGCCCGCGTACCAAAAAAAAAAAAAAAAAAAAAAGAACCAAATAGAAACCCTGGGCTAAAAAGTACAAACTGAAATGCAAATTTCACAGAAGGGTTCAACAGTAAATTTGACCAGGCAGAGAAATCAAAAGGAAAATCAGAAAATACTTTGAGAGGAATGAAAAGGAAGATGCAGCATACTAAAACTTACGAGGTGCAGCTAAAGCAATGCTTAGAGGGAATTTTATAGCAGTAAATCCTTATATTAGGAAAGAAGAAAGATCTCAAATCAATAAACTAACCCTCTACATTAAGACACTGGGAAAAGAAGAGCAAACTAAATCTAAAGCAAGCAGAAGGAAGAAAATAAGATGAGGGTGAAAATTAATAATGTAGAGAAGAGAAAAACAATAGAGAAAATAGATGAAACCAAAAGCTGGTTATTTGAAAAGATTAACAAAATTGACAAACTCTTAGCTAAGTTGACCAACAGGAAAAAAAAAGACTCAAATTATTAGAATTAGGAATGGAAGAGGGAACATTATTATTGATCATAAAAAAATTATGAGAACACCTTGAAAATTGTATGCCAAAATTAGATAACTTAGATGAAATGGACAAATTCCTAGGAAGACACAAAGTACCAAAACTGATTAAAGAAGCAGACAATCTGAATAGATCTATATCAGGCAAAGAGATCAAATTGGTAGTTTGAAAACTTCCCGAAAAGAAAAATCCAAGTCCAGTTGGCTTCACTGATAGATTCTACCAAGCATTCAAAGAACAAATAACACTAATTCTTCACAAGCTCTTCCAAAAAATAGAAGAGGTAGGAACACTTACCAACTCTGAAGCCAGTATTACTCTGATACCAAAACCAGACAAAGATACACAAGGAAAGAAAATTAAAGAGCAATATCCCTTACGAATATAGACACAAATATTCTCAACAAAATACTAGGAAGTATAATACATCAACACATAAAGAGGATTATATGCCGTGAGCAAGTGGGATGTATACCAGCAATACAAGATTGCTTTACATATATTAAGGTAATACACACTATTAATTTAACAGAACATCCATATTAGAAAGGAAGAATTAAAACTATCTCTATTTGCAGACGACAATCTTGTACATAGACAATCTTAAGAAAATCACTAAAAAAATTATTAGAACTGATAAACAAGTTCAGCAAAGTTACAGAGTACAAGATAAATATACAAATGTCAATGTTATTTCTATACTCTAAAAATGAACATCCCAAAACTGAAATTAAGAAAACAATTTTGTTTACAATAGCATCAAAAAGAATAAAACATTTAGGCATAAATTTAACAGCAGAAACACACAAATTGTACACTGAAAACTACAAAACACTGTTGAAAGAAAGTGAAGAAGATGTAAATTAATAGATAAGGATGATATAAATCATGGATTGGAAGATTATTATCATTAAGATGGCAAGATTCCCCAAATTGATTTACAGATGCAATGCAGTTCCTATCAAAATCCCAGCTGTTGTTTGCAGAAGCTGATAAGCTGATTCTAAAATTCATATGGAAATGCAAGGGACCCAGGATAGCAAAATAATCTTGGAAAAGAAGATCAAAATTGAAGGACTCACATTTCTAAATTTAAAAACATGCTTCAAAAAAAAAAAAAACGTGCTTCAAAGCTACAGTAATAAATACAGTGTGGTACTAACATAAGTAGTCACATAGATCAATGGAATAGCATGAGAATCCATAAATAAACCCTTACGATTATCATCATTTGGTCTTAACAAGGATGCCAGTATAATTTAAAAAGGAAAGAAGAATCTTTTCAGCAAATGGTGCTGAGATACCTGGATATCTTATGTGAAAGAAAATTTGGACCCCGACAGCACACCATACACAAAAATTAACTCAAAATGGATTGGAGAGCTGAAACTATAAAACTCCTGTAGGAAAATGTAGAGGTAATTTTTGTGACATTGGGTTAGGTGATGGTTTCTTAGATATGACATCAAAAGCACAAGCAACAAAAGAAAAAGTAGATAGATTCAACTACACCAAAATTAAAAACTTTTGTGCATGAAATGGCATTATCATGAGAGTGAAAAGACAACCGTACAGAATGGGAGGAAATATTTGCAAATCATGTATCTGGTATGGGACTCACTTCTAGAATATATAAAAAACTCTGGCAACTCAGTAATTAAAAGACAGATAACCTAATTTAAATATATTTGAGCGAAGTGTTTGAGTATACATTTTTTCAAAGACTGATGAGTGGCCAAAAAGACCATAAAAATGTGATCAATATCATTAATCATTAGGGAAATGCAAATGAAAACCACAATGAGATACCATTTTATACATACTAGGACGGCTATAGTAAAAATGCAGGCAGTAAGTGTTAGTGAGTATATAGAAGAACTGCAACCTTCATATATTGCTAGTGGAAGTGTAAAATGGTGCAGCCACTGTGGAAAACAGTTGGGCAGTTGCTCAAAAAGTTAAATATAGAATTACCATAAGACCCAGCAATTCCACTCCTAGGTAGATACCCAAGAGAATTGAAAACATACATTCACACATCAACTCGTACGTGACTACTCATAGCAGCGTTATTAATAATAACTGAAAAATGGAAACAACCCAAACATCTATCAACTGATAGATGGATAAAAAAAATGTGGTACAGCTGAACAATTGACTATAATTTGGCAATAAAAAGGAATATAACACTGATACACACTACAACTTAGATGAACCTTGAAAACATTATGCTAAGTAAAAGAAGCTAGTCAGAAAAGACTACATGTTATATGGGCCCTTTTATATGAAATGTCCAGAGAAGACAAGTCAGTGGAGAAAGAAAGATTAATGGTACTTAGGACTGGGGGTTAAGAATGTGAATAACTGCTTAGGGAACCGGGTTTTTTGTGTTTTGTTTCTTTTTTGAGGGACAAAAATGTTCTAAATGTAGATTGTGGTGATGGTTACACAGCCCTGTGAATATACTAAAAAAACTGAATTGTATACATTAAATGAGTGAATTACACGATAATATAATTACACAATAATTATATCTCAATAAAAGTATTTAAAAATCAATGTAGGGACTTCCCTGGTGGTCCAGTGAAAACTCCGAGCTTCCACTGCAGGGGACACGGGTTTAATTCCTGGTTAGGGAATTAAGATCCCATATGCCATGTGACGCAGCTGAAGACCAAAAAAAAAAAAAAAAAAAAAAAAAAAAAATGTGTTTTCTTTTATGAAGAAAAGGTACTGATTGTCAGTCTTCCTAGTTAAAAAATCTTAATATTAATGCCCCTTACTAAAAAAATATTCATACTAATGTTAAAAACAGTACTTATTGCTCCAGAATCATCCTTAATGGGGAAAGATGACTAGAGTGATTTTCCAGATACATAAGACTGAAAACCAATGGGCACAGGTGGCCCGAATTTTAGTCTCACTGAGTGCTACCAGACACACTGCAAACAGCTTCTGGAAAACAATAAATTAGAAGAAAATACCTTATTTGTCGTAAAAATAACACAGTTACCAGGAAGCCGTGGGTTTATATTTGGAGGAATCATTTTACACGATCAGCTCTTGCTATGAAACGAAATCCCTTTCAACTAAAAATTCTGGCAGATTATTTTTTCCTCATGGGGATTTCAAGATTTTATTCACACACCTTTTTTAAAAGAGAGAAACTCCTTTGTAAACATGATCTGTTTCTCATACTTTCCAGTGGCTGATTAGATCCACATTTTTAAGCAGATGGCAGTTGAGGATGCTAACAAAAAGAAAACACATTTTAATTTTCTTTATTAAATCACTTAAATTACTCATTCCTTAGAAAAAATATGGCCAAAGTCACAAAGCTATTTAAGCAGTGACAGTGGAAATTGAGTGGTCATAGGACAGGGAAAAGGCTGATTTTCTTTAATAAGAAGAAGAAGCAGCGATGCTCTCTAGATACTGCCGTCTCTCCCTTTCAATCTAGGAACAGTTCCAGATAAGGCAGGAATTGCCCTGAGCCTGGGTGTTTCATACACTCAGGGGATTGAAAATCTTAGCAGGAGATGATCTTCAACTCAGCACACTTAGCACTTTCTCTGGTTACAACTGAAGAAAACATGAAGGGTTCACTGTATTTATTGCCACACTGAGAAGAACACCAGGTGTGTGATGTGACCGTGAAAACTGACCTGCCATTCTCTTTTCGAGCAAAAGTGTCACAACCTCTTCTTCAAGAGGCTTTTCCACTTTATGATGCTTTCTTGCTCCCTTCTGGGAAGTAGATATTTTCTATCAGGACAAGGAGAATAAGCGTTTTGAACTGTCAAATAGGCTGTTGCCTTTATTTCTTCGAGGCATGGATTCCATCTGCTTCATCCCTGGAATGTAAACCAGCCAGGCAGTCGTTCTTTGTACATGGATGAAGAAATAGCGCAGCACCCCCTGATCTTTGTCAAATCTGCTCTGAGTTACAGGAGTTTACTGATGAAACTGGCGTGGCTGGCCTGCAGCCCTTACGACCTGTGGATTGTGGGTTCATGAGACAAAGTGAAGCAGAGGGAGGAGTTGACCCACATCATTGGAGAGAAAAACACTCTGGGGCTTCGCTGGTGGCGCAGTGGTTGAGAGTCCGCCTGCCGATGCAGGGCACGCGGGTTCGTGCCCCGGTCCGGGAAGATCCCACATGCCGCGGAGCGGCTGGGCCCGTGAGCCATGGCCACTGAGCCTGCACGTCTGGAGACTGTGCTCCGCAACGGGAGAGGCCACAGCAGTGAGAGGCCCGCGTACAGCAAAACAAACAAACAAACAAAATCACTCTGGAATGACAGAAAATGAGATTGGCTAGGATTTAAACTGCCTGCATATTCAAGTGACTTAAGGGCTGATAGCATTTGAACAGGTAAAGAAAAACACACGGTACTAGGTGTACAATAGTTGAAATGTACAGTAGGTTTTGCTCCTGTTCTGCTATAATGGTGGACACACTGATAAAGTCCATTCTCATACCTTTTTTTTTGAGTTTTTTTTAATGAGTTTTTATTCATTCTTTCAACAAATATCTGTTGGGTACTTATTATATTCTAAACATAAGAATACATCAAATATGTCTCCAAAGCTGCATCTAGTCTAGTCTGCCTGGGCTTAAATCTTGGCTCTGATCCCTATGATCTAGTTACCTACCATCTCTGTGCCCAGGTTCTTTGTCTGTAACCAGGGACAATATTAATATCTACTTCACAGACTTTATGAGATTTCAAGGGGTTGATACGTATAAAGTACTTAGAACAGAGGCTGGTACATATTCAACACTATAAGTGTTAGAATTATTGTCATTATTATCATCCGTAATAATTTGTTTCTTAAAATAAGACTCAAGCAACTATAGTAAAGTGTTACCACTTGTTAAATCCGTGTGCTCTTTTTTGCAAGTGTTATATATTATTCTTGATAATTTTCTATATCTTTCAATGCTTTATAATAAAACTAAATTATACATACAAATATACAGTCTCAGTTCTCGAGTAGGTTACATCTTAGGGAGGAAGATGAGTAACCTGTCCTAGAGAAGCGTTGTGTGTGTGTGTGCGTGTGTGCGCGCGTGCGCGTGCACACCTGTGTGTGCAATGAGCTGAAATCTCTATCTTAGCACCTGGCTCCCGAATTCCTTTTGGGGGAGAACAGTGTTTGTTTTGGAAAAACAAGTTGACAAGGCACTTCAGCTTGGGGTTGAGGGTGGGACCTTGAGGGCCGGGTGCTGGCAGGAGTTCAAGCATGAAAGAGACAGAATTAAGCTGCTCTGCAGGAGACAATGAAGGGAAGAAAGGAGAGAGAAGAGAGGGGGAAGGGAAGGAAGAAAGAGGGGAGCCCTGAAGTAGTGGAGGCTGGGCTTTACCAGGGGTGAAGGGCATGTCTGTTAGGAACTCATTCAGCACCAAGTTATAGAAGATGGCACTTGGCATCCACAGATGTGTAGGAGTTTATTTTTCTCTGATAGACAGTATTCCAGAGGAAGTTAGTTTTGGGCAGTGGTTCAGTAATGCAAAGATTGGTGTTGTGGCCATGGGAATATGCCTCCTGGACCTCCAGCTACAGGGGACATAACCGACCAAGGGCTCCAGCTCTTGCCCTTTAAAATCCATTGCAGTGTTTGTGCCTAAGCCATACCTTCCATGGGCAGCCCCCAGCCAATGATGGCGCAACACAGGTACCAACACAGACCAGCTCCTGGGAGACCTGGGACTCCTCTGACAGCCAGCTTGGGTTTGATGACTCCCCGATGGCTTTGCTGGACTTTCTTTAGACTGTAGAACCTCCTGTTCCTCACTTGGGGTCAGACTTGACCATAATCTGATGGTTCTCCCTGTCTCCCTCAGATCCCTTCCTACTTTCCCTCACGCAGGCATTTCCCCTCATAAAATCCTTGCACATTTAATCCCATTCAGGCATCTGTTTCTTGATGGACCTAGACTAACACAGTTGGTAAGTCTCAGATTTCTCTGGGCTTTCCTCCACGGTTGCAAAAAGGTGGCCAGAGCTCCTGCCATCTCATCCACAACCAAGGCTAGAAGAAGGAGTGAAGAAAGAAGGACTCTTGCATGCAATGCTTTTATCAGGAAAACAGAAGGTTCCTTAGGAACTCCCACAAACGCATATCCTCACACCCAGTGAAGTCAATTAGGGTAGCTTTTCTAGGACATCTTAACTGTAATATGAAGCACCAAAGAAAAAGTTCAATGCATGTAGGAGTTCTGGGAGCACTTTACACGCTGAAAGAACCTTTCTCTTCAAAAGAGTATTGTTAGTCCTTGGACTTCCCTGGTGGTGCAGTGGTTAAGAATCCGCCTGCCAATGTAGGGGACACGGGTTCGAGCCCTGGTCCGGGAAGATCCCCCATGCTGCGGAGCAACTAAGCCCATGCACCACAACTGCTGAAGCCCGTGCGCCTAGAGCCCGTGCTCCGCAACAAGAGAAGCCACTGCAGTGAGAAACACATGCACCGCAAGGAAGAGTAGCCCCTGCTCTCCACAACTAGAGAAAGCCCGTGTGCAGCAACGAAGACCCAATGCAGCTAAAAATAAATTTTAAAAAATAATCATTTTTTCAAAAAGGAGTATTGTTAGCCCTAATCCAATGCCTCATGTCTTTATTTATTCATTATTAAGTGGCAGCAGTGTGTAAGCATTCTGCCAGATAGTGTGTAATTTGGGGGGCTATTCAGTACTGTCAAAAACAATGCAATGTTTTTACGAGCACTCACACCCCAGAAGATTTCCCAACACTAACGACCCTAATAAAGCCTTTACCGTATAGTTATTGGCTCCACGGGCCAAAGAAATCGAAAAGCAACCGTGTACTTCCTTGAAAAGATCCCTGCATTTAATTTTGCAGCTTTTAAAGCTTCCTTAGAACATTTATCATTTAGTATAAAAGGCCCAGAAAGTCATTGAAAAGCCATCTGAACTAATATGATGCTTTTTGGAACGTCTTCAAAAATACTAAGATCACAGGAAATTATAAAAATGTATCTTCTTCAAGGAATTTGTAATTGGTAGAATTTATCCTACCAAAATGCCAGCTAGTAGGGGTCTTTAGAACACAAGCTGCTCTCTGGAAAACACGACCTTGGATCCCACAAATATTTATTGAGAAACTGCGAGGTGCTTGTCTAAGAGTTAGATGAACCACACTGACAAGGCCTCTACCCTCAGGGAATTTACTTTCCAGTCGGGGGTATGGGAGTCAACAAGCCCAGGAATAAACAGTTAGAGCATGTGTTGGGTGAGCGATCTACATTAACTACACTGGTTGGGAGTGGCATTGCCGAGAAAGGGACATTTCATCTGAAAGAAGAAAGAAAAGCCAGGGAAAGAGAAGAAGAACCTGCCCTTGGTGTGCTCTAGGAATGAGAGTAGGTGGGGGGTGGGGGGCGGGGGGTGGCGGGGAGGTGTAGGGAGAGGGGAAAACTGGGTGTGACATGATCCAGCTGGCTGTGTTGTGGAAAGTGGGGTGTAGGGACCAAGAAGCAGGAAGCCTCCAGGGGGCGATAGCAGTGAACTTGGAGAGAAGCCAGCGAACCTGCTGCTTCTAAGATGTAAAATTGTCCTGAGGATAAGTGCCCATACTCTGGCTACTGCTATTGCTGTAAGTGATAAACGGTCCTTTGTCTCTGACCCAGACTCTGGGTCACTTTTTCAAAAACATTTGCCTTTTTTTAATTAACAATTTTTTTCTTTTTAATTAACAAGTCTAAAGAAAACCGTCATTGAACCAGGGGATGTAATACACATTATAGTGACCTGCATATAAAACCTGGCACCAAATTTGGCCTTTTAGAAAGGTTTATATATAGAAATATGCATGAAAACCTGCACCAGAACACAGTGCAGTGCAGTGTCTTTGTGTCTTCTGTCAGCATGCAAAAAACTGGCAGGCAAGGATGGTAAAATCTCAGGTCCCTCAAGTTCTTTTTTAAAATTTATTTTTATTTAATTTATTTTTGGCTGCATTGGGTCTTCGTTGCTGCATGCGGGTTTTCTCTAGTTGTGGCGAGCGGGGGCTACTCTTCGTTGCGGTGCGCGGGCTTCTCATTGCGGTGGCTTCTCTTGTTGCGGAGCACGCACTCTTAGGTGCACAGGCTTCAGTCGTTGTGGCATGCGGGCTCAGAAGTTGTGGCACATGGGCTCCAGTAGTTGTGGCTCACGGACTCTAGAGTGCAGGCTCAGTAGTTGTGGCACACGGGCCCAGCCGCTCCGCGGCATGTGGGATCTTTCCAGACCAGGGATCGAACCCATGTCCCCTGCATCGGCAGGCGGACTCTCAACCACTGTGCCACCAGGGAAGCCCCACGTCCCTCACATTCTTGATAGGCAGTTAACTCGTCCCAGCCATGATCTTGATTCTCCCCTAATCCTCCCACATTCAAATCTCACCCACCCCACGTCCTTCCCATCTGAGTCAATGACGTCACCATCCATCTAGCTGCTCAGTCCTGAAACCTGGACTCACTGTTCATTTCCACCCGCACATCCAGTCTCTCAACAGGTCTTGTTGGCTTTTCCTCCAAGAGCAAGAGGGCAAACCTATCTCACAAGTGCTTCTCAAGCCTTTGCCACGACAGGCTAACACGTCATTGGCCCACGCTAGTCATATGACCCAACCTAAAGTCAAGGGACAGGGAAATTGACTCACCACAAGTGAAAAGAACTGCAGAGTCCCGTGGCCAAGGTCATGGGTACAGGGAGGGGGCACGAAGTGAGGCCATTAATGAATTCTGCCACAAACACCAAAGCGAATTTGTTTTTGTTTTTTAGTTGTTTTTTTTGCTAGGGAGGGATCTATTTATTGTTCAAAGTAGACCACAGATTTTTGACATATCATTTGCTCTGACTACAAAAGGGCTTTCGGAGGAACAGAAGAAGGGCTGTTTGCCCGTGGAGTCGTTGGCAGAGCTGGAAATAGGGGGTTTCCTGGTGCTAGAAACAAAGTGGCAGTGGATGCCTGGCCTTGGAAGGTTTACATCACCCCAAACCCCTCTGGCCTTGAGGGTGGGCTCAGGCACCACGCACACCAGCAGCGAACCGGGGCTGCCCAAAGCATGGTAAGTCATCCCTGGTGCTATGTGCGGTGTTGCCTTTAGGCATATAGAGACTCATAG
Organism: Lagenorhynchus albirostris; assembly: GCF_949774975.1. Lineage (NCBI taxonomy): Eukaryota > Metazoa > Chordata > Mammalia > Artiodactyla > Delphinidae > Lagenorhynchus > Lagenorhynchus albirostris. The sequence continues at coordinate 4,183,358 of NC_083099.1, forward strand.
AGTGAAAATAAATGTCATCTTTCCATCTCTTATTTTTTAACTTTTTAACATCTTTCTTTATTGAAGCATAATTTACATACCATAATATTCATCCACTTTCCTGGGGACCAGGGAAGTCCCGACAATGCAGTTTTAAAACAGTCCCACCAGGCCTTGCCTGGCGGTCCAGTGGTTAAGACTCCGAGCTTCCACTGCAGGGGGCACAGGTTTGATCCCTGGTCGGGGAACTAAGATCCCGCATGCCATGCAGCACGACCAAGGAAAAAAAAACCACTCCCATCATCCCCAAAGTGCCCTCAATTTCCTCTGTACACACTGGCAGTCAATCCTTCTTCCTACCCCATTCCCAAGCAACCACTGATCTGCTTTTTCGTCTCTACATATTTGCCTTTGCTGGACATTTCCTATAAATAGAATCATACAATATGTGGTCCTTTGTGTCTGGTTTCTTTCACTTAGTTTTTGAGATTCACACATGTTGTTGCATTTATCAGTAGTCTGTTTCTTTTTATTGCTGAATAGTCTTTCATTATATGAAGCTAGGGTGTTTTTAACACATGCTAATCTCTGTGTTTAAGAAAGAGAAGGTTGGTTCATGTTCAGAGACTTGGGTAGTCAAGAGTATCTAATGAAATTCAATGACATTGTTTTGGCTTTATTTTGTTTATTTTGAGGATACTTTCTATTTATAGCAAGTGGTCCTGGTTTTCCATTTAGAGTTGTGTGTTAGTTATCTATTGCTGCATAACAATAACCCCCAAACTTAGCAGCTTAAAATAGTAAACATTTCTCATCTCCCTCAGTTTCTGAGGGTCGGACATCTGGGAGTGACTGAGCTGGAAGGTTCTGGCTTGGAGTTTCAGTTAGGATGTCAGCAAGAGCTGCAGTCCTTGGAAGGCTTGACTGGGGTTGGAAGAGCATCTTCTAAGATGGCTCTCTCACATGGCTGTTGGCTGGGGGCCTCAGTTCCTCACTGACTATTGGCAGGAGGCCTCAGTTCTCACCGGGTCCCTCTGTGGGGCTTCTCACAGCGTGGCAGCTGGCTTCCCGCAGAGCAAGTGATTCAAGAGAGTGAGGGACAGGAAGTCCCACTGCCTTTTATGATCTGGTTTCTGAAGTCTCAGACCATCACTTCTGCTTCCTTCTGATCCCTAGAAGTGAGCCACTACCAAGTCCAGCCCACACTCAAGCCATCTACAGACAGGTAGTGGTTTTAAACCAAAATTCCCCTTTAAAGCATATTTAAGTTAAAACTAAGTTAGGTTTAGAAAATGAACAATAGTACAGGTGGTGCATAGAATCAAGACCACGATGACCAAAGTTTGGAAACACAGCTTTAGGCCATGATTTATTTACTGATTTTAGTCCTAAGGAAGCCTTATTAATAATAAAAGTTTGAAAAAAAATAATAAAAGTTTGTGTTTATAAAAAATGTTGTGAGACAAGGGTTGGAGTAGGTAGGATGTACTTCCAATGAGTCCTTAAAGCTCTCAAGGCGTCCCACCGCCTAAGAAGTTAAGTACAATCTCTTCATCTTGTTACACAAGAACGTGATACGGTCCACGTGAACTTTCCAGTCCTTGCTACATATGTGCATATTACCGGCGGATGCAGCATTTCTCAGAAGGACTCCTGTGCCATTTCCGCTGTTCTTGAGAGAACAGCATCTGAGGCCCCCTGAGCTTAAACCAAGTGGAATTGGTTTACTTCCTGAAGGACTCGTCAGAGTCTTGACTACGCTGATACACAGCGGAAAACTCCAAAGAAAGACTCAAACGCACAGATTTCCCCACATTAAAAAAACCCTATAGGGCTTCCCTGGTGGCGCAGTGGTTGAGAGTCTGCCTGCCAATGCAGCGGACACGGGTTCGAGCCCTGGTCCGGGAGGATCCCACATGCCGCGGAGCAACTGGGCCCGTGAGCCACAACTGCTGAGCCTGCACGTCTGGAGCCTGTGCTCCGCAGCAAGAGAGGCCGCGACAGTGAGAGGCCCGTGCACCGCGATGAAGAGTGGCCCTCGCTTGCCACAACTAGAGAAAGCCCTCGCACAGAAACAAAGACCCAACGCAACCAAAAATAAATAAATAAATTAAAAAAAAAAAACCCTATAAACGCCTTGTTTTATGTGCAGAGCATCTCGTGGGACTCTTTCTCTCAGCACTCCTGTAGTGCTGTGGTCAGACCCTGCCTCTTGCCAGCCTCCTGACAGGACTCACCTTTTCCGGCTTCTGTGCAATTAGGTGCATGTCTCCCTATGCCCGGAAGGTGTTTTCATTGCAGATTGAAGTCCTGGCCCCGGTCCCTCCCCTCTCTTCGCTTTGCCATAGTTCCCCACCAGAGGTGGAGTCTGTTTCCCCATCCCTGACTTTGGCCTTGACCATATGACTTGCTTTGGAAAATAGATGTTAGGGGAAGTGACACAGCAGAGACTTGAGATGTGCTGGGGCAGTTGGGTTTGCCCTCTTGTGTCTATGTGTCACCATGGGAACTGGCCAGACTGCACAGATGTGGGGTACTCTAAGCCCCCGCAGAGGGGAGCCAAGCCCAGCAGAGCCTCAGTGTGAGCAGAGCTGCCCGGCCAAGCCAGCCTGGATCAGTCAAACTCAGGCTGACCTGCAGACATGTGGAGGAGTTTCTGGGGGTGTGACGCAGCATTTATTGTGACAGTAGCCAACCAACCAACCTTCCTGTAAAGCCCATCACCCCAGGCCTTTCTGCTTTCCCCCAGACCATCACTGGACTTGATGGTGACCCCCTCCCTCCTTTGAGCCGCTCAGCACCGGCACCGCCTTACGGCTCTCATCAGACCCCTCTTGTGTCTGCCCCACACCCTGTGTTTGGCCATACCCTGCTTGAGGACAGGCACTGTGTCTTCGTCCTCTCTGTGTCCCATGGTGTCTACTGCCTTGTACTCTCTATCAATCTTGGTGGATCTGATGTCAAATGTAGTTCATTTCACAATTCTGGCTCTGATAAGGAATTGTTGCTGGATGTCACTAGTGTAAAGAAAAAGAACAAAAGGCAGCCACAAAAGAGCGTTGTTTCTGTAGCGGAGTTTGTGTTTTCTCCAGTCGATGACCTCCTTTGTTTATTACCTTCACTGGAAGGTTGTAACGACACCTTGGAAGCACTCCAGGGATTGAGGCCTGAGGACAGCCCCTCTCCTGCGGGCGTCTCTTCTGTCACAAGCTGTACCTTCACACAAATACCTCCTTACAGCTATGGGGACTGAACTGTCAATTCTGAAAAAGCCATCAAGGAAATAGGACAGGAGAGATGGAAACAGAATGAGGACCAGCCGGCGGAAATGATGTCATTTCCCCTTACAGTGCTCAGGACACAGTGCTTTCTTTCTATGTCAAAGGGGTGATTTGGAAGCTGGGTCATAGGTCACCATTGACGCCCACTCTCTGAGGACATCCTGCTGTCTGGGCCACTGGCAGCTGTGGGGTCTGTAGTACTGAGAACTCGCTCACCGGGGGAAGTCATGGTTTGGCCACGGCCAAGTACACATGGGGCTGTGGGTTCAGTGACAGCCCGTCTACGGGGCTGCCTAGAGGGGACTTTGGGGCTCTGCTGGGAGATCTTTGGGGCTGTGTGTGATGTGCCAGGGAGACCAAGGACCCAGGCCCTGGGCTGCTCAGCTGGCTCTCCTCCCACCATCCCTCCATCCTGAGATGGGCTCTGTGAACTGCAAGAAAGTTTGGCAAAATACACTGAACACGTATATTCAGCGCTGATCACACCAGAAGAGAAGTGAAAGTTTAGAGCAGCAGTTGGCAAGCTTTCTCTGTAAAAGTCCAGAGTGTCAACATTTTAGGCTTTACAGACCATGGGGCTTCTGTGACAAATACTCAATTCTGCCCCCACTGTCTCCTGGAGTAGAGGTTCCAATAAAACTTTATTTACAGAACAGATCGCAGGTTTGCCCACCTGTCAGGGAGTCGCACTGGGACAGGGACTCATGGGAGCAGGAGTGATGTAAGGTGTCCTCTGCTGGCTGAAGATGAAGAATCCCTCACCACAGCCATCCTGAAGCATATTCCTCCCTCGGAGTTGGCTTGCTAGCAATTCTATTTATTTTAAAGTGTAAGTCTCTCAGTCTCCTGTACTCAGGGTTTTTCCTCTTCCCGTCTTCTCAAACATTACTGCCACAAACATCCAGGCATGTCTGGTGGCAGTGCTGCAGGGGACCCCAGGATCCCCAAATCAATCTCATTTCACAGTCTGGGGACCTGAGGCCCAGGTCCCGATGCCCGTTGGTGACTGAGCAGGGACAAAGTGCATTTGGCTTCTAATCCGCGTGGGTCACCGAATCATGTATGTTGTTGGACAATCCCTTTCTACTGGCGACAACAATACACTGAAAGGTGTGTGTGTGTCTTAGATATCCCATCACACGAAACTCCACAGGGGAGAGATCCTATCTTACGTCACTTTTTATTATGTTCTTAAATTAAAATAATCACAAAAATAGCACGTGCTTGTAAAAATGAATGAAACGATTAAGAAGCACATAGAGTAAAAGAAGGTGCCCTTTCATCCACCAGCATCTCCTCCCTGGACCCTCCAGAGATAACTACATCTCCCCCCAGCATGTTGTTATGAAAAAATTCAAATACACAGAAATACTAACTTTGCAGTGAGCATCTGTATATCCATCTAGATTCTCAGATGAGTATTTTACTTGACTTGCTTTATCACATATCTGTGCATCTGTGTACCTATGCCTCTATTCAGCCATCAATTCATTTTTTTTAATGCATGAATATTTCTGCTGTGAAATATGTAAGGACTGTAAATAGCTTCCCAGCCATTCAGGCCAAGTTTGCAGACAGATGAATTAAGAGCACTTTGTATTTTGTGACTGTGGATAAAAGACTGTTTGCAGAGTTTTCAGTGAGTTATGTTAGTGCCTTTTGAGTTGAAATCATGAAATATTAAAAAACAGAAGAGAATTCAGGGGTCATCTTATCCAACTATTTTTACTTGTTAGGAAATAATAACAATATTAAGTGAGCACTTAAGATGCCAGCCTTGCATTATGTCATTTAATTCCACTTAACCATCACATTAACAAATGTCAGTTCTAGCCTCCAACAAAGAATTAGACTCAGAAAATACTTGGGTAAATCAAACAAGGTTGGTCACTAAATGACACAGGAGGAAATCAGCACGGCACCAAACTTCTCCAATGAGACAGAAGTCAAAGCTTTCAGGGTTTCCCCCAAAGGGCCACATCAACTCTTTTTTTTTTTTTTGGAGGGGCGTATTTCAGAGTCATTTGCAGACATCATCAAGAATACAAGAGGGCTGGGCTTCCCTGGTGGCGCGGTGGTTGAGTGTCCGCCTGCCGATGCAGGGGACACGGGTTCATGCCCCCGTCTGGGAAGATCCCACATGCCGCGGAGCGGCTGGGCCCGTGAGCCATGGCCGCTGAGCCTGCGCGTCCGGAGCCTGTGTTCCGCAACGGAAGAGGCCACAACAGTGAGAGGCCCGCGTAACGCAAAAAAAAAAAAAAAAAAAAAAAACAAGAAATAGAACAGAAACATCACTCCGGAAAGAGCCTAGCTCCCTTTCCAACCTGATATTTTTCCACCACAGGTTATTTTTGCCTGTTCTAGAGCTTCATTTAAATGGAATTTTACACACACACACGCACGCACGCACACACTCTGCAGTCTTTTGTGTAAGCTAGCACTGGCTAGCTCCTCCCCCACCCACGCACACATACCCACAAATAACCAGGTTTGCTTTCTTTTCCCTAGGGGTCATGCTCTACACGCTGTCCTGACGTTTGCTGGGTGGCTAGGAGCTGACAGTCTGGAGGATCTGGTTAGAAACCCTCCCCTGACACTTACTAGCTAAGCAATTTGGAGCAGGTGTTTTAACTTCCGTGCGCCCTGACGGCCTCTTCTATTGTAGAATGGGAACTGCATTACCGGTCCCAACCTCACGGGGCGCTACGTGGCATAAACAGCCAAGGACTGGAACGGGGTGGGGGGGGCGGGGGCAGGGCTGGTCCCTGGGGGTGAGCGCAGCTGCTCCACCGCGGCCCCCACAAGGGCCCCCCCCACCGCCACCCCGGACGTCTGTGATCTTCAGGGAGCTGCCCTGAGGCCACTGGAGCCCCTCCCCAAATACACAGAGAGCTGCAGATGCGCAACAGAGAAGAGGGATGGACTGGTTTATGCCCCACATGTGCGTTTCACAGGCGTTTCTGTCCCGGGACTGACGGTGTGCGGGTTGCGGGTCTGGCTCCCCTGCTCTGGGCTGAGGACGCGCAAGGTGACTTGCACTCCGCAGCTCCCTCGGGTCAGGCCGAGGCCCGCGGAGGTGGCCCCTGCGTGGTTGCCCGCTCCCTGTGCCCCTGTCCCCATCCCTTCCAGGCACCTCCTGGGAGCACCTGTGCGGTGAGCATCTCACTGGTCCTGGGTCCCCACCTCTGATGGCGTTCCCAGCACTTCTGTCCATTAATCCTCGATTAATCCACATCTGTGGGCAGGGGCCTGGCCCAGGCTGTGGCAGGAGCCGCGGGGACAGGAAGCTTGCTGGTCAGGATGGACCTGTCATTTCATCTTCCTGGGCCCTTTTTCTCTCTAGGTAAAGTGGGGCTGGGGCGTCGGGGTGGAAACCAGGTCGCCAGAAAGGTCCCATTTAAGGACTCTGAGTCTAGGGGGGGTTTCCTCAGAGCTGCCTGACGTGAAGGTGGCCGGTTCTGCAAACATCAACTTGTGATGCGTGAGGCATGCTTGGAAATAACGCTTAGAAGGTGAGTGGTGGCTGTGACGACAGGAAGGTGATGAGTTAGAGAAAAGGGATGTCTGTGAAAGAGAGCAAAAACAAAAAAAAAGAAGTGGAGGTTCTGAATCAACGAGAGGGAAGCGATCAGGTGAGGGCGAGAGCAGGTAGAGGTCCCGTGTGCCCTGGAGCCCCGCCCAGAGGGGCCCGCCACTGACACCCTCCCCCCCCCCCCCCCCCGCTGTTACTGCTCACCTGTAAAGCCGCCAAGAGTCCCTCCCGAACTACACAGTAGTGCTTTACTCTCAAGAGTGTGTGGATTTGGAAGAACACGGAGACGGGCCCTGAATAAAAGTCAGGAACGGGCTTCAATGCAACAGATATTCTCTGATGCAAATGCATGATGAGAGCTTTTCTGGTCTGCACCCCATGTGGGGCTATGAAGGTGTGCAGCACACTGGCCGGTCTCGGGGGCGAGGTGCTGGGCTGGGGGCCAGCCGCAGAGTCAGCCCTCAGTGGTCCTACTGAATCCTCATCCAAGGGCTTTTCAGCTGAAGACAGTCACTCCTCCCCAGGGCAGGGCAGGCAGGCAGGAGACCCTCCAAGGAAGCTGCCATTCCTTCCCAAGCTTATCTCCTGGCCTGTGGGAGTTACCGTCCTAAGGAAGCAACCCAGGACAGAACCCAGGGAACTGGGTGAAAAGCCAACTCCACGAGGATGGAGAATAATGCCCTGGCTGAGGGAAGGAGGCTAGAAGGAGTCCCTCAGGAAGCCCTGGCCCCCATCAGCATCTCATGCTCACCTCAGCCGAGGAGGAGAGGCCCCTACAGGGAAAGTTCTGAAGGGTCTGCTCAGAGGGCAAGGGCATGGAGAAAAGGGGAAGGGGCCGGCCTGGAGAGAGAGCTGGAGAGACTGGGAAGTGGGTGCTGCTCTAGAGGAAATCACGAGTAACACCTGCTCCGCACGGGGGCCCCAGGGGGAGGCTCTGGGGTGCAGCCAGGGAGCCTGGATCCAAGGCAGTGGGACTCCCAGTCTCAGCAAAGACCCCGCGCGCAAGCTTGGCCCAGGATGGGCAGAACACCCTCCCCTATGCAAGATCACCTTGGCTCTGACAGTGGGTTCACGAGTCGTTGTGTGTCTTGGCCAGTTGGAGCTGTTTTAACAAACCGGCATAGACTGGTAGGCTCAGACAACAAACACTTGTTCCTCGCACTTCCGGAGGCTGGAGGGCAGGTCAAGGTGGCAGCAGATCCAGTGTCTGGTTGGGGGCCCCTTCCTGGGCAGACAGCTGACCTCGCCACATGGCAGGAGGAGGCTGAGTGGGAGAGCTCTCTGGGTCCCTTTTACAAGGGCACTAATCCCACCACGAGGGCTCCCCTCTCATGTCCTAATCACCCCCAACACCATCGCACTGGGTTAGGATGTCAACACGAAGCGAGGGGGGTGAGACTCGATCCCGTAACACTCAATCAGGCCTCCAAACCAGAGTGTCCTGGATTGTGTAAGATCCTCAGTTCCTTCACAGGACCGTGGGGAGCGGGGGGTTAAGGCACAGTTTCCCTTGAGTCTGACACTGAATTCCTCCACTCTGTGGAACGTGGGGGTGGAGTCTGAGCTGAGTAAATTTAACGTAGTGAAACACAGAACTGTGACACACGTTACGCACCACATTGAGGAGTTTGTGCTCGCAAGCCCACAGCCTGAACAGAGATAAATATTAAAAACCTCACCAGCACTGTGAGAATTAAATAATGATACAAGAGAAGATCAAAGCTGTCCACAAGGAATGACACAGTGAGGAAGTGCTGGAAGGGGAGTTCCTGGACCCTGAGGCCTTCTCTGAGCTCCCAGGCCAGGAGCACGGCTGCTGCCCTGCCTGGGGCTCAGCCAGTCCCTTCAAGCCCACCCTCCGAGTCTTGGTTTGAATGCCCAACTCTTGCACCCATTCCCAGCCCCAAGTAGGCCGGCTCCCCTGCTATTCTCTCCTCAGCATAGCCTCTGCTGAGACACATCCCGGTCATCATAAATGATGGATTCCGCACTGGACCTGAGCTCAGGGTCAGGGTGGTATCTGTCCTGTTCTCTGGGGCGTTCAGAATCTAGTCTTCCGTCCAAAATACCAGTGCAGAGGGACTCTGTCCTGAGTTTGCTTTATCACCCAGTGGATTTTCTCTCCTGGAAGCCCCTCCCTCTCCCTGCCCAAGCGGCCCCTTACCAGGAAAACCACAGAGATGGGCCGGGGCTTGCCCTGTGTGGAAAGAGAAACCCATCAATACTAGAAGCAAAAATCCTGACGACATGAAACTTCTCGGGGCGACGGGGTAGGTTTATTATCTCTATTGTGGAGATGGTTTCCCGGATGTTTACGCAAGTCAAAACTTATCAAATGGTACGCTTGCATACACGCAGTTGATTGTGGTCGTTTGCCTCTCATAAAGGCTGTTGAAAAATAAAGTGTGGCTTTGAGCTGGCTCTCAGCTCTGAATATGTAAAGTGGAAATAAGTTTTGAAAGCCTAGTTCTTAAGAAAGAAAAGCACCTTTGAATCTCAGACCTGTTTCCTTGTTTTTGTTTTTGTTGATGTTGCTGTTGTTTTCCTGGCCGCGCAGCTTGTGGGATCTTAGTTCCCCGACCAGGGATTGAACCCGGGCCATCGGCAGTGAGAGTGTGGAGCCCTAACCACTAGACCGCCGGGGAAGTCCCCAGGCCTGGTTCAAACTGTCAGGAGCTGGATGTGGTGGGCCTAGGACACTGGGACCAGAGCCGCCCCCAGACACTGGCTGGGAGCAGTGGGGGCTGGTCCACCCCAGACTCAGGTCCCCTCCAGGGCGCCTGCCCTGGCGGTCAGGGTACTGCTGGGACTGGTCCAGAGAGCATGCGTCCAGAGCCACCTGGCTAGGTCTAGCACCAAGGAGGAGTGGGGATGGAAACACGGCTTTGCCACTTCGGGAGAGGAGCATGACTCGCAGGTGACAGGATCTGAGCTTCGAGGTGGGGTCCCCGAGAAGGTGCAGTGTTCTGGGATTCTGCCTCAGAGTGAGCCCCCAAAGACAGGTGGGGGCGTGGACACCTCAGACAGGTCAGGGGACTTGAGAGCAAAGCCATGACCATCTGCCTCTCCAGCCTGTGGCCCGGATGCCAGCCCTCCCGGAGAATCCTGCTGGGGAGCTCTGAGCGATCTTGGGCACCCCTCCAGGGACAGTCCTGGTGGTCCAGCCATGGCCACAGAGGCCACACAGAGGCTGGCGGGACAGAGGGCACACCCTGGGGCAGCTTTCCGTCACTTCGGTCACCTGAGGAGCAAGTACCCAATAGGGCAGGATTTTTATGCTGGAAGCAACCAGTTGTTTTGAATTGGCCAGATTAGGTTTTCTGCCTTCAGCAGAAACAAGGGCTCAAGAGCTGAGTTCATTTTAGTAGGAGACGACAAATAGAGACAGTTCTATCTTCGAGCCCTTGAACTGCTGACTCTGGGCTGGTCAACCTTCAACCTGCTGGAAATGAATGCAGATGGCCCTGCTGGGGGCTAAGGAAGACTAGCCCATCTCCAGAAAGGAGTCGAAGTCTTGGAGGTTCAGGAGGACATCTGGGCCTTGGAAGGGGACACGGAACAGCAGAAGCTCAGAGTTAGAAAGCCCAATCCCCGCTTTGATGTGGTTGAAAAACCACAGGGGACTTGAGTCCTGCTTCATCTCCTAAGTCCCCCACAGATGCAGGCAGCTCTCAGCAAGGTGGGCTCGAAGCAGAGCTGAGCCAGGATCCGAGGCAGTGCTATGATCTGGCCCTGGCCTCCCTGGCTAAGTGGAGGGCTCAGTCGCATGGTGGCAGCCCCGCTGTCAGCATGAGGGGCTGGCAGGGCGTGTTTAGGGCTGTGTTTGAGATGGGAGCAAAGGAAGTGGTGCCCAAGAGGACAGCCTTCGTGATCTAGTCATCTTTATTCAGTCATTATTCATATCGTAACCCAAACAGAAGACACATCTTATAATGCTAAAATGAAGGGTTTAGAAGTGAGTTGTTTGGTCTCCTGCGGAAAAACAATTATATCCTATTTGCAAACCTTCCTTGAAGATCTACGCAATGAGATAACCCTGTCACACTCACTAGGATGGCTAAAATCAAAATCACAAGTGTTGGCAATGGTGTGGAGAAACTGGAACCGTCACACATCGCTGGTGGGAATGTAACATGGTGCAGCCACTGTGGAAAACAGTATGGAGGTTCCTCAAACAGGTAAATATGGTTACCATACAACCCAGCAATTCCCACTCCTAGGTATTCACCCCAGAGAACTGAAAATGTATATTCACATAAAAACCCGTCCATGAAGGCTCATAGCAGTATTTTTCATAACAGACCCAAAGCGGAAGCAATCCACATGTCTATCGACTGATAAGTAAAATATGGTCTATCCACACAATGATTACTCAGCACAGAAAGGAATGAAGTACGGATACATGCTACAACATGGACGTGCTGAGTGAAAGAAGCCAGATAGGAAAGGCCGCATGGTGTATGATTCCACTTATATGAGATATCCATACCAGGCAAATTCACAGAGACAGGAAGTAGGTTAGTGATTGCCAGGGTCTGGGGGTGAGGATGGATGTGGGATGGATGCAGAGTGACAGCTAATGGGTATGCGGCCTCTTTTTAGAATCGTGGAATGTTCTGGAATTAGTTGGGATGGTTGCACAACTTCATGCTAAAACCCACTGAAGTGTATACTTTAAGAAGGTGAATTTTATGGTATGTGACTTATATCTTGAGTTTTAGGCAGCACTCTCTTTAAGAATACTCTTCTGAGCCCCATGTCAGGCTTCCCAACTTGGGGGTCCGGCAACGGGGGGAGGAATTCCTAGAGAATCAGACTTTGAAGCCTAGTGGGGTTTGATTGCAGGACTTCGACAGGACTGGGGGAGACAGAGACTCCACTCTTGGAGGGCACACACAAAGTAGTATGTGCATCAGGACCTGGGGGAAGGAGCAGTGACCCCATAGGAGACTGAACCAGACCTACCTGCTAGTGTTGGAGGGTCTCCTGCAGAGGCGGGGGGGTGGCTGTGGCTCACTGTGGGGACAAGGACACTGGCAGCAGAAGTTCTAAGAAGTACTCCTTGGCATGAGCCCTCCCGGAGTCTGCCATTAGCCCCACCAAAGTGCCTGTAGCCTCTAGTGCTGAGTCGCCTCAGGCCGAACAACCCAAGAGGGAGGGAACCCAGCACCCCCCCATCAGCAGACAAGTGTATTTGTTTTACTGAGCTCTGCCCACCAGAGCAACACCCAGCTCTACCCACCACCAGTCCCTCCATTAGGAAGCCTGTACAAGCCTCTTAGATAGCCTCATCCACCAGAGGGCAGACAGCAGGAGCAAGAAGAACTACAATCCTGCAGCCTGTGGAACAAAAACCACAATCACAGAAAGACAGACAAAAGGAAAAGGCAGAGGGCTATGTACCAGATGAAGGAACAAGATAAAACCCCAGAAAAACAATTAAAGGAAGTGGTGATAGGCAACCTTCCAGAGAAAGAATTCAGAATAATGATAGTGAAGATGATCCAGGACCTCAGAAAAAGAATGGAGAAGATGCAAGAAATGTTTAACAAAGACCTAGAAGAATTAAGGAACAAACACCTAGAAGAATTAAAGAACAAACAAACAGAGATGAACAATACAATAACTGAAATGAAAAATGCACTAGAAGGAATCAATAGCAGAACAACTGAGGCAGAAGAACAGATAAGTGACCTGGAAGACAGAATGGTGGAATTCACTGCTGCAGAACAGAATAAAGAAAAAAGAATGAAAAGAAATGAAGTCAGCCTAAGAGACCTCTGGGACAACATTAAATGCACCAACATTCACATTATAGGGGCTCCAGAAGGAGAAGAGAGAGAGAAAGGACCCGAGAAAATATTTGAAGAGATTACAGTCCAAAACTTCCCTAACATGGGAAAGGAAATAACCACCCAAGTCCAGGAAGCACAGAGAGTCTCAGGCAGGATAAACCCAAGGAGAAACATGCCGAGACACATGGTAATCAAATTGACAAACATTAAAGACAAAGAAAAACTATTAAAAGCAACAAGGGAAAAATGACAAATAACATACAAGGGAACTCCCATAAGGTTAACAGCTGGTTTCTCAGCAGAAACTCTACAAGCCAGAAGGGAGTGGCATGATATATTTAAAGTGATGAAAGGGAAGAACTTACAATCAAGATTACTCTACGCGGCAAGGATCTCATTCAGATTCGATAGAGAAGTCAAAAGCTTTACAGACAAGCAAAAGCTAAGAGAATTCAGCACCACCAAACCAGCTCTACAACAAATGCTAAAGGAACTTCTCTAAGTGGGAAACACAAGAGAAGAAAAGGACCTACAAAAAAAAAAAAAAAAAAAAAAACCAAAACAGTTAAAAATATGGTAATAGGAACATACATATTGATAATTACCTTAAATGTGAATGGATTAAATGCTCCAACCAAAAGACACAGGCTCACAGAATGAATAAAAAAACAAGACCCATATATATGCTGTCTACAAGAGAACCACTTCAGACCTAGGGACACATACAGACTGAAAGTGAGGGGATGGAAAAAAATATTCCATGCAAATGGAAATCAAAAGAAAGCTGGAGTAGCAATACTCATATCAGATAAAATAGACTTTAAAATAATGTTAAGAGACAAGGAAGGACACTACATAATGATCAAGGGATCAATCCAAGAAGAAGATATAACAATTATAAATATATATGCACCCAACATAGGAGCACCTCAATACATAAGGCAAATGCTAACAGCTATAAAAGAGGAAATCGACAGTAACAAAATAATAGTGGGGGACTTCAACACCTCACTTACACCAATGGACAGAGCATCCAGACAGAAAATTAATAAGGAAATGGAAGCCTTAAATGACACAATAGACCAGACAGATTTTAATTGATATTTATAGGACAGTCCATCCAAAAACAGCAGATTACACTTTCTTCTCAAGTGCACACGGAACATTCTCCAGGATAGATCACACCTTGGGTCACAAATCAAGCCCTGGTAAATTTAATAAAATTAAAATCATATCAAGCATCTTTTCTGACCAAAACGCTATGAGATTAGAAATCAATTACCGGGAAAAAAACCCACAAACATATGGAGGCTAAACAACGCATTAATAAATAACCAAGAGATCACTGAAGAAATCAAAGAAGAAATCAGAAAAAACCTAGAGACAAATGACCACGAAAACATGACGATCCAAAAACCTATGGGATGCAGCAAAAGCAGTTCTAAGAGGAAAGTTTATAGCAATACAAGCCTACCTCAAGAAACAAGAAACATCTCAGATAAACAATCTAACCTTACACCTAAAGGAACTAGAGAAAGAAGAACAAACAAAACCCAAAGTTAGTAGAAGGAAAGAAATCATAAAGATCAGAGCAGAAATAAATGAAATAGAAACAAAGAAAACAATAGCAAAGATCGATAGAACTAAAAGCTGGTTCCTTGAGAAGATAAATAAAACTTAAAACTATTAGCCAGACCCATCAAGAAAAAGAGGGAGAGGACTCAAATCAATAAAATTAGAAATGAAAAAGGAGAAGTTACAATGGACACTGCTGTAATACAAAGCATCATAAGAGACTACTACAAGCAACTCTATGCCAATAAAATGGACAACCTGGAAGAAATGGACAAATTCGTAGAAAGGTATAACTTTCCAAGACTGAACCAGGAAGAAATAGAAAATATGAACAGACCAATCACAAGTAATGAAATTGAAACTGTGATTAAAAATATTCCAACAAACAAAAGTCCAGGACCAGATGGCTTCACAGATGAATTCTATCAAACCTTTAGAGAAGAGCTAACACCCATCCTTCTCAAACTCTTCCAAAAAATTGCAGAGGAAGGGATACTCCCAGACTCATTCTACGAGGCCACCGTCACCCTGATACCAAAACCAGACAAAGATACTACAAAAAAAGAAAATTACAGACCAATATCACTGATGAATATAGATGCAAAAATCCTCAACAAAATACTAGAAAACAGAATCCAACAACATATTAAAAAGATCATACACCATGATCAAGTGGGATTTATCCCTGAGATGCAAGGATTCTTCAATATATGAAATCAATCAGTGTGATACACCAATTAACAAACTGAAGAATAAAAGCCATATGATCATCTCAGTAGATGCAGAAAAAGCTTTTGAAAAAATTCAACACCCATTTATGATAAAAACTCTCCAGAAAGTGGGCACAGAGGGAACCTACCTCAACATAATAAAGGTCATATACAACAAACCCACAGCAAACATCATTCTCAATGGTAAAAACTGAAAGCATTTCCTCTAAGATCAGGAACAAGACAAGGATGTCCACTATTGCCACTATTGTTCAACATAGTTTTGGAAGTCCTAGTCATGGCAATCAGAGAAGAAAAAGAAATAAAAGGAATACAAACTGGAAAAGAAGAAGTAAAACTGTCACTGCTTGCAGATGACATGATACTATACATAGAAAATCCTAAATATGCCACCAGAAAACCACTAGAGCTAATCAATGAATTTGGTAAGGTTGCAGGATACAAAATTAATGCACAGAAATCTCTTGCATTCCTATACACTAACAGTGAAAGATCAGAAAGAGAAATTAAGGAAACAATCCCATTCACCATTGTAAGAAAAAGAATAAAATACCTAGGAATAAACCTACCTAAGGAGGTAAAAGACCTGTACTCAGAAAACTATAAGACACTGATGAAAGAAATCAAAGATGACACAAACAGATGGAGAGATATACCATATTCTTGGGTATGGATTGGAAGAATCAATATTGTGAAAATGACTATACCATCCAAAGCAATCTACAGATTCAATGCAATCCCTATCAAATTACCAATGGGCTTTTTTACAGAACTAGAACAAAAAAAATCTTAAAATTTGTATGGAGACACAAAAGACCCCGAATAGCCAAAGCAATGTTGAGGGAAAAAAACAGAGGTGGAGGAATCAGACTCCCTGACTTCTGACTATACTACAAAGCTACAGGCATCAAGACAATATGGTATCAGCACAAAAACAGACATATAGATCAATGAAACAGGGGAGAAAGCCCAGAGATAAACCCACGCACCTATGGTCAACTAATATAAGACAAAGTAGGCTAGAACATACAATGGAGAAAAGACAGTCTCTTCAGTAAGTGGTGCTGGGAAAACTGGACAGCTCCATGTAAAAGAATGAAATTAGCACACTTCCTAACACCATACACAAAAATAAACTCAAAATGGATTAAAGACCTAAATGTAAGACTGGACACTATAAAACTTAGAGGACAACATAGGAAGAACAGTCTTTGACATAAATCACAGCAAGATCTTTTTTGACCCACCTCCTAGAGAAATGGAAATAAAAACAAAGATAAACAAATGGGACCTAATGAAACTTAAAAGCTTTTGCACAGCAAAGGAAACTATAAGCAAGATGGAAGTCCTCAGAATGGGAGAAAATTTTTGCAAATGAATCAATGGACAAAGGATTAATCTCCAAAATAACAGCTCATGCAGCTCAATATTAAAAAACCAAACAACCCAATCCAAAAATGGGCAGAAGACCTAATTAGACATTTCTCCAAAGAAGACATACAGATGGCCAAGAGGCACATGAAAAGCTGCTCAACATCACTAATTATTAGAGAAATGAGAATCAAAACTACAATGAGGTATCACTGGTTAGAATGGGCATCATCAGAAAACCTACAAACAACAAGTGCTGGAGAGGATGTGGAGAAAAAGGAACCCTCTTGCACTGTTGGTGGGAATGTAAATTGATACAGCCACTATGGAGAACAATACGGAGGTTCCTTAAAAAACTAAATATAGAATTACCATATGATCCAGCAATCCCACTACTGGCCATATACCCAGAGAAAACCATAATTCAAAAAGACACTTGCACCCTAATGTTCATTGCAGCACTATTTACAATAGCCAGGTCATGGAGGCAACCTAAATGCCCATCGGCAGATGAATGGATATAGAAGATGTGGTACATATATACAATGGAATAGTACTCAGCCATAGAAGGGAACAAAATTGGGTCATTTGTAGAGCTGTGGATGTACCTAGAGAGTGTCATACTGAGTGAAGTTAGTCAGAAAGAGGAAAACAAATATTGTATATTAACACATATATGTGGAATCTAGAAAAATGGTACAGATAAACCAGTTTGCAAGGCAGAAACAGAGACACAGATGTAGAGAACAAATGTATGGACCAAGGGGGGAAAGTGGGGGTGGGGTGGGATGAATTGGGAGATTGGGATTGATATATATACACTAACATGTATAAAACAGATAACTAATAAGAACCTGCTGTATAAAAAAATAAAATAAAATTCAAAAAAAGAAAAAAAAAAAGAACACATTTGCACTCAAACTTGCACCCCTCCCTCATAGTCTCTGATGGTTGTAACAGCTGCAACTTCTATTAACAATACTTTTTTTTCCCTCCTCTGGCAAAACCCCAAGGAGGGAAAAATGCTACAACTTTCTAAATTGCTCCCTGGAATGACTGGAATAGTCACTTCTTCCAATAACTTCTTCTTCAAAATGAAAAGGCAAGAAGTTTCTTTTATAGTTTGGGGCATCTGTGGAAGAGGGGGATGGACACTGAATCATGTTCCTGTCTTAAAGAGGGGTTTAAACAGGTCCTCTGATCTTTTAAATGTTGAAAAAGATTATTTTTGAAACTGATGTTTAAATAGAGAAAGTAAGATTTCAGAAATTGCAGCTTCAAAGCCGGAATTCACGAAGCCGTATAGAAGTTCTAAAGCAGTATCACTAATAAAATTAAAGTGCTTCTAACAGTTATAAGGGCATTCTTTTGTGAATAAAAGAATTTCTTGGGCTTCCCTGGTGGCGCAGTGGTTGAGAGTCCGCCTGCTGATGCAGGTTCGTGCCCCGGTCTGGGAAGATCCCACGTGCTGCGGAGCGGCTGGGCCCGTGAGCCATGGCCGCTGAGCCTGCGCGTCCGGAGCCTGTGCTCCGCAGCGGGAGGAGCCGCAACGGTGAGAGGCCCGCGCACCGCAAAAAAAAAAAAAAAAAAAAAAAAAAAAAAAAAAAAGAATTTCTTACAGGGCTCCAACATATCTTGGGCTAAAGAGGAAGGCAGAAACATTGAAAATGTAGATTTTGTTTTATAAGAACGAGAGCACGTGATAGATCTTACTTCATAGGGATTTTTTAAAATGTAATTTTCATTTTACATTGGCGTATAGTTGATTTTCAATGTTGTGTTAGTTTCAGGTGTACAGCAAAGTGATTCAGTTATACATATACATGCATCTATTCTTTTTCAAATTCGTTTCCCAGGTAGGTTATTACAGAATACGAGCAGGGCTCCCTGTTTCCAGGTCCCGGGGCATCCCTGGCCACACTGGCTTTGAGCCCACCCTGAGATTTGAGGAGGGGCAGGGTTTTTCTCTGTTGACCCAGCTGTTCCTACCCCCGCCAACGCACCTGCTCTGATTTGCCTTCTTCAGTGAATAAAATCACCAGATTCTGACTCCTTGATATGTTACAGAACGGCAGCAGGTGACCAACCTACAGAAATTGGCACCTCCCGCCCTACCCCACCCCCGTGCACTGGCAGGAAGTTTCACACTCACTTGCCTGGTCTCGAAACAAGCTCCCCCTTTCTCAAATGAAGACCACCGACTCCTCTGGAATTCCTTATCAGGACTGAAGCAGGCCTGCCTTGGGGGGCCCCAGAGGAAAAAACACCTAATACGGATATTGCAGACTGGCCATCCACAACTTAGAAAACACAGCCTTTGGGGGCTGTCCCTATGCTTAGGGACACAGCAAGCACCAGCTTCAAGGAGCTTTGTCTAGAAGCCCTTTCTCATCGGGGCTGGCCGCAGCTGGAGAGCCACCTCTAGGTCCTGTTGGGCTCAGCCTCCTTCACTGGGCTGCGAGTCTGGTTTTATTTTGGCCACGTCAAATTCTGGCTGGAATCCGTGCTCGTATTGCCAGCTCATTCGTTATGCCCATGAAATAACAATGCTAGCAATAATAGCAATGAATAATAACAACAACAATATACCTCATTTCCTCAGCACTTAAAAGCTGCCCAACGCTGGGCTAAATGTTTAAGCTAAATATTCTCATTTAATCTTCATAAACCCATAGGGGTAAATAAGCACCCTAAACCCACGCCAGCCAGGATGCTTTGCCTGCATCCCAAACCCACTGACGACTCTCTCTTCTGTGCACAGCCTAGGCCCTAAGAATCAGGCTGCATTTCAAATCCCCAGAGGGCTGAACCCGGACAGGCTGTCACACCCCTGGAGGTCGCAGTCCCTGGGGGCTGTCATTGTTGGTGAGGTCCTACCACAGATGGATGGCAAAGCCATGTGCCTGTCTCTTCATGTCAAAGATTAAGGGATCCCTTTTCTCCACACCCTCTCCAGCGTTTATTGTTTGTAGATTTTTTGATGCTGGCCATTCTGATTGGTGTGAGATGATACCTCATTGTAGTTTTGATTTGCATTTCTCTCATGATTAGTGATGTTGAGCATCCTTTCATGTGTTTGTTGGCAGTCTGTATATCTTCTTTGGAGAAATGTCTATTTAGGTCTTCTGCCCATTTTTGGATTGGGTTGTTTGTTTTTTTGATATTGAGCTTCATGAGCTGCTTGTAAATTTTGGACATTAATCCTTTGTCAGTTGATTTGCAAATATTTTCTCCCATTCTGAGGGTTGTCTTTGACATGAAGAGACAGGCACATGGCTTTGCCATCCATCTGTGGTAGGACCTCACCAACAATGACAGCTCTATTTACAATAGCCAGGGCATGGAAGCAACCTAAGTGTCCATCAACAGATGAATGGATAAAGAAGATGTGGCACGTATATACGATGGAATATTACTCAGCCATAAAAAGGAACGAAACTGAGTTATTTGTAGTGAGGTGGATGGACCTAGAGACTGTCATACAGAGTGAAGTAAGTCAGAAAGAGAAAAACAAATACCGTATGCTAACACATATATATATGGAATCTAAAAAAAAAAAAAAGGTCATGAAGAACCTAGGGGCAAGACGGGAATAAAGATGCAGACGTAGAGAACGTACTTGAGGACACGGGGAGGGGGAAGGGTAAGCTGGGACAAAGTGAGAGAGTGGCATGGACATATATGCACTACCAAAGGTAAAATAGATAGCTAGGGGGAAGCAGCCACACAGCACAGGGAGATCAGCTCGGTGCTTTGTGGCCACATAGCAGGGTGGGATAGGGAGGCTGGGAGGGAGGGAGACGCAAGAGGGAAGAGATATATGTATATGTATAACTGATTCACTTTGTTATAAAGCAGAAACTAACACACCATTGTAAAGCAATTATACTCCAATAAAGATGTTAAAAAAAAAAAGAATACTAAAAAAAAAAGGGTTAAGGGAAAGGTCACGCTCTCTGAAAAATCAGAAAGAAAACCACGCAACTGGTAAATCTGTATCAGAGGAAAGCAAAGTCTGTCTTTGTCTGGTGGACACTCAACATTATTCTGTGAACTTGAACCCTTTCTTCTTTTTTTTTTTTTTTTAACCCCTTCTTGCTAGAACTCGCTCTTTGGGCTTAGTGGACCACTTGATGTCTCTGTAGGGGAGGTGTTTCCCAAGCTCATTTTCTCCGACTGTCTGTCTCAAGTTCTTGAGCCGTAGATTTTCAGGCCGTATAAAATGCAGATGGAAAAACAATTTCTCCCTTAATTTCTTTTTCTCTCTCATCTTATTTAAAACACGCTTTGCAGAACCCTCTTACACTGTTGGTGGGAATGTAAACTGGGGCAGCCACTATGAAGAAAGGTATGGAGGTTCCTCAAAAACCTAAAAATAGAGCTACCATATGATCCTGCAATCCCACTCCTGGGCATATACCTAGACAAGACTATAATTCAAAAAGATACATGTACCGCAATGTTCATTGCAGCACTATTTACGATAGCCAGGACATGGAAGCAATCTAAATGTCCATCGACAGATGAATGGATAAAGAAGATGTGATTGATATATATACATATAATACACACACATACACACACACAAGAATATCAGCCATAAAAAAGAATGAAATAATGCCATTTTCAGACACATGGGTGGAGGACCTAGAGATTATCCTACTAAGTGAAGTCAGACAGAGAAAGACAAAAATCATATGATATTGCTTATATGTGGAATCTAAAATATGATACAAATCAACATGTCTATGTAAGAAAAACAGACTCACAGACATAGCGAACAGACTTGTGGTTGCCAAGGGGGTGAGGGTTGGTAGAGGGATGGAGTGGGAGGCTGGGGTTAGCAGATGGAAGCATTTACATACGGAATGGAAAAACAACAAGGTCCTACTGTAGAGCACAGGGAACTATATTCAATATCCTATGATAAACCATAATGGAAAAGAATATGAAAAAGAATATATATATGTATAACTGAGTCAGTTTTCTGGACAGCAGAAATTAAGACAACATTGTAAATCAGCTCTATTTCGATAAAATTAAAAAAAAATGAAAGAACCCTTCGGAGCCTGAGTGATTGAGTTGTGGTGAACACATCCTCGTGTTAACCAGAATTAGCAGTAAGTTGTTCCAGGGCTGCAACATTGACTGAGGTTTCAAAACCAAAACATTTCCCAAGAAACTATGCAGATTATTATTAGTAGAGTCTTTAAATTCCTTCTTAGAAACTGGTAGTGAATGAATCCTAAATATATAAATAGTAGAAACCAAAACAGGACAACCCCTCATTGGCGTTTATTTTTTTCTTTTTCTTTTTTTTTTGCGGTACGCGGGCCTCTCACTGTTTGTTGTGGCCTCTCCCGTTGCGGAGCACAGGCTCCGGACGCGCAGGCTCAGCGGCCATGGCTCACGGGCCCAGCCGCTCCACGGCATGTGGGATCTTCCCGGACCGGGGCACGAACCCGTGTCCCCTGCATCGGCAGGCGGACTCTCAACCACTGCGCCACCAGGGAAGCCCCCATTGGCGTTTATTTTAAACCCACTCCATACGTGAGATTTCCACACGCCCTCCAGGCTCTGCGTGAGGTGAGTGGACCTCCCCTCGGCTGCACTGTTTCAGTTGGGGAGTAAAATTAACCCCCCTTCCTCCCAGCTCCTCTCCCCGCTTCCTGCCCTGCCCCCCAAGTCTCTTCAGGAATCCTTTGTAGTGGTACCTAATTTTCTCGGGGCTTGTAAACCTTTCTCTCTGTTCTATTTCTTTGGCTGCATCTGTCTTGCCCTGGTGGCGCCGGCAGGTACAGGTCATAATGCGGACAATGCAGACCAAGCTGCCGTCTGCATTCAGGGTCAGAAGTGGGACAGCAGGACTCCCGCCCAGGCCCATCCCTGGTGGCTGTCCCATCTCCCTGCTCTGCTGGCTCAGAGGACCAATCCCACGGCCACCACCAGAGCTCACACCCCGGGATCCTGCACCCTCTGCCTGGTGCCTGGGCCCCGAGCGTGGCCCCCTTCCTAAGAGCCTGTCCTTTCTTCCTTCTGTGTGTGTGTGTGTGTGTGTGTATGTGTGTGTGTGTGCGTGGTCTTCCTTCTTTTCCCCGGTCCTCATGAACTCTCTTCCACTTCTGGGTCCCATTCCGTTCCACCACCCTCTTTCCCACCTTTCCTTACGTCGTATTATGGGAAACCTCAAACACATTCAAAAGCGGACCAGACAGTAACAGAACTCTCGTGTTCCCATGGCCTGGGTTTAACGGTGTGAACACACAGCCCCTGGTGTTTTATCTGTTCTCCTTTCAACTCCCTGCCAAGCCGTCGCTTTGAAGCAAATCCCAGATACTCTATCATTTCATCCCCAAATGTTTCAGGATGTATCTCTAAGGATTCTTTTAGAAAAACATAACCATCATACTATTATCACACTAAAGCCATGAGCAATTCCTTAAAATCATTACATCTCCCTTACTAATAATTTTTTTTAACAGATTGTTTAAAATGAAGACCCAAGTAAGGTCCACACATTGCAAATGGTAGATGTTTCCGAGGTCAGTTTTCATTTACCCTCCCCGGGAACATGCACACGCCCACGCACACACATACACACACACACCCCGTCCCCTGATGTCTCTGTTGCTTAGGACCTGGGTCACTCTTCCTGCAGCCTCCTGGAGCTGGGCTTTGTGGCTCACACCTCGCACTCTCCTTGGACACCCCCTCTGCCCTGCAACTGTGTGCTCAGAGTCTGTGGTTACCTGCAGGGGGCGCTGTCCTGGGGGCATTGATTGTGGATTAGGAGCGGAGAAAGGGCACATCGTGAGTGCCCGCCTAGGGTGTCGGGGGCTTGCCCTGCAGGTGGGGTCCTTAGGGTGAGGTCCTTCTCTCCAGGTCCCGGGGGAATGTCCTCTGAGGTCTGTGCCGCTGTGACCAAGGATCTTGAGCCTGGGGCAGCACCTCTGGTCCTGAAAGACGGGCTCTCGCCAGGCCACGGGCCCCGGCAGTGGCATCTGAGGACGCTTCCGGGGAGCTAGCTGCCAGGGCCTCCCTCCTTTGGGCCTGACCTGGTTTTCTTCGATGGAGCCAATGCCCGGTTTTGAGACAGGCTGGGACCTGGGACCTGGGACGCTCTGCTGCAGTGCTTGCACCTGGACAAACGTCTCCTCCAGCAACAAAATACAAAGAAACCATAAAGCACTAAAAATAGCTGCGTGCATGCACAGTTGGGGCAAATTATGGACAAGAAGATACAAAAAGACCAAAAACCCAACTGCCACTTCTGAAGAGCCTGGAGCGAAAGCAGGGCACTGCGCATGTCCCGTGCACTCAGCACCACCAAAGGGGCGGGCAGACCACCTAAGCCACACCTTCGGCCCGACCCCCAGACCTACCCCTCCCCTCACCAGCTCGTCACCCCACCCAACTAGGGGAGCAAGTGAGCAAGGGAACCTGTTGTTTGTTCTCACTCTCCACCCACCCCCCCCCGCCCCGCCTCTGCTGCAGCAGGGGCCCCAATAAAGCCTTGCTTGAATTTCTTGTCTGGCCTCTTGTCAATTTCTATTGATTAAGGAGGCCAAGATAACTGGTCGGTAACGGTTGACATTTTTGCAAATTTTATCTCTTTTTTCTCTCCTCCTTTCTTTCCCATCTCCGGGCGGGCCAAGGAGCCACTGTTCTTCTATCTGCCCTTTCCGCCTGCATTGCTTTTATGAAAGTCTCCACCCACAGTCAGACCCCAGGAGTGTAAAGGGATTTTAGACAATTCAAGGTGATCGTCATGCTGCAGAATCCCAGTTTGGAAATTCAGAAATCTACACCCACCCGTCCCTGCTGAAGCACCTAAATCCACTCCTGAAATTTTGCTACTAAGGGAAAAGTCATTCATGAGAAATTTGTTCTCATCAATTTTAGTGGGAAAAAAAAATCACGATGTATTTTCTCCTAATCTGAGATACTTCAACCATTTTCACAGGTAGAAAACTCTGTCAGTTGTACAACGAAAATAAGTACATACAAGTAATAACGCATGAAGGTATATAAATCTGGCTTGGACATAGAATGTAAGGTAACAAAGGTCTTTTCTGAACTCACCAAAGGACCAAAAGGGGTCGAGGGAAGGAGGCTGGGAGGGAATCATGCCTTATAAGTTCGTCCTTCTTGCTTCATGTTTTCTTCACTAAGTTTTCAACCTTTGGGCTCACAATTACTTTGCTCTCAAGGTGCACTTCAAGGAGTATACAGATAAACATCATTAGGGAGAAATAAAGGCTGAGCACACGGGTTCTTGGAGATGTGGGAATCGCGCAGAGGTAACGAGAGCCGAGAGTCATAGGACGTGTTGCTCTGCATCTTCCTGGCTGGGTTTACTCGCCCGGTACACGGGGTTCGTGCAAACGTGATGAACAATTCAAATCCGTGCCATACGGTCTTCTTTGACGAGACGCTGTCATGTTGGTTAAACGGCTGATGTGTTTTTGCCTGCCTGGAGGTCAAAATATCACCGATTTCAACATATTTATTTAGTGTGCTGTTGGCTAAAAGTTATTGCACTGGAAAAAACAACAATGACAACAAGCTATCGTCCAAAATGTGGTTTGAGAGCCACTATGTTGCAGAGTTAATTCAACCATCATGATCGAGAAAAGGCGGTGGTTACCTGGGGCTTTCTTCTGGATTTCCTTCTGCAGCCGATGCTAATTTCCTCCCAGGCACCTGGACTAGGGTGAAGGTTAGCTTCTCAGAAAGCCAAGAGGGACAGCCCACTGATACTCGAAAAAAGTCTTACCGACACAGTACTCACCTGCCCCTCAGGGGATCAGAGTTAAAAAGTGCTTTGAATTATCAATACTCTGAATAACGTGGACGAATCTCGCAAAACGTGCTGAGTGAGAGAAGCCAGACACAGCAGATGACACACTCCAATCGTAGGGAATTGACAGCAGGCAAACCGCAGAGATAGAAATCAGAATGTGTTCCCTGGGGGTCAGGAGAGGAGCTGACAGGAAAAAGGCTTAAAGGAATGTTCTGGGATCAAGGAAATGTTTTACATCTTGTTTTGGGTGGTGCTTACACAGATGGATGCAATTGTCAAAATTCATCAAAATCAACGTCCACGATCCGTGCATTTTTATGGTAGGTTTAAAAAGTTTGAAATACTGTAAATGAAAAAAAAAAGAATTCAAGGGTACTTGACATTAAATTGTTATTAAATACATCTTTGAATAAACTTTATAGGCTTTGGGGTTGGAAGGCCTTGGGTTTGAATTCCAGTTCCACAACTCCCAGCTGTAGGATGCTGGGCAAGTTAATGAACCCTTTTGAGCCTCATTTTTCTCACCTATAAACCAGCGGCGAAAACAGCCCTCAGCTCATAAAGGTTTGTGAACACTGGATAGACTAAAGCCCGCAAAGCTCTCAGTCACTGATGAACAAGAATTACGTTCCTCTGCCTCCCTGAGCATTCTAAGGACCATCATGCCAGCCCTCCATCCATTTCATGTTGTCACCATGCACACTGTTCCCGGATTTCACCTGCAGCCAATCGTGTCATCCTCCAGAGGCTCTCCTGGGCCCCTGTGGTCCCAGAGGTGAAGAGCCAGAGAGGTGAAGGCCAGTCAGTGCCAGGGCCAAGGCTGGAACCTGATCCTGTCACCTGACTTCAGTTAACCCCTCGGTGGCCTGGAGCCTCCAGGGCCCGAGCCAGCGCCCACTTCTTGGCATCCCACAGTTGGTCAGAAATGAGGTTTGCAAAAAAAAAAAAACCTCAAACAAACAAAAAACCCCAAACCACCTGAAACGAACACAACAGGGTAAATCAACTATACTCCAATATTAAATAAAAATTAACCACCAAACAATGAGGTTTGCACGGCATCTTGGCTCCGTCTTGTGGGTGATGAGGTTGTACCAGGTGTTTCCATGCATCTTTATGAGCTCATTTGGGTTCATTTATCCAAAGACCATGTGTACTTTGGGTGAAGATGGTTAGCCTAACTCCCCCCGCCCGCCCGCCCCCCTGCAACTGTTCGCTGGAGAGAATTTTGTGTTGTTTGGTTGGTAGCTTTTATTTTTTGAAAATATAGTAATTGCATATGGTTAAGATTCACACAGGGCTGTAGGTGGATGGTAAGACGTTTTCTTACCAGTTCTAACTTATAATACCCGGATCCCCTCCCTGGAAAGCAGCTGCTGTTAGTTTCTCGTGTGTCCTGCTAAAGACAGGAAGGCAGGGTGGTCGCTTAAACAGAAGCACCTGTGAAATAGCTGAAATAAATTTCACCAGGATTAATAACTTTGGGAAAAACCCCTGAATCTCTACTGATCCAGTGTTTCTACCGTGCCCTCTAACTCATTTTCTTTTCTCTTCCTCTTTAATTTTTTACATCAAAAACAATTGTTTTTTATTGGAGTATAGTTGATTTACAATGTTGTGTTCGTTTCAGGTGTATTTTTCGCTTCCTCCTTTTTTTTTTTTTTTTTTTTAGCGGTACGCGGGCCTCTCACTGTTGCGGCCTCTCCCGTTGCGGAGCACAGGCTCCGGACGCGCAGGCTCAGCGGCCACGGTTCACGGGCCCAGCCGCTCCGCGGCATGTGGGATCTTCCTGGACCGGGGCACGAACCCGCGTCCCCTGCATCGGCAGGCGGACCCCCAACCACTGCGCCACCAGGGAAGCCCCTTCTCTTTCTCTTTTAATTCAATTTTAACCCTTTCCTATTTCTGGGTTAAGAACACAGGAGAGGAACAAGGCGGGTGTTTTTCTTTCCAGCACGTAGACAGGCACACGTGGGGAGGGAGGCTACGTGACCTGCCCAGGTCCCAGCTCACCTGGTTCCAAGCCCATGCTCTCTGCCTGTGCTTCCTTCTGGAGCGGAACGCGGCAGGGCAGTCACGCGACCGTTTCCCTTTAGGGGACAAACGTACACGGTGTCAGGCCGATTTGGTTCCTGGCAGGATGCACTTTGTCTTTTATCTCTAGTTCTCCTGCAGCTGGACATGGTTTACGGATGCAACACAGGCATACTGAGTGCATGAGTTCAACCTAAAAAAATACAGTTTGCTGTGCTGTGGGCTATCCAGGTAACCATTTTCTGAGGGAAGCTGGAAATTGAGAGCTGATGTTTGTGAGAGATGCCAGGTGAGTGACGTCGAGGTCACCAGAAAGCAGACGAGATGAGATTGTCACATGAGAGAGAAGGCGAGAAAACAGGGGCTCGGAGACATTCCGAGGGTGAAAGGCTGCCTTTGGGGTGGGGATCAAACCTGAGCTGAGAGGGAAGGGAAGCTCTGGAAGGAGGGTTAGAGCATGGAAGGCTCTGGAGGCCTGAAGATGGGCTGCTAGGGGATGCTGTTGGCTTTGATGATTAGTGAGTGGGTTTGAGTGAGAGGATTCAGGAAGGTGGCAGAAAGGAAGCCAGATTGTGTGTGTGTGTGTGCGCGCGCACGCGTGTGAGAGGGGTCCACCTACTGTTCCATCTTGGTTTGGGTCTACTGCAGCTTTATGAGGTTGGGTTGGCCAGGTCTTTACTCTGAAGGCTGGCATTTCTCCCAAGAGCACCAGTGCCACCTAAGGCGGGCAACTCGAGTGAATCCACAGCAAAGAAAAAGGAAAGTAATATTTAATTTCATCCAGCCTGACACACCACTGGACACGAGGAATGTGTCTGCAATTCTGAATCGTAAACGTATGAATGCGTTATTTCATGGAATAGAGATGTGTTCTGGCCAAATTGGCTGTGAAGTGAATAAACATTATTTTTCTATTGAATTCAGCTACAAAATGACTAGAAATCTTCCCATGCGGATTGGAAAAAAACAAAGAAAGAAAGAAAGAAAAAAGCAGAAACCTGTTGCCAGAAGGAAGAAAAGAAGGGCTGTGGAGCTGGTTCCGTGGCTGAGTGGGTGGCAAGTTCTGTGGCTGGGTGGCTGGTTGTGTGGCTGGCTGGTTCTGTGGCTGGGTGGCTGGTTCAGTGGCTAGATTGGTGGCTGGTCCAGTGGCTGGCTGGTTGGTTCTGTGGCTGGCTGGCTGGCTGGCTGAGTGGCTGGTTCTGTGCTCTCCAGACTGACTGTGAGGATTCCTCTCACTTCCTCCTGCTTTGTTCTCCTTGTTTTCCTTTTGAGGGGCTTTCAGACCCGGTGGAGCTACATACAATATTTTGCTTTACCTGAGGTCCACTGAACATAAGGTTCAAGGATTCTGGTTGTATAAACCCAATAATTTCTTCCTTCTCTAACTGGTAAATCCACAACGATGCGTATCACGTTTCCTCAGGCTGGGAGGTGCTGCTTCTGCGCCTGGTTTTCACAGACACACAGATGTGGGTTGGAGACCCAGCTCTGCCACTTAGTAGTTACAGGAGTTTGGATCAATTTTTTAAAAATTTAATTAATTAATTTATTTTTGGCTGCATTGGGTCTTCGTTGCTGCATGCGGGCTATCTCTAGTTGCGGTGACCGGGGGGCTACTCTTTGTTGCGGTGCGCGGGCTTCTCACTGCGGTGGCTTCTCTTGTTGTGGAGCACAGGCTCTAGGCACGTGGGCTTCAGTAGTTGTGGCACGCGTGCTCAGTAGTTGTGTCTCGTGGGCTCTAGAGCGCAGGCTCAGTAGTTGTGGCGCACGGGCTTAGTTGCTCTGCGGCATGTGGGATCTTTCCGGACCAGGGCTCGAACCCATGTCCCCTGCATTGGCAGGAGGATTCTTAACCACCGCGCCACCAGGGAAGTCCAGGAGTTTGGATCTATTAAAATCCCGGTCACTTTCCACATCTGCATGATGAGGATGATATACGTCTCAGGGGATAATAGCAAGGATTAAATGAGATTATACGTACCCATACATATATTTACACAGTGTGTTCCATGCCCTGGGCTGAAGGAGGGGTCGTCATTGTGGTGATGATAATGACAACGGTGATGATGATGATACAGAATCTTGTACCCATCGATCACTCTTTTTATTCATCAAACACAAAATTAAAATGAGCTGATGAAGGAGAAACAGAAGCCCTAAATGTTCTGCTACAGAAATCTACTTTTGTTGCCCAAAGGCACACAATTTTCACAGCTTTCTAGAATCTCAAGCCTTTCACACTAGTACTTCTAAAAGAATTTCACCTCCAGTCAGAAGACCAAGATTTAGAAAAGTCTACAGATAAGAAGTGCTACCATACGCTTGAGAACCCTCACCTTCAGCAAGTGAGGCTGCAGCGTGGGCTCCGCAGTTGTCTGAATTCTCTGGTCAGACTCACTAGACGCTCAGGACCGACTCTATATTCAGTAGTAGCCATAACAAGGGATGACATAATGCCATTTGCAGCAATGCAGTTGGACCTAGAGACTGTCATACTAAGTGAAGTCAGACGGATACCATATAATATCGCTTACATGTGGAATCTAAAATAATGGTACAAATGAACTTATTTACAAAACAGAAAACAGTCTCACAGATGTAGAAAACAAACCTACATCTGTTTGTAGGGGGGAGGGGCAGGGAGGGATAAACTGGGAGATTGGGATTGATATATACACACTACTATATAAAAAATAACAATAGGACCTACTGTATAGCACAGGGAGCTCTACTCAATATTGTGTAACAACCTATATGGGAAAAGAATCTAAAAAAGGTGGATATATGTATATGTATAACGGATTCACTTTGCTGTACACCTGAAACGAACACAACATTGTGAATCAACTATACTCCAAAAAAAAAAAAAAACAGATAGTAGATAGGGCAAAGAATTACCTCCCTGCACTGAAAGGGCAGCAGGCCAGGGCCTGCACAGCTGGTTGTTTGGCGGCCTGAATCAGGCCTAAGTGTGCACTGAATCCCCTGGTCAGGTGAGGCCACTGATGTTGCCCTGCAGACGGGGGGGGGGGGGGGGAAGCCACGGGCTGCGCTCTCCGTGTAAGGGCCCGTCTACACGGGGCGGGTGAATGGGCCCTGCAGCTGTCCACGTGCCCTGGTTAGGCGCCCTGGTCCGACAGGCTGAAGGCTGTATTCAGCGATACACAGGGCTGCACATTAGATTCTCTGCCTGGGTGCAGTGAGAGCCGCAGCTCTAAAACTGATAAAGCTCTTTGGTGTCTTCACTCCAGCCGCCCCGCCCCAAGTTCCCTGTCTGAACAGGGCCACTGGCTTTGCTCTGCAAACCATTGGCTCTGTCTGCCCTTCTCTCGGCTTGAGCGCCACTGGGCCTCACGGCTTTCAGGGGTTTTTGTGGGCCCTACTGGTTAGATGGGGCCGGAAGACACTTTCCACAGTGGGTGTGGCTATGTCTCAGCTCCTTTGCCTGAGCAGGAGGGGGCGGGGCCTCCCCAGGCTACTTGTCAATTTCCACAACAGGCTTTCTAGGGAGGAGGGGCCAGGAGTTGCCCTCCGCCTTGACTATGAATGGATTCCCCTGCCTGAGTGTAGCAGGCCCGGTACTGCCTTTGCCCTGGGGGAGCTCCGTTCTGCCCGCCTGCCTCTTGGCCTGAGCACCACTGGGCCGCACAGCTTCCAGGGGTTGCCACCAGCCCTTCGGGTCAGATGGGGCTGGGAGGCACTGTCCACGGCCTCTGGTGGGGCTGGAACTCAGCCCCTTGCCTGGGCGTGGGCAAAGAGGATCCGAACCAGGAAGATCTGCACCCTGCCGACTTCCGCGGTCAGAGTGCACCCCTGACCTGGGTCTGCGGTGAGCAAAGCTGCCGCCTGGGATGAGGGCTTGGGCCCTGCAGATAGGAACTCGGTCCCCCAGATCCGGGAGCTGGTTCTTGCAAGCCCCTCCCCCATCCGCATCACAGCCAGATTCCTCGTGGTTGAGCCCCCCGATCCCCCTGCAGTCCCTGTGGGCCGAGAGCAGAGTAGGGACCCCACTAAAGGGCCCACCATGCTGCGGAGGCTGTTTGTCCATCCCGGGCTCTCTCTTCCCACTTGAGGAACCCAGGCTCGGGGCTGACCCCGCCTCGTGGAGCTGTGCTGGTCTGGGAGGGGCATGCGGGCAGCACGTGGCCGCTTCTCTTACCTTCTTGGTCTCTGAGCCGCAGGAGTGGTTCAGCCTCACCCCATGTTCTGGGATTCTCTCAGTGCTGTCTTGTTCTTGAAGAGTTGTGAGATGTTCTCGTGAGGCGGAGGGAAGCCAGGAACGACCTATGCCACCATCTTGGGGACGTGACTCCTGCTTTGATTTTTAAATCCTAGTACTCGGGCGCTGTTGGCTGAGGAACAGAGTCAGCTGTCCGTCTACAGGATGCAGACTGACACCGTCAAAGTTCATGGCGGGACATCTTCATTTACACGTTTGCCAGTAGTTCCAAGCTGGAGGCTGAACAGGCCTCGAAGAATGTGATCATCTTGCTTCCAGGCAACCTCAGCAGAGGCAGGCTGGAGCGGGCGAGTGTGGCCCCTCTGTGCTGTCCTTGAGCTATAGATTAAGCAGGAGAATCTCGCCTGGTTTCTCAATGTGTCCAGGAGCACCAGCTGTAAAGCACCTGTTACTTTTCTGTTGGATAGCTTGACAGAAGTTCTCAGAAAGTTCCTAAAATTTCCTACCAACCAGGATGTGACTGTCATCCTGAACTCTGACCTCGCATCTAATTAAGAGGGGTGAGTGGGAGGAGGGGATAATAGAGCAGGGATCAGGGGTCACATCAGCCCCAAAAGATACCAAGGTTATTGGATAAGGTTTTTCTTAAAACTGAAAACCCTGACACTGGGAATTCTGGGGTGGTTGGGGTTACCCCCACTTGGACTAAGCCGACCTATAAGCAGGTCATAAGACAGACAGGTGCAGACAGAGAAAGACAAACATCACATGGTATCACTTATATGTGGGATCTAAAAAAATGATACAAATGAACTTATCTACAAAACAGAAAGAGTAGAAAACAAATTTATGGTTACTGGGGGAGGGAAAGGCAGGGAGGGATAGATTGGGAGAATGGGACTGACACATACACACTACTATATATAAAACAGATAACTAATAAGGACCTACTGTGTCGCACAGGGAACTCTACTCCATACCCTGTCATGCCCTATATGGGAAAAGAATCTAAAAAAGAGTGTATGTATGTATGTATGTATGTATGTATAACTGATTCACTTTGCTGTACACCTGAAAGTAACACAACATGGTAACTCAACTAAATTTTCAACTCCAGTGAAAATTTCGAAAAAATCCACTCACGAAAAAAAAAAAAAGACAGGTAATCCCATTATCTCCTCCATTTTCCTGTGTGGGTCCCATACATGAGAGACTTTTAAAATTCAGGAATTTCCCTTAAAAAACATCCTCTACAAAGGCAGATTATGCTTCAGACCACTGGTAGTAAGACTCTTCATAGAAAGGCGTACATGTCTGAAGTCATGTTTGAAGTTGCAAAGAAAGGCTGCAGTTGGTTTCACTCACTCATTTGCCTCCAGAAGCAGAGGGAATGAGTGCACGTGGCTGGGTGTGAAAGCCAGAGAGGGTGGAATATACAGGAATTCCTCAAGCTGTGGAGGGCACATCTTTTCTAACAGGATCTCTGTCCACTGAGTAAAATACTTTCTCAAATAAGGCATTTCTGTGAGCGCAACCAGCCCTGTGTAATGCGTGAGACCTTAGGCTGAAATTCAGTCCTGGCATGAAAGCCCCCGTGACCAACAGTCCTGGGAGGTCCCAAGCTGAGGGCGTTCCTGAGACATGGGACTTTCTGTTTTAAAAGAGGGAAAGTCCCAGCCAAACTGGGGTAAGCGGGGTACCCTAATGCATTTCACCAGTGATCCTGGTGGAATTCGAGTGTGAAAGGGGCCTAGTGTTCCAGGCCCAAGGGACCAGCCAGCTTCCCAGGGGAAGCCTGGATGTGGGAGATGCATGGCTACCATGGGAGGTCCTCAGAGGCCGGCCTCAACTCCAAGAGCTTCCAGATCTGATGTAGCTGGAAATGCCATGCTCAGCAGACAATTCGGAGTGCTCCAGTTTTCCCCTGTGGACAATTACAGGACCAGGTTAGGGTACGGGACGTGCCTGTGTGGCTTGAGGCCCATGCCACAGACCTGAGAGCCCTGTACAGAGGGGACATGTTAATAGGTTATAAAGCCACCTTGAAATAAAATACATGGGTAAGTCAGGATCCTCTGGTAGGGCTGTTTTGTACAATTTCAACTGTTTTCCATAGTAATTACAAACATATCTCGTTTTTCTTTTTTTCAATCTGCATAAAGTATGGACTATCGCTGTTGGTTCATTCATTTTTTTAATCAATTTTTTAAACTGAAGTATAGATGATTTACAATGTTGTGTTAATTTCTGCTGTACAGCAAAGTGGTTCAGTTATACATATATATATATATATACATTTTTTAAAATATTCTTTTCCATTATGTTTTATCACAGGATATTGAATATAGTTCCCTGTGCTATACAGTAGGACCTTGTTGTGTATCCATTCTATATATAATAGCTTGCATCTGCTAATCCCAAACTCCCACTCCATCCTTCCCCCACCCCCTCCCCCTTGACAACCTCCAGTCTGTTCTCTACAAATGTATCTCTTTCTAAAGCACAAATTATTATGGAGACATTCAAAAAATTGCCGTGCCTGGTAATAGTTAACAGCGCTTTCATCACAGCACTGAGATGCAGAGAAGTTCAGGACTCTTCCAAGTGATGTCTCCCCAGGGCTGGGCAGTTTGTAAGGCAGCAGCTCTAAGATCGGAAGTACTGCCTGGTTTCCCACCTAACACCAGGGCCACACTTCCTACAACCTTATTTTCCATTTATTGAAGATGGCAAGACCCCCAGCACCTAAAACTGTACAGCCCCTGGACTCTAAGACTGAATTAGGCCAGTTTATCTTGATAGTATGATCTCGTCATTAGGAGAAAGGTGTGTATGGTTTTGTAGTTGACAACAAGGGCTCTGCTGTCACCTGCCTGGGTGGAACTCTCACTTCAGTACTTTGTTAGCTGTGCAGGACCCAGGGCCACTGTCTCTGTCTCTTCAGGATGCTATATAAGCCAC
The DNA here is from genome assembly GCF_949774975.1 of Lagenorhynchus albirostris. Lineage (NCBI taxonomy): Eukaryota > Metazoa > Chordata > Mammalia > Artiodactyla > Delphinidae > Lagenorhynchus > Lagenorhynchus albirostris. Next base: position 4,217,600 of record NC_083099.1, read on the forward strand.
GGACTAGGAGGCTTATAAGCTACAGAAATATATTGCTCACAGTTCTGGAGGCTGAAGTCCAAGGCCAGGTGCCGACACGGTTGGGTTTTGGTGAAGGCCCTCTTCCCGGCTGCAGACTGCAGCTTCTCGCTGTGTCCTCACATGATGGAAGGGGGTTCGGGAGAGCTCTCTGGGGTCTCTTTCCTAGGAGCACTAATCCCAATCACGAGGGCTCCACCTTCATGACCTAATCCCCTCCCAAAGGCCCCACCTCCTCATACCATCACCTTGGGGATTAGGATTTCAACTCATGAATTTTGGGGGATACGAACGTTTGGACCGTGACACCCACCTACACCCTACAGGGCTGGGCGAAGGTTTTTATTAGGTAACGCGTACGGCCTGGTGTATAGTACCTTCTGAATAAATATTTCCTTTCTCCCTAATTCCCAAACCAGTATTTCAGGATGAACGTTTAGATTTACTCTCTAATCTTAGAATAAGAAGGAAAGATCGACTACTCCTGCATTTGCTATCTTCAATGGATTCCTGCAGAAGAACACATGAGGACTGTTCTATTTATTTGCAGTTTTACGACAAATTAAGGCCACAACATTCTGAATTGTTTAAGATCAATAAATACCATTTTAAACTACTTTCTCAATTACCAGTGGTCCTCCCTCAGTCAAGGATCTGCCAACTTTTTATTTAACAAAGCTACAAAATACAACTAGCAATAGTATGTTTGGAAAGTTAAATAATAATAGGGTACAAAGTCAATGCTATCCCCATAACTATTAGCAAAACCATTTAGCTTTCTGAGAGCTAAGCTACTGTCAAATCTTATTTCACAAGTGTTATCGAAAACTTATTAGAATTGTATTGCCTGCTCTGATGTCAAATAAAATTACCATGTTAATCTGGAATCTAGACTTAACAGGCTCAACTAAGAGTTTCCTGGTCTCTCTGGAGTTTTTCCAGCTTTCACGGTTTGAAGGGAAGGTACATTTGTTTGTCATTAAGTCCTTGGAGTTCATAACATGGGGAAAGAAGTTGTATAGACTCTTCACATCAAATTGATAGAAAACCTGATCATGGAATAGCAAACACGGATTTCTGATAGGATTTCCTACTAGAGGTGTTATAATCTCTGTCTCCTAAATAACACATGTTTTAAAATGATCCAAAGTACAACCAGATTGGGGATGTAGATGTAATATATTAGAAACATCATTTAAAATGTGTGTCCAATGGTGCTGACATTTTAAAAGAAGAAAGGCAAACGGAATTTAAATACTCCCTATAAAAGTCAGCATTAATATCATGAGTCTGGTTTAATCAGTCAAAAGTAAAAAAAAAAGTAAGTTTAATAAAATTTCATATTAAAATGATTCAGTGCTTTTAGGGTTGAATATTTTAATCTAAAGTATTAAACTAAACATATAAACCTCGGTGGTGAGAAAGTCTGTAGGTGGTAAAATACTGTGGGTAATTTTCTAAAAATCAGTCTTGTATTATATTAATTAAATTTATAACATTTTAAGGAAAGAAATGTTAAACACATAGTTATCTGACTCTTTCCCCTCAGTCTATGGTGGTCTGTAACGGGCAGTGGCAGACTACAACTCACGGGCCAAACCTGGCTACTGACTGCTTTGGTAAATAAAGTTTTATTGGAACACAGCTGTGCCCATTCATACATACTGTCTGTGGTTACTCTAGTTACAACTACAGATTTGAGTAGCTGTAACCGAGGCCGTATGGTGTTCTGTAAGCTGGAACCTGTTTTCAAATAAAATGAATGGTAAAATCGTTATTAAAAAAATCCTTAGGCACTGTGGTTTCAAAGTCCCACTTTCAACATTTAAACGTATTTTCTGTAGGATTTCTTTTGAACCACTAAAACCCAATGAAAACTGCATCTTCTGAATCAGATATTTAAAATGTTTCTGATAAGGATATTAAAATTGACGTCAGAACTATTTAGAGGTAAATGACTTACGTTTGTCAATCCTATTTAGCAGGAAAGATGTTCCTTAAATGAGACCAGGCTGTATGGTGGGCTTGGAACTATAATTAGTAGAAGCAGGAGTTTCCAACGGGCCTTGTAACACAAAGAACCCTGAATATTAAACAGCATGTCAGTGTGGTTTTCAAGCTGCACCACACACAAGTTTCCTCAGCCTCCTGTAGCTGCAAACCTAAAATAGCCTGAAGGTCAAAGCCAGACAGACATACTCTTGTCACTGAACGTGCTGACCATGACTGATATGAGTTGAGTTTACTTCCTCCACTAAAATTATGGTGGAAAAATAAACTCCAAACTCAAGGGCAATCACTATAACAATCTTAAGAGGAAAAAGAAGAGAGAAATAAGTCCCAAAGTGGTCTAACACAACGATCAGCTCAGACCTCACCTTCACTAGGACCCTACTTTTGGAGTCACATATCTGAATTATTGCATCAAGAAGGCTGTAACAGAAAAGATGTCCATGAGAAAGTGATGTGAAGCCAATATGCAAAAACGAGAGTGATTGGAAACGACCATAAAATCATCAGGCTATTGACAGCTGGGGAAATTCCACATGCCAAGCAAATCAGCTGCAAGGAAATATGAGAGGCTTGAGATGAAAAAAATACACCTGAATCCGTAATTGAATTAGACAGGCCTCGCTGCACGGAGAACTCTGCTGGTCACCAGGATGCAAAGCAAACGGCGGGTTGCCAGACGCGCGTTTATCAGCCACAGTGATTTATTGAGTGCTTTAATAATACAAGTGTACATCAACTGATCCACAGTCAAAAGTGGCAGGTCCCTAAGAAATTTACAAGCACTTTAAGTAAATCAAAATACATATTATTTTGTTCAATCCAGCAGTCTTCTGTGTGGGGACAGAAGGCTAGGGATCAACAGAGTCTCAGTAATGCACAGTGATTCTGATTGAAGCTTTTGTACAAAAATCTGGTTCCCAGTAGCATGCACCCACCGATAAAGACTTCAGTACAAAAAACTTAACCCTAAGCATTACATTGGAGTAGAAACGAGATAGAATTCTGAATTCGTGTTTTCCCCAAGATCACAGGAAGGGAAAAAGGATCCAAAGAAAACGAACAACAAAATAACAGAACCACACAGGAATACGAAGCTTTGAAAGAAAGCTCATATTATTACAGATCTGACATTGTTTGCACTGAAAACAAAAGTTCCCATCCACGTGGAGGTGGGATTAAAAAAAAACAAACCCAGATCTTTCAAGTTAATAGAAATTAAACAGGGAATAAAACGGGAAGGGGTGGGGGGCAAAGGAAAGGGAGGGTGGGGGATGGATGACATTCCATCACAAAACGGTTCAAAAGGTGATAAAAATAAGACAAGCAGAGCCGAGGTGCGGGGCCCCGATGCACTTGGTGAGTGTGCCGCGGGCCAGGGCCCTATGTGGCGTACCGCTTGGTCCACTGCCTGGCCATCCGGTCGTGCTCCGCCCTGTTGGTCATGTACTGTGTGGCGATGCTACCCACCAGCGGGTCAGCTGGAAAGGAAGCAGAGTCAGAGGTCAGTCAACACCAGCAGCTTGGCCTCTTCAAAGCCGGGGAAGAGAGGAGTGTCTGGAAAGCTGGCCCTGGCTCAAGGCGTGGGCAGGGAGGCGAGATGCTGCGCCCTGGAACAAGGTCACCTTCGCCATGACCTGCAAGTGACCCGCCCCGGAGACCGCATCTCACCCCCGCCGCCCGAGGAGCACCTACCTGTGCTCTGACTGCTGCCTCTTGTCACGTCTCCGGACAAGCGTGACTCTCTCTGTCCCCACCATACATATGCTTCTCCCCCTCTTCCTCCCCTGGTTTTCAGGTAGATGTTTATTTCACAGAGAAGATGCAGGTGGGCTGTGGGCGGGGCCTGCAGGGTCCTGGATACGATCCCCTGGGGGAAGGGGGCGGGGGAAGCCTGGCCAATCCCTGACCTGGGTTATTGCCCAGGCAGGGGTCCAGCAGCAGGTTAGTGACCCGCTGACACAGGGCGACAGGCTGCTTCTGCCTCTATATTTGGGAATATCAAAGCCACAGAGCTCTCTACTACATAAACAGCGATGGATGTTAGTCACAGCTAACCCTCACTGACCTACCACGTCCTAGACCTTCAACACGGGAGGGCTGGCACGGGATGAAACTGCAGCCGAAGGATGGGGGTCGTCAGGGCTGGAGCTGGGCCCTGACTGCAGGTCTCCCGGGACACTGCTCCACCCAGACGGGATCAACGGTTAATGAAAACAATTCAAAGCAGCTACCAAAAAAACGTAGTTTAGGTTTCTGGAGATCCCAGAATCCACCCGTCTCCCTCCATTCTCTACTCTCACTTCTTCCCTGAGTTTTATTTCCTGTATTTTTGGTGTTGAGAATTTGAGTGTATTAGGGCACGTGGATAAGAAAGAACCAAAAGGGAAAAGGAAAAATATTAGCAAAAGCTAACGTTAAATATGAAAAAAAGAAAATAGGTAAAGAATATGGAAGTGGGTTTGTGGTCTAATACCACCTCGTAACTCGGGAAGATTCTGAGAGTCTGCTAAGACCCAGTAAGACATCCAAGGTCACACCTTCGCGATAACCAAGGTATAACAGGAAGTCCACCTTTTAGCGATCTGCTGCTGCTGAGGATAACAAAGCTCGTGAAAGTCCTCCCGACAAGACTTTGCTTTTATTTTTTTAATTTTGTTACAGTTCTAACATTATATTACGCCATGTTTTTTTTTTTTTTCCTTTTTCGCGGTACGCGGGCCTCTCACTGTCGTGGCCTCTCCCGCTGCGGAGCACAGGCCCCGGACGCGCAGGCTCAGCGGCCGTGGCTCACGGACCCAGCCGCTCCGCGGCATGCGGGATCTTCCCGGACCGGGGCACGAACCCGTGTCTCCTGCATCGGCAGACGGACTCCCAACCACTGAGCCACCTGGGAAGCCCACACCATGTTTTTTTGTTTGTTTGTTTTTTCTTTTTTGTTTTCTGGCTGTGCTAAGAGGCTTGTTGGAACTTAGTTCCCTGACCAGGGATCCAACCTGGGCCCCCTGCAGGGGAAGCGCCAAATCCTAACCACTGGACCGCCAGGGGAGTCCCCAAGACTTGCTTAAGTTTTAACAAACCTCACTTCAGTTTTCTTGGACTTGTGCTAAGTTTGTTACAATTATTCTAGGGAGAGGCCAGTTTCTTATATTCACTTACATCACAAACAATGATAGTCAATGGGTGTGTTCGGAATGTCTGCCTCTCTGCCTACTCTGTGATTCTTGTCCTTCACTTGCCAAATGGTGAAACTCTATCACTTCAACTAACAGAGCCAGGGTTCAAGATGATTGAAATCAGCAGTACCAGATGTAGACACTAAACACCTGGGATTGGCAAGATCTTTTTAAAAAAATGCTGTCTTTCAGTTCAGACTATAGAGTCTAAAAAGGGCCAAAGACAGGTCTGAGTCACATTTCTCTACCTTTGAAACAAATCATCTTGTTTCAATTTCTGGAATGCAAAGCCTTAGGGTGGAACTTGGGCACCTTCAACAGAGCTTACATCTACATCGCTCAAGACAGCTGTTGGGTTAAACACACTCTACATTAGTGATGTGCGCTGAAGAGCCGTCTGTACTTCCTGACTTAACTGGTCGAGGTAAAGGACAGGTTTAATGTCAGAAGAATGACCAGGGACATTAATGTTCTAGTGCAAATCTACCCTCACTGAGAGTGGGCATACTGGGAACAAGTGTCTGCTGTTTCAGCTCAAAGGAGGGAGAGGGAGAAGGAGACAGTGGGGTGGGAAAAGCATCTGTACTATTTCAACAGGGGCAGAGGGGTAAACCTCAAAAACACGGTAGAGTGTTATTGATAAAACTCACATGCGTTGTGCAGACATTTTTTGGTACGCTTAAATAATTAGCAGGAAATTCCTCTGAGTTCCTTTTATAATACCTTTTCAAGTTCGATTTTGAAAAGAGAAATATTTTTCCATCTGCAAAATTATACATGCTAAATATAAAAATAATAATTAACAATTTCAAAAAAAATCACTTCACACAGTACACAGGACAGAAAGTTGTAAGTGAAAACCGTTTGCAAATTCACTGAGAGAAGTACTGTTAACATTTTGACTTACATCTTCCCAGACTTCTTTTCTAAACATACAATTAAAAAAAAAGATCATAGTCTGCTTTTGGAACCTTTCAAAAAACTCACTGTATGGTGAATAACTTTTTATATCAATAATTATATCCTACTCGATCATTTTTATTTGATTTAATTTTTTAATTGAAGTATAACTGACTTATATTACTATATTAGTTTCAGGTGTACAACACAGTAATCTGATAATTTTATAGATAATACTCCATACAAAGTTCTTATAAAACACTGACTATATTTCCTGCGCATCATTTAAAATATTAACCTGAATTAATAACCAGTCTTCTTTTTAGAGACATTTGGGTTCTTTCCTTTTTTTTTTTTCTGCTTTATAAACAATGCTGTGAAGAACATTATTGTGTGAGCATCTTTGTAAATTTATGCAAATCTTAAATTTAAAGTGTTAATGAAGGAATAAAGGTATAAAATGAAGGAATTTAAAAATCATGTGTTATCAGTCAAATAGTTCTCAAATGCTAAAATGTTTTGTTGAACAGAAAAAAGTTAAGACTACCAGTAACTGAATAGAAACTATGCAATAAATGTATATCCAATGATCACTGCAGTGAATTTAGTGGAATGAGATACTCCTTTTGTAGTATATTTATAATTATGACTTGAAGTAAGATTGAATCTTGTTATTGGGTTTCACATTTCCTGGATACAGATACGCCAGGGATGAAATAACGATGACGGGTGACACATCATCTTCCTCCTTCTCCTCTACTTTCCTGTCTGACCTCTGCTTCCCTACACAGCGCCAGGCGCCTGAACAGCAAGCATGGTTATTTGCAAGTGAGTGAAAGGTGATCTCAGTGCTCTGCCCCCTCCCCTTTTTTGGAGATTCGTGTTACGTGCACCTTTGATTCCAGAAGAGAAAGGCTCAGGCGACTCCTGCAACCCCATCTGAAGGCTCACCTCTCCGTGACGGGGGCTATACTGGAAACACTGGAAACCAGAAGGGTTCACAGCCCGTCCAGGAAAGGAGGGAGACAGGGAAAACGGACTTGAGGATATGGGGAGGGGGAAGGGTGAGCTGTGACAAAGCGAGAGAGAGGCATGGACATATATACACTACCAAACGTAAAATAGCTAGTGGGAAGCAGCTGCATAGCACAGGGAGATCAGCTCGGTGCTTTGTGACCGCCTGGAGGGGTGGGATAGGGAGGGTGGGTGGGAGGGAGGGAGACGCAAGAGGGAAGAGATATGGGAACATATGTATATGTATAACTGATTCACTTTGTTATAAAGCAGAAACTAACACACCATTGTAAAGCAGTTATACCCCAATAAAGATGTTAAAAGAAAAAAAAAGACTAAAGGGGGTAAGAAGCAGCTATGTGGTTAGAGGGAGCGGAGAACGACGGGCAGATGGCCGAGCTGCCCAGTGATGCCATTTGCAAGGCCAGGGAACATTCTCTCTTGGTTGGTAGGCGGTATGGGAGAAATCACATGGCAAAGAAATGCGGACTCCCTTTTCTTAAGACAACACATATATTCTCAAAGAAACACAGACAAAACCAGTCCAGTATGATGGAAAAGGGGGTGCGCTCCGGGTCCAGACTGCCTGCCTTTGTACCTCGGTTCCACCGATAACTGTGTCATGTCAGGCAAAGGACTTAGCTTCTCCGTGCCTCGGTTTTCTCAACTGCAAAATGAAGTTGCTATAGTTGTTGTTATAAGAATGAAATGAACTGATTATTGTCAGGCACATACAAAACTTCTGCTATCATTTTCAAAATGAAGACAGGAAAATGAATATTCATGTGCACCTTAAAAGCAATGTAAATCTTATTGTCCTCTTGAAGACATTCTCTTCAGATAAAATCCATAAAATCCAAAGTCTTTAGCATGTAATTATTAGAGAAATGCAAATCAAAACTACAATGAGGTATCACCTCACACCGGTCAGAATGACCACCATCAAAAAATCGACAAACAATAAATGCTGGAGAGGGTGTGGAGAAAAGGGAACCCTCTTGCACTGTTGGTGGGAATGTGGATTGATACAGCCAATGTGGAGAACAGTATGGAGGTTCCTCAAAAAACTATAACTAGAGCTACCATATGATCCAGCAATCCCACTACTGGGCATATATCTGGAGAAAACCATGGTTCAAAAGAATACCTGCACCCCACTGTTCAGAGCAGTACTATTCACAATAGCCAAGATGTGGAAGCAACCTAAACGTCCATTGACAGATGAATGGATAAAGAAGATGTGGTACATATATACAATGGAATATTACTCAGCCATAAAAAAGAATGAAATAATGCCATGTGTGGCCACATGGATGGACCTAGAGATTATCATACTAAATGAAGTAAGTCAGACAAAGACAAATATCATATGATGTCATTTCTATGTGGAATCTAAAATATGACACAAATGAACTTATCTATGAAACAGAAACAGACTCACAGACACAGAGATAAGACTTGTGGTTGCCAAGGGGGAGGATGATAGGGGAGGGATGAATTAGGAGGCTGGGTTAGCAGAGGCAAACTATTATATATAAAATAGATAAACAACAAGGTCCTACTGTAGAGCACAGGGAACTATATTCAATACCCTGTGATAAACCATAATGGAAAAGAATATGAAAAAGAATGTGTGTATATATATGTAACTGAAATCATTTGCTGTACACCTGAAATTAACACAACACTGTAATGCAACTATACTTCAATAAAATAAACAAAAACAAAACCAACACCAACAAAGTCCTTAGCATGGCTCCCAAGAGCATCATGATCTAGACCTAATCTTTCCAGCCTTCTCCACCCATGCTTTAAACCAGAATTAACAACTCGCAGCTTCTCCAATAAGCCCTCCAATAAGCTCTCTGCACCTTTGCTTCTGTGACGTCCTTTGCCTGATGGGCTTCTATGAATTTCTCAACATTTCGCTCAGGCATAGCCTCCTTGGGGATGCTTCTAGGGGCTTTGTAGCAGGCTTATGTGTCCCATTTCTATTTTGTCTGTTCGCACCTCTATCACTGTGCTGAGAACGCTGCCTTTTAGTTGTCTGTCTGCCGTACAGTCTACATTTCCCATGGGGCTGGAGCCCACGCGTTCAGTCATTCGTCAACTATCACTGAGTCCCTACTATGTTCCAGGTCCTGCAGAACTAGTGCTAAATAAGCAAACTCCTGCCCTCATGGGACTCTGCCTGGGTCCCTCTGTCTCCGTTTCCCTCTCGTTAACCTCATGTTTACTGCGATGTATGAATGGATAGAAGAACGTAAGACAAGTAAGTAAGGAACACACAAAATAACAGCCAGAAAGAGCAGTTACTCCATAAGGCAGGTGTCCCTCTGTAGCACTATATGTTGGCTCATCACAGAAGTTTCTTCTCTACACACGACTAGCAAGTCAGTAAAGGGGACCTGATGGAGAGTGTGACAGTTTTCTTGTCTTGTCTTTTTTTTTAAACTTATTTATTTTTTAATTTTTTTGTATATAAGCAGGAATCCTCCCTCCCTCCCTCCCTCCTTCCCTCCCTGGCTGCGTTGGGTCTTCGTTGCTGTGCATGCGGGCTTTCTCTAGTTGTGGCGAGAGGGGGCTACTCTTTGTGGCGGTGCGCGGGCTTCTCATTGTGGTGGCTTCTCTTGTTGTGGAGCACGGGCTCTAGGCTCACAGGCTTCAGTAGTCGTGGCACGCAGGCTCAGTAGTTGCGGCTCGCGGGCTCTAGAGCGCAGACTCAGTAGTTGTGGCGCACGGGCTTAGTTGTTCCGCGGCATGTGGGGTCTTCCCGGACCAGGGCTCGAACCCATGTCCCCTGCACTGGCAGGCGGATTCTTAACCATTGTGCCACCAGGGAGGTCCTAACTTAATTATTTTCTTATTGAACTTTGTGGTTAGCACTTTGCCATTTCTTGGATTCTTCGAGGCTATAAACCACTGCTTCTCCAGCTGTCCCACCATCTCCATGATGAGCACTTACTCGCCAAGTCACTGGAGGCTTTCTGTGGGTCTGCCTTGCCATGAGGAATAGCTCTTTTTTGTGTCTTTCATGGAACTTTTCTTCCATGGTTTGGTTTAGCCTAGTTTTATTTAAATCTTCTATAAAATTAAAAAGTAATTGATGCTCATTATAATAAATTCAAATAATAAAGAAGCATGTATGATGTAAAGAATACGATCTTCTTCCCTTCAATTTCCCACCATCTCAAGGTAACTGCTGTTAATGGTTGGATGCTCACTCCTCCAGACTGTTTTCTTTCTTTATATTTAAACCCAATGGGAATCACATGATTCTGCAACTTGCACTTTCCTCTGGGCCAATATACAGTAGTTGTGTTTCTAAGATACTAGAAATAGACCTAGCTTATTATTTTTAATAATTATAGGGCATTCCTTTGCACAGTTATTCGGCTTTCATTTTTCCATCCCCTACTAATGCACATTTATTGATACATTAGATTTGATGTTTTGCTATCAGGACTAGTATCACCACCTTGTATACAGCTTTGAGCATAGGTTTGTGTCGTTCTGGAGGGTAGATTCTTCTAGGTGACGGTATTGGGCCAGAGAGCACAGTACACATTTAAACTTTTTGCCAAATACTGCCAAACGGCCCTTCAATAAAAGGATGTACAATTTATCCTATTTCTGGACATTCTCCCTAACACTGCATTACCAATCTTTAAAAATTGTTTTTGTCAAGGTAACCAAAAAAAAAAAAAATCCCTGTCGTTGTATCTGGATATAGTTTGATGTCTACTGAGGTTTAACATATTCTTGTGTTTGTTCGCCATTTGTGTTTCTTCTCCTGTGACGTGCTTGTTCATGCCTTTTGCCTATTGTTTCCTTACTATCGTGAAGGAGTATTTTATATATTATAAATATTAAGCATGCACTGCAAGTTCGGCTTTGGCCTCAGCATTCAGCCAAAATTGCTTTAGTCTTTGGAGGACTGAACAGACAAACGCCTCCTTTGATGTTCTTTTGAGCTTTGCTGAACTTGTGGAGATCAAAGATCAGGTTACCATCATATTGAATAAATACAGATCATCTTTTGGATTATTACTAATATCTGAATCCTGGTTTTTAAAATATTGGTAAGCATGATGAATGTTAACTTGGGACTGAAATTCTCTTTCAGTTGAAGACAAACAATATGACACACAAGGAAAAGATTTGGAACCGTCTTCACATGTATTCACACAAACGCTCAAAGTGAGATGGGAGCGCAGCTATCGTGAGGAAGAAGGCTTCTGGCATGAAACAGGCCTTATGATTGTCCACGGCAGATACTAATACTGACAGTAAAGCACTTGTAACCACCAGTGGCTGCTGGCAGAGAAAGCAGTGCATCCAATGATTGTGTGAGTCAGGAAATGAATGCAAACATATCAGAGATAAAAATGTGAGGGCAAAAGGCTTCTGTTGGCTTCTGAAATACCCAGAAGACATCGTCTTTAAGCATTTTGCACACAGCTCCGGTTTGTGGGAGGACCTGCAGGGACACTGCACCGTGATCGCCGTGAGCCAAATCTTTTAAGTCTAGGGGGTGAGGAGGTAAGTCTTCACCTTTCTGTTACCATTAGAGAAAAAAGAAAGCTTATTGACTTCATAGCAAAATCTCCACTAAGAGTAACCCACAGTGGGATATAGACAGGCAAAGAAAAACATGCTTTTCATCAGGCGAAAACATCTGTCTAAGTCTTGCAAGTGTGCAGGGGAGTCTCCTAGCAGCTGGCAGGGCTAAGAAGTTATACTGCAACATCATCATGACAAACTTTAAAAACATATCTAGGGACTTCCCTGGTGGTGCAGTGGTTGGGAGTCTGCCTGCCAATGCAGGGGGCGCGGGTTCGAGCCCTGGTCTGGGAGGAGCCCACATGCCGCGGAGCAGCTGGGCCCGTGCGCCACAACTACTGAGCCCGTGTGCCACCACTACTGAGCCTGTGTTCTAGAACCCGCGGGCCACAACTACTGAAGCCTGTGCACCTGGAGCCCATGCTCCACAACAAGAGAGGCTGCCGCAATGAGAGGCCCGTGCGCTGCCGCGGAGAGTGGCCCCCCGCTCACCACAACTAGAGAAAGCCCACGTGCAGCAACAAAGACCCAACACAGCCAAAAAAAATAAAATAAATTAAAAAAAACAAAAAACATATCTAATTTTTTTCATGAAATTAAAAAAAATTTTTTTTTTGGCCGCTCAGCTTGTGGGATCTTAGTTCTCCAACCAGGGATTGGATTGAACCTGGGTCACGGCCGTGAAAGCGTGGAGTCCTAACCACTGGGCCACCAGGGGGTTCCCTCTAATTTTTAATAATAATATTATAGTATTACTTAAATTCTTAAAACAAAATTTCATATTTATTCTTGTATCTCAGAAGATCACTTTATGGTGGGAACATTCAACATTGCCTTAGGTTGTTTATTGGTTTTAATGCTGGCTGTTCAGTATTCAGCCCAAAATAAATTCAGTGCACCTCTAAGGAAAATACTATTTATCTATTATATGTGGAGGAAATATTTTCTCCCAGTCTTTTGTCCTTTAACTTAGTTTATAATGTCTCTTGCCATTACAAGTTTAACGTTTTTCAGTACTTAGATAAGTCAATCTTTCCTTAGTATTTTTTAGTGTGATGTCATGTGTATTTGACAAAGGCCTTCTCCACTCCAGTATTTCAGAAGTATTCTCCTACATTGACATACAGTAACCGTCTGTGCAATGCTAGCTTTACCACACAGACGATTCCCATACGTATCTGGACCTGATTCTGTACTTGATATTCTTGCATTCGATTAATTTGTCTTTTGCTTTATTTACTCCTATTTTCTTGCTACTGTCTTACAGTATGTTTGATATCTGGTAGGATAAGTTCTCACGTGTCCCCATTTCTTTCCTTCACTAAAGTTTTACTTGGAGAACTGTCATCTTGAGGCTGAGACTTGCAGCAATGAAAGCTAGTTCACCCCAGGGTATAGGAATTTCATGTCTCTTTGAAGAATGTTATCAAGATTGAGGAATGACTGAATTCCTCAGGGTCTACTAATTAAAAATCAAGTGAGTAGGACAAAGTTAAGGTTTTTTGTAGTTTGGAATGTGGGGAAACCAGACCATTAATTATAGGCCTAACCCAGACCAGAAAGGTGGTTAAGTACCCTGAAAAAAAAAAAAATCACATATACATAGAGTGTGTGTGCGCCTGCGTGTGATGCTCGTGGCTCATAAAGCGATTTAGGGAGAACGTTACCATGCCTATGATTTAAACCAAGTGGTGGATGTTATCCAACTAGATTTAACTTCGAAAATGCTAAATAAAACTGCATATCAGTCTAGCAAGATATGCTATTACCTCAGAATTAATAACTAGCGATGCTAAAAGAGGAATCAAGTACCCCAACTTCTAAAGAGACATTAATACCTTCCTCAGGACTTGCTAAGAGAAGAGGAGCTGGGGGGCTTCCCTGGTGGCGCAGTGGTTAAGAATCCGCCTGCCAATGCAGGGGACACGGGTTCGAGCCCTGGTCCGGGAAGATCCCCACATGCCACGGAGCAACTAAGCCCATGCGCCACAACTACTGAAGCCCACACGCCTAGAGCCTGTGTTCTGCAACAAGACAAGCCACTGCAATGAAAAGCCTGCGCACCGCAATGAAGAGTAGCTCCCGCTTGTCGTGACTCGAGAAAGCCCGTGCACAGCAACGAAGACGCAACACAGCCAAAAAAAAACCCAAAAAAACACAGCCATTCTCAAATATTAAATTACATAAAGTTACAATTAAGTAATTTATACAGGTAATCAATACTTAAAACTTATCATTTCTTAATTATTTTACGGCTATTATTATTTATCGTCATAGTTTTTTTTAAGGTCTTTTCTATCCGTATGGTGGAAAAACACCATGTGCTACTGTGCATCTTGTCCCGATTACACACTCAGGAAGGTCACATAAGTAGCTTGAAATCAGCAAATGCTACACATTAGGACTTGATTTACTGTTTTGCTGATTGTCTGTGGTTAAGAAAGTGATGGAGAAAATGCTAATCGTGCAGATCAAACTTAAAAGTGTATCATGTCTAGATCCTTACACAGTGAAGAGCATAAAAACTGGAGGATATATTCTTCCAGCACATGAGACCATTATCTGATTCAGAAAGAAGTTGCTCATGACACTAACCAGTGAAGTTCTGACACGCTTTTTCTTTGTTTTACTTTGGTCTTAGTTCGTAACTATGTATGAAAATATCGCCCAACATTCCTGTTAGAACCACACTCATTTGCTAAAAGTCACTGTAAGTCTTCTGAGAATGAATCAGCTACATGGAATTTGCAGTAAAGAGAACTGTATATTTTATTATCTGTAAACTGTGTACATTTTTACATCAGTAAAATGTATAATAAATCTATGTACGTACATATGGGCATACAACCACCCCTTCTAGCCACTGCCCATTTCAAAGTTACCAACACCCATGGGGAAGGGCTTAGCCAAGGAAGTTGAGCCGGGGCTGGGTCTTCTACATCAGGGGACTGGGAAGTGAGACCTCGGACTATGGCACGTGAAGCAGCATTTTGACACCTGTCACCCAGAAGGCATGGACGGCAAGATGCTGCTTGCCAAGGAAGCAGAAAATCAGGTACAGGGATGCCGCCCTCATCCTTTATCTGACCCCACAGCCTAGGAGTCAGGCCTTGGAAAGGGAGAGAAGAGATGTCTGAGAACCAGACCTGCTTGCTCCACCCTGACGGAGTGGAAACAGGAAATGAGATTTAAATCAGTATGAGAGGAGAGTTTAAAAACCGACAAGGCTGTCTTTTCTATTAACTGAAAGTAACCCGAATGCTGCTAAATATTGTTAAGGAATAGAAAAGCAAAATTCAACTAAATGTGGCCTAAAGCAGTGAATGAGAAAATTACGGCCAGTCCATATTAATGCCCCCTGAGTTGTGATGGCTCAACAAACAATACGAATACACTGGCTACAACCTAAACTATACTGTTGATAGAATATTTTTCCAAACGTCAAAACTCGTCCTATCAGCCTACACAGCAGTGCTATGTACCCTAAATCAATGTGTGTTTTGAAATAGAAAGCGTCCGTTAGACTAGACTCATCCACAGAGCAGCACAGATGGTGCATCCCTACTGAGAAGCTACTGGATTGCAATTCCAGGCTTAGTTAAACAATAATTCCTAATGAACTCTCAGAAAATATCCTTACAGTATTGGACTTGTTTAAGGCACCAGAGATTCACATTGCTTTCTCCAAAACGTTGGGCTGGCCGAAAAGTTCGTTCGGTTTTAAGTAATAATAAAAGGCACTTTTCATTTTCACCAAGAACTTCACTGAACAACGTATTCGCTAACCAAACTTTTGGGGCAACCCAATACCTCTGCAAAAAGCTATAGCTGCAGCAAGTAGGAAAGAGTCAAAGATGCTGAGATATCAAAGCTAGATTTTTTTAAAAAGCAGCTTTATTGAGATATAATTCACATACCATATAATCCACCCATTTATTGTGCACACTTCAGTCATTTTTAGTACATCCACAGAGTTATACAGTCACAATCCACTTTAGAGTATTTTCCTCACCTCCAAAAGATACCTTGTATCCTATTCCTCTAAACTCTCCAGCCCTAGGTATCCACTGATCTTTCTGGACATTTACCTATTTACCTTCTCTTACCTATTCTGGACATTTACCTATTTACCTTCTCTTACCTATTCTGGACATTTCATATAAAGGGAATCATTCAACATGTGGTCTTTTGTGACTGGCTTCTCTCACAAAGCATCATGTTTTCAAGGTTCACCCATGTTGTAGCATGTAACAGTACTTCATTCTCTTTTATTGCCAAATGATATTCTATTGTGTGAATATACCACATTATATTTATCCATTCCCTAGGTGATGGACATGTGGGTTGTTTTCACCTTTTGGATACTGCGAATACCCACATGCTGCTGTGAACGTTTGTGTACAAGTTTTGCATAGATCTGTTTTCATTTCTGCTGGGTCTATACCCAGCAGTGGAATTGCTTGGTCAATTCCAATGCGAACTCTATGCTTAACTGTTAGATGAACTGCCAAAATGCTGTCCAGAGAGAATTTCACATCCCTCCCCAGCAAAGTGTGAGGGGTCCGATTCTCTATGTCCTCACCAACACGTGTTAGCATCTGAGGATGTCAGATTATAAAGACAGAATAGCTTACACCCATTGGCCTCTACCTACCAAGTGTCCAGTTAAAAAAATATATACCATATTCCCTACAAACCTATGTTCCTGCCAACCATGGAAAATAAATTCTCTGAAGTTGGAGTATTTTTCTCACGGTCTGTGTCTACGAGAGACCAAAGATTATCCTGATCCTGTCTTCCCCCTACTTCTAACCCTGATGGAAGTAAAAATGACAACAATAATCTAATGAGACTTGTTTGTCATGCACACCTTTTCTTCAATATAAAAAAATACATTTTCATCCCACAGTCCTCAATTGTAGTCCGCCCATTAAGAACTAGTATTCTAATGTATCGATTTCCCCCTCACACCACCTCTTTTGTTCACACTGCTATTCCGTGCGGAGAGGACAGGAGATCGTGTGAGAGCGGGCGTGAACACAGCAGTTGTGCCCCAGATGCAACGCACATGTCCACAGTCTCCGCCGCATTGGGGAATCTGGACTCGAGTCTAGAGGTATAAATAACCCAGCTCAGGGCCACAGCTGGACCAGAACGTCAGTGGTGTCAGGTGACTGGATCCTTCTGTCTGCCGTTGAGGGCTGGCAGTGTGTAGTCGAGGCGGCCTGGTGAGTCACATGGACACTGCCGCGCTGAGGAATGACCTTCCCTCAGAGTGTGGGCTTTGACTTGGGCTGAGGCCTTGCTCTAAACCTCCTCCCAACTCCTCCCTTTCCTTCAGGGTAGGCAAGGCCTCTTTTGCTGTCTTTTTTTTTTTTTTTTAATTAATTTTTTTTGGAGTATAGTTGCTTTACAACGTTGTGTTAGTTTCTACTGTACAGCAAATGAATCAGCTATATGTATACATACATCCCTTCTTTTTTTGGATTTCCTTCCCACTTAGGTCACCACAGAGCACTGAGTAGAGTTCCCTGTGCTGTACGGTAGGTTCTCATTAGTTATCTATTTTACACACAGTAGTGTATATATGTCAGTCCCAGTCTCCAATCCATCCCACCTTCCCTTCCCCCCCCGGTAACCATACATCTTTTCTCTATGTCTGTGTCTCTACTTCTCTTTTGCAGTCTTATATCACAAAAACAGCAGAGGGTCTGGGGCATGGGAGATGACAGTTCAATATGTATTTGTGTAATAAATGAATGAACGAGTAATTCCACTGGTCAGGATGGAACTTAGTTTGTTGGAGGTATCAGGTTTCTGGCTAGACATCCTTCTTCCTTCCCATGCTTGAGCCTAAATGACATTTATCCCTATGGGATCAGCAGCTCCCCAAGTCACTGACGTGAGATAGTAAGCATTTGGGCAGCCCTGGTGTAAATTTATTTTGTGATTTAATATTTAGCTATCTCTGCTTCGAGTCTAAGCCATACAATGTGAGCTACTTCCTACAACTGACCTCTTACTTTGTCTTCAAGCTTCCCTGCTATCTCCTTTTGGTCCCTGAAGCCTTCAATTCTTATTTTTTAAAATTGAGGTATACTTGATGTATAATATATAAGTTTTAGGTGTACAACATAGTGATTCCCGATTTTTAAAGGTCATATTCCATTTATAGTTATCATAAAGTATTGGCTATATCCCCTGTGTTGTATAATATATCCTTGTAGCTTATTTATTTTATACACAGTAGTGTGTACCTCTTAACCCCCTACTTTGCCCCTCCCTGCACTGGTAACCACTAGTTTATTCTCTGTATCTGTGAGTCTGTTTCTTTTTTGCTATATTCACTAGTCTGTTGTATCTTTTACGTTCCACATATAAGTATATCATACACTATCAGTATTTGTCTGACATTTCACTCAGCATAATACCCTTCAGGTCCATTCATGCTGTTGGAAATGGCAAAATTTCATTCTTTTTTATGGCTGAGTAGTGTTCCATTGTGTGTGTGTATCTTTATATCTATACCTATATCTATATGTACATGTATATCTACCTCACATCTTCTTTACCCATTCATCTGTTGATGGACACTTGGATTGCTTCTATATCTTGACAACTGTAAAGAATGCTGCTACGAACACTGGGGTGCATATATCTTTTCGAATTAGTGTTTTCATTTTCTTTAGATATATACACAGGAATGGAATTGCTGTATCATATGGTAGTTCTACTTTTAATTTTTTGAGGAACCTCCATACTGTTTTCCGTAGTGGCTGAACCAGTTTACATTCCCACTAATAGTGTACAAGGGTTCCCTTTTCTCTACATCCTTGCCAATATTTGTTATTTGTGGTGTTTTGGATGATAGCCATTCTGACAGGTGTAAGGTGATTCTAATTGTGGTTTTGATTTGCATTTCCCTGATGGTTGGCAATATTGAGCATCTTTTCATGTGTCTGTTGACTGTCTGTATGTCTTCTTTGGAGAAATGTCTATTTAGGTCTTCTGCCCATTTTTAACTGGGTTAATTGTTTTTTGATAGTGAGTTGTATGTACTGTTTATATATTTGGATATTAACCCCTTATAGGTCATATTATTTGTAAATATTTTCTCCCATTCAGTAGGCTGTCTTTTCGTTTTATTGATGGTTTCCTTCACTGTGCAAAGGCTTTGTAGTTTAATTAGGTCCAATCACTTAATTTTGCATTTATTTCCTTTGCTTTAGGAGACAGATCCAAAGAAATATTGCTGCGATTTATGTCGGAGTGTACTGCCTATGTTTTCTTCTAGGAGTTTCATGGTTTCCAATCTTACATTTAGGTCTTTAATCAATTTTGAGTTTATTTTTGTATATGGTGTTAAAGAATGTTCTAATTTCATTCTTTTACATGTAGCTGTCCAGTTTCCCAGCACCACTTACTGAAGAGACTGTCTTTTCTCCATTGTAAGTTCTTGCCTCCTTTGTTGTAGATTAATTGACCATAAGTGCATTTGTTTATTTCTGGGCTCTCTACTTTGTCCCATTGATCTACATTGTGTCTTTGTGAGAGTATCATACTGTTTTGATTACTGTCGCTTTGTAATATAGTCTGAATTCTTAAAAGATTTTTATATTTAGTCTGCATTCAGTTGTTCCCTGTTTTACTGGCATCTTGCCTGAACTTGAACCTCCTTTGTTTTAACCCCTTGGGCAACATGTTCTACCACTAGACCAAACTTTCTCTCTATATACTGCTTCTTCCATACTTCTGCTTCAGCCAAGTGAGAAGGTTTATTTCTAGGATTCAAACTCCTACTGTATCCTTCTGATATAGGTAAAGAACCATGTCAAACAAATTCTAGTATGTCATAGGTAGTAAATTGTGAACATTGTTTTCCATTTTTCTGCTAGCAGGAAATGGGGGATGGGTGACACGAGGATTGATACCCTGGGTACCATGAACTGACTAAATAATATTCACTGATCTTGGAATGCATCCTTCTTGCACACCAGGCTTGGCCTGGGAATTTGTGGGAGACCAGGCACAGTCAGGTTCACACAGTCACCAGTGATGCTGTCATAGTCATTAGGAAACCAAGTGCTGGGGATTCTGATTCCCAAATATCTTTTGGCTCTTCCCCTCTTCTACCTCCTTATGGCCTCTGTGATCTCCTACCTGGACCATCAAAGTACCTTCTTGAACATCTCTCTGTCTTCAGTCTTTCCACTCCCTAATAAACTAAACTTTAGTTTTTAAAGACGCAAACCTGGTGATACAAGGTCCCTCTTTTAAAACCTTCTATTTCCCACTGTCCCCTCTCCCCTGCCAGGAGATCCCCAGGGGCAAGGCCAACTATGCATAAAGATGCTTTTTTGCCAATAACCTGCTTGATGTCACAGATGTCTTTTACCCGTTAAATTATTTTTTCTGTATCTTAATCATACTTGTATCTTCAATAGGGGCTGCTCCAATGTTTTGCCCTCTGCTTTAGTTCTTACTGTTTCTGGAGGAAATAGAAGTTTTCAAAAGAGGCAAACAAGGTGAGAGAACAGTATAACATAGAATAGTGTGAAATTATTGTTCACAGAGGGAGATTTTTGATTCAAAACTTTATGCTCATGAAGGGTAAAGTGCTGTCCTGTGTATTAAAACAACTCATCAGCATGAAGTGGTTTCCACATGAACAGGCTTGTGAGCAGCAACTCCTGATAACTGGGTGAGTCTACACGGTGGTGCTAGTCTTCCCTGGCAGACCAGTCTCCGAGGATGAAGACAATAGGAACCACGGATCTCATGAGGCGGGCGCTGAAAACACAGAAAGCAGGGAAGAAAGGAGGGGGCAGAAGCACGTAACCAAAGTAACTGCAGACACATTCACGCCTCCAAAGCAATGAACTATTTAGGAGAACCATCTTGTCCCATATGTGGGAGGGGAGAAAAGAGCAAACTGCTCACTGTGGGATTTTTCTAATCCGCATTTTAAACCCTCGCAGAGTTAAGCCAACTTCTCTGGAGCCCCATGGCCCCTATAACCTCCGCAGCGTGGAAATCCCAGCCCTCTGCTGGCCACTGCTCCCCTAAACAGGTTTCGGGTTACCCCTAACAAGACCTGTTGCACTGGCTTCTGTAACCTGCTGACCATTCTTACCTTAACACTTCTCAGCACGGCTGCAAGCCTCTGTCACCTTTAAAAAAGTGCCAGGCCTATGTTGGGACAAGGACATACACCCAAACTCTCCAACTTTCTCACTCTTCAGGAGAGTCCAGTAATTCAGAATTGGGCCTCTCTCGGATGTGGAGAAAAGGGAAGCCTCCTACACTGTTGGTGGGAATGTAAACTGGTGCAGCCACCGTGGAGAGCAGTGTGGAGGTTCCTCAGACAGCTAAAAATAGAACTACCATATGATCCACTCCTGGGCATATATCCAGACAAAACTCTAATCCAGAAAGATACATGCACCCCTATGTTCACAGCAGCACTGTTCACAATAGCCAAGACATGGAAACAACCTAAATGTCCATCGACAGAGGAATGGATAAAGAAGATGTGGTGCATATATACATGGAATATTACTCAGCCATACAAAAGAATGAAATAATGCCACATGCAGCAACATGGAGGCAACTAGAGATGATCATACTAAGTGAAGTAAATCAGAAAGAGAAAGACAAACAGCCTGTAATATCACTTATATGTGGAATCTAAAATATGACACAAGTGAACCTATCTATGAAACAGAAACAGAATCATGGACATAGAGAATGGACTGGTGGTTGCCAAGGGGGAGGGGGGTGGGGGAGGGACGGAGTGGGAGTTTGGGATTAACAGATGCAAACTATTATATAGAGAATGGATAAACAACAAGGCCCTACTGTATAGCACAGGGAACTATATTCAGTACTCTGTGATAAACCATAATGGAAAAGAATATGAAAAAGAATGTGTTTATATATAGATATATAAAACCGAGTCACTTTGCTGTACACCTGAAATTAACACAACATTGTAAAGCAACCATACTTCATAAAAAAAAAAAGTGAAAAACCCGCACAGAATCGAGCCTCTCTCTAAGCGACTGCAGGACCCCTTGGTGAAACAGGGGAAATCCAGCTTGTATTTGGTTGCCTCCCTCTCCGTTTGGCTCACTCTCCGTTTGGCTCACTCCCTGGCATATTTATTTCCCCTTCCTGACACTCCCAGATCTTTCTCTCTGAGAGGAGATGACCATATATCTGACCTCAGTGTGACTGTCCCCGAATGGGTCATCTTTCCCAGGGGCGTGTACATTTTCAAAGAGAACTCCGGAGACCCCATTTAGCACAAAGAAATGAAACTAACACAAAACAGTTGGAACAAAGGACTAGGTTTATAATTTAGCTCTGTCTTTTGACTCGGAGGGGTTTGGGGTTCTTCAAATCACAGAGCTGAAAGCCACCCCGACTCTGCCTCTGAAGGGACACAGCGCAGGGTGTGACACACAACCGTGTCTTTGCCCTCCCCTTCTCATAAGCCTGGTTTTCACGATTACTCCTCATGTAGCTGGATGAGTGCATCATTTTTCGTGAAAATTTGACCCGCATTGATGCGTTAGCTTTGCAAATGGCACTGTAACACTCATGATACTACTTTAATTCTTTCTCCAAGATACATCATGAAAAGTGAGGAAACTGGTTGCAGAAAGCTGGCTTCTTGGCTCTGATTCTGCAGACCTTTAATGGGTGGAAGAGACGATGCTTTCTACCCTGTGGAGGATGCTGACAGGACCACCACCCCATCATCCCCAGGGGCTTTAACCCACCACCATATTTATTCACAACTGCTTAAACCGTGGGATTCTTTTTGGAAATAGAAAGGCCACTCTTGATGCGGCATGAAATGGGCCACGCCGAGGCCCTAATTTTTAGATGCTCGTGTTGGGGACACCGTCATAGGTTCTCAGATGCAGTGCCTCGTTTGGAGTATTTTTTTGGAAGCTAAATTTTGGTGTTAAAATGGAATCTAGTAACAAGCAGTAAATGATACAACTGTATTTAATTTCTAAAATAGTTATTTTTACAGCAGCTTTATAAAGTTTCATTTACCCCCTTGCCCTGAAAGATGTAATGAATGCTTCAAACAGCTCCACCTATTTTTCTAGAATTGGATACATTTGTTTCCAGTGTAAATATGCTGACTAGATTTGCATAGTGATTATATGTCTAGAGCTGTTTTTTGGGGGGGAGGGGAGGGGGGAGGCAATGAACAGACCCACTGCCCCTAGATGAGAATGTACCCACATCTGCATGAACAATTATATTTTCACTTGAAAATTAGGTACCCTTTGTACCTGTAATGTTTTCCTTGCTTAAAAAGCTATTCTTTATATACACACACTGTGATTGTTTGTAAGAATGATTATAAAAATATATACATTTTTAAAAAGGTTCAATCAACTCTCTAGACCCATTAAGTTTTACTGCATTTTGTCAGAGGCCAGTAAGCAAATTTTGGGCATTAACATATACCATGTTGTCTTACTTAGGTTTAGAAAAACCAAACAAAATACACAGCCCTCTGGGAAATACACCTCAATGACTATTTGTGGCCAATAAAATTAATAGAATGGATGTTCCTTTTAATTTTATCTACGTACCAACATTTCCCTCATAGAATATATCTAGTGAGGATTCTTGCTTATATCCCTAAATTATCAATTTGAAATGTACTGAATTCTTCAAAAAGATTTTTTTAGTTCTTCCAGATAAAACAGAAAGTTAAGAGCTTCAAAGAGAAAATCATTAGAGAAAATAATATGAAGTGCTCGGCACACCAGGAGAGACATCCAGCTCCGTATTAAGAGGTATGGGGTGGGGAGGGGTGGGGAGGGGAGGGGACGGGAGTGAGAACACAACCGCTACCTGCGTGAACAATGACTGTATTCTCCCTTGCAAATTAGGTCCAGCAGGTACCTATAGGGCTTTACATATTTAAATTACTCAGTCTAGGATAATCATAAAAATCAGTAACAAATCAAAATAATCCTGGAGAACTATTCCCTGAAAGATAACAAAAGAATTAAACATCATCGGCATTTAACTGAATGAGAGGTTATTTCTAAGGCACGTGGCACCAAACCACTTTGGTGTCAACTCACGTGAAATATTTTAACAGGCTTTAAAATTCTCACTGGAGTGACAAGTAGATGTTTGTGTCCTTAATTCGACATTGTACCAAAAAAAAAAAAAAAGGGAGGGATGTATAAACTCTTCATGGCAGGACAGACGGGGCTGCTGGTATTGGTTAAACATGACTATCTCTTATTTCAATTTTGTTTAAAATCGGAAATGAAAGTTAGCTCAGTAATTTAAATCTAATTCTCATTTGCACTAAGTTCAAGTCTCTAGTACATGATATCTGACACAGAACGGCCCCCAGGTAATCTAGTGTGGGGTGGCAGGTCATGGTTAAGGCTGATTACAGGGCAGAAGAACAGATGTTTCCTGCCTTCCATGACCAGTGGCTCTTTGGGACCGCCTGCCCTGGGAGTGATGTTAAATGCTTAATGAAACGCACTTGGATTCCTTAGAAGGTGCAGGGTTGTACTAACAAGCCAACCCTCAATCTATAATAATCAGGTTATAAACCAAACTAAAAATGAATAATTGTATCTCTAGGGACAAGATAATGAAACTTTAGTGCTTAATTTCATTAGCTGGTTATTTTTGCTCTGTCAGAACTAAAGTCTGTGAAGCTGTAAGAGGTTCAGCCCATACCTGTAGCAAGTCATCACGTTACGCTTGTGTTGAGACTTCCGATTTCTGGTTTATTTGACTGATCGCGTTAGAATTTCTCAGGAAGCGGTACTTTAACTTATCATGGGAATGAAGGTGTCTATACAAGTTTGGCATCAGCGCTTGAACTGGTCAATAACTATCATGTATATGAGCAGATTTTAGTGACCAGAAGTGCTGAAACAGACAAAAGAATACGCCCATCCTGGACGGGCAATATCCAGCTGATGGATGCGAGGAAACGATGGCATATTCCGAAAGTTGGTACATGCCATCCCTTTATCCACCTACACTCTCCTACAAGTTAGATTAAGGATGACAATCTATAAACTAAACACAAGTGAGTCCACCTTAGGGAAAGCCTGCTGATGAGCTGGTGCCCTGAACCGCCTTTTCTGGGAGACTGATTTGAGAATGGTCCAAACCTCACAGTCTGGACTCATTTACCAGACTCGGTTTTAAATAAGTCTGAGACTCAGGCATCAAACTGAAAACATGTATGTATACATTTATAGATACGCCTGTGTGTGTGTCTGCTTAGGGGTATAAAAGTGTGAGGCAGAGGAGTGGCAATAATAAAGCGAAATACTGTTTGCATACTTGCATTTATCTGGGCTGTCATCCTAGACTTAGAGAATAAAAGCTATTAGGCAATGTGTTTTTGAGGTCTGAGAATCAGTGTGCAGATCAGACATGGTTTGTTTTGAGATTAGCCTGAAGTCACGGTGGAGTATTTAGGCAACCAGGTTTTGTTAGGGCATCAAGCTGTTAGTGGCTTTGGAGGACATATCTCATTAGGCGGAACCAGCTCTTGGCCGGTCACTATTGTTGACATGCCTTTGATAGGACCATCTATAATATGACCTTCAAGGGGTATCACCCCAGAGACTAACAATGAGAAATGCAGTAAGACTGCCATTTTGACAGGCTCCTTTCAGACACAGGCTGACCTACT
This sequence comes from Lagenorhynchus albirostris, assembly GCF_949774975.1. Classification (NCBI taxonomy): domain Eukaryota; kingdom Metazoa; phylum Chordata; class Mammalia; order Artiodactyla; family Delphinidae; genus Lagenorhynchus; species Lagenorhynchus albirostris. The sequence continues at coordinate 4,242,992 of NC_083099.1, forward strand.
ATGTTGGTGTCAAGAGAAACAAAAAGCTAGATTGACTTTCTAATGGAATTTGTCAGATCCCTGTAAACTCCAAGGAAGACTGCTTAAGCCTCATTTGTGGACAAGAGGGTAGAGAAATACAGGGACAGAGTAACTTGCTGATAAAGAACCGAGAACTTACCTCTGGAAACAGTTATGGGTGAGGCTTGCTATGCTCTCTATCTTTGGATAGTTGAGTGAATGATTAGGAAGTTGAATCTCATCCATCGTAGGGACTACATAACTGATAGGTAGAGAAAGGAACAGTTTTACAGGACATACCAATTCTGTTTGTGCTATTTCAGAACCACAGAATGGTAGTATTTGTCTTAAAACTGTGTAGGATTCCTATGAGTTAATTTAAGGTATAAATTTTGATGGTACAGAGGAAAAAATGCTGGATTCCTGAGATACACATGGTTAAGGCGTCTGAGGGGCATAAAGGATAAAATTCTAAACGATGCGTGTGCATTACATATTTTAAGGGTAAATCTTTAACTTCATATAAACAGTGCAAGTACGTAATACTGGCTTCATCTTATATCTAGGATCAGCTGGTTTTTAACACTGACTCAATATCAACAATTCTAATCTGCTTTCTTTCCATGTTTACTTTTGAGGTAGCCTTGTCTTGTCTGGTACAGCTTTGAGAAAGCCTTCTCATGTCCAAAAGAATCCAAAGAACTAGTGTCAATGACTGGAATTAAAAAAAAGGACAGAGGCATTTAGAAAACCAAACCATTTCCTTGAGAAATGAATGTTGAATTTTGAATGGTGAATGTCTGATCCACTTTAAGAGCTATGTCAGTTTATACATGTAAATGGGGGATTAAAATCATTGACCAAAACAAAGGCCCCGTGGTTATGACTACCAGCATACTGAAGTATTTTGCCAAGAAACTGAAAACACTTAGACACTGATCTGTTATGGGAAACTGCTTCACTCCATGCCCCCAAGTTGTGATTCTGTGCAGTTATCCTTTTTTTTCTAAAAGGGTTATAAATACAAAGTTTATAATAGCATTGCTTCTTCTTTTTCTTCAACTATCAGGCACCATTTATTCCCTTTCTTTTCCATCCAGCATCCCTAAGAGGAGAGCAAGGACCAGAATGAATATCATTGCTTCCTGACCTAGCATTTTATTTTACTAAAATGTGACCAAAGGCTTCTATCATTCCACAAAGAGGAAATACAGAGTGCATTGTGAGCTATGTTAACAGTGGAAACATGTCAAGTTATTTACTGAATGTGTTATATTCGTCCACATGCTAACTTTATGATTGAAACAAAAGAGAACATTTTCTTCCCCTGAAATCATCTTCGACTTTGATCTGTAAGACCCTAGGGTAGATATAACCAAGGTGGTTATGAATCAACAAGAAGATGTCTATTAAAATTCAGAAAATAAATAACTTTTTTCTTTATATTAAAAAAATTAAAATTTTATATTAGTGGAAAATACCATTAATACGTTTTGGAAAATTCATTTTGCTGTAAGATGACTGCCTCTTCTGGAACCATTAAATGTGTTGGTAGTTAAAAGACTGGCTGGAAGTAGCAGGAAACGGAGGAAAGCGGACTTCTAGAATTGTAGTCAACTAGAGGTCAGTGTTTTTCTGGATGATTGATGGCCATAGCTGCTTGTTCAAGGCCTTGGATGATGGCTGGAGAGCACTGCAGACTGTGCTCGCATTCATGTGGTGAAAATGGATGGAGAGGTGAAGCCAGCTAATGGAGATGGCGCAGAACCTGATATTCTCAAAAGTGCAAAAGTACAATTTGTAAAGAAGTTATTGTAAAGAAGAAATAGTGATCCAGACTCTATTCATAAGGTAGAGAACCCAAGCTCCTGGCTGTGCAGACACTTAGCTGCGGACTGGAAACGTCCACGTGGAGGCACGTGCTGTCTCCTGACCACCGAGTTCTTGGAAATGCAGAAATGTCCAAACCCCAAACCTCTCCTGGGTGACCTTCCTTGTTTAGACCGTCTTGACCTTGTGCTCGATAATAGTGACATCTTAACTCAGTTAAACAGATGTTTGCCATGACCCTTTCCTAATGCTGGGTATCCTGTTAGGAGTAAGAAAGAACAGGAGGCAGAAGATTGATTCCTGCCCTTATGCTAAAATTTGAAAGAAAACAAACACCAGATCCTTCTTCGAGGCCAGTAGACGCTGTTGCGTCCCCCGTAAATTGAGGGAATCTCGGTCTCGTCGACATCCACAGTCCCCTGGGAACTGGTAAACGATGCAGATTATTTTTACCAACGTTCTGACGGGAGCTTTGATTACGCCCTGTACTAGTCAGCTCGGGCTGTCGTAACAAAGTACCACAGACAGGGTGGCTTACACGATAGAAATTTACTTCTCACAGTCCTGGAGGCTAGACGTCCAATCCAGCTTCTAGCGAGGGTTCTCCTCCTGGCTTGTGGACAGCCACCTTCTCCCCATGTCCTCACAGGGCAGTGAGAGAAAGATCGAGCTCTCCAAGTTCTCTTCTTATAAGGACGCTAATCCTATTGGATTAGGGCTCCACCCTTATGACCTCACTTAGCCTTAATTGCCTCCTTATAGGCCCCATCTCTAAATACAGTCATATTAGGGGTTAGGGCTCCTACATGTGAGCTTTGGGGAGGACATAGCTCCACCCACAGCACACCCTTAGAGGCTATTGCTCCTGCGCCCGGGGGCCGGTGACAGCAGCCATGTTTCCCATCTCCAGCATCTTTTCCTGGCACACGAGCCCCCTGGTCTGTCGTCCTCACATCCGCATCCCCTCTTTTCCTTGTCCTATGCCCTCTGGATAAGCCTCCCCCAGGTGCCTCATCCTCTTCAATCGTACCCTCTCCAAGTCCAACGAGGAAGCACGCTATTTCTGTACTTCCCGAATTTCTGACCCACCCTCCCTTATATTCTAAGTGGCTGGAAGAATATTCCTGCCATTGTGATTGCAGCCCCTGTAGAACCCCCTGCAGTGCCTAGTTCAGTGCTTCCCAACTTCCGACACTAAAAATAAATATCTGTTGACTCAAGTGACTGAGGATTCTCTAAAATTACAGTAATTAATAATAATTGCAAAGGCTATTAATAGGCTAATTTTAAATGACTAAAAGTGAACAGGAACATTATTTTATATTCAGAAATCTGTGAGAATAGTTTGTATGAAGGGGAGTATGTCGAGGAATACCGTTAAAAGATTGGGGTAGATGAAGAATAATTTGAAAAGACTGCTAAGCCCCGGACATTTGTTCACAGAGAGCCTTGCAGAGTTGGTACAATGCCAAGAGCAAGGTGTCCTGTAGCTGGAGGGACCTTGGAAAAGACACTGGAACCCTGGACTCAACAGATGTCAAAACTGGCAGATGTTCTGCTGAGGAAAAAATGGACCCTGCACGGAATATATGCGGGGAGCATTTATATATCACTCCTGTTGTATGAAGGTGCCGACGTACTTCAGAACTATCGATACAGAGGTAGCTTCCTCTGCCTCACTCCGAGCTGGCCAATCCTGAGCCCGCCATGAAAATCGTGTTCCTGGAGATTCTGAGTGTGATGTGCTCCTTTTATAACACGCACGTGAGTTTGCTGCAGTGGGCTCTTGTGATGAACGAATCAGTTAATAACAAGGTCGCGTGTGAGGGTGACTGGTCTTAACCCAGCGTCTGGGATCTTGCCCACACAGAGCTCTCTTCTTCCTCCTCATGCTTTCTTTGCATAGGTCACTAGGGTCCTCTGAACTGGGGGCCTCAAGGAGACAAGGCCCCTTTGTCTGGGGCAGATGGAGGGGCGGGGAATGAACTGCGGAAGTCCACCTCTTGGGTCTCATGTGTTTGGGTGTCAAGGGCCCACCCTGCTCAGGGAGGCTGATGACTGAGAAAGAGCTGAGTCACTGCTCCCTCATACCCCGCCCCCCACGTCTCCACCCGCTGAATCAGCTGTGCTGTGAGTCTCCTTCCCAGCCTAAGGGGTGGACACTGTAGAAATGCTGATAAAGGCATTCTGGGCTCCCTAAAAGGAGCACCTTGTATTCCAGCCACAGGGCTGTGTTGGCGGGGAGTGGCTTCCACCTGCAGGACATCCTGCCAGAGCAGGCATCCTGCGGCAGGGGCCTTCCATCCTTGGTCACTGTGGGCCTCATGGCGAACACCACTGCTGCTCCCAACTTCTGGATTCCAGTGATGATTCTCACTCACTGTCAGACTCTTGTACTTGAATGTCCTCAAGAGCAGGGACTTTAACCTAAGTATTTTAACTACTCCCTCCTTCCTGCTCTGGCCTTGGGAAGCCCCAGATTAGTGGTTTTGTTTTTCTCAGGTACATACCCAGGAGTGGAACTGCTGGATCTTACGGTAGCTGTATTTGTAGTTTTTTGAGAAACCTCCATACTGTTTTCGACAGTGGCTGCACCCATTTACATTCTCAGCGACAGTGTATGAAGGTTCCCTTTTCTCCACACCCTCGCCAACATTTGTTGTGCTTTGATTTGCATTTCCCTGATGATTAGTGATGTTGAGCACCTTTTCATGTGCCTGTTGACCATCTGCACTTCCTCTTTGGAAAACATGTCTATTCAAGCTCTGCCCATTTTTTAACTGGGTTGTTTGTTTTTTTGATGTTGAGCTGTATGAGCTGTTTATATATGTTGGATATTAATACCTTATTGCTCATACCATTTGCAAATATTTTCTCCCCTTCAGTAGGCTGCCTTTTTGTTTTGTCAATGGTTCCTTTGCTGTGCAAAAGCTTTTAAGTTTAATTAGGTCCCATTTGTTTATTTTTGCTTTTATTTTTTTTTACTTTAGAGGACAGATCCAAAAAAATATTGCCACAATATATGTCAAAGAGTGTTCTGCTGGGCTTCCCTGGTGGCGCAGTGGTTCACAGTCCACCTGCCAATGCAGGGGACACGGGTTCGTGCCCCCGTCCGGGAAGATCCTACATGCCGCGGAGTGGCTGGGCCCGTGAGCCATGGCCACTGAGCCTGCGCATCTGGAGCCTGTGCTCCGCAACGGGAGAGGCCATAGCAGTGAGAGGCCTGCGTACCAAAAGAAAAAAAAAAAAAGAGTGTTCTGCCTATGTTTCCCTCTACGAGTTTTATAGTATCCAGTCTTACATTTAGGTCTTTAATCAATTTTGAGTTTATTTTTGAATATGGTGTTAGAGAATGTTCTATTGTCCCCTGACAGATGAATGGGTAAAGAAGATGTGGTGTGTATATATATACATACACACACACACACACACACACACACACACACACACACACACACACACACACAATGGAATACTACTCAGCCATAAAAAAAACCAGCGAAATTTTGCCATTTGTAGCAACGTGGATGGACTTGGAGGGTATTATGCTTAGTGAAATAAGTGAGACAGAGAAAGACAAATACTGTATGATATCACTCATATGTGGAATCAAAAAATTACAACTAGTTGTATCAATAAAAAAGAAGCAGACTCACAGATATAGAGAACAAACTAGTGGTTACCAGTGGGGAGGGGGGAGGGGCAACATAGGGGAGGGGGAGGTACAGACTACTGGGTGTAAGATAAGCTCAAGGATGTATTGTACAACATGGGAGACATAGCCAATATTTTGTAATAACTGTAAATGGAAAGTAACCTTTAAAAATTGTATAAAAATATATTAAAATGAGAAGCACCGAATACAGCGCTCAGCACTCAGTAGGTTCAAAATTGGCCAGCTGCTGCTGCTGTGTTGTTACCATTTTCACCACCATTCGCATCACCAAACCCAGCAAAAGAAGGGGAGAAGTCAACGGCCACTAGTCCCCTCACTGCCGCCTGGTGTTCATGCTGCAGGGTTGATTCCGTTCCAGCTGCAGCGGCAGAAAGGGCTTCTCAACATCCCTCTCCTGTCTTTCCCAACCTGGGTCCGACTGTCACTCGACAGGTTAACCATTAGTGTAAGTTGTTTGGTGTCTCTACGGAGCTGCTTTTAGAAAGTGGATGGTGATTCTTTGAAAAAGTGTTCTTATTGTGGTAGAATACACATAACATAAAATTGACCATTTTAAGCCATTTTCAAGTGTGCAATTCAGTGGCATTAAGTACATTCAAATCGTTGTTGGATGGTGATTCTTGACAGGCGATATTTCTGGGCCTCCCAGGGACAATCTGGAGGACATTTCTTTTTCCCCTTGAGCCCAGTGATGTCCCTGGGAGGTGCCTAAGGATCACCTTCGGTTCAGACACTGTACTACGTGCAGCCTTCACACCTTGGTACTAAGCAGGATTTACTGAGACCCTGGTCTAAGTTTCTTCCTGCCATAAAAACATTTATTTTCACCAGGAGTGAAATCAATCAAACAGTGGCTGGTGAAAGCCCAACTGGTCATGCGTAATTAAGGCATGAAGTCAGACCTAAATTTTATCTCTTGGGCCACAAACAGAAAATCTACGCTGTAAACAGATTTTCAGGGGGAGAGATGAGAGCATAAGGATCATAATGCCGTCACTTATTTGGTGACTTAAACTGCATGACACCTACCGCCTCTATAACTATGTAAAGAATGTTAGATGAGAGAACATTTAAGAAGAAAACCTCATAGCCATTTATGGATTTCCTTCTTGGTGTGAAAAAAATTTTCCATCCTATCTTGTGGTTGATTACTACGATGGCAATGTATGTCACTGGGTGCTATATTAAAATAACTATGTAACATACATTTTGGAAGTAAAAATGAAAAGTTCTGCTAAAGCATTCTAATTCTCTATTAGGAAGACCACAACAGGAACAGGAGGTTACATTTCTTCCCAATGCCCAGCAGATGGAGGGTGATGCCTGTGCCTATGCTTCCTGTTCCCAAGGGGCCGTCCCGAGGAGTCACCTTGCTGACGGCCAAGAGGAGCAGAGGCGACACTTCATTACCAAAACCCCTTGAAGCAAGTGGAAATGAATTCCCCTGTAATTCTGAAATGCGTTATTATGTTTATTTCCTAATGAGTTTCTAATTCTCTGTACATTGAACATAGTACAAGTGAACAGTAAATATACACATTACTAATTATTTATAAAAAAGAAGTTAATTCCTCAAGACAAAGAGGGAAACTTCATAATTTTAGGAATGAATCATCAGTGACTGGAGTGAATGGAAAGAGACTGATGCTTTAAAATTATGAAGGGTACCGGGAATGTTTACAAAGTAACCACAACTTACTGCAAGTCTGAATATTTGCACATTTCTACTACAGCCAACATAAATTTCTGACCAGTTTAACAGGTAATATTTTGGTTCTAATTAAGCAAAAGCCATGCTAGTCAATTCTTAAGCGCTTACATATGAAGAAGAAAAGAGCTGAATAAATTTGAAAATATTAATTAAAAACTACAATAATGCTTCATAAACTAACTTAAAAGGCTGCCTTTCTATCAACTAAAAATTTTTTAAAATTTTTTTTTATTGTGGTAAAGTCACATAATATAAAATATACTATTTTAACCATTATCAACTAAAATTTAACTTCAGCTTTTCTCATTTTAATTTACCAACACTTATTTTAAAATTTTAGGTATATAAAAATTTAAATTATTTACTTAAAAATTCAAACCGTAAAACAAATGTAATAGTAAATCATGAAAATCCTTCTCTCCTACCTTACACTGTCAAATTCTAACTCCCCAAAGACTATCTGCTTTTTTTAAATAAAAAATTTATTTAGTTTTATTTTTGGCTGCGTTGGGTCTTCGTTGCTGCACACGGGCTTTCTCTAGTTGCGGCGAGCAGGGGTTACTCTTTGTTGTGATGCGCGTGATTCTCACTGTGGTGGCTTCTCTTGTTGCACAGCACGGGCTCTAGGCACGCAGGCTCAGTAGTTGTGGCGCACGGGCTTAGCTGATCTGTGGCATGTGGGATATTCCCGGACCAGGGATCGGACCCGGACCCGCGTCCCCTGCTTTGGCAGGCGGATTCTTAACCACTGCGCGCCACCAGGGAAGTCCCAAGAGTATCTGCTTTTTAACAGTTTGGTATGTGTATTTCCACACTTTTTCTATGCATTTATAGTCAAACACATATGTCTGAGGGTGTTTATGTGTGTGTGTGAGGTCAGTTTTTAAAAATAGATCGAAGTACATCATATTGTGCATTTTCCTCTTTTATGACTACGTTAAGCATCTATTTAACCATACTGTAATGATGCACATTAAGAATGTTTCCAGGATTTTGCTCATAATGGCAAATGCTGTGCTCTAACAATGCTGTGGAATATTCCTTGTATGTACATCCATGAGCACATGTGACTATTTATACAGGGTGGCTTCACCAAAGTGAGACTGCTGGCCAGGGGTTATGTGCATTTTACATTTTGACAGGTACCTCCAAATTGTCCTTGAAAAATGGTGTCCCAATCTAGAGTCCTACAAACAATGTATAATTGTGTCTTTCCTTATGCACTCCCCATATAGGATGTCATTAAGCTTTTTACTTTCGTCAATCCAGTGATTAAAAAGGGAAATCTCATTTTAGTCAGTATTTACTAGAGTCTGAACATCTTTTCCAATGTTTCTCTGTCACAGTTCGTTGGTCTATGAATTGCTTGCTTAGGCCATTTTTTCCTACTCAGTCATTGGTTTTTTACTTGCTGATTTGTAGTTCTTCCTATATGAGGGACAGTAACTACTCTCTGCCCATGATATATGTTGCAAGATTGGTATCTGTCAACAATTTGTGGCGTTTTTGCCATATAGAACTTAAAAATTTTTATGCAGTCAAATCTGTTTGGTCGTTTTAGGTGGGAGGGCAAATCCAGTCCCTGTTATTGGAAGTGGAAGTTCCATTATTTCTTCAAAAATTTTTTCTTTCCTGACTCTCTTTTCTGGGACTCCAATTACAAGTATGTTAGATAGCTTCCTGTTGTCCCACAGCTCACTTTAGCTTTGTTCATTTTATTTCTTTTAGGCTTTTATTTCTCTTGCTTTATTATGAACAGTTTCTATTACTACATTCAATTTCACTGATCTTTTCTTCTATTGCACCTAATCTGCTGTTACTCCCATCCAATGTACTTATGTCAGATACTGTATATATTTTTTTATCTCTAGAAGTTTCATTTGCATCTTTTTAACACTTTGTTTTTCTCTTCATCATGTTTGCATTTTCCCCTACCTTCTTAAGCACACAGAATTTATTTATAATAGCCATTGTAGCGTCCTTGCCTACTTAATTCCATCACCTCTATCGTTTCTGGGTCTGGTTCTATGGATTAGTTTTTCTGCTGGTTATGGGTTCCATTTTCCTGCTTTTAAAATGCCCAGTCTTATTTTCTTGGATGTACAACACTGTGAATTTTACACTGTTGGGTGGTGGAATTTGTTCTGTTTCCTTAAAGAATGCTGTACTTTGTTCTAGCATGTATTTATTTAGGCAAAGTTTGATCCTTTCACGCTTGCTTTTCAACTTTGTTAGGGCAGGTCCAGAGTAGCCTTTGCTGCAAAGCTAATTTACCCTTACTATTACGGCAATGTCTTCTGGGGACTTCCTGTTTATTGTAAGGTGTTTCCATTCACAGGGAGTCTTGCGTGAGGTCCAGGAATCACTGTGTCTACTGCTCTGTGGAGGCTCTTTCGCTGGTCCCAGGTGGCTTCTTCTGATACATGCGCAGACTCAAATCCCTTTTCAATCTCTGGAACTTTCTCTCTGTGCAGTTTGCCATCCTATATAATGTTCTGATATGTTTTAAGCTGTCTTTAGACCTGAGACTTATATTTTATACAAGGTAAGAGCAAAGGAACATGAGGGGTGGCAGTAAAGATTAATAAAGGCTTGGGCTTGAAATAAGACAAAGTTCCCTGGAGAGTTTTTTGGTTGGATGAGGTTGCATGAGGACATACAGTTTGTGCATTATGGGTGCTGGGAATAAAGAAGCAGATTTATACTTCATTTAATACATGACAGAGGATAGCAATGAATATTTAAATTACCTGGATTATAAAGATGGGAGACTAAAGCAAATTGAAATCATTAAGTCAAGCTTGATTTATAATTCATTCCTCCTGTTACTTTCCTTCTAGAAAGTAAATTCTGTCACATGTGAAACTCCAAATTCACAGAACTATGAAGGAGCAATTTAAAGATTTTATTCAAAAAACAAAATTGTTTTTTTAGACAACTCAAAGGTCACCACACCTTGCAGAGTTAACATGGGCCTTCAGTTCAATACATTCTGTACAACAATACTCAGCCTTCAAAGTGTTTACAGATACATAGCCCCTTGTGTCTTTACAATAACACTGCAAGACAGTCAGGGTCAGAAGCACTGTCTTCAATTCATAAATGAGTACACCGACTTATCTAGTGAGAGAAAGAGGTGGGCAACACTCTTGTCTTCCTGACACCTTCAAAACTCGGTATAATCTGGTTCCTTTGACTTAATATTTTTTTTAACGTGGCAAAGTATATAACCTTCATTGTGTTCAAACATGCCATCCACACACAGGACAAAGATGTTATGAACATCAAAATGAGATCATTGTGCTACGTGCATGATACGGCTTTGGCAGTGGTACTTACAGAGCATAGGACTTTGTATTTAATATATTTTCCAGACTGGATTATAAAAAGAAGCTGGTCAGCTGGAGAAAGAGGCCATGGTATTAAGAAGGTATGTACTGGCTGCGAACGGCGCCCGCTCTGACACCACTCACAGTGTTCAGCCACAATTTCAGACTTGACACGATAGCCCTTTTGAGAGCTGTCGGGCCACTCCTGCCCTGGCATACCAGAAGAACAAGAGTCACCACTTGGCACATGAAGTGAAATGGAATATTCCAAGGTTACCCTAGGCCAACAGACACTACAAGCTAAGTCATCTGGTTATAGAGATACTAATAAATAAAGCTCTTTCAAAACAAAAATAAATCAGAAAGATAGCTTGGATTTCCTTCTTTTTTCATTTCTTCTTTTTTTTAAATTAACATTTTGCTGGGTGAAAGAAAGGTTAAAAAAGTTAAGGGGAGGAGCAGCGCGGGGAAAAGACAGTCTCTTCAATAAGTGGTGCTTGGAAAACTGGACAGCTACATGGGAAAGAATGAAACTAGCACATTTTCTCACACCATATACAAAAATAAGCTCAAAATGGATTAAAGGCCTAAATGTAAGACAGGAAAGCATAAAACTCCTAGAAGAAAACGTAGGCAATGCACTCTTTGACATAAGTCTAAGCAATATCTTTTTGGACCTGCCTCCTCAGAGAAGGGAAATAAAAGCAAAAATAAACAAATGGGACCTAATTAAACTTAAAAGCTTTCGCACAGTGAAGGAAACCATCAACACAGCGAAAAGACAACCTACTGAATGGGAGAAGATATTTGCAAATGATACATCTCATAAGGGGTTAATATGAAAAATATGTAAAGAGCTCATATAATTCAATATCAAAAAACAAACAACCTGATTAAAAAATGGGCAGAAGACCTGAGTAGACGTTTTTCCAAAGAAGACATACAGATGGCTAAGAGGCACATGAAGAGATGCTCAACATCACTAATCATCAGGGAAATGCAAATCAAAACCACAATGAGATTATCAACTCGCACCCATCAGAGTGTCCATCATCAGAAAGATACCAAATAACAAATGTTGGCGAGGACGTGGAGAAAGGGGAACCCTAGGGGAATGTAAATGGGTGCAGCCACTACTGAAAACAGTATGGAGGTTTCTAAAAAAATTAAAAACAGAACTACCATGTGACCCAACAATTCCACTCCTGGGTATATATCCAAAGCAAATGAAAACACTAATTCAAAAAGATACATGCACCCCAATGCTTATAAGAGCATATTCACAACAGCCAAGATAGGGAAGCAACCTAAGTGCCCATCAAGAGATGAATGGATAAAGAAGGTGTGGTATATGTACACGATGAAGCCTTACTCAGCCACAGAGAAGAGTGAAATTCTGCCATCTGCAGCAACGTGGACGGACTTAGAGAACACTATATAGTTAGTGAAGTCAGTCAGGCAGAGAAAGACAAATACTCTATGTTTTCACTTACATGTGGAATCTAAAAAAGAAAAAACAAATGAATATAATAGAACAGAAACAGCCTCACAGATATGGAGAACAAACTAGTGGTTACCAGTGGGGAGAGGGATGGGGGAGGGGCAAGAAAAGGGAAGGGGTTAAGAGATACAAATGACTATGTATAAAATAGACAAGCTACAAGGATATACTGTCTGGCATGGGGAATACAGCCAATATTGTGTGATAATTTCAAATGAAGTATAATTTATAAAAATATTGGATCATTATGCTGTACACCTGAAACTAACACTGCAAATGCACTCTACTTCAATTAAAAAAAAAGAGGGAGGGCAGCAGGTGACCAACAGGGATAAAAAAAGAAAAGAAAAAGAGAAGAATCAGCGGAAAAACCAAGAGGCCGGAAATACATATAAGAGAGAAGAGACCGCCTAGTGGGAAAAGGCAGAAAGGAGAAGGAATAACCAAGGAGACACCCACCACAAAGCTCCGTCCTAAAGACATAAGTATGTGGCTGGTCCCCTTCACTTCGCCCTGCATCCAGCTCAGTGATCGCTTCGGAGGATAGGGGGGCCCTTCACGCTTGAGTGAGGAGTCAAATCAGAGCCTGGGGCCCAGGCGGGGTTTGTGCAGAGGTGCTCTGTTTTTATATCACGAAGCCCAGGAAGTAAAGTGCAGCAGAGTCCCTGGGCTAATGAGGGCGGGTCAAAGGTGAGTAAGAGCGCATTTGTGAAGCTCCAGCATCTGTCTCTTTCAAAAGGTGATCTGGGTTGCACTACTTTTTTGGACGACCTCTGATGTGGTCCGTTCTCTTCCTCGACCGCTTTTTCTGCTAGGATCCCTGAAGGGGGCGCTCTTCCGAAGGCGGTGATGAACAGGCCGCTGTGGGAGTGTGGCTCACCGGACACTGGCTGCTTCTGTTTGCAGGAGGAGGGAGTCTAGGGCTCTCCCTCAAGAGCATCGCTCTTCCCTCCAGCCTGCTCACAGAGCTGCTTCATCAACAAGTCCTCTGTGCGTGAAGGACTCTTTAACAGCCGGTGTGATCACAGAGGGGCCTCCCCGGTGTGTCAGGGTGGTGTCAGTGACCTCAGAGGTGGTCCTCCCGGAAGGGCCACCTGAACGGGGGATGTGGCAGCCACACGGGGACTGGGCCGAGGGAAAAGCTATCAGGGGCCCACGGCCTCTGGGCTGAGGGGTCCTTCCGAGTGGGGGAGGCAGGGGTGGGGGGACAGCCAACATCCTGGAGGGTGTTTCACGCTGTTATCACGTTTTAAACATGTATCCGCTCATAAAATTTACAGTAGGTAAAATCCATGCTATGTCATTCGTAAACCAGGTATAGGTGTTTCTGACAGTAAATGTTAGAATGATCCCATCGACCACCAACAAGTATTAACAAACCACGACATTACAGATACGGACTGAATGGGGAGAGAAGTCTGAATTGCAGAAGAAATTAACCAACCAAGAAATAGCACTTTGAGTTTCAAAAGTGGCATATAGAGAAAAACAACAACAACACCCCGTAACTCGGGGACTTCCCCAGTGGTCCAGTGGTTAAGACTTCGCCTTCCAATGCAGGGGGTGTGGGTTTAATCCCTGGTCAGGGAGCCAAGATCCCATAGGCTGCGAGGTGCAGCCCAAAACGAAAAGAGTGGCATATAGTGAAGATCTGAGAGAATTACACAGACTATTCCCAGCTCCGTAATCATCTCATCATTTCTACATATTCTAAGTGATAGAAAAGACACCTGGGGCAAATCCTTGCCTGGAATTAAGAGCGGGTGCCTTTCTATGTGTGTGGAGACCCAGAGACCACAGGACAGCTGGACAACAGACAGAAAAAAATACCTCTCGTTGTTGGAACGAAACCACTTAGCAGAGCCTGATGCAGTTACGTTTCTCCTGACTGAAGCTCTCAATAAAGCCAAACAGCGAATGCTGGGTCGTTCCCCTTGGAACCTACCAGAGCAGAACTTTAATCTCAATGTTCCCCGTGAACCTACCATAGCAGAACTTTAATCTCTTATATATACCTTACTCTGCCCAAACAGAGTCAAATGATTGGCAATAAAATATCAATACTTATGCTCAATAAAATGATCACAACAGAAACAGAGTAAGTCATAATAAAGAACATGGACAGAGGTACAGAAAAGCAGCACGTATAATTAGTACGCATATTCATTATACGGGTTAATGGAGTGATGTGACTAAGCATTAAATCAGTGCTGTGCTACCTCATGACCAAAGTAAAAAAAGACGGGAGTACAGAAGGAAAGGCGGCTCATTTTAAAGAGTGAGAAACTTATTACTGGTTCTAAACTGTAAAAAACAAAACAAAACAAAAACCCACTGGGAGAGGTTATCTAGGGGAATAGGAAAGACCTGTGACCTAAAATATACAAGTCTTGCATAATTCCTTCCCTATCATTTAAAACAAATCTTGCTTTACTCTAGATTCAGCAGAATTAATGAGCCCTTTTTCCACCACTGTAATCTTTATCTTTAAATGACCTTCATTTAAGAAATAAAGAAAAAGTTAATTAAGATCTAGCCTAAATGTCCTCGACTCTTCAGAGATTACTCAAGTAAAGGAAAGATAGTCTTTAAATCATTCTTTGGCTAAAGAGTTCTGAGTAAAAGACACATTTCCATGCGAGTAAAGACGGTGTTTGTTTATACCGAGGGTCTGCTTCACTTTTCAATTTCTTATTTGTGTTTTCAGAGCCTTTCACTGACAAGGACAGAACAGATATTTCAACAGCTTTACCCAATTCCCAAAAGACCATCAGATGTTAAAGATTTAAAGACAATTTATGGGGAGAAAAACACCTCAAAAACAGACAATTTACTAAATTCTGACACTAAGAAATACATTCATTAATTGATTTTAGTGGAGGAAGACTTCAGTTTGGGGAGAGTGTAGAAATGGCTAAGTACTGATTCAGACCACCCCATCATTTCCTCTGTGTTTCTCTAAAGAAAAAATAGATCACTGCTGATTTCTAACAAGGAAAACCCTCAAGTGACATTTTCTAAAAAGTAGATCGAAGAGAATTTCCATCGCGAGTTAATATATACAGCAACTTTTTAATGAGATCAACTTCCAAACCAATAAATTACAGGTTATTATTGCAGGGACAGCAATAGATGACTTTATAACAAAATGTGTAGCAACAGCTAATCCATGTCTAGATTTATATTAATTAAGGGATAAGAAAATATGCACAGGGAATGCTAAGCAGAAGTGGGTCAAAGCCAGGGCTAAAAAGTTGAGGTCAGTGAGTCTAAATCTACACCATATTATAATGAGACAAATTTAACTGACAAATATACTTTGCTGAGTCCCACTGAATTGGAGTTTGCAGAGCAAAGAGCCTCAAAGGAAAATTAAATACTTACCTTTAAAGGACATTTGATTTAAGAAAAAATTAAGAAGCATGCATTATTTTTACAAGAAAATACACTAAAGATATTTCCACTTGAAAAAAGAAAAAGCCACCACAGATACATAATCAAGGAGTACATGCATCTATAACCCCCTTTTTTTTCACCTTAGATACCCTCTTCCACGATGAACACTATGAATATACCCATGGCTAGAAATGAGCTCCCCAAACGCAACTCTCGCATGTAAATCAAAGACTTCTTTGCCTGGTTAGAATAACTGCAACTTGAAATCACTTTTCCAGAGAATTAAACAAACAAGCAAACAAAACCCTCCCACAAACAGTAATCTTTCACTTAAAAACGTTTACCGCACTAGACACAGGCTATTTTGAGCTCAGATGTGATGAATCCCAACTCTAAGCTACCCACAGTATTTGTGTTGGTTTGTTTTTATTTTGTTTTTGGCCACGCCACGTGGCTTGAGGAATTTTAGTGCCCCAATCAGGGACTGACCCCGGGTCCCCTGCGGCGGAAGCTCGGCATCCTAACCGCAGACTGCCAGGGAATTCCTTCTCCAGGGTATTTGGAATGTAACTCCATTGAAAGCATGCGTTCTCTGCAGGCTCAAAACTATTCCAGATAAGGCTGAAGTTACTATACACCAGCCCTATGTGACCCTTGCCTAGATAAAAACCACACACATTCCTCAGGTAAATGCACCCTTCTACAGAGGACCAGGGGTGGCTGGTACTCTTCTGTGTCATTGCCCGAGTGAAGCAGGGTTATTTATTCATGCACTGTAGCTGAGTGATCTTTTCTAGAGTTTTTCTTATAAAAACCTAACGCTGGCATCCAAAGCTCAATATACTGTAAAGACATGTCCTCTACGTCTCCATTCATCCTAATTTCCCTTATGTATTTGAATTAGACTGTGGATGAACACGTTTCCATCACAAGAGCCAGTCTGCACAGAAGAGTCAGTCGCCAGGGTAAGGTGTGGCCACGAAGCTCTTCACTGATGTGAAGTCCTCCCAAAAGGTCCTACCTACAAGCTTGCCCACGTGGGCACACGGCTGGCAGGCTTCTGTCCGCTGGCCTAGGCACCTGAATATCACAAACAATATGACTAATTTGGGGAAATGCCCTCAAAGGAAAGGCAGTGCTGAATTAGGGGGAAAAAACTCTTGCATTTTTAAGAAAAAACAAATGGGGGTGTTCATTACTCAAGTTTAAAAGTGCTTCATTTCGCTCCTCCATAGGCTACTCTGCAGCAGAAAGGTTCTTCAAATACACCAAAAATATTTTGATTTATAATTTTTTCCCAGGAACACACCTGTCGTGGAAAGACATGTGCCTGTGGTTTAAGGAAGTCCTGTACTGCTTAGTACAGGATTCTTCACCAACATGACACAACCAGAAATTCAACACCCATAATAAGCACGAGGCTCCAGGATCTCTTAAGGGACAAACAGAAAGAGAAGAAAAAGAGAAAGAAGTTATTGCTCTTGGGTAGGAATAATTAGTCTGACATTTTAGAAGCATCTTCTTTTTAATATAAGAATTATTGCACATGCTGTTACTGACAGCCCCTTCCCAGGCCCAATTTTGAATGGAAGGCTGAGTTAGAAAATAAGGAAAAGTAAAGATGACGGCTGATCTGTTAAGGGTGCCAGACACTGGGAGGGCTACATGAACTCTTCAAATTCCCATAATTATGATATTTCTCCCCAGACAATACGATCTCAAATATCCAAATTAAAAAGGCAAACTGTTAATCATCCAATGTTTTGTCCACACAAGTGCATTTCTGGACAATCAGAGGTGTTTTATTATGTTTCAGAATTCTAAAGTTTCCATATTAAAACACTACAGTGCATGGTAACGATGTCAAACGTGTGTTACTTAAATAGTTTATCGTCATTTCTCCTTAAAAAAACGACTTCACTCAGTGGCCTACTGTCCACAGCAACACACATTGCACCCTTCAGTTGTGAGGCAACAACCCGTTCTGAAGTTGACTGGTTCATCCCTTTTAAAAAGGGTTGCCGTGAAAATGGATGGTGGAAAGCAATATTATCTGAGACTAGTTAGCCTGTCTAAAAGAGTACTTGCTAACCTGTAATAATACCTCAACCCTAAATAAAAGTAAGTTTTGAATCTGTATTAGGTGAGGGATATATTAGGGTTCATTATAACCATTTTCTGTATTTTTCTGAACGTGAAAAACCCACTTTCACCCCTTTCCTTGGTAAAGCAGAGTCTACAGGGCATCCAGTCTAAACATTTTACTAATGTTCCTTATATGTCCTTAAAAGTATTCGGTCTTCACTCATTTAAAATGTCCTACAATTCATTAAAAAATAACTAATCAGGCTGGCCTTTTCTTAATTATACTGAAATGGTGAGATTTTTACTGTACATGCTGTCGTGGGACACACCAATCAGAATCCTTACAAAGGATGAGTGGACAACTCCACAATGGTTAAAAAGAGAGCGGAATTGCAGTTGTGACCCTGGGATTCATCTTCCTGCTTTAGGAACGCCAGAGCACAGCTCTTCCCTGGTCACAGCTATTCCCTGGGTCAGAGGTAAGGAAATGGAAGCCAGAAAAAAAACAGGAAGATGATAAATCCCAGGCTGTATTTTCATATTCACCACTGGGAGCAATTTCCCCAATGGCCCTTTTCTTAAGTTAAGTTATGAAGGTGAAACTTTATGGGCACGTTTTAAGTGCATCTCATCCCATATATCAACAAATATGGTAAAGTCTAGTTTTTACCATCTTTTTTTTTTTTTTTTATTGCGATACGTGGGCCTCTCACTGCTGTGGCCTCTCCTGTCGCGGAGCACAGGCTCCGGACGTGCAGGCCCAGCGGCCATGGCTCACGGGCCCAGCCGCTCCGCGGCATGCGGGATCCTCCCAGACCAGGGCACGAACCCGCGTCCCCCGCATCGGCAGGCGGACTCTCAACCACTGCGCCACCAGGGAAGCCCTAGTTTTTACCATCTTTAAAAGAACCAAACCTACGAAGGAGATATATTTAACTATGAAAGCAACAAAGCTTTTGGAGGTCAGCATTTCTGGACAATGATCTATCAAAAGAATAATAAGCAGCTAATGTTCTTTTTAACCTAGACACGTTGGCTGTTCAGGAAAGATAGCAAAGTGAAGGTTATGTCAGATAAAGACTTGCCTACTGCCTATACCTGTTAAAGAAATTGAACCAGTAATTAATGACCTTCCAAAACACAAAGCACCAGGCCCATATGGGTTTATTGATGAATTCTAACCAAATATTTAAGGAAGAAATTATAACGATTCTCTACAATCTCTTCCAGAAAATACAAGCAGAGGGAATACTTCCTAACTCATTCTGAGGCTAGCGTTACCCTAATACTAAAAGCAGACAAGGACATTAAAAGAAAAGGAAACTACGGACCAATATCTCTCATAAACATTGATGCAAAAATCCTCAACAAAATATTAGCAGCAATATCTAAGAAGAAGTATACATCACCACCAAGTGGGATTTATCCCAGGTATGTAAGACTGGTTCAATATTACAAAATGAATTAATGTAAAACCACCACATCAACAGGCTAACGAAGAAAAATCATGTGATTGTATCAATAGATGCAGAGAAAACATCTGACAATCCAACACCCATTCATGAAAAAAACCCTCAGCAAACTAGAAATAGAGGGAAACGTCCTCAACTTGATTTTAAGAATCTACCAAAAAATGACAGCAATCATCATACTTAATGGTGAGGAAGTTTTCATTTTCTCACCAAGGTCAGGAAGAGGCAAAAATGTCCCCTCTCATTATTCCTTTTCAACATTACACTGGGAGTCCTAACTAAGAAGAAGGAAAGAAGAAAATGAAAAAAATAGTATGCGGATTAGGAAGGAGGAAATAAAACTGTATTTTTTCACAGGTGACATGACTGTCTAGGTAGAAAATCTGAGAGACAAAAAAATTCTCCTAGAAATAATAAGTAATTATAACAATGCTACTGGACACAAAGTTGATGTACAAAAGTCAATTACTTTCCTATATTCCAGTAATGAACAAGTGGAATTTGTAATTAAAAACACAGTATCATTTACATTAGCACCCGATAAAAGGAAATACTTAGGTATGAATCTAACAAAATGTGTACAAGATCTATACGAGGAAAACTACAAAACTCTGATTAAAGATATCAAAAAGGAACGAAATAAATGGAGCTATTTGTGTTATGGATAGAAAGACTCAATGTGTCGAGATGCTAGTTCTTCACAACTTGACCTAGAGATTCAACACAATCCCAACCAAAATCCCAGCAAGTTATCAATATTTTGTGGATATTGACAAACTGAATCTAAAGTATATGGAGAGTCAAAAGACCCAGAATAGCCAACACAATATTAAAGAAAAAGAGCAAAGTCACAGGACGGACACTTTCCAACTTCAAAATTTACTATAAAGTTACAGTAATCAAAACAGTGTGGCACTGTGAAAGAATAGATAAATAGATCCATGGAAAATAACAGAGAGCCCAGGTGTCCTTTAGTAGGTGAATGGATAAAGTGTGCTACAACCGCACAATGGAATATTTTTCAGAGCTAAAAAGAAATGTGCCATCAAGCCATGAGAAGACATGGAGCCACCTTAAATGCATATCACTAATTGAAAGAAGCCAATCTGAAAAGGTAAATACTGTATGATTCCAACATATGACCTTCTGGAAAAGGCAAAACTATGGACACAGGAAAAAGATCAGTGGTTGCTGGGGGTTAGGGATGAGAAAGGGATGACCAGGTGGCGCATGGAGGATTCTTAGGGCGGTGAAGCTATTCTATGTGGTGCTGTAACAGTACATATCATCATGCATTTGACATAACCTGTAGAGTGTACAACACCAGAAGTGAGCTCTAATGTAATCTACGCACACTGAGGGATAACCCTATGTGCAGGTCCATTGACTGTAACAAATGTACACTCTGGTGCAGGATGCTGACAGTGGAGGAGGCTGTGGGTGTGTGTATATGAAAACACTTTGTACTTGCTGCTCGATTTTGCGGTAAAACTAAAACTGCTCTAAAAATAAAGTTTATTTTATGTCTACGGGCAGAAAAAAAAAAAACGACTTGCCTACATGAAGCATCAATAGAAACACCAAAGGCTGATTAGGACACCTGCACCTCTGTCTCTCACCTACACACTAAAGCCCCCAATCCTTACCTGGCAACTCTTTGTCTCGAAGAGGAATCCTTTTCCCTTGTTTCACTACATGGCAATCCGAAGTCTGAACCCATGATCAGGTAATTTTAAGTTTCCTTTATCATTCTATATTTCCCAGAAAATCATCCTTTGACAAAATGTTACAACTGGATCTTTCAGTTTCATTATTATACGCCAGTATACCTTGTAAGATAACTATAAAGGGTTTCTTTTTACAGAGTGACAAGGTAGGGAGACAATCCTTTTAATAGCATTCAAGAGTCACAATTATAAATATATAGGTCAAGGTGAATATCTCAGAATTTCTATTTTCTGGTTTTTTTCTAACCTAATTTATGATGGTACAGAATAATTTCTGTGAAACTTCTTTCATTCGCAAAACTGAAACGTCATTTTCTTTAATGATGCACATTCCCTGGTTTTATTCATCCTTCTCAACGAAGCCTCAGTTCTTCTAGAACCTCCACACCCTAGACAGCGTATTTCCAAATTGATCTGAGTAAGCGTATGGGCACCGATGGGGCAAGACGGGGCAGTGACCCCAGGAGTCTACAGCGAACTCTGAGCCAGAACCCAAAGCCCTTTATACATTTTTTTGGTCCCCATTTAACTCCTGGTATTTAAAATACCAGGTAGTTTAATTAACTACATATAACTACAGCTTTCTCTTTCTTGTATACGGCATCAGGGAAGATAAATGACCACAAATTACAGTTTATTTACATCTATATTTGGAAGTACTGATTGGAATGGCTTTTGGAATTCAACATGTAATATTCTAGAAGAGAAGCCAATTCTTCACAAACAAGGAAAACAGCCTGAAGTTAGCTGTATGTGGTACCGTGTATGTCTACATTATAAGTTTCTCACTTTAAAAAAAGTCATAGGTATCAGAAGATATCTGATGTCTACGTAGCCATGTGTAATGTCTGTTCTAGAAAAATCAATTTTTTTTTTTGCATCCCCGTTAAGATAGACTGCTTTGAAAACAGGTAGGCTTATCACTTTTACACCTTTCCCTAAACTTCAGTTAAATAAATTGTTCTCTGCCAGTTCTCAAGTGTAGGAGTAGAATGGGCTATGTGGAAGCAAGGTTTGCGCTGCTGTTGTAAGCAACGGAATTCTCTTAAATTCCATTTGTGTACCTTGCATCAGCCTAAGAGCTCACACACTCAGTGTAAATAATCCACACAAATACATCTGTGTTGAAATAATTAATCCTATTTTATGGTCCCCACCCCTCAGCAGTCACTATCAAAAAGTTCAATATTTAATAGGAACACAATTTACTATGGAATCATAACCAGGGCAAAGACAAGCAATTGGTAACAATCAAAGTTAATGTATCTGAGACAATTGGTGGATAAGGATTGTATTAGTTGTTTAAAAACAGGCCATAAGAGATCTGGAGCTAAGGGCTGTGATGCTGGGGAAGGAGGAGGCCATTTGAACCCTATCAAAGGGTCCCGGGGAGCAGATTCCTCCCTCCGTTTGCTGCATCTGGGAAGAACGGAACTCTCGCCAGGGAAGCTGCAGCTGCGTGCACCCTTGGCTTAATCGCTGTGTAAGGCGGAGGGTTAATTAGCTGCCATTCTTAGCTCCACTTGTTGTTCTAATAAAGATCTGCATAAATCTGAGACTGGGAGCACCCGATCCTTGATTTCATTCGGCAGATGAAGGGGGGGAGGGGAGGAGTGTGACGATTGTGGGTGTGCTCAGAGCATCTTCAAGTGACCTGGCCTGGGACGTTCTGCCTGCTTGAAAAGTGGTGGACGACGACCTCTCGGCTGTTTATGGACGCGGGACCCTGCTGGCCAGGCTCACCACAGGCAGCCTGGAGTGTGAAGCAGATTATCAGGGAATGAAATACACAGAGTGTATTTGCAAAGCACTCAGTACGGATCTCTAAAAGGAGAGGACAGATAAAAAATTCAGCCTCACAATTCTGTTTTATTATGCCTAAAAATTTCTGGCAATCGTTCCTCAATATCCAATACTTGGTTTTCCAATTTCCGATCATCTCCTAAGTGGTATATGTTTTTTGGGGGGGAATTTTTGCATGATACAGTGTCAGAATCACATTTAGAATCAAACCAGTTCACAAGAATCTCATGATGTCTCCTAAGGTAGGCACTATCATTATGCCTACATTATTATACAGACCAGAAGGCTGAGGCAGAGAGGAGTTAGTAGCCTGAGGGTCACAGTCAGAATGAAGGGGAAAGCTTAGCAGCTCAGTAGAGATTTGCAGCCAAAAAAAAAAAAAAAAAAAAGGCCTGAATGGTTCTATTAAGAACACACCACAGAAACAGAGGCTTAGGTACAAATGAACTGAGAGTGTGGAACAAAAAAGTTTATAACTACCAAGTTGTCTTTTCAGAATTTCCCCATATTATGAAATGCCAACATCTTCCATTTCAGCACTTAGGGAACCACCACCACAACAAAAGAATCAAACAAGTTCATAACACTTTAGAAAGCAACAGTAGTAGAGCAGAAAGAACTGAGATTAATGATGCCAGATGTTACGCAGATTTATGAAAAAAAATTACTAATATTTCTGGACATTACTCTGTGAATAAAGCATTTGGGACAGGAAAACTGTTGACCTTATTTTATCTCATAACTGTCAGTGTTCCCAGTATAGTTCATTTTGTATGAGGGAAAATACCCATTATTAATAGGCCTGAAGACCGTTATATAGGCAGATTTTAAATAATAAATCAACAGATTTCATATAAAGGATATGCTAAAACAGCTAAGAGTTTGAAAAGGCAACCACGAAACAGCAAAAACCAACTTTAAAAGATGACATTAAATAGAACAGAGCTTAAGTTTTATACACGCTTGAGAAGAGAGTGTTTACAAACAGGGGCTCTGCCATGAAAGATGGAAACGTGTTTCCTACTGTAAACTTCAGCAATTCATGGATTACATCATGTTCACCAGGCAGGACCACAGGCAGAGGAGCCGGGAGGCTGGTGCTGACCTTCTGAGCCCATCAACCTCCTCTCCTCTGGCTGTCCCTTTGCCCCCAGCAGTGTGTCACAGCCATACTCTGGCAGCCAGCTATGCCTGACTAGGCAGAGTGTCACGGCAGGCCCAATAAACACCCCTGTGAAGTGTGAACAGGGAGACCTGCCTAGAACAGACCTGCTGGGAACAGAACAGTTACCCCTGGTGCACCGGTCAACTGGCTGGTAACGGTTGGACATCTGCCACCTGACAGATAATCCTTCCCAAGAGATAATATAGTCTCGGCACTGCTAATTCAGGACTAGGCTTTTTTTTCAGATGAAAAAATCCAAGAGGGTCCATGCTGAGGAGGTGGTGCTTGTTAGAGATTATTTAATACTATCTTCTCTCAGTTAAATGCAGCTGAGTGGGTACTTATCACATCAAATGGATGCCCATTTGGAGTCCTAAATATTCTGAGAGATAACATCAAGAACAATCCATTATGCTGACAGAGGGCTTTCACATACACCATCTCATTTTAAACTCACAGGAATCCTGTGATGTAGGTGCAGCTGAGGATAATGTCCGTTTGATATAATGAACGGAGGGTGAGGAAAGTTAAATGGCTGGTACCAGGTCACACAGGTAATCAACAGTGGAGCTGGTTTTTAAATCTACATCTACTGACTATCAATACCGTGCAAGAAAGGGTGTGTAGCCCCACACTGAAACACAAAACATCTGTTCTGAATGGACCGAAAATTCTTGAAAGAGACAAATGTAAATTATGAGAAAAATATGAAAAAAGAGGAAGAAAACCCCCCAGTTCATGTAGGAACAGGAGTGGGAGCCCTTATAAAGTTGGTTAAATCTGTGTCTTCATGCAAAGCCTGCTTCTGAGCTGACAGCACTTCTGGTGTTAAAATAGGTCTGCAGATTCAGTGTAAGAAAATCTTTATTCATAGTCTATCAAACTTACATTTGTGACTGTTTGAAAATAGGTTAGATTGAAGTTTAACATAAATCTAGGGAGAAAAATCAACAGAGACTAGAAGGAAGTGTACCAGAAAACAGTGTGAAATAAATCCACTGAACAAAACAATGGGCTTTTTTGATTTGTTTTTGATAACTTTGTTTAAAACCCCAGAAGTGTGAACGTACCTGTAAATGATGTGCCGATTAGAAACCTTTTTTATGTGTGTTAAAGCATGAACACTTAGTTTGTTACCATGTATTTTACAGAGAGTATTCTATTCTTATACCAGATAGGCTAGTTGGTGACACTTAAGGAACAGTACTAGCTTTAGGTTTTTTCTTAGTATTCATAGCATAATTTTCAAAATCTATTTGTGTGATTTTGCTTTAGCCAGGGGTGATTTTTTAATTTTTTTTGCAGAATGTGTCTCTAATTTTCTGAGACACAGAAAAAACTCTAACTTACGGAACAGAAACCTTTCTTGACTGCCGAGAGAAGCCTCTGGGGGAGCGCAGGGTCACCTCCATAGAGAAGAGAATGAGGTGATGGGTCCATTTCAGCTCACGTGGTTCCCTCTGGGGTAAGGACTGCCTCTCAGCACCGAGTTTGCTCTAAGTGTGAAGTGACATCTTATTCCATGTATAAGAAGTGAAGACTTCTTATTCACCTTGTGTGAGGCTCAGAAGTGCCTCATAAATAGTAGAGTCTCAGAAGTTTTTTTTGCTTTCTTTCTTTTTTCCCCAGTTTTATGGAGCTATAACCGACATATAACACTGTGAGTTTAAGGTGTACGGCATGATAACTTGACACCAAAAGTTTCCTGAATAAGTGACTTACGTCTCAAAATAAATTTTTTCTCTAAAAAACAGAAAAACCCCTCGTCTCCAAATTTCAGCAAACCCCAGAAGAAGTATTTTCTGGAGAGTGGGGAGGCAGATGTAGCCCCTCGTTGCAACATTTCCGAAAGGAAATATCACACACACAGAAAGCCTTTTTAAGACAAGACCTCCAAATGAGGTTATACAGTCACAGAGATAAATAGGATTGAAATAGGAATAGTGAGACTGAAAAAACAAAGTATTTGTCGTTTAGTTTTAAATTAGTTTGAACTTCACTATCCGGCATGAAGTATGAATTAATTTAAAAATATTTTATAATGATCTTGCACAACTATATTTTCTTTTTGGTGTTAAAAACATTAATTTGTTATATATAGTCTACATATATCACAATTTAATTAGATTGCTTTTAAATGCCTTCACTAAAAAAATTTTTATTATTGAAAAACAACAAACATACAAAAATGGAAAAGATGATAATTTCTTCACGTTTTATTAACCAGCCAGGGATCTAAGAGAGACCTCGATTCCCACTTGCCATTTCTCTCGTCTAAAACTTCACTTACCTAGTGAGTTCATTCCTGAACATGGTAGATGGAATCTCAAAAAACATTAAGACTATTAATTAACTACTCAATGAAGAATTTCTCATTGAGAACATCAATGAAAACCCCAATGAAAAACCTTTGGATTTTTGTATTTTCCAAAATACACCCAAATATGTAAAAAAATTGGCAGTTGGTTAGTCTTTTAGTTAGAAGAAGCTGGTCAAAGACATGTAATCGTGCATCTAGGAAGACAGGAAGTAAGAATTTTCAGCATTAAGCACACCAGCAAGCCTCAGGGGCTTGGCCACAGGCTCTTTTCAGGTTTCCTGGGAAGCTGTATTTCCTCGTTGACTTTTTGGGTATTTCCTAGTTCAGGAGTTTTTTGGCCCTAATAGCTTGTAAGGATGCACGATTACTGAGATGCGAAAATGGTGACGTCTGTGTGGTGCTGCCTGGTGGCTGTCAGATTTTAATAGCCCACGTTTCCCAAATGAACATCTTCTGGTAGGCACCTAATTAAACATCTAGCTATTCAATTTGAATTTTTATTATTAGCTCAGGCCCAGCGGCCATGGCTCACGGGCGCAGCCACTCCGCGGCATGTGGGATCTTCCCAGTCCGGGGCACGAACCTGTGTCCCCTGCATCGGCAGGCGGACTCTCAACCACTGTGCCACCAGGGAAGCCTCTGTAACGCATTCTTTAAATGCACTTCCCCATCTAAAATGATTTTTCATTCATGCTTATCACACTATGCTTTTTCCTTCTTGGCAAATAATAAGTTTTTGAAAGACCAATGACCAGACTGAATTGAAAAAGAAAGCAGTTACAAACTATGAAAATTTAAGATCAATAAGAATAAAAATAATAGTGCTAGTGGTAGTATTGGCGGTGGTAAACAAATTACTAAGGTCTGACATTCAAGCCTTGAGTAGCTCCAATTCTACACTGGATTACAAGTCTCTTACCGGGATTGCAGTCTGTAAGAAGAGAGCAGATGGACAGGAGAACTTTAGAAATGGTGAGGGCCGGACTCCAGTTGTCTTTCAGGATGTCCAGACAGATCACGCCTTGGCTGTTAATATTACAGTGATAAATTCTGGTTCGGAAGGTAACCTAGAAGAAAATGTAAAGTTGATATAAATAGACACACTATTTATTTATTCATAAAATTTTATTATAGTTGATTTACAGTGTTGTGTTAGTTTCAGGTGTACAGCTAAGTGAGTCAGTTATACATAAACATATATTCACTCTTTTTCAGAGTCTTTACCCATATAGGTTATCACAGAATATTGAGTAGAGTTCCCTGTGCTATACAGTAGAGGTCCTTGTTGGTTATCTATTTTAAATATAGTAGTGTGTGTATGTTAATCCCAAGCTTCTGATTTATCCCTCCCAGCCCACATTTCCCCTTTGGTAACCACAGGTTTGTTTTTGAAATCTGTGAGTCTGTTTCCGTTTTGTAAATAAGTTCACTTGTATCAATTTTAAAAATCAGATTCCACATATGAGTGATATCACATGATACTTGTCTTTGTCTGACTTACTTCACTTAGTATGTTAATCTCTAGGTCCATCCATGTGCCTGCAAATGGCATTATTTCATTCTTTTTTTGTGGCTGAGTAATATTCCATTGTATATATGTGTGTGTGTATACACACACACACACACACACACACACAGATATATATATATACACCACATCTTCTTTATCCATTCCTCTGTCGATGGACATTTAGATTGCTCCCATGTTTTGGCTATTGCAAACAGTGCTGCAATGAACATTGGGGTGCATGTATCTTTTCAAATTATGGTTTTCTCCAGATATATGCCCAGGAATGGGATACTGAAAATATGAAAAGCCAAATTAACAAAATTAAGGTACTGAATGAAGATGAAATTCCATGCTCAACAACTAAAGGATACTTATTCTTTTCCAAGCACATAAGAAACATTTATAAAAACTGATCACATGCTAAGCCACAAAGAAAGCTTAACGTATTTCCAAAAATTATTAAGACTATTAAGGTCCCCCTTCATATGTTTACAAACTGAAAAATACATTTTCAAATAATTCTTGGATCAAAGAAAAAAAAATCAGCTATGTTTATAACTGAGTGACAGTGAAAATGTTGGGTTGCCAATACCAAAATCTGTGATTTGCCTAAAACAGTTAATGAAAGAGAAATCTACAGTTTCAAATGCATATATTAAAAAGGAAGAAGTTTCCTGAGTTGTGCCCAAAGGAAGAAAAAAGAATAGAGTAAATCCCATGAAAGTAGAGAGGAATGGGCAGAAGTTAATAAAATAGAGAATACCTGTGATATTAAAATTTTGCAGAGAAGTGAGAGTACCTGGCTATTTAAGTGCTAGATGAAAAGACAAAATACTTTTATGATCCAGTGTACGTGATGAGTGGCTTTTGTCTATAATACCATATTTTTAAAACCTATCTGAGTAGAGTTTCCTGTGCTATACAGTAGATCCTTGTTGGTTACCTATTTTATATAGTAGTGTGTGTATGTTAATCTCAAACTCCTACTGTATAGCACAGGGAACTCTACTCAATACTCTGTAATAACCTACATGGGAAAAGAATGGATATATGTATATATATGTATAACTGAATCACTTTGCTGTACACCTGAAACTAACACAACTACTGTAAATCAACTATACTCCAATAAAATGTAAAAAAAGAGAAAAACCTAGCTCAGACTACTCTGAGCCAGTTAATCATCAAAATGAGTAAAGGAGGGAAGTATTATTATTGTACTCACTTTAAAAAGAAGCTGTAAGTATGTGAGGTTGGTAGATGCTAACTAAACTTACTGTGGTACTTATTTCAAAATATATACGTATATCAAATGAGTGTGTTGTACACCTAAAATTAATACAATGTTATATGTCAATTATATCTCAATAAAACAAAAAAATTTTATTAAATAAAGCAACTGAGGAATCTCCATGCTGTTTTCCATTGTTGCTGCACCAATTTATATTCCTATGATATGATCCAGCAATTCCACTCCTGGGCATTTATCTGAAGAAGATGAAAACACTAATTTGGAAAGATATATGCACTCCTATGCTCATGGCAGTATTATTTACAATAGAAGATATGGAAGCGACATAAGTGTTCATCGATAAATGAATGAATAAAGATGTAGTGTACACACACACACACTGGAATATCACTCAGCCATAAAAACAAATGAAATCTTGCCATTTGCAACAATATGGATGGACCTAGAGGGTATAATGCTAAGTGAAATAAATCAGACAGAGAAAGATAAATACTGTATGATTTCACTTATACGTGGAATCTAAAAAACAAAACAAATGAACAAACTTAGCAGAAGCAGTCACAGATACAGAGAACAAACAGGTGGTTGCCAGAAGGGAGGTTGGTGGGGAGAGGAGAGAAATTGGTGAAGGAGATTAAAGGTACATGATAAACTTGCAATTACAAGATATATGAGTCACAGGTATGAAATGTAGAGTGTGGGGAATATAGTCAATAATAATGTAATATCCTTTGTATGGTGACATATTGTAACTACACTGATTGTGGTGATCATTTTGAAATGTACAGAAATACTGAATCACTATATTGTGTATTAGGAACTAAGACAGTGTTGTAGGTCAACTATACTTCAAAAACAAACTCACAGAAAAAGGATCAGATTTGTGGGCAGAGGGGGAACTGGATGAAGGCAGTCAAAAAAAGATACACACTTCCAGGGACTTCCCTGGTTGCACAGTGGTTAAGAATCCGCCTGCCAACGCAGGGGACACGGGTTCGAGCCCTGGTGCGGGAAGATCCCACACTGCCGCGGAGCAACTAAGCCCCTGCGCCACAACTACTGAGCCTGTGCTCTAGAGCCCGCAAGCCACAACTACTGAGCCCACGTGCCACAACTACTGAGCCCGCGTGCCACAACTACTGAAGCCCATGTGCCTAGAGCCCATGCTCCGCAACAAGAGAAGCCACCGCAATGAGGAGCCCACGCACCGCAACAAAGAGTAGCCCCCACTCACCACAACTAGAGAAAGCCAGCACGCAGCAACGAAGACCCAAGGCAGCCAAAAAAAAAAAAAAAAAAAAAAAAAAAAAAAAAAAGACACACACTCCCAGTAAGATACATAAGCACTAGGGACATAATGTACAACATGGTAAACACTGCTGTTCGTTATGTATGAAAGTGGTTCAGAGAGCAAATCCTAAGGGTTTATGAAAATAAAAATACATTTTTTAAATAAAATTATTTTCCCCTATTTCTTTAACTTTGGATCTATATGAGATAATGAATGTTCACTAAACTTATTGTGGTAAAAAAAAAAAAGAAGAAACTGAGGCACAGAGAGGTTAAGAACTGGCTCATGGTCCCACAGCTTGTAAGTGGTGGAGCCGGAATTTGAACACAACCTTGTTGATCCAAAAGTCCATGCTCTCCCGTTCAGCCTCAATGCCTGTTCTTTTATTTTTTTAAAAAACTTTTAATTCTGAGCTAAGTACAGATTCACATGCGGTTGTAGGAAAGAATACAGACAGAACACCTACATCCTTCCCCCACTTTCCCCCAATATCACAGGGGAGTGATACTGACACAGAGGATGGATCCATGCACTGATGGATATATGTGTTCCTATGCAATTGTATCACGGGTAGATTTGTGTGCGCACCACCGCTGTCGAGACACAGAACAGTCCATCACAAACATCCTTTGTGAGACCCTTCACTAGCCACAGTCCTCCCCCCACTTCTGAATTCCCAACAAACACAACTCTATTCCTCTCTCTATAATTCTGTCATTTCAAGAAGGCTATATAATTGAAGTCATACAGGATGTAACTTTTTGAAACTAGATGTCTTTCACTCTGCACAATACTCTTGTGATCCGTCTAAGTCGTTGCATGTATCAAGACTTCGCTGTTTTACTGCTGAGTAGTAATCCACGATATGGATGTACCAGTTTGTTTAACCATTTACCCACTGAAGGACAATGGATTGCTTCCCGTTTTTAGTTATGACAAATCAAGCTGGTATGAACGTTTCTCTGTGTTTGTGTGAATCTAAGTTTTTATTTCTCTGGGGCAAATGTCCAAGAGTGCAATTGTTGGGATGTACGGTGAGCTCATATGTAGCGTTATAAGAAACTGCCAGACTGCTTTCCGGAGCAGATGTACCATTTTACATGCTCGCCAGCGGAGTGATCCAGTCTCTCTGCATCCTCGCCGGCATTTAGTGCTATCAACATGCTTTATTTTAGCCATTCCGCTAGGGTTCAGTGATACCTCACTGAGGCTTTAATTTGCATTTCCTTAGCTGCTAATGATGTTGAACACGTTTTCATGTGATTAATTGTTATCTGGATACTCTCTTCCATGAGAGAGGATGTGTATGTTTTCTGCCAATTTCTAATTACAGTAAGTCCCTTACATACAAACGGAATGTGTTGGGAGATCCAATAAAGTTAGCTTAGGTACCCCACTAACACAATTGGCTACATAGTACTGTACTGTAATAGGCTGTAATACTTTTCAAACAAATAATACATAAAACACAAACACAAAAAATAAAGAAAACATTTCTAATCTTGCAGTGCAGTCCCTTGCAAAGTACAGCAGTGCAGGACAGCAGCTGGCCTCCAGGGGCTGGCATCGAGGGAACAGCAGGAAGAGTTACTGACTGGAGGAGGGAGGGGAGGTGGGAGATGGCAGAGCTGAAGGATCGTCAGCAATAGGGGACGGAGGGCAAGCAGCAGTGTCACTCACGCCTGACGCCGATGGCGCAGGATCTGGTTCCTTGCTGGATTCAATTCTCTCCATCCTCTTGAAAAATCGATCCAGCGATGCCTGGGTAGTAGCTCTTTTTTTCTCGTCACAGATGACACGGTAGCACTGGGTTGCATTCTGAGCGGCTGCTGCAACCTCCGTGTACCCTTCTACGTTCAGGTCCTGTACCTCAAAAGCTAGCAGCGCCGCCTCAAATAAAGAAAATCCCCTGCCATTTCCTGCATCGTGAATCCCTTCGGTTCTTCAGTTACTTCTTCTTCCTCTTGTCTCTCTTCATCCTTTCGCTGGATGAAGATCCAATTCCATCAGGTCTGCATTAGTAAGCCCCTCGTGTCGCACGGTAAGGAGTTCCATGAAGTCGTCCCCTTGCAGATCTGGCTCCGGCTTCTCGCTGAGGGTCACTACGCTGCTGACGACCTCTTTGGACTCCTCATTCACCTTCTCAAATCCACGAAAAGCGTGAACAAACTGCGGGCAAAGGTTCTTCCAAACCCCATTCACGGTGACAGCCGTAACCTCACGCCAAGCCACGTCAGTGTTTTTTATGGCCTTGTGGATCTTCTAGTCCTCCCAAAATTATCACAGGGTTGTTCCTGCCCTTGCATTTACCGCTGTATTTGAAGCTCAGCTCAATATTGATGTTTTACAACGGTAGCCCTCAATTCCTCAAGGAGAGGGAGAATTACAGAGGATCCCATTTTCAAAGACAGGAAGACAGCACATTTCAGACATTTTCCATATACTAAGAAAGTTTTAAAACATGATTTGCATATAGTGATACAGAAAACTAATTTATCCAGAACGGCTAATTCCCAGATAATTCTGGATGAGAGGGGTCTTAATTTATGTGTGATACATAAATACCCACACAGGCATATGTGTGTGTGCGCACGCGTGTATGTGTGTGTGTGTGTGTGAGTGTGTGTGTGCTGGACAGAATAAAGCCCTATCCCCCCGAAGATGTCCCTGTACTAACCCCTGGAACCTGGGAATACGCTACTTTACAAGGGACTTTGCAGGTGTGATTAAGTTACCTTGAGAAGGGGGGATTGCCCTGGATTGTCTGGTGGGCTTGATATCATCAAAACAGCTTTATAAGAGGGAGGCAGGAAGATCAGTAGGGGATGTGATGACAGAAGGAAGGCGTCGGAGTGATGTGAGGGAAGAGGCCTAAGGGATGAGCTAAGGGATGCCGCTGGTCTCTAGAAGCTGGAAAATGCAAGGAAACAGATTCCCCCTGAAACCTCCAGAGCGAATGCAGCCCTGCTGACACCCTAATTTTAGTTTTCTGACTTCCAGAACTGTAAGAAAGAAACTGCAGTTGTTTTAAGCCACAAAGTTTGAGTTAATTTGGTACAGCAGCTACAGGAAAAAAACACACGTTTGTATATATAGTTTCCAGTTGCCTCCTTCCTTTACCTAAAAAAGGTACCTTAAAAGCTCTGTTACTTCCAACCTTCACAGAATCACCTCTATAGAGAACAAACTAGTGGTTACCAGTGGGGAGAGGCAACTTGGGGCAGGGGAGGGGGAGGTACAAACTATTTTGGGTGTAAGAGAGGCTACAAGGATGTACTGTACAACACGGGGAACATGGCCAACATATGTAATAACTGTCAATGGAGTGTAACCTTTAAAAACTGTATATTAAAAAAATAGGATCTGAAGTCAGACAAAAAAATAAAAGATGAGGAGACTGGGGTTTATTACAAAAATAATTTTAGAAACAGGTAATAAGATTCTTTGTGTTGACTACAGCACAGAAGAATGCTACTAGGTAGCGAAATGATCTCGTGTAAGTTGCTTGCTACTCTGAGCCTCTATTTCCTGACAAAGTGAGAGACTTAAACTAGACGATTTCTAAGGCCCATTCTAGTACCAAGATCCAGCAGCTGTACTGTAAAAAGAATATATGGTTTTGGGAGTAGCTGGACTTGGGCTGGAATCCTGACTTTGGACAGATCAACGTAGCATCTCTGGGATTCAGGTTCCTCATGTGCAAAAATGGGGAAACACCAGCTATCCCCATAGGGGCTGTGATGACTGTACTACAAGGTAACCCTTAACACCAGGCCTGGCCCCCAGCAGGAGCTGGAGCAGTGTGAATCCTCTCTCCCTCCTTCACCTCTCCTAGTTCTACAAGATAATTGCAGGATGCACGTGTTCACGCAATAATTCCCCGTCACCTGAACTTTAAACATGCTTTCTTTCTCCCATGCCCCTGCTCTAGAGCAGAGATAACATGCCATCCACAGACAGAAAGCTGCTCTGAACGGGGAGAGAGGTCACGTAGGGTACGAATAGAGATAGAGAAGAAAATATTTTAAGAAAGTATTTCTGTCCAACGGAGTCTACACATAATTTAGAAAAATGTCGTAAAGCAAATAAACACCTCAAAGCCGGAAAGCTGATAAGGACAGTAAAAATAATCAATTCAAATAAGATTTCAGTAATAACCTCTATTTTTAACATAGCTTCCAGTTTTCAAAAAAATGTTTTGATCAGGAGATAAATGGCACTGCGATTTTACTGAGGAAGTATGAGATCAGTGAGAAATACGTTCCTCTTAAAAAGACTTGCCATGGAGACCCAGAGAGGAAATATTTGGAGCCCCTGTGCCATAAATCAGTGAATCATGTAACAAAGGCCCCAAAATAGCAGGGTTACCATCATTCAAGTGGATCTTGGCCACAGACTCACTATGAAACTCTTTATCTGAACAGTTTTTAGTGCACATTTAAAAATGTTAGTCTTACCACCCTCCTAGAGATCTCAAGTGCTCTTTTCTTAAAACCGACTTAAGAGCACTGTCCCAACAATGAACACATCCTAAGATTATTTTAAAGTATTAGCGGCAAAATAAAAACTGGAAAAATCCATTCTGAGGGAGGGGAATCACAAATCGTAAAGACACACTAAGAAATACACATCAGCAAAACAAAACAAAAACCCTCCCTGAACTGAAACAAAAAACAAAAAACTGGAAGTAGATTTCACCTTGAATAACTGGCAGTAAGGGAATGAAAATGAAACATCGCCTAGAAACCACGATGTGTGAACATGATCCCCGCCCTGCTGTGACTGAGACCACAGAGCACGCTCCATCTGGCTGCGGGCCAGAGCTACGCTGGAAAAGCTTCAAGCACAATTTAAATGATTAAAAATAAAAACACTTTATACCATAGACACTGAAGTTTAAAAAGGTCTTTCTCAGTTCCTTGGAAGTATATATGTAGAAAAAGATGCAACTAGAAACTTTCCCCCATCCTGAGCAGCAATCTATTGGGAGTTGGGACACCGTATTCAATTCCCAATTTCTAACCACACAGCAATGGATGACTCCTACCTCCTGCAAGGCACGATGCTTGCAATGACTTAAGGACCAATCATTAGACTCCTTCTTATAAAAATTCAATTTGTGTAGAATGCTTCAGGAACATACCTATAGTGACTGAGGCGCAATTTGGTTTTCCACATTTGTGTGTTCTTTTTTATCAGTGACTTGTTCTTTCACTGTGCTTTCTTTTCCGTCTTGTACTCCTTAAACAATTATCTTGTCTCTTTTGACTCGTTCCACTGTCTCAGGTTTCAGTAATGGTCTCCAGCAGATTCTCCTTTATGGCAGGATTGTATCAGAGTGTGGATTGTAACTGTTGAGTGTGAGTTCATCCTCCGTGTACATTATTTATTTTTCTGTAGAAATCCCATGCGCCTTGGTTGGTGGAGTGTTTTGCATTTACTTCTTCATGGGTTTCAAGAACAACACTAGTGTGAGCGCAGATTGTATTATACGTGCCAAAATGTAAAGCAGTAAAGTCACCGCTTAGGAAGAGCTGACTTACAGTCAAACCTTTATTTAATGGCGATGGAGTTTCAGTTCAGGAGGGTGAAAAATTCAGGAGACGGATGATGCTGAGAGTTGTGAATGTACAATGTGGATGTACTTAGTGCCACTGAACTGTACAGTTAAATATGGTTAAAACGGTATGTTTTACATTATGTGACTTTTACTACTGTAAAAATTTTTTTTTAAAAGTCTAAAGGAAAAATCTCTTATATTTAGTGTCTCGATTATTTTATTTTGAACAGAACAGGATACTATCTGCTAAAGACACAGTAGCCTGAGATCAGCTCAGTCAATTCTTGTTTGGCATGCATATAGAAGTCTCCTCCCTCAAATCAGTTAAAAAAAAAAGGAAAATACAGAAATTTAACAATGCTCTAGGAGTAGGACATTCCTAGGAGTACATACAACTTTACCATTTGAAGACTCGGATTTTAACAGCCTTTTAAAGTTCACTGAAAAGAGAAATACAGTACTTTCAAACAATTAAGAAATTTCTTAAAAATCTGACTGTTTGAGTTTTCTACAAATGGGTTTTCATGGCTTGGACAAATTTTCCAGTCATATAGTCATATATGGATTCCAAAACTGCTGAATCCCAAACAGTTGAGGGGGAAATGAAGATGATCTGGTGTCTAAACAGAAACGTCGGCCCAAAGTATCACTTAAACGTTCCCACTGTTTTCATTCACTGAGCACACAGACACAGTAGATACTCAACCAATGCCTGAGGGTCCATCAAAAGCAGACCCCAAAGCTCTCTGAGTTGAATACTCCCTTAAGAGGCATCACCTCCCACCTCTTTTTTTTCTTGATGTGCTACCGTATGCTTTTTAGTGTCAATTAAAGCACGTGTTGCTGTCCACTGGTAGTCCCGAACTCTTTGATGGGGAGAACGTGGCCAAGCCTAAGGAGATCCTCTTCGGGGAAAAGCTGTGTCCCGTCGGGGCGCTGAGTGTGCCAGGCACCACGCTGAGGGCTGTGCGGGTGTCTTCTCAGTCCCCGCGGGCTTTCCAGCAGCCTGCTGGTGGGAAGTCCTCCTGCTGTCTAGCCTAAATCCCACAGGCTGCTATTCCTGGGGACACTGAACCTCCAACCATCGTGTGGGGGCGACGGTGACCCGAACCGACACTTGGAAGACAACATGATTCATTTCTGCTTTAAGACTGCAAACGTGTCTCTACATAACGGCAATTCATTACGAAGCATTAACAGCTGAGATACTTAACGGGGTCCGTGTAAAGTGCGTAACAGATGACCAACTATATGACAGCTGCTGTTCAATTAAAGACAGTGACACGAACATAAACATGAGGAGAATGCCCTCTTTTTTATTTTGTTTACATTTTTACAGGACTCCCATTACCTGAGGCAATTCTATGAGATGTAGCCTACTTACAGATTTGCTAAGGGTAAAACTGGAAGTAATATACAGACCTCCTTTATCCTCTGGAGCAGAAGTAATCAATTTCATGTTTGTAGACATACGAAGCGGCAGTTATTCATTTTAAGAGATTCATAATTCAGCATCCATACAACACAATACAAAGTATTCATCATCGCTAGCTGGAAGGGGCAATTTGGTTTTTCATATAGCCCACAACAGTCTAGAAGTAAACTATATTTTAACAGTCTAAAATGAAACAATGACTAATTCTGTTAATGCTACAGTAAATTAACAGCAATTATAGAGCTGGCTGAATGCCCACAATCTCAGTGATGCTGCATGACACACATGCGACGTCCTTTGAAAGTGTCAGAGCGTTCGTAAATACCACAGAAGTTCCTGAACTTTGCGTGTGTACTGGGGGGGGGGTAACTGGTTCCCCAGGTTTGTACCATGAAATTAAAAAGTATGTCACGTATATCACAGAAAATGATAACTACAACTACTAAGAATAATGAATTAGAAACAGCTAACAATGTGCCATGGTACCGTTCTAACGGATGTGTGTTGATTACCTAATCAACCTGTGAGGCAGGTATTAGTATTGGTCTCATTTTACAGATAAAGAAACTGAGACACAGCTTCGGAGGAATTCAAATGCTCGTTGCTGAGGCAATTCCAAGAGAAAGTAAAGAAGTTACAAGGAGGAAGGAAATAGGAAACAGATGAAAACAAACCAAAACAACCACACACAAGAAAACAACCCACACCCCTAAGAGTTTTTTGAAAATAACAGAAGAAAACAGGAAGAGGATAAAGAAATTTACATGAATTCTAAATCTCAACGGTCTGACTTTAGACGGAAAAGCTAATGATACATGGTTTCAATAGCTTTTTCGGATCAAGTTCTGGTAAAATGAGAATTCATGTAAAGTGCTTTCAGCAAAGAGAAGAAAAGCGATGCTATTATCGTGACTGCTCTTATTCTGCAAACTGACCTGTCATCTCTGTGAGATTACTGAAGGCAAGAAAAACCAAGACAGTCAACAAAAGATAAACAAATGTTTTAATATGACTTGAAAACTGTCACTTAGAATTATCTAATGTTTGAATAATTTAAATCTCACCATTTAGAATATCCTAGTGAGTATTCTTCAAACATCTGTGGGGAACAGATGTAACGAAGGGGCCTGATACTTGTGATACTGTACCAGGTAACTTGCCTGAAAAGTAAAATATGACTGAGGTCTGTTTGGATGGACGGGGGAGCTGCGTGTTCAGAGATAAAATAGGGAGCTGGTCTTTTCTGTAGGTTTTGATCAGAGGAGCGCCATGATGACAGGGGATTGGAGAATTTGTAATAGGGTTGTTACAACAGCATTTCTTCTTAAACTTGCCCCGTGTGGAACGAATCCTTTACAGTTGATGACACTGACTTATTCCTAAGTTCATAAAATGGCTTTTCTATGATCAACAGTGTGGAAGGTGTTTTTGGTATACTGTCTGAACAGCTGACCAAATCAAGAGAGAAATAGATATAGGCGACAAAAAAGAAGAGGTGGGAGGGGAGGAAAGGTGGGCAGCTCGGGCCACAATCTGAAGCAGGTCCTTAGGAAAGGAGGGACCAAGCACTGCAGGCAAAGAACCACCAGAAATGGCTGAAAAACCGTTTCTGATCACGGCCTTCATCACCCGCTGGAGGCCTCCTGCTGAGACAGACACAGGAAAAGAAAGATGTACATATCTCATAGCTCAAGGTTAACCATTCTTTTTTTTAAATTTTTTTTTCAATTGAACTATACTTGATTTACAACGTTGTGTTAATTTCTGTTGTACAGCAAAGTGATTCAGTTATACATACACATACATTCTTTCTTTATATTCTTTTCCATTATGGTTTATCCCAGGATACTGAATACAGTTCCCTGTGCTACACAGTAGGACCTTGTTGTTTATCCGTTCCATATATAATAGTTTGCATCTGCTAACCCCAACTTCCTGCGCCAAGAATTCTTCCTCTGACTGACCCCTGGGTTGAGGCGTCCTCAGAAGGATGGATATTGGTTTCCCTCCTCACCCCCTCCCCCCTAAAAAAAAAAATATCAAGAACTGCAGGGCTACCAGCAACATAGCTCTTCTGGCCTTCCTGGCAAGCATTCAAGAACTACTTGTGAGTTTTACTGAAGGAATGTTTTGTATTATGAGGGATTCCTTACATTTCATTTCTGTCTAATGAAAATTACACGGGTTTGTTTCCTTTTAAAATTTTCATGCCTATTTTTCTTTGATGCAGGCAATCTCTCCCCTTCTCCTCTGTCCCACTCCTGTTTTTTCCCCCGTCTACAGTCTAGTCTTTGCTACAATCTGTGATTCCTGACACTGTTCCTTCACTCTTTAGTTCTACCTCCTGGGTTATCTTCTAGCTTCACACCTCAGGGCTTCTGAAGCCTGTTGCTCTGGGTCTGTCTTTTTCCCTCTGGTATTCTCTGTAAGATGACTTCCCTAAAAAAGCCAACACGTTTCACAGATAGGTTCATTTGTGTCACATTTTAGATTCCACATATAAGCACTCTCATATGGTATTTGACGTTCTCTGATTTATTTCATTCAGCATGATAATCTCTAGGTCCATCCATGTTGCTGCAGATGGCATTATTTCATTCTTTTTTTTATAGCTGAGTAATATTCCGTTGTATATATGTACCACATCTTCTTTATCCATTCATCTGCTGATGGACATTTAGGTTGTTTCCATGTTTTGGCTACTGTGAACAGTGCTGCTACGAACACAGGAGTGTATGTATCTTTTTGAATTATAGTTTCGTCTGGATATATGCCCAGGAGTGGGATTGCTGGATCATATGGTAATTCTATTTTTAGTTTTCACAGACATAGAGAACAGACTGGTGGTTGCCAAGGGGGAGGGGATTGGGGGAGGGGTGAAGTGGGAGTTCGGGATTAGCAGATGCAAACTATTATATATAGAATGGATAAACAACAAGGTCCTACTGTATAGCACAGGGAACTATATTCAATATCCTATGATAAACCATAATGGAAAAGAAGACAAAAAAAGAATATATATATATATATATATAAAAAACTGAATCACTTTGCTGCACAGCAGTAATGAACACAACATTGTAAATCAACTATACTTCAATAAAAAAATAAATTGTACCTTAATTTAAAAACAACCAACAGGTTAATTTTCCCTAAGGCCGTGTGGAAATCTATCTGCTAGAAGAGATAACAGCAACAAAAATGAAGTCAAATAGCAATGATTCAGAATTGTGTGTGAAAAATACCCTCCCATTTTCTAATGTTCTATTCCAGCTGCCTGAATCTCCTATCCCTGGAAAAAATTCTGAAGTAGTATCTTAAATAAAAACTCGAGGGACTTCCCTGGTGGTCCAGCGGTTAAGACCCTGCGCTCCCAATGCAGGGGGCCGGGCTTCGATCCCTGGTCAGGGAACCAGATCCCGCATGCGTGTCGCAACTGAGAAGTCTGAATGGTGCAACTAAGACCTGGCACAGCCAAATAAATATTTAAATAAATAAATATTTAAAAAAAAAAAACCAAAACCTCGAGGCCCTTTCCCTGTAATTTGCAACATTCAACTCTGCACTGTAGAAAACTGGCCTCTGTGACATAACAAATATTACCTTTTAAAAGCAAACAATGGCACCGCATATACGTGGCTTTCTTATAAACAGTGCCAACTTCATTTAACAAAACTGATAGCTGTACTATGCATAGTTAAATAAAGCTTTTAGAAATAAATTTTGGTAGATG
The DNA here is from genome assembly GCF_949774975.1 of Lagenorhynchus albirostris. Taxonomy (NCBI): domain Eukaryota; kingdom Metazoa; phylum Chordata; class Mammalia; order Artiodactyla; family Delphinidae; genus Lagenorhynchus; species Lagenorhynchus albirostris. Next base: position 4,283,788 of record NC_083099.1, read on the forward strand.
GCCTAACAACGAATGTTTATCTACAAAGGGAACAAATTTATATAAGGTCCTTAAGCACAAGGATTTTATCTGATACTGATTTTTATCCTATACAGGGGCGTGTAGGATGTCAACATGTATTTATTCAGTAAGCAAATGAAATGAAAATATAGAATATTTACATTTTAAAAGGCCATACACACCATAATTAAAAATGACAACTGAGTGAGAACTTCTGATATGCCAACAGTTAGGTTTACAGAGCCTTGTAGTAGGGGCGGGTATCACCTGACAGATGTGTAAAGTTGATAAAGGGAAATGTGTTGTTACCCAAATTTTGATTTAGGGCAAATTTCAAAGTCTTGTGATTAACATTTTCATCAGTAGAGACTGTAACAGTCTAAATATTAATTGTAGAGTTAGGATTAAGAATAAATTCTTCAAATTAGAAAACAGAACTGAAAGACATTCCAGAAGTCTGACACATATTATTACCTTGTGTCTACTTCAAATAAACAGTACGAAGAATTAAAAAATAGGAGATGTCTACGTAAAAATGACTAACAAACTGCCTTTTTTTCCCTTCATAACAAGATTCATATATTTTTGTCATGACAATATTAGAATTTACTTTTCTTTAAAAGCCTATTTAAGTTTTCATTATTTTTCTCCCTGTTTTAGTGATATGTAGGTTAAAAGGACAAAGCAATCGGCCTCCTGTTAGTAGTAAGAACATCTCACCACAACAAGGTGGTTACATCGGCCTCGCTGACAAATTCTGAGGTTTCCAAAGACACATGTCATCAGAGGTTCCATGACTCCAACTGATGGATGGATTTACCTTCTAAGATGTGGTAAAACATTAAATTAAGACAATTTATTTCTCAGATAGGTACTTAAAACCTGTATTATACTTTATAGTCACATGGTGGGATATTTTTGGCCTGGTTAGGAGTAATTCTATTCCTCACTGACCACAAGAATCAATTCATGAAAGAGGTTAAAAAGAGAGGATACAAGAGTAAATTTCACGTTTTATCCAAATTTCTAATTATTATCACATTTTCACTATCAAAATTTTTAAGTGAACTCTTCAGTTCTTTGTTATAATGCAGGAGGAGTATTTTCTCAAGCACTGTTGACTGTTATAATACACATTTACTTATTTTATACCTAGCTTAGTGGAGGAACAAGATATTTTTGGTTAGAGATACTGCAGTGTAAGATTCTACTGCTATAGTTATTTAGCTTTTCTTCCTCTAGAAACGGAGGAAGGTAAAAATGTATCTCCCCTTCAACAATTTGTCTTACAGATTTGGTCCACGGTGATAATGCAATTTCATGGAAGTAATCTCACGAACTGAAGTTTTACGTACTGCTTTAAGAAGATGCTTTCGAACATTTTTGTGAGCAAACTTAATGCGATTGCCCTGATTTTTACACAGGTACACCTCGGAAATACTGTGCGTTCAGTTCCAGACACCATAATAAAGCAAACATCGCAGTAGAGTGAGTCACATGAATTTTTTGGCTTCCCAGTGCACATAAAAGTTATGTTTACACTATACTGTAGTCTATTCAGTGTGCAATAGCACTAAGTCTACAAAAACAAGGAACATACCTTAATTATAAATAATTTATTGCTAAAAAATGCTAACTATCATCTGAACTCCCAAAAGCATAGGTTCCTATAAGGTTCCGTTTTTTTTTTTTTTGCAGTACGCGGGCCTCTCACTGCTGTGGCCTCTCCCATTGCGGAGCACAGGCTCCGGACGTGCAGGCCCAGCGGCCATGGCTCACGGCCAGCCGCTCCGCGGCATGTGGGATCTTCCCGGACCGGGGCACGAACCCGCGTCCCCTGCATCGGCAGGCGGACTCTCAACCACTGCGCCACCAGGGAAGCCCAAGGTTTCTTATTTAATAAGAAAAAGGCCAACCCCTTCAGACACATGAAAGGGTATTATTCTCATTCATAATAAGAGCAATGCAATTATAATTAAACGTTCTTCCTTATCTATTAGATTGGTCAAGGTCAAATATTTGGTGGTGCCACATTGCCTGCGTAAGGATGTAGGGAAAAGGCAGACGCACCTAAGTTGGGAGTAGAACCTTGGTACAACTTCTTTGGAGAGCAAGAAGGATAGTATCTATTACAATTGAACATGCATACATCCTTTGTTCTAACAATCTAGAAATTGTAGGTATTTGTCCTACAGCTATATTTACATAAGAAAGACAGCAAGTACAAAGATAGTCCGTGAAGCCTTATTTGTGATGGGAAAACAGTGGAAATAACCTATATGCCCATTGTAGGGAACCTGTTATGTAGACTATGAACATTCCTTCAATGAAATAACATATCATTATAATGGAGCTGATCTACATATATGAATAGGGGAGAATCTTGAAGGTAAATGAACAAAAGCAAATGCAGAAAAAAAATGATGTCTTTGGGAGGGTAATGAATGCCAGGCAATGGGGAGGAAGACAGTTTTACTGCACACTTTTTGTGCTGTTTGAACTTTTTACTGTGTATATGCGTATCACCTATTTAACAGTTTTTAAAAAATGCAATAGTCTGGTTAAAGACAAACCACTGAAGAAGAGGTGACGTTTTCAATTGAGAAAGAAGGAAGATAAGAAAAAGTGTGGAAATGAAGAAAATAACTGGAAATAATCTGAAATAAACACATTTCTTTGTGTATTATTACCTTGTTGTAGAAACTATTGTTTTATATAATCTATAGGGACAGAGTTTAAAATAAGCTGGTAGCCAAGTAGACAGGAAACATAAATATACAGTACGTATACAGGTTTATAACTTGGCAAATGCCAAAACAAAACCCCATATCTAACCTAATTCTCCAAAGAAAGGCAAAAAGGATGTTCTCCATTAACTACGTAAAAGAATGCAATGGGGTGATGGAAAGTACGGCTGTTGTCAATAAACTGAATTACTGTGTGTTTAGCAAGATCACAGCTCAGCACAGCTCAGCTACTTTAGGTGTGAAAAGTGATGGACTGGAAATCAGGAAGCCAGGAGTTTGAATCCCGGCCCTGGCACTTATTAGCTATGTGATCCTAATCACATAATTTAATCTAAATTTTAGCTTCCTGTGGTAATGAAACCTGCCTCTCAAAGTGAGAGGACCAAGTGGGATAATGAATGCAAAAGTACAGTATAACGTTAGTATAAAATACAGTATGATGTCCAGTACCCCATGCTCCACGACCATCACAATGTCAACAGAATTGGAACCAAAGCCCCTAACTGTTCTCCTTCCTTGTCTCCGTGCTTCCTGGGGTGCCTCTTACTCATGTCTATATATGGAGGGCCTGGAAAGTAGTAAGGGCTCAATGAATCTCTGCTTTATAAATTAGTCTTAAAGTAGACGTTTTAAAAAGCAACCAACTTCTAAGAATTTTTGGCAAGTTTCTCCTTCTGACTTTGTTTCTTCTTACGCTCTGCAGGGTGAGACCTGCATAACACCTCCAAGGGCCAGCTGACCATATCTTTCCCCTAACTCAGTGACAAGTCATAATTACATACTGACTTTTTGATCTTGACCAACTGGGAACTGAGAACATTCTTTTCTCCCTAATTTTCCTTGGACCTGCTTGAGCAAATCTCTGAGCGGCTGCTATCTCATCAAGAGATCCGGTTTCAACTCTAAGGAAAAAAAAAATCAAGGAAACGTGATCATTTGCTAAAATGGGGTGATATTTGGCTGGAAGTCCTAAAAATTAACTCAGACCTCCCCACTCTACCCAAACTTGAACAAAATAACATACTATAGCGATCCAAACAAAAGTAACACATTTACATAAAGTAGAGATTACAATTTTTTTCTTACACGTAGAATACCTTTTCCCCATCCCATTTCTCAAGTGGATGTGATTTGTTTAAAAATTGACAGACATTTAATCAACCCAGGGTGTCTGTTCTATGTCTTGATCTGGTCCCATCAGGGGCTCTTTCCTACAAGGTTGGAAAAATGTCCAATTCGAAGTTGCTTCTGGTGCAGTCACGCAGAACCATACTATTCCTTCCACATCATCCTTCTCTCCTTGAACTTTCCATGGGTCACAGTGTTTCAGAGTTTCCAGTGCTGTTTTCTGGGACTAGTGGGTCCCTATCTTTTGATGTTTGGGATCCTGAAAACTTCATCCTGAAGCGGCTCCACCCTTTTCTTTTCAGAAAACCCATGAGGAGAGGGTGTCACTTGTCTAGATCTGTGAATTTTTCTTTGGAAAAATCTCTCTGATAAACGAGTTGCCATCTTTCCCTGGCTGTGACGGCAAGAGAACTCCTTGTTCTCCAAACATCCGAATGTCTCACTCCAGTTTCCTTTGTTCATTTAACCTCCCTGTAGAAGAACAACCTTTGTGAAGAGATGTAGACCTGCCCACGTCTCCCAGATATGCTGACAGTAATATCCACAAACACCGCCTCCCATCTGGAAGGCGGGCACACTCCACAGAGAAGGAATTCCAGAGCATGGAGGGACATAGCAAAACCCTGTTCGAAGCCCCCGTATCTACGGCCAGGCTCTGATGGGGGAGGATGGTAGATATCAGAGGGGCTGATCACACACCAGCTCCATCAGAGTTGGGCAAAGGTGTCGGTGGTTGAGTTGATCCCATCTGAAGAGATTAAGTTGGCTTGGGCAATAAGCATTTCAGAGGAGACAGTGGAAAACCAAGTCTTTCTCCAAAGTTTGTAACTGCATCGGATTCTGGAAAGCTAGGGAGAAAGGAATCCACCCAAAATGTGACTAAATTGAACTTCCTGTCAGCCTAATGACTGATTTCCTATTAGCTTATGGGCATATTTGGTTTAGAGCAAATAAAGCTGGTATTCCTCGCCCTCAAAACAAACGAAATCCAATCCTACTTGCAGTAACTCTTATATTGGTGGTAGCTGGGGCAGCTGCTACACACACAGATGGATACAATGTACCTTGTTTTAAAAGCAGAAAGACAATGACCACTGTTTTGCTCTATTTTTATTCACCACATTGATTCTGAAATTTCTCACAACATTAAAGTACAGCACAGCATTTTTAAAAGGTTTATGAAAAAGGAGAACGAACTAAGAAGACGAATTACTGACTCATGAAATGTAAGCAATAGCCCAGTCATGATACTGAGGATACAAGGCTGTTTCGGCACTAAGTATGAAATTGACCTGTGAAATGACTTCTTTTACTTTTTCAATTCGAAGACTATTCTAATATGTCAATCATCCCCCGATTAATTAACAGATTCAACAAAATCCCATCAGGATTTTTTGCGGCAATTGAGAAGTTTATTCCAAAATTTCTAGGCAAATGCAAAAGACTTGGGTAGCTAAAATAATCCTGAAAAATAAAAACAAAGTTAGAGGACATATACTACCTGATTTGAAGACTTAGTGCAAAGCGACAGTCATCAGAACGGTGGGTGTTGGTTTAAGAATAGACTAGAGATCAGCCAACTTGCTTTATAAAGGGCTAAATAATAAATATTTTAGTCTTTGAGGCCATATAGTCTCGTTTACAACTCCTCAACCCCGGTGCTGGAGCAGGAAGGCAGCCCCAAACAACATGTAAATGAACAGGCATGGCTATGTTACACTGAAGGTTTATTTACAAAAGCAGGCAGTGAGCTGGCTTTGGCCCATAGGCTACAGTTTGCTGATTTCTGGAATAGACTAAGAGAACAGATCAGAACGTCCAGAAACAGTCCCGTACTTATAAAGGCTAGTTTTTGACAGAGGGGCTAAATAATTCAATGGGGGTGATGGGGGAAAAGAATGTCTTTTCAACAAGCAGTGCTGGAACAACCAGATAACTGTATGGGGCAAAAGGAACCTTGACCCCTACCTCAAATTTTGCACACAAATTTATTTGAAATGGCTCATACGTTTAAGTGTAAAAGCCAAAATTATGATACTGTAAAAAAAATTGGAAAATAAACAGATGAGTGGGAGGGGGATCTACTATCTACACACTACAAGGACTGTAATGTCACAAAAGAAAGGACATTTTAACAATAAAATGGCAAAAAGCTGTAATGTCAGTATAAAAGGCAGGCCTTTAAATAGAAAAGAAAAAAAAAGCAAAAATATTGGAGAATATCTTTGCTTCCTTGGGAGTAGTCAAAGGTTTCTCAGAATGTATAAAGCACTAACCATAAAATAAAAAATTTGATAGAGTACATAAAAAACAAAAACCTCTGCCCACCAAAAGATATTTCAAAAATGAAGAGGCAAGTCCCAGACTGGGGAAAAATATTTGAACTACATAAATCTGACAAAGGATTTTTATTTAAAATATATAAAGAGTGCCAACAAATCAATGTAAAGAGACAAACAACAATAAAAATGGATAGCGAGCTTGAACGGACATTTCAAAAAAGATATATAAATGGTGTACAGCACGTGAAAAGATGTGTCCTCTTTTAGGAAAATGAATGCTACGTTTCAGGTGTGTGCGGTGTAGGTGTCAGGGTTAGGGAGAAGCTTGACTTTGCTTTATTATCTTGTTTGGCTTAAGTGGGGTTTAATGAGGTGTTTATGGGTGCCGAGTTGACAATGGTAAATGGCGATGAGTCTGAAAAGTGCCAACCTGGTTAGGCTGAACTGCGCTGCGCAGAATTCCCTTCCATACCTGTGTCTGGTTAGGTGGGCACCAAGAGGCATTGTGCGCGAGAGTTGGTGGCTGGAAAGAAGGGAGCAGAGAGATGGTTTCCATGTGTGGAAGGCTGGTGCCGGGGCACCAGGGTGCTCAGAGGTGTTGCTGCTTCTCTGTAGGCTCATCTCACCGGCGTAGGGCTCCACCCTCCCCGGGACACTCCTTCAGCTCCTCCGACCCCTGGCCTGGGGGCGTATTTATTTACCTCGATGGTGCCGGGAGCCACCTTCTTCTGCAGAACTCCTGTATCATCACAACCGCAGGCGACGAGAGACTGACATGAGTTCCCAACGGTTCTCGTGGGTTTTAGCTCACGTTCCTGGCTTGCCCTGCAGACTTCAAGCTCTAGCATCAGACAGCAGCCTCCCAGAGACAATTTAACCAGAACCTACCGCTGTGTGGGGTCCTACAGATACATATATATCTCCTTACGCAATTGTACGTAGACTCTCCTATGAGTAAACAGTCTTCCCTCGGTAGCCACAGGGCATGGGTTCCAGTAACTCCCGCAGTACATGACAGTCCGAGGATGCTCGAGCCCCTCCTAGTTGGCCCTCCCCATCCCTGGGCTCTGCATCTGTGGATTCAACTGACTGCAGATCCTGGAGTATTTCCGTGGATGTGGAGAACCAGCTGTACCACTGCTCTGACTGAACCCTGCCTGATACAGAATCACTGCACGAACCTGTTTCCTGAAATCTCCACGGTTTCCTGAGGAAGGCTTCCTCCACTGTTCCTCACCCCAGTTATGTCCTCCCAAGTCCCCTGGAGAACCAACCCGAGAGTCTCTGATGCCTCGGGTGCCTAAAGGAGCCAAAGAAAAAGTCAATGATGGGGTTGGTGCTGCTGTTAAGAGACAGGATCATCTGGTCCTTCTGAGATAATACAAGAGCAGATTGGAATCATTCGGAATCCGGCACAGCCAAAGGGCAGGCGGGAGAGAAGAAAGATCAGCCTTGTGAGTGGAATGACCACGTGGAGCCCGGTCACCGCATCTGCTGGGGGCTACAGAGGACCCCGACAGCAGGGCCAGGCCGGACCTGGAGAGAACCACCAGTACAACAACCAGCCACGTGGCAGTGACGGAATCACGCACCGGACACCAAACCTGGTCAGAACCCCGACACAGGAAGCCCCAGCAGTTCCCCCCAGAACATTCAGCAGGGACGGGGCCCAGAGCAGGGCACACATGACAGCTGGCTTGTGTGTCGGGCAGTGGCAGTGGTACCAGACGGGCCACGAGACCAAAAGGCGGTGCTCAGTGCTAACAGTCCTGAGGATGCTCAGCCCTGTGGCGACACCGTTGTGAAAAGGCTGAGGACAGAGATGAGGGAGAAGGGAAGGAGTAAAGGAGTCCCTCCAGGGAATGGGTAATTTGGCAGCAGAGGAAGAGGAAGCTGGTCCCTGGCAGGTCCCTGGAGGAGTTCCAGAGCCAGAGCAGAGCCCAGTTTCCTGCCAGCTCAACTGAGCAATGCTGAAGACCAGCCAGGCCAGGGTCAGGGTCTCCACATAGAAAAGTAGTTACTTTATCCATCCATCTATCCATCCATCATCTATCGATCTAGACACCTATCTATCCATCCATCCATCCATTTATGTATGTATATATTCATCTATCCATCTCTCTCTCTCTCTCTCGATCTCCCTACCTATTTGAATAAATTTGACACGCAACACTGTATAAGTTTAAGGTGTAAAATGTGTTACTTTGATAAATTTGTATACTGTAACATGATTGCCGATGTAGCTATATTGATCAATTGTATAATTATAATACGATATTTGGTCTATATTCATTATACTGTGCATCTCTATGGCTTATTTACTACTCATTACAAGTTTGTACCTTTAAACACCATTACTCTTACCCTGCTGCCCAGCCCCACCCTCTCTGGTAACCACCATTTTACTGTTTTTCACACGTTTAATTTTTTTTAGATTCCACGTATAAGTGCTATCGTTCAGTACTTGTCTTTCTCTATCTCATTTAGCACACTATTCTCGAGGTCCACCCATGTTGTCACAAACGGGAGGATATTTTCTTTTCTCACAGGTGAACAATATTCTGTTGTGTATATGTATCACATCTTTTTTCTCCATTCATCCATTGCTGGGCATTTGGGTTGTTTCTGTATCCTGGCTATTGTCAATAAAGCTGTGATAAAAATGAGGGTGCATATATCGCATTGAATTCCTGTGTTCATTTCTTTTGGGTGTATACTTAGAAGTGGAATTGCTGGATTATATGGTAAATAAATCCATTTTTAAATTTTTTGAGGAACCTCCATAGTGGGTGGACCTATCTGCATTCCCACCAGATAGGGACCCTTTTCACCACATCCTCACCAGCACCTTGTCTCGTCTTTTTTTTTTTTTTTTTTTTTTTGCGGTACGCGGGCCTCTCACTGCTGTGGCCTCTCCCGTTGCGGAGCACAGGCTCCAGATGCGCAGGCTCAGCGGCCGTGGCTCACGGGCCCAGCCGCTCTGCAGCATGTGGGATCTTCCCGGACCGGGGCACGAACCCGTGTCCCCTGCATCGGCAGGCGGACTCTCAACCACTGCGCCACCAGGGAAGCCCTCTTGTCTTTTTTGCTTACATCCTTTCTGACAGGTGTGAGGTGACAGTTCACTGTGGTTTTGACTTGCATCTCCCTGACGATGGGTGATGTTGAGCATCTTTTCACATGCCTGTTGGCCATCTGTGTATCTTCTTTGGAGAAATGTCTATTTAGTTCCTCTGCCCATTTGTCAATCGGTTTTTGTTGTTGTTATTGAATTGACAGTTCTTTATATATTTTGGACATTAACCTCTTACCAATATGTGCTTTGCAGAAATATTCTTTCATTTGGTAGGCTGTCTTTTCATTTTGTTACTTGTCTGTTTTGCTGTGCTGAAGCTTGTGGGTTTGATGTGGCCCTATTTGTTGATTTTTGTTGTTTGTGCTTTTGGTGTTGTGTCTCCCAAATTACTGCCAAGACCAATAAGGATGAGCTTCTTCCCTATGTTTTCTTCTACAAGTTTTAGGGTATCAGGTCTTATGTTGAAGTCTTGGATCCATTTTGAGTTGATTTTTCTGAGTGGTGTGAGACAGGGGTCTAATTTCATCGTTCTGTGTGTGTTTCTAGTTTTCCCAGCACCATTAGTTGAAGAGGCTATCCTTTCCCCATTGAGCATTCTTGGATCCCTTGTTTAAATATTAGTTGACCATATGGTTCTGGGATGTCTATTCTGTTCCACTGGTAGATGTGCTTATTTTTGTACCAGTACTGTTTTTATTACTATGGTTTTGTAGTATAGTTTGAAATCCAGGAGCACAATATCTCCAGTTTTATTCTTTCTTGGCTATTCAGGATCTTTCATGGTTCTGCCCAAATTTTAGGACTGTTTCTTCTCTTTCTGAAGAATGCCTTTGACATTTTGATGGGGGCTGCACTGAATCTGTAGATGGCTTTGGGTAGCATGGCCATTTTATCAATATTAATTCTTCTGATCCATGAACATGAGATGTCTTTCCATTTGTCTGTGTCTTCAGTTTCTTTCAGCAAAATTTTATAGTTTTCATTGTACTGGTCTTTCACTTCCTTGGATAAATTCATTCCTAAGTATTTCATTGTTTTTAATGCTATCGTGAATGGGATGGTTTTCTTTATTTCTTTTTCAGATGCTTCATCATTGGTGTAAAGGAATGCAATTGATATCTGTATGTTGATTTTGCATCCTGTCTCTTTACGGAAATCATTGATTAACTGCAACAGTTTTTTGACTAATTCTCTGGGATTTTCTCTATACAGGATCACATCATCAGCAAATAATAACAATTTTACTTCTTCCATTCTTATCTGGATGCCTTTTATTCCTTTGTGTTGCCTAACTGCTCTGGCTAGAACTTCTTGGACTATATTGAATAGGAGCGGTGAGAGTGGGCATCCTTGCCTTGTTCATGATTTTAGAGGAAACACTTTCAATTTCTTCTCTCCAATGAGTATAATGTTAGCTGTGGGTCTGTTGTATACGGCCTTTAGTCTGTTGAGGTATGTTCCTTTTAGACCTAGGAAATGAATTCTCCTTTAGCTTAGGGCTAGCAAAATCCAGAAATCAGTATTTACTGTTCCACACAGATTTAATAATGCAGAGTCTGCTAATTAGGAACTCACTGGTGAAGAGCCCCAGGTGTCTTTGGCAAAACTGCAAGGGACTCAGAATCTCTTCGTTCTTCCCTCCCTGGATCACCTCTTTCATCTCCCTCCCAAAAACCTGTTTTAGAGAGTGACCTAATATAGTGAATTTATACCAGAGTGTAAAATCCAAGAACAGGTGTGCCTTCTTCCAGGATTTAAGTCATTTAAATTTTCTCTATACCTGCGGAACGAAAGGTTCAGTTGAGAACTGGGTTTGAACTCCAGTTCTGCTACCTACTTCTTATGTGACCTGTGTGCCACGTGACCTCCACGGGCCTCAGTTTTCTGATCTATGAAGTGTGTGAGGGAGGGTAAATGCTATCTCCATGGCAAAGTTGTATGGATTAAATTAATTCAACACATTTTTTATTGTAGGCCTACAGGATCGCCAGGCATTGTTCTAGGTGCTGGGAATTCAGAAGTGACATAAACATAGACAAGTGCCTGTGCTCGTGGAGCTTACATGCTAACTAGAGAAAGGGTAGCCTCACCAACTCATAAACAGAGAAACACAGGATGCCAGGAGGGAGAAGTGCTATGGAGAAAAGCCACGTTTGCAGGTGGGGTAGGGCAAGTTGGGGGTTGTCACGTGAGATCTTCCCTGGAAGGTGACACTGAGCAGATACCTGCAGGGAGGCAGGGAGTGTGCCACGTGAGTTTCTGGGGGAAGACAATGCAGGCAGAAGGAAGAGCAAATGTCAAGGCTCCATGGAAGGAGCCTGCTTTAGAGTATTGGAACCAAGAGTGACAGCTGGCGATTTCGGCATGATTCTGTAAGGTCTTGCGTGTTTTTACTTAGTGAGGTGAGAATCATGGAGAGTTTTTAGGCCAAGAATGGACGTACTCTGATTCACTCTAAATGGATCCTCTGATGCAGGGGTACACACTGCAGGAGGGATAAGGCAGAGGCAGCGAGATCACGTAGGAGACTCCACGGTAATCCAGGGGAGGGAAGCAGCTGATGGAGGCCGGGGCCAGAGTGTTACTACTAGAAAGAGTATTACTAAATGGTTAGATCCGGGTTTATGCTGAATATTTATTTTGAGCCGGTGAGACGGGATCTGGCTAGGCTGTGTGAGAAGACTCAAGGTCTTAAGCTTTAGCAACTAGAGAAATGGAGTTCCCATACACTGAGGTGGGGGCACTGGAGGACCTGGATTGGCAGGAGGCGGGTGGGTTGTGTCATCAACAGTCTGGTTTGGGACCTGATCGCTGGGTGTTCAACTGGACATGTCAAATAGGCGAGCCAATCCGTGTGAAAGCACCTGATCCATGGCCAGGCTTTATATGAATGTACGAACGCAGGTTAGAAACAACTGGATTCATGTCGCTCCATGACAACTGTGTGCTCTCTCTCCAAGACCAGAGCGAATGAGCACATGTGGTTACACGTGTAAACCACTGCTCTCTCTGAAAATGCTGGAGGACACTGTCAGCTTTCTTCTTTGAGCGGCGGCAGAAGCAGCAACAACAACAGAAGCAAGGGAATAATAATAACCTAGTTAGAATAAAATTAGGGAAATCCCTGATGAACTTTAATTTCAGCTCTCTCTCTGGCTTTCAAATGCTGGGTATCGTTGCTTCTTGTATAACTAGTTAGCTACTTTATTCACAATTAGCCTCGACTTACCAATTTAAGAAAATGAAAAATTTGAAAATCTAACGGACCTAAATTATCTATTTCATTCTGTGAAAGCAATTAATGCCTCTCCTATTAACTGACTTTTCATTAGTAAGCAAGCCACAGTTAATTTCATAAAAAAACAAAACCAAACCATAAAGCATACAATACACTCTGAAATGATCTCTAAGTTAAGATTTATTTTAAAATGTATTTGATGCAATTTGTAACGGAGGAATGCGCTCTATTAAAAAGCTTTTAGAGAGTGCTAATACTAACGTGCTTTTTTTCTCAAACAAACATGTATGCCTGTGGTTTTTCTGTTTATTTTTTTAAACATCCTAGGCACAAATTTTATCATTCCTTTTTGGAAAATACCTACTGGCAGATACTGTCCTGCCATTACCACGAAAACAATGCTTTCCAGTAACAGGTATGAGCATCAATATAGTGCATCTCACTGGGGTGTAGGTGGCCCGAGATGCTAAAAATAAACAACAAGCACGTTTGATCCTTCTACCGACCCACTCTTAGATCTACGTAGAAGGCCCACTTATTTATTTATTTTATAAAATACCCAGATCCACAGGGAGACAGAAAAAGCCAGTTATGAATAGGCTATGTCTATGTATTTCTACCACAAAAACACAGCTCTGACCTGTTACCTAACAAGACCCCTTATCCTTAGGATGTATGTCATCAGAATCTCTAAGATACGAAATACCAGACACAGTGTGTCACAATCTTTCCAAAGCGTTTTTAGCAGAAAAAAAAATACTATAGGAATAAAACATATTCCATTATTTTGCTTCTGAATTTTTCAAGTACACATGAAAATATTTACACCTTAGACTATTTAAAAAGTGCTGGTTTTGAGCACAGGAGTAATTATCTATGATATGAGTGTGCAAATGTAATACCCAATAAGATATAAAACAACTCCTACTTTACAAATAAATAGACATCTGAATTATAACATTAAAATGTATGTCTACACCGAAAAAGAAATACAGTATTAAAGGACTTTGGGACATACCAGTGATTTATTATGCTTTTCTTTCTTTTTTTTTGATCAAAAATATTTTAAATATTTGAGTATGGTTAAAGGCTCCACAGACAATGTTATGGGAGTATTATGCTTTTCTTTCTGGCCATATATATATTATTCCTGGATAAAGTTTCACTAAACGGATATTTTCTCAGAGAAATGACATCACTGGTGGTTAAGTATTCAACTAAAGACTTGGCATCAGAGACAACTACCAGTATCATACCAACAGACATGCCGTGCATTTAGTAGAAGAGGCAATAAACATATTGATTAGATAAAAAAATCAGCGGACTAAAAATCATACTGAGATACAGCATTTGAAAGTACAACTAGTACTTGACTGATTTAAAACTAGCATACTAAGTGTAATGAACATTACATACTGTGTGAAAAATGTGTTTTGCTTGCCTTGTTAGAAGTTAGGTGAGTTCTGGAAGGAATTATTGGAATGGTTCCTCTGAAAGTGTGAAAAATTAGGTGCTGGAGTGTGGGATATTCAAAAAGTCCCTGTGGCAAGGAGAGGCATCCAAGCCACTCCACTGCCCTTTAAGTGACAGATTTGAGCACGACAGTAGTTAAAAGTTCTCAGTAAGGATTCCCAGTCTGCGAGTTTGGGAAAAGGGATCTCGTGGATTCAATGGCACAACAGACTCATTTTATGGTGGATATTTGATAACGATTAGTGGCCAATCAGGTTGATTTGTGAACCTCTGCTCTCATCAACGATTTTCTCTGACACCTACAGCTACCCTGGTTCATTCTTCAGAGCACCGGAAAATGCTGCATGAATCAAAGTGTGTGCCTAAGGTTATTGGAAGAAGAGCAAAGGATGAAGGAAATAGAGAAATAAACAAAACTTAATCACAAATATGGACTATTTAGAGTAACAGGAGACTAGAAAGGATGGGCATGGTACTTCCAAATTATTAGTAAGTCTTTGTTTTAGTGAACAGCTTTCAAGACACTCGCAAACTTTCCCCTTTAGAGTAACACCTCTGTTTACGAAATCCGATTTCCAAAACTGATAAAGTAGGCGGTGATAATTTGCTTTGAAAACTTCCCATGGGTTTCTAATAAATGTGCATTTAAATGATAATTTGAGTACCAAAGTTTGATTTTTCTTTGTCCTAATAGATTGTCTAATCAAATTTATCCACTGGAGGGATTTAGTTTTTTTTTCTGGCAGTACTCTTGAGAGGTTCTAATTCAGCTTTTTTCTTTGAACACTCCCAGGAAAGGGAAGCCTGGTCTCAGAGGCAAAGCTATTCAAACACAGACTGTCCGAGATGGGTCAGATTTTCCTCACGTGGAATCGAAATCTGCTTCCCTGTAACTGACACCCTTCTGCTTCTATTTTTGTCCCATTCAGCCATCCAGGAGCAAGTCTAACCCCACACAGTTTCTGAAACATCAGAAAACAGCTATCACGTTCCTCCTAGGTCCTATTTTTCCTAGTAAACATCTCCAGGCTAACTATGTATGATTCAGTGGGAAGTACATAGTCCCTGGAGGCCAAGTTCAGTAGATCCCTGGCTGTATATTATTAGAAAACCTCTCCAAACCTCATCTAAGTCCCCTTCTCTGTGAAAGGGAACATCCCAGCCTTACTAGGGTGTTTTGGAGGAGAGACGGGTTCACACAGCGGACGCCCAATCCAGTGAAGAAACTCAAGAATGCGAATAGTTCTTTCCCTCCCCAGCTTATCCCTGTTTGTCCTTCTGAAAATGAAGAGCTCAGAAGGCAATGAGGCACTCCTGATACCATCCGATGGGCTCAGAGTTCCAGAGATTGTGCTCCTAAAAATATCTCCTCAAGGCTTCAAGAACTTCAAGTTCCCACAGAATTGTACTCAGTCAGAAGGCCACACACTTTATTTATATGAAAATAAAGCAAGTCTCTCTTTCCCATCTTGTATCATGATTTCTTTCTGAATTTTCAATGAAATAGTATACCTTGAGCCGTTTACATTCCACCTTGTTAGTTTTGGCCAATCCTTCGAGTCCATCAAGGAGGCCTTTTCAGAAATGGAATTATTTTATCTAACCTATGAATCCGTTTTCCCTCCTGGTTTGTTTAATCTACACATTTCTGTCATGCAGAAGCTGGAGAAGCCCACGCATTTTGTGAGATGTATGTTCCGTAGAACAGACCGTACCAGGCTTATAAGCAGCACAACTGCCTGCCCTGAGTTTTCCCTCCTTCTCACCACCTGTGCTTCCGTAACTGATGGGGCTGCAGAGAAAGGTCCTCACGTCACCGGCAGTGCAACAGATAAAACCAGATGACTTATGGGCTGGTCCAAAGTAGAAGGGAAGACGTAAGGTTCCCACCCAGTAAAAGGAGAAAATAAAGATTAGTTATACAGGGGCTTCATCACTAAAAACCGACCAAATACAGCCCTGGGGGGTCCCAGTGCCACCAGCTCTGTCATCTTGGATAAAATGTACTGTGCAATGTAGTAAGGAACACAGGTTTTGGAGCCAGACTTCCTGGGTTCAATCCTGATATCATTCGGATTATGCTGGGTAGTTACTTAGTTTCTCTGTGCATGGGTTTCCTATTTGGTAAAATGATAGTTATTACTTTTTTTTTTTTTTTTTTGCGGTACGCGGGCCTCTCACCGTTGTGGCCTCTCCCGTTGCGGAGCGCAGGCTCCGGACGTGCAGGCTCAGTGGCCACGGCTCACGGGCCCAGCCGCTCCGCGGCATGTGGGATCTTCCCGGACCGGGGCACGAACCTGTGTCCCCTGCATCGGCAGGCGGACTCTCAACCACTGCGCCACCAGGGAAGCCCAGTAGTTATTACTTTTTGCTTTGATATCAAAACAAGATCCAAACCTCAATGGAAAGGAAGGAAGAAAGGAAGAGAGAGGAAAATAAAAGAGGGGAGGTAGGAGCCAGGGAGGGGGATCACAGGAAGGTGAAGGTCTAGTCTGAGTCTTGCTTTTTAAATTGTGCACTCCAACCGACAACTCAAATAGGTTTTACTTCCCTCTACGTTGAGAAGTCAAGCCAGATGAAATAAGAATTCTGCTTGGTGGCCAACAGACAGAGTCAACGCCCTCTGGGTCTTTTCCTTTCCAAAGTGGAGAATGACTGCTATATTTAGAACAGATAACCAACAAGGACCTACTGTAGAGCACAGGGAACTCTGCTCA
Source organism: Lagenorhynchus albirostris (assembly GCF_949774975.1). Classification (NCBI taxonomy): domain Eukaryota; kingdom Metazoa; phylum Chordata; class Mammalia; order Artiodactyla; family Delphinidae; genus Lagenorhynchus; species Lagenorhynchus albirostris. The sequence continues at coordinate 4,300,449 of NC_083099.1, forward strand.
ATATTCTCTAATAACCGAAATGGGAAAAGAATTTGAAGAATAGGTACATGCATCTGTATAACTGAATCACTTTGCTGTACACCTGAAACTAACGCAACATTGTTAATCAAAATGCTCCAATATAAATTGAAAATTAAAAAAGAGAATGAATTTAAAGTCATCAAATGACCGACTTACAGGCAGTAGATAGTTATGTGAAGAATTCTTAAAGGATATAATCTTGTCTTAAGTAAGTGAAAATTCGCCCATGTTCTGATGGCACTGCTCTTACACTTTCTTCAGTCATTTATGTGTGGCTTTCCATTAATCCATCATTTTAATTAATGGACTATTATAAATTCTTCTTTATTGCATTTTCCTGACATGACTTCTCAGTCTCTGTGGGTCACACTCTCCGCTCTAGTGCATGTGGAATTCACATGGGCAGCTGGAGCCGGAAGCCTGGCCGTGGTGGGCTCCCTCGCCCCCAGGTCAGGTCTGGTTCCCCTGGCTCTAGGGCTGGCACCAGCCCACCCTCTGCCCCTACTTCCACCCATAACATGCTGTCTTATGTTACACTCAAACATGTACCACAGAAAGGCGACATGAGGAAGGATGAAAAAAAGCAACGAAGTATGCGTAAAGGGCTGGGGTGAGGGAATAAACAATTGTTCACATTCTGCTTCCATTTACATACAATCAGCCCTGGGACGTTGCCTATGCTAAGAGAACAGACATGAATTCCTAGGTATGTACACTGAAGAATATGTATATATATATATACACACACACATGTATATATATATATATATATAGGCAACAGAACACATTGCTAAAAATGGATGAATATTTCATACTGACCTTGGGGGGTTTAAACGGATAGTCTGGTGAAAAGGTAATGTCAAGAAAGAACACCCCTCCTTCATAGACAGATCCTGGGGGTCCCAATATAGTTGACCTCCATTCATAAATGTTGTCTCCTTTGGGTCCAGCACTGAAATAAGACATACAAATAAAATGTGCTTAGAGATCATATAAAGCTTGGAATTTAAAAAATATCTATTTACAGTAACAATAAATTGAGCCATTCCATAAAAACACACCGAAGTTAATAGATTAATTCTACATAAGGAGTCACTTGTCAACATCATCAGTATTCTATAAATGGAATATGTTGGTATTACTAAATAAAACAGAACCAAGAAGATTCTGTTTTGCCATTCATAACCCTAAACTTATGAAACTAAAGATTCCAAGGACCGCAGACCAGAGGTAGGAGCACAAATGTTTGATAAAGCATAAAACTATTTCTGAGATCCTGAAAAGGGTGATATAGTGTCAAAAAGATAAATTTTCAAAGCTACAAGGGACACTAGAGAAAGAAAATACCCTAATCCTTTGTTAACTAAGAACACAAAAGAGGTTCATGGAGATCAGTAAATGTTCATCATTGATAAGACTCAGCTCAAGTATCATTCCCATCTGAATCTTCTTTTCTCTCTCTATCCAAAGATTCCTGGCCAATGCCCACACCCTCCAACTAGTGTGATCTATAGAAGATAAGATGCAACCTTTGGTTTTATACCTGTGTTGTGTAACTGTTTGCTTTTTCCATCCCTCCCTGGAAGTTCTTTGAGGAACAGATTTTGCCTTGTCCTCAGTGCCTAGTAAGTAAATGTTTATTGGATGATGATGCTGGGTTAACAGTGAAGCAAGGGGAAGCCACATGGCTACTAGCAGCAAACATACGTCCCCCAGTTGCAGAGAAACTCACTGAGGAAAATAAGGCCCACACAAGTCAACTTAACTGTGTTAATTCTCCCAGGGTAACAGAAGGCAAAGTGAGATTATAGTTTAGCTCCAGTGTTCCTCTTGCCCCATCAAGCTAATATGTACATCTAACAGCCAGAAATTCCCCTCACACCCTGTAGCAAAGTGGGAAACCCTGTTAAAGTGCTTGAGAAGATTTTATTGCCAACAAAGATTTCTCTTCTTTCTTATTTTGAAATTAGTTCATATCTACAAAAAAATTCATTGTTGAGCCGTATATCAGAAAAGCATGCATCTTATCTGTGACAAAGGAGGAAAAATATACAATAGGGAAAAGACAGCCTCTTCAATAAATGGTGCTGGGAAAACTGGACAGCTACATGCAAAAGAATCAAACTGGACTACCTTCTCACACCATATACATGATTAAACTCACAATGGATTAAAGACTTAAATGTAAGATCTAAAACCATAAAAATCCTAGAAGAAAACAAAGGCAGTACACTCTTTGACATCTAAGATTGACATCTTAGCAATATTTTTTTTGTATATGTCTCCTCAGGCTAGGGAAACAAAAGCAAAAATGAACAAATGGGACTCCATCAAACTAAAAAGCCTTTGCACAGTGAAGGAAACTATCATCAAAATGAAAAGGCAGCCTACTGAATGGGAGAAGATATTTGTAAATGATACGTTCAATAAGGGGTTAATACCCAAGGCATACAAAGAACCCATACAACTCAACATCAAAAAACATACAACCTATTAAAAAATGGGCAGAGGACCTGAACAGATATTTCTCCAAAGAAGACATACAGATGGCCAACAAGCACATGAAAAGACGCTCAAGATCACTAATCATGAAATGCAAATCAAAACACAATGAGATATCACCTCACACCTGTCAGAATGGCTATCATCGAAAAGACAACAATTAACAAGTGTTGACGAAGATGTGAACAAAAGGGGAAGCCTTGTGTACTGTTGGTGAGAATGTAAATTGGTATAGCCACTATGGAAAACAGTATGGAGATTACTCAAAAAAGTAAAAATAGAACTACCATACAATCCAGTAATTCTGCTTCTGGGTATTTATCTGAAGAAATTAAAACAGTAATTTGAAAAGTAACTGAAAAGATAATATGCATCCCAGTGTTCACTGCAGCATTAGTTACACTAGCCAAAATACAAAAATGCAACCTAAGTACCATTGATAGATGAATGGATGAAGATGTGGTACATACATATACACACAATGGAATATTACTGAGCCATAAAAAGTATGACATCTTGCCATTTGGGACAACATGGATGGACCTTGAGGGTATTATGCTAAGTGAAATAAGTCAGACAGAGAAAGACAAATACCACATCATTTCACTTACATGTGGAATCTAAAAAACAAAACAAAAGAATACATGTAAGAAAACAGAACAGACTCAGATACAGAGAACAAACAGGTGGCTGCCAGAGGGGAGGAGAGGTTGGCGGATGAGAGAAACAGGTGACGGAGATTAAGAGCTACAAACTTGCAGTTACAAAATAAATTGAGTCACAGGTATGAAGTATACAGTCAATAATTATGGAACATTTTTGTATGGTGACACCAAAAACCCCCCCACAAAAACCCAAAATCCAAAAAAGCATTCATCTTAACCAAGTTGGGATTATTCTGGGAATGCAAGGATAGTTTAATAATAGAAAATTATTATTGTAATTTACCTTATAACACATTAAAGTAGAAGAAAATGATAATCTCTAAGAGGTGCAGAAAAAGCACCCCATAGGTGCTTTTTTATTAAAAATGATAGCTATTTAAGATAAAAACTCCTAGCAAAATTAGAATAGTAAGAAACATCTTTAATCTGATAAAAAGCATATACCAAAAACCTCATAGCAACTATATATTCAATGGTAAAATATTAAAGCACACCCTTTAAAAACTAAGGAACATGACAAGGATGCCCACTATATCCATTTCTAATCATTACTGTATTAGAGCTCATGTTCATCAAGGTATGAAAGGGCACAGGAAAAAAACCCAAAGATTTATGGATTGGGATGGAAGAAATAAAGCTGTTGGCATTTGCAGTATTTATGTACACAGAAAAAACCTCCCCAAATCGATACACAATTAAATTTAATAAAAGTTTAGCAAAGTAGCTGGATGTAAGATCAACAGGCAAAATCAACTGCATTCAACACAACAGCAAAATTAGAAAATGTATTTTAGGGCTTCCCTGGTGGCGCAGTGGTTGAGAGTCTGCCTGCTGATGCAGGGGACACGGGTTCGTGCCCCGGTCCAGGAGGATCCCACGGGCCGCGGAGCGGCTGGGCCCGTGAGCCATGGTTGCTGAGCCTGCGCGACCGGAGTCTGTGCTCCGCAACAGGAGAGGCCACAGCAGTGAGAGGCCCGCGTACCGGAAAAAAAAAAAAATTTTAAGATACCTTTTATAAATAGTATTAAAAATATAAGAAACTTATGAATAAATTTCATAAAAATATGGAAGATTTTTATGGAGAAAATTATAAAACATATTGAAATACACTCAAGAAAATTAAATATCAATAGATGAAGACACCGAGTTTATAGGTAGGAAGACCCAGGATCCTGGGTATGTCAACTTCTCCCTGATCCAATGCAATTCTAATCCACAGTCCAACAGTTTTTTAAAAAACGAAACTTGACACGTTGATTCTAGAAGGCGTTTGGGAGCTCCAAGAAGCTCCTGAAATTTTTCTGCACACATATGAAAATCTGATATATATCAGAACTGATGGGGCTAAGAAAACAGTTCTGTCTTTGGGCAACAGAAATTTGATTTCTACCTCAATAAATATGTAAGACTCTGTTGCAGATGGATTAAACACTTAAATGCAAAAATCAAAAGTTTTGGAGTTTGACTAAAGAGGGTGACAAGGCAAGCCATAAACTGAGAAAAGATATTTGGATCATATAAAACTGACAAAATTCTAGTGTCCATAATATACAAATTCCTATCAATCAATAAGGAAAAGACTAACGATCCATTAGAAGGGAAAAAAGAGGAAACACGAATGGCCATCATCATATGAAAAATGCTCAATCTCATTAAAATAAGAGAAAGGAAACAAAATTACAATTTACTATTATTTCACAAAATATATAGGCAAAAATAAATGCCTGGCAAAACCTAGTGTTGATGAAGATGTGGAAAAACAAGAACTATCCATTGTTGATAAGCGTGCCAATCACTCTGAATGAGGACGTGGACTTCCCTAGCTCAGTTGGATATAGACAGTTCTATATTACAACACAGGAATTTCACTCCTAGGTACACACCCCAGAAAAACTTTTACCCATGCACCAGAAGACATGTACAAGAATGTTCATGGATGCACTATTTGTAATAGCAACATTAGAAACAACACAGATGTTCACTGACAGAAAAATGGATACATTCACCCAAAGGAATACTACACAGCGGTGAAAATATATAGACTAACATTGATAAATCTTAGAAATAGCATATTGGATAAAAAAGCAAGTCTAAAAGGAATATATATGGTATGACACTATTTCTACAAAGTTTAAAAGCAAACAGGAAAATAAATTATGGAGGGACATATACAAAAAGTTCCAGAGAGGAGTCTCCTGGGTAGAATCAGAGGGTGGAGAAGTAGCACACAGGAGCTTCAATGGTTCTGGGGATGTTCTACTTCTCAGGATGTGTGGTGGATTCAGGAGTTATTTGTTTTATTACTAGGTTTCATAACTTACTTAGGAGTTAGATATCTTAGATCTGTATCACATTTTCATATTAAGATAAACTATGCCAACAGCAAGTTGTAGCACAGGTACAGTGTGATCCTACTATAGAAACTAGAAACATATTAATAAAGCAACATTTTATATCATTTATGCATACAAATCTATGTCAATGTCTTTCAGGAAATGAACTGGAAAAATACACCCAAATTCAAGATGGTAGCTGTGCAAGGAACAGGGGAGAATTGGAGGGGGTGAGGGGAGGAAATCTGAACACAGAGAATGAAGGAGAGTTCAATTTTATTTCTACAGTTTGATTTCTCTTATTTAAAATAAGATGTAGTAAAATAAAATAAAAGAAAATCACAGTTAGCCAAGTTTATGGCCAAGTACTGAAACACGGTGCAAGGGACTGGGGTGCAGCCTCCCTGCCCCATCTGACCACTGATCTCCCTCTCCTGAAGCAGACAGTGAGGCAGACAGAATATTCAGGCCAGATGACAGCAAAACCTTGCCAACAACAGCCCTTGTTGCCAGACAAGCTCACTCATTTAGATGAATAATACACATGGTTACGCCCGGAGCTATAATTAGACGCAATACACATAGATAAGTTTATTAGAAGGAAGGGCTTAAAAGTAAATTATAGGTTTGTACTTACAACATTACTTCAAGGTAGACGAAATTTAGTTTAAAAAATACACACAGGAGAGCGCACAGCTATGAAACAGTGTGCAGAGACACATTTCCCAAATCTGAAGACATAATTTGTGAGTCACTTTGAGGAATTTTAAGATGATTTTCCAAGAATGGTCACCACAGTTAGTTATATAATGTCGGCTAATTAAGGAGTCACCAATAGTGCCACCAAAGAAGGACATCAAAAGCACAGGGCAGGAGACACTTCACAAACTGGGCCGTGTCTGCAGATAACGTATATTCCATCTGTGCCCATTCCAAGTTTTATCTGGCTCTCAGTCAGAACTCCAAATTTTATTGCTTCTTTTAAGTCAGTAAGCTGTCCATGTACTTATTAACAGTGGATTAAATAACTCAGTTAACAGTATCACTCTGAGTTGGTTCATGCTGCCAAAATGTGTCTTTCTGAGAAATTACTAGTAGTGACAACCTACCTGAAAAACAGATGGGTGCTTTATTTTTACTTTTTAATTAAAAAAATTTTTACCGGAGTATAGTTGATTTAAAATGTTGTGTTTGTTTTTTTTCTAACATCTTTATTGGAGTATAATTGCTTTACAATGGTGTGTTAGTTTCTGCTGTATAACAAAGTGAATCAGCTATACGTATACATATATCCCCATATCCCCTCCCTCTTGCGTCTCCCTCCCACTCTCCCTATCCTACCCCTCTTGGTGGACACAAAGCACCGAGCTGATCTCCCTGTGCTATGTGCATGCTTCCCACTAGCTATCTATTTTACATATTGTAGTGTATATACGTCCATGCCACTCTCTCACTTCATCCAGGCTTACCCTACCCCCTCCCCGTGTCCTCAAGTCCATACTCTACATCTGTGTCTTTATTGCTGTCCTGCCCCTAGGTTCTTCAAAACCACGTTTTTTTTTTTTTTTAAGATTCCATATATATGTGTTAGCATACAGTATTTGTTTTTCTGTTTCTGACTTACTTCACTCTGTATGACAGACTCTAGGTCCATCCACCTCACTAAAATAACTCAATTTTGTTTCTTTTTATGGCTAAGTAATATTTCATTGTATATATGTGTCACATCTTCTTTATCCATTCATCTGTCGACGGACAGTTAGGTTGCTTCCATGCCCTGGCTATTGTAAATAGAGCTGCAATGAACACTGTGGTGCATGATTCTTTTTGAATTACGGCTTTCTCAGGGTATATGCCCAGTAGTGGGATTGCTGGGTCATATGGTAGTTTTTTAATGAACCTCCATACTGTTCTCCACAGTGGCTGTATCAATTTACATTCCCACCAACAGTGCAAGAGGGTTCCCTTTACTCCACACCCTCTCCAGCATTTCTTGTTTGTAGAATTTTTGATGATGACCATTCTGACTGGTGTGAGTTGATACCTTATTGTAGTTTTGATTTGCATTCCTCTAATGATTAGTGATGTCGAACATCCTTTCATATGCTTGTTGGCAATCTATGTACCTTCTTTGGAGAAATGTCTATTTAGGTCTTCTGCCCATTTTTAGATTGGGTTGTTTGTTTTTTTGATATCGAGCTGCTTGTATAATTTGGAGATTAATCCTTTGTCAATTGCTTCATTTGCAAATAATTTCTCCCATTCTAAAGGTTGTCTTTTCGTCTTGTTTATGGTTTCCTTTGCTGTGCAAAAGCTTTTAAGTTTCATTAGGTCCCATTTGTTTATTTTTGTTTTTATTTCCATTTCTCTAGGAGGTGGATCAAAAAGGATCTTGCTGTGATTTATATCATAGAGTATTCTGCCTATGTTTTCCCCTAAGAGTTTTAAAGTGTCCAGCATTACATTTAGGTCTTTAATCCATTTTGAGTTTACTTTTGTGGGTGGTGTTAAGGAAGGTTCTAATTTCATGCTTTTACATGGAGCTGTCCAGTTTTCCCAGCACCACTTATTGAAGAGGTTGTCTCTTCGCCACTGTATATTCTTGCCTCCTTATCAAAAATAAGGCGACCATGTGTGCGTGGGTTTATCTCTGGGCTTTCTGTCCTGTTCCATTGATCTACATTTCTGTTTTTGTGCCAGTACCATACTGTCTTGATTACTGTAGCTTTGGAGTATAGTCTGAAGTCTGGGAGCCTGATTCCTCCAGCTTCGTTTTTCTTTCTCAACATTGCTTTGGCTATTCGGGGTCTGTTGTGTTTCCGTACAAATTGTGAAATTTTTTGTTCTAGTTCTGTGAAAAATGCCATTGGTAGTTTGATAGGGATTGCATTGAATCATTGTAGATTGCTTTGGGTAGTATAGTCCTTATTATAATGTTGATTCTTCCAATCCAAGAACATGGTATATCTCTCCATCTATTTGTATCATCTTTAATTTCTTTCATCAGTGTATTATAGTTTTCTGCATACAGGTCTTTTGCCTCCTTAGGTAGGTTTATTCCTAGGTACTTTATTCTTTTTGTTGCAATGGTAAATGGGAGTGTTTCCTTAATTTCTCTTTCAGATTTTTTATCATTAGTGTATAGGAATGCAAGAGATTTCTGTACATTAATTTTGTATCCTGCTACTTAACCGAATTCATTGATTAGATCTAGTAGTTTTCTGGTTCCATCTTTAGGATTCTCTATGTACAGTATCATGACATCTGCAAACAGTGACAGCTTTACTTCTTTTCTGATTTGGGTTCCTTTTATTTCTTTTTCTTCTCTGATTGCTGTGGCTAAAACCTCCAAAACTATGTTGAATAGTGGTGAGAGTGGACATCCTTCTCTTGTTCCTGATCTCAGAGGAAATGATTTCAGTTTTTCACCATTGAGAACAATGTTGGCTGTGGGTTTGTCATATATGGCCTTTATTATGTTGAGGTAGTTTCCCTCTTTCCCCACTTTCTGGAGAGTTTTTATCATAAATGGGTGTTGAATTTTGTCGAAAGCTTTTTCTGCATCTATTGAGATGATCATATGGCTTTTCTCCTTCAGTTTGTTAATATGGTGTATCACATTGATTGATTTGCGTATATTGAAGAATCCTTGTATTCCTGGGATAAACCCCACTTGATCATGGTATATGATCCTTTTAATGTGCTGCTGGATTCTGTTTGCTAGTATTTTGTTGAGGATTTTTGTATCTACGTTCATCAGTGATATTGGCCTGTAGTAATCTTTTTTTGTAACGTCTTTGTCTGGTTTTGGTATCAGGGCCTCGTAGAATGAGTTTGGGAGTGTTCCTCCCTCTGCTATATTTTGGAAGAGTTTGAGAAGGATAGGTGTTAGCTCTTCTCTAAATGTTTGATAGAATTTGCCTGTGAAGCCATCTGGTCCTGGGCTTTTGTTTGTTGGAAGCTGTTTAATCACAGTTTCAATTTCAGTGCTTGTAATTGGTCTGTTTATATTTTCTATTTCTTCCTGGTTCAGTCTCAGAAGGTTGTGCTTTTCTAAGAATTTGTCCATTTCTTCCAGGTTGTCCATTTTATTGGCATATAGTTGCTTGTAGTAGTCTCTTATGATCCTTTGTATTTCTGCAGTGTCAGTTGTTACTTCTCCTTTTTTCATTTCTAATTCTATTGATTTGACTCTTCTCCCTTTTTTCCTTGATGAGTCTGACTAATGGTTTATCAATTTTATCTTCTCAAAGAACCAGCTTTTTGTTTTATTGATCTTTGCTATCGTTTCCTTCATTTCTTTTTATTTCTGATGTGATCTTTATGATTTCTCTCCTTTGGCTAACTTTGGTTTTTTTTTTTTTTGTTCTTCTTTCTCTAATTGCTTTAGGTGGAAGGTTAGATTGTTTATTTGAGATTTTTCTTGTTTCTTGAGGCAGGATTTTATTGCTATAAACTTCCCTCTTAGAACTGCTTTTGCTGCATCCCACAGGTTTTGGGTAGTCGTGTTTTCATTGTCACTTGTTTCTAGGTATTTTTTGATTTCCTCTTTGATTTCTTCAGTGATCTCTTGGTTATTAAGTAGCGTATTGTTTAGCCTCCATGTGTTTCTATTTTTTACAGAATTTTTCCTGTAATTGATATCTAGTCTCATAGCATTGTGGTCAGAAAAGATACTTGATATGATTTCAGTTTTCTTGAATTTACCAAGGCTTGATTTGTGACCCAAGATATGATATATCCTAGAGAATGTTCCATGAGCACTTGAGAAGAAAGTGTATTCTGTTGTTTTTGGATGGAATGTCCTATAAATATCAATTAAGTCCATCCTGTTTAATGTATCATTTAAAGCTTGTGTTTCCTTATTTTCATTTTGGATGATCTGTCCATTGCCGAAGCAGGGTGTTAAAGTCCCCTAGTATTATTGTGTTACTGTTGATTTCCCCTTTATGGCTGTTAGCATTTGCCTTATGTATTGAGGTGTTCCTATGCTGGATGAATAAATATTTACAATTGTTATATCTTTTTCCTGGATTAATCCCTTGATCATTATGTAGTGTTCTCTTTGTCTCTTGCAATAATCTTTATTTTAAAGTCTATTTTGTCTGACATGAGAATTGCTACTCTAGCTATCTTTTGATTTGCATTAGCATGGAATATCTTTTTCCATCCCCTCACTTTCAGTCTGTGTGTGTCCTTAAGTCTGCAGTGGGTCTCTTGTAGACAGCATATATACGGGTCTTGTTTTTGTATCTATTCAGCCAGTGTGTGTCTTTTGGTTGGAGCCTTTCAACCATTTACATTGAAGGTAATCACTGACATGTTTGTTCCTATTACCATTTTCTTAATTGTTTTGGGTTTGTTTTTGTAGGTCTTTTTCTTCTCTTGTGTTTCCTGCCTAGAGAAGTTCCTTTAGCATTTGTTGTAAAGCTCGTTTGGTGGTGCTGAATTCACTTCGCTTTTGCTGGTCTGTAAAGGTTTTAATTTCTCCGTCGAATCTGAATGAAATCCTTGCTGGGTAGAGTAATCTTGGTTGTAGGTTTTTCCCCTTCATCCCTTTAAATATGTCCTGCCACTCCCTTCTGGCTTGCAGAGTTTCTGCTGAAAGATCAGCTGTTAACCTTATGGGGATTCCCTTGTATGTTATTTGTTGCTTTTCCCTTGCTGCTTTTAATATATTTTCTTTGTATTTAATTTTTGACAGTTTGATTAATATGTGTCTTGGCAATGGTTCTCTTTGGATTTATCCTGTATGGGACTCTCTGTGCTTCCTGAAATCGACTGACTATTTCCTTTCTCATATTAGGGAAGTTTTCAACTATAATCTCTTCAAATATTTTCTCAGTCCCTTTCTTTTTCTCTTCTTCTTCTGGGACCCCTATAATTCGAATGTTGGTGCATTTAATGTTGTCCCAGAGGTCTCTGACACTGTCCTCAACTCTTTTCATTCTTTTTTCTTTATTCTGCTCTGTGGTCATTATTTCCACTATTTTACCTTCCAGGTCAGTTATCCGTTCTTCTGCTTCAGTTATTCTGCTGTTGATTCCTTCTAGAGAATTTTAAATTTCACTTGTTGTGTTGTTCACCATTGTTTGTTTGCTCTTTAGTTCTTCTAGGTCCTTGTGAAACATTTCTTGTATTTTTCCATTCTATTTCCAAGATTTTGGATCATCTTTACTGTCATTACTCTGAATTCTTTTCCAGGTAGACTGCCTATTTCCTCTTCATTTGTTAGGTCTGGTGGGTTTTTATCTTGCTCCTTCATCTGCTGTGTGTTTTTCTGTCTTCTCATTTTGCTTAACTTACTGTGTTTGGGGTCTCCTTTTCGCAGGCTGCAGGTTCGTAGTTCCCATTGTTTTTGGTGTCTGCTCCCAGTGGCTCAGGTTGGTTCAGTGGGTTGTGTAGGCTTCCTGGTGGAGGGGACTGGTGCCTGTGTTCTGGTGGATGAGGCTGGACCTTGTCTTTCTGGTGGGCAGGACCGTGTCCGGTGGTGTGCTTTGGGGTGTCTGTGAACTGTTATGATTTTAGGCAGCCTCTCTGCTAATGGGTGGGGGTGTGTTCCTGTCTTGCTGGTTGATTGGAATGGGGCGTCCAGACCTGAAGCTTGTTGGTCATTGAGTGGAGCTGGGTCTTAGCATTGAGACAGAGATCTCCGGGAGAGTTCTCACTGATTGATATCATGTGAGGCCGGCAGGTCTCTGGTGGATCAATGTCCTGAACTTGGCTCTCCCACCTCAGAGTCTCAGGCCTGACACCCGGCCAGAACATCAAGACCCTGCCAAGTCACACGGCTCAGAAAAAAATGGAGGGAAAAAGAAAGAAAGAAAGAAAAAAATATATATAGTTATTAAAATAAAAAATATCATTAAAATAAAAGAATAAAAAAGTAATAAAAAGAAAAGAGCAACCAAACCAATAAACAAATCCACCAATGACAACAAGCATTAAAAACTATCCTAGGGGCTTTCCTGGTGGCGCAGTGGTTGAGAGTCCGCCTGCCGATGCAGGGGACACGGGTTCGTGCCCCGGTCCGGGAAGATCCCACACGCCGCGGAGCGGCTGGGCCTGTGAGTCATGGCCGCTGGGCCTGCGCGTCCAGAGCCTGTGCTCCGCAACGGGGGAGGCCACAGCAGTGAGGGGCCCGCGTACCACCAAAAAAAAAAAAAAAAAAAAAAGCTATCCTAAAAAAACAAAAACAAAAACGGATAGACAGAACCCTAGGACAAATGGTAAAAGCAAACCCATACAGATAAAATCACACAAAGAAGCATATACATACACACTCAACAAAGAGAAAAAGGAAAAAATATATATTTTTTTTTAAAAAAAGAAGAGAGCAACCAAATCAATTAACAAATCTACCAATGACAATAAGCTCTAAACTAAAATAAACATAAGACCAGAAACAAATTACATGCAGAGAGCAAACCCCAAGCCTACAGTTGCTCCCAAAGTCCACAGCCTCAATTTCGGATGATTCGTTGTCTATTCAGGTATTCCACAGATGCAGGGTACATCAAGTTGATTGTGGAGATGTAATCCGCTGCTCCTGAGGCTGCTGGGAGAGATTTCCCTTTCTCTTCTTTGTTCGCACAGCTCCCGGGGTTCAGCTTTGGATTTGGCCCCGCCTCTGTGTGTAGGTCGCTGGAGGGCGTCTGTTCTTCGCTCAGACAGGACGGGATTAAAGGAGCAGCTGAATCGGGGCCCTGGCTCACTCAGGCCGGGGGGAGGGAGGGATACGGAATGCGGGGTTAAGCCTAAGGGGCAGAGGCCAGCGTGACACTGCATCAGCCTGAGGCGCACCGTGTGTTCTCCCGGGGAAGTTGTCCCTGGATCACGGGACCCTGGCAGTGGCGGGCTGCACAGGCTCCCCGGAAGGGGGGTGTGGATAGTGACCTGTGCTCGCACACAGGCTTCTTGGTGGCGGCAGCAGCAGCCTTAGAGACTCATGCCCGTCTCTGGGGTCCGCGCTGATAGCCGTGGCTCGCGCCCGTCTCCGGAGCTCATTTAGGCGGTGCTCTGAATCCCCTCTCCTTGCGCACCCCAGAACAATGGTCTCCTGCCTCTTCGGCAGCTCCAGACTTTTTCCCGGACTCCCTCCCAGCTAGCTGTGGTGCACTAGCCCCCTTCAGGCTGTGTTCACGCCACCAACCCCAGTCCTCTCCCTGGGATCTGACCTCCAAAGCCCGAGCCTCAGCTCCCAGCCCCCGCCCGCCCCGGCGGGTGAGCAGACAAGCCTCTCGGGCTGGTGAGTGCTGGTCAGCACTGATCCTCTGTGCGGGAATCTCTCCACTTTGCCCTCCGCGCCCCTGTGGCTGCGCTCTCCTCCGCGGCTCCAAAGTTTCTCCCTGCCCAGCCCCAGTCTCCACCAGTGAAGGGGCTTCCTGGCGTGTGGAAACTTTTCCTCCTTCACAGCTCCCTCCCAGAGGGTCAGGTCCCATCCCTATTCTTTTGTCTCTGTTTTTCCTTTTTTCTTTTGCCCTACCCAGGTACGTGGGGAGTTTCTTGCCTTTTTGGGAAGTCTGAGGTCTTCTGCCAGCCTTCAGTAGGTGTTCTGTAGGAGTTATTCTACATGTAGATGCATTTTTGATGTATTTGTGGGGAGGAAGGTGATCTCCATGTCTTATCCTTCGCCATCTTGAAGGTCCCCCCAGAATATTTTTTTAATATGTCAGAATTATTTGGGTCTAGGGACTTGCCTGGTGGCGCAGTGGTCGAGAATCTGTCCGCCTGCCAATGCAGGGGACATGGGTTCGATCCCTGGTCCAGGAAGATCCAACATGCCGCGGAGCGACTAAGCCTGTGCGTCACAACTACTGAGCCTGTGTTCTAGAACCCGCGAGCCACAACTGCTGAGCCCGTGTGTCACAACTACTGAAGCCCGCGCACCTAGAGCCCATGCTCCACTACAAGAGAAGCTACCTCAATGAGAAGCCTGCGCACCACAACGAAGAGTAGCCCACACTCGCTTCAACTAGAGAAAGCCTGTGTGCAGCAACAAAGATCCGACGCAGCCCAAGATAAATAATAAATAAATAAATTTATTAAAAAAAGAATTATTTACATCTATACAAAACGGAAGAATGGGCTTTTATACACTCTGACTGGCCCAAAAAGTGAGAAGCAGATGCTGCAGACTGTTTTACCCTTTAAACTATCCCTTCTTTCTTCAATTGGTCAAATAGAGGCTGGTGCCAGAGGACACTTGCAGTACAGTGGGGAAGCCCGTGGACAGGCTCTGAGCCAGATTCGCCTGACTCCCAGCCCTCCCACTGAGCACCTGTATGACCCTGGGTAAATAAGTCATCTCTCTATGTTTTAGTTTTCTCATCTGCAAAATGGGGCCGTTACAGCACCGACCCGGAGGACCAGCTGTGAAATTTTAGTGGAACTGGACTCACAGAGCTTGGAAAATGGGTCTGTAACAGTCCAAATGGTAAGCCTCCAAATGTTAGCTGCTGTTGGTGTCGCAGTTATGCCTGTGGGTGGCACAAAAGTTCACCAACACACTCAAGAGGTTACTGCCTGGTGGTTTTCTAACAAAGGTTTCAGGATACCAGGACTAGAAAGCAGGCTACCAAGACCTGTGCACAAATAATGGCAATCATCTTTCTCTTCATCATCACCCTGCCATCTAATCTTATGATGTGTATTTAGGGCGAAACTTTGGAAACCATTAGAATTCATAGCTGCCGCTCCCAGGAAACCAAATTTTGCATTAAATGGAATGTTTATTTACAATCAGGACTTTTAGGTATGAAGTTATTATATTTAGCAACGTTTTCCCACTTGCGGTATTCTTAATGTTCAGTACCCTTAATTTTCTTTAATTTTCAGATTTTATTTATTTATTTTTAAAAATTTATTATTGAAGTATAGTTGATATACAATGTTGTATTATTTTCTGCTGTACAGCAAAATGATTGAGTTATACATATATATACATTCTGTTTCGTATTCTTTTCCATTATGGTTTATCACAGGATACTGAATGTAGTTCCCTGTGCTATACCGTAGGACCTTGTTTATCCATTCTCTGTATAACAGTTTTCATCTGCTAATCCCAAACTTCCAATCCTTCCCAACCATCCCCCCAGCTCCGGCAACCACAAGTCTCTTCTCTATGTCTGTGAGTCTGTTTCTGTTTTGTAGATAAGTTCATTTGTGTCATATTTTAGATCCCACGTGTAAGTGATATCATATGGTGTTTGTTTTTCTCTGACTTACTTTGCTTAGTATGAGAATCTCTAGGTTCATCCATGTTGCTACAAATGGCACTGCTTCACTCTTTTTTATGGCTGAGTAATATTCCATTGTGTATATGTACCACTTCTTCTTTATCCATTCATCTGTCGATGGACGTTTAGGTTGCTTCCATGTCTTGGCTACTGTAAATAGCGCTGCTGTGAACATAGGGGTGCATGTAACTTTTTGAATTAGAGTTTTGTCCGGGTATATGCCCAGGAGTGGGATGGCTGGATCATATGGCAACTCTATTTTCAGTTCTCTGAGGAACCTCCATACAGTTTTCCATAGTGGCTGCACCAATCAGATTTTTTTTTGCGGGGGGGGGGGGGCACGGCACCGCTCAGCTTGCAGGATCTCGGTTCCCCAACCAGGGATTGAACCCAGGCCACTGAAATGAAAGCGCCGAATCCTAACCACTAGATCACCAGGGAACTCCCAGACTTTATTTTTTAAAGAAGAAAAATCAACACAGTTAACAGAGTTAAACTGCAAACAAAAGACAAATCTATTAAAATGCAAATATCAGTTCACAAATTACTAATTGGTTGAAGGGCCAAAGCTGCTGCTTGGAGAAATCCTTTAGAGAATCAGTGTTATAAACTGTTTGGCTTTCAACGCCGTTCTCTACAGTGGAAGAGCCCTGATGCATATATGAAATGTTACACGTTTACAATAAAACTGACGAAAAGGAAGGACTAAGTGCTCACTGTATTTAAGATCGTAAGATGCTCTAAATATATCTGAATACTTTGAATGTGCTGCGCCACAGCTGTGACTCTAAGACTGAGAGTTTCTGGCTGTGCCTGCTGGCTTTTCGTTAATGCTGACTCCAAGCCAGGTAAAGAGGAAGGATGCCTGGGCTCCCCGGGACAAGGGGCCTGCCTTCGGAGAGAGTCTCTGATGTGCCAAGACTCATCTGAAATCGACGGGACAGGGTAGCAAGGAGAAGACGGTACCAGGGGACCTCTCAGGAGCTCTGGCAATCTCTGCTTATACATCAGACTCCATGGAGCTGAATTCACCCCTTCCCACCGGGAGGCACGTCATTCACACACAAATGATATACTGCACCCATGTCCAAAGTCCCTGTGCGAGTAAACAGCTGCAGGCATTTTGAGCTTCTGGGGTTACAACATAATAAATAACGTGTGTTTCTCTAGTGTCAGACTGGAAGGAAAGGGTAGTTTCTAGTTCCCGTGTGTTGAAAGAAAATATAAAGGCAAGGCGCAGATCAGCTGCAGATAAGGATAGTAGGAAAGGCAGCTAAAGAGGGGAAAAACCACACAACTGTCTGAATGAAATGAGGAAAAACATGTGGGCGTGGGGAGGTTTAAGGGGGAAAATGTTTTCAGCGCTCTCAAGGTCATACGCGGACCTATTTGTTGCTTGCTTTTTGTCTTCCTTTTACTAAAATTCTCCGTAGCTCTGCCCCCCCGCCCCGATTCCTGAAAAGCTCTCTTCCCCAGGTATCTAAGAGCCTCCTCTGACAGGGCACCGCTCCGACGCCTCTGTCCTCTTCAATGACACCTCTTCAGCGTCTGCCTCGCTGGGGGCTCTACCCTCGGCCACCTTTTCTCACCTTCCACCTCGGGATCTCATCATCCACCTTCGACAATCAACCTACCAAACACTGATAGAATCTCTAACCTGGTCGGAAACCTGACCGTCGACGGGGACCGTGCTGCCTCCTTCTCCTCTCATTAGGTTCCCCAAAACCTGCTGAATCGTGCTCCATAGTACCTTCCTAACCCGTCTACTGGCTGCATCCTCTGTCACTTCCATGACGGCACCGGCATCCTCTGTGGTCTCCCTGCTTCCAGTTCTGCTTTCCTCCCATCCTTCCACTGAAGGGCAGAGAGGGCAATCTCCAGGAAATCTTTTAAATGGGATCTTGTTTCCCTGTTTCCTCTGACTTCTTAATAACTTCAAGATCAAGCCCCGGTTCCTCTGGAGCACGCAAAGTCTTCCAGAAAGATCTGGCTCCAGCTTGCATCTCTGGCCTCATCCTTTGCAGCCCCCTCTCCCTCAATCCTCCAAGCATACTGGAATTACCTGTAGAACCTCCACAGGGACTGGGTTCTTTCTGGGCTTTTGGATAAGATGCTCTGCAGGTCTGACCATTCTACTTGTCCTTGAGGTCTTAACTTAGCTGCCTTCTCCTCCAGGACATCTTCCTTACCCCCAAAGGCAGGGGGGTAACATTCTATGCAAACATGACATTATACAAACAGTTACGAATGGGGCCTTTAATACTGGGGAAAGAAGAAAAGTTAAGGAACAACATTTTCTGGATCACAGGAAAGGAGGACTCACTCTGATGGTGAAAGGGCTTGTTAAGAAAACAAGCCAGGTCTGCAGCTCTCGAGAGGACAAATAGAGAATGGTGCCTCACAAACTCCTGGGGGTCCCTATGTTTGTATTCAGTGATTTTTTTCTAAAGAACCAGGACCACTGAAGTCCACCATAACATCATAGGAAGTTAGGATATAACAGTGCTGAGTATGGAATAACTGAATCACTTTGCTATACACCTGAAACTAACACAACATTGTGAATCAACTATATACTCCAATATAAAGGAAAAAATTAAAAAAAAGAATCAGGCAAAAGGGTGAAATCCTAAAAGAAAGGACAATTAAAAAAAAAAAAAAGACAAGATCCCTTATGTACACTAAGCTCCAAGCAGAATTGGACTGTTACTATTTCCTCCAAGTACCGTTTCATACAGCTTCTTTCCAGCTCACAAGGATATGGTGCTTATCTCCAAGATAAGTAGTCCAAGAAAAATAATTATTTTACGCTTTTTGTGAATGAGTGCTTTAATAAATGGGAAGGACCTTTGTCCTCAATCACCTTCTCAGATTTGAGATGCAAAGATGAAAAAAAAAATTCATTTGACTATAGTTATCTTTTACCAAATCTTAAAAGTCGTTACTTTCACCTACTTTGGATGCTTTGTTAACAGTGTCAATGACTGGGCTGAGAGGAAGAAACAGGAGGAAAATAAAATTTTAAACACAAAATAAGTACTGCTTAAGAATCACAGCACTTCCTTTGCCCAGGGCAGGCAGTAGCTGAAAAGATAGTAGGCTAAGTCATAAACTAACCTTCTAGAAGTTACCGAGGAAGGCAGTCTCTTTCAGTTATATTCATGACAGCTTAGACATCCTTGCTTCTTTCTACGTTACATAATACAGGAGTGTATGGTGTATGTGTTTAATTTTCCCAATAGGTGATATATTGCACTGAGTGAACAACTTTGCAACAGACATAATTTTAAGAGGCATAACTATGAAATAGCGAGGAGGGAAAAGCAGAGAAACTGGGAAGCAGGAAGACCTCAGGGAAAAAATGGTATATTCTCCCTTTCCCTTCTAAGCTACATTTCCGTAAGACGCATTCACTTGTAAGCACAAAGATAAGTCACAGAGTCAAAAGGAACCACATCCTATTTTATATATGTGGGTTGTCAGAAATAAGGTTATAATCATAAACACTTTGGAAACCATCTAGTTCAACTTTTTCATCACCCAGAAGCAAGCATTAGAACTGGACTGGAATTCCACTGAGTTAGACCGTTAGGCATAACATCAATCAGCGTTACTTAAAATACTGAATTATAGAATTTTTAATCCTTTAGTGAGCTGAAAGGCCTCCAGCAATAAGGTGATGGAGTTATTCTCAGTCTTTAAAAAATCTTTTTCGGGGCTTCCCTGGTGGCGCAGCGGTTGAGAGTCTACCTGCTAAAGCAGGGGACACGGGTTCGAGCCCTGGCCTGGGAGGATCCCACATGCCGTGGAGCAACTAGGCCCGTGAGCCACAACTACTGAGCCTGCGCGTCTGGAGCCTGTGCTCTGCAACAAGAGAGGCCGCGACAGTGAGAGGCCCGCGCATCGCGATGAAGAGTGGCCCCCGCTTGCCGCACAGAAATGAAGACCCAACACAGCAAAAAAAAAAAAAAAATCTTTTTCAATGCACCTTCGCCTTGCGGAAAAAATAACCCACTTCAGCAGTGACGCTCAGCATGTATGTGGGGGTAGGGCAGGGGAGGGAATAATTTGAAAAAATGAAAAAGCTCTTTTCCCGCTGGGAATCCCTTCTATTTCAAAGCCTTCATTTCAAAGGCGGTAAGATTAAGGGTCAGAAAAGTGAAGTAAGTGCTTTGCCCAAGACCACACCTGGACACACCTGCGCCCTCTGACTCCAAGAAGAGCTCTTTCTGCGTCACCACTGCTGCTAATCAGACAGCAAGCCTCAACTGGAAAAGCCGTGTGGCTACCACAACGATAAACTGCTCTGCTCCAGACAGGAGACCGGATAGCAAGACCAACATCTGGACTGTCTTCTGCCTTCACAACCTGGGCACGTTTCAGGGTAATTTCAGAGGTTTGGTGAACAGCCATTTTTATTTCAGCTCCCAAATTCTCTTTTTTTTTTTAACTTTTCAAAGTAGAAATAGCAACTTTCTTCATTTCTTCAGGAAATCTACCATTTCTTGCCACCCCGCTTTTGCTGCTCACCTCCCACCTCAATTCCTGTGCATTTTCTCTAGTTTGTGTGAGAAATGGAAGCTCTCAAGGTCCCCAGGCCTGCAGAATTAGCCCTCTCTTATCTGCACTGTAAGAACAATTTTGGAGCTAGCCCATGTGGCTCGTCATGTGTCTTTATTATTTAAAATCCCCACTCCACCCCCAAGTGTTAGACAGGAAGGCTGTAGAGCTGTAATGCGTCTCCTGATCTTATCTGCAGGTTGAACAAGCCTTTGACAAGCAGACAAGCCTCTGCTGACCCTGCTCAGTTTGCAGGAAGTCAAATCCTTCTCAAAACGTTTCAACTCTCCAAAATGTTACCACGCACTGGGGACAGAATGTAAGATCCCCTGGTATCATTTCAACGGCAGCTCTATGACTTTCTGACATTTATACTATACCAAAGTAAAAATTCTATTCAAATGTTAGGGCCGGGTGGACCTTGAGGACAGCTAACTATTCTTAGGAGAGATAAGATTTATTTGTTTGTTTGTATACAGAGTTACTATCAAGGCAATTTTGTTTCTCAGGTTAGATACCTCCAATATACTCGATACACTTCTCACTGGCTGAGAATCTTTGTTTCTTTCATAGGAAAGTGGTAAGCAACAATTTCCTCACAGAGCTGCCTCATTTATTCCAAAAAGGTCAGCTGTGATATCCTACAACCTGCGTGGTTTTCTTTGTATCCCTGACGCTGCTCTCTGGCCCCAAGATTCACCATCACCGTTTTCTTCCACCTGGCTGCCTGGAGGCCAAGGTTAGCCCAGAGGAGAGAGAGGAAACAAGTCAACCAAAAGACTAATGGCAGGGCTTCCCTGGTGGCGCAGTGGTTGAGAGTCCACCTGCCGATGCAGGGGACGCGGGTTCGTGCCCCGGTCCGGGAAGATCCCACATGCCACGGAGCGGCTGGGCCCGCGAGCCATGGCCGCTGAGCCTGCGCGTCCCGAGCCTGTGCTCCGCAACGGGAGAGGCCACAGCGGTGAGAGGCCCGCGTACCGCAAAAAACAAACAAACAAACAAACAAAAGAGACTAATGGCAAAAGGAAACTGCATGCATGATACTTCATAAATACTTGTTGAAAAATAACAAACATCTGGGGCAGAAGACTAGTCTATTAGTACAGCATAGTGGTAAAGGAAGTGGGCTTCACACTTCAGACGCTGAGAGGCTCAGCGTCTGAATCCCGGCTCTGCCACTTACTGTGTGAAAGATCAAGTCGATTCCAACAGGTACAGGAAGCTTGGGCCTAACAGATGAAATGCACTGCACGCAAAAAAAAGCAGGGAGGCGGAAGTGGGTTCCCTGCTGGGAGAACAGCAAATATGCAGGTGGCTGAGGTGAGGCGGTGTAGGGCCTTAAATGATATGATAGGAATTGGATTTTGGAGACCTGTGGTTTTCAAATGTGTTGGTTCTAGGAGCTGCAGGGCTCCACCGAGGTCTTTTGGGAATCACTCATCTCTCTGCTCCCTCCCACCTGAGATTCAACCAGAGAAACGCCACTGTGTGTATATATATATATATTACACACACACACACACACACACACACACACACACACACACACACACATTTAGTGAATAAAAGGAGTCTAGTGCTTTAAAAAAGGACTGAACTAGAACTTAAAAAAAAAAAGCCTGGGTCCCACCCAAGACCAGCTGAATCAGAACTGAAGAGCACCTGGGACTGAGAACCACTATCACAGATGATGGATTCACTGCGGGCCTTGAAGTATGGTC
This sequence comes from Lagenorhynchus albirostris, assembly GCF_949774975.1. Classification (NCBI taxonomy): domain Eukaryota; kingdom Metazoa; phylum Chordata; class Mammalia; order Artiodactyla; family Delphinidae; genus Lagenorhynchus; species Lagenorhynchus albirostris. Next base: position 4,322,489 of record NC_083099.1, read on the forward strand.
CAGAGAGTAGCAGCGTCACGCAACAGAACCTACTTTTACAAAAAGAGCTACAGAGCGGGGAGGAATGAATTGGGAGATCGGGATCAACACATACACACTACTATGTATAAAACAGATAACTAAGAAGGACCTACTGTATCGTACTGGGAACTCTATTGAATACTCTGGAATGACCTACGGGAAAAGAATCTAAAAAAGAGTGGGTATATGTATAAGGTATAACTGATTCAGTCTGCTGTACACCTGAAACTAACAGAACATTGTAAATCAACCATATTTCAATGAAAACTAATTTAAAAAAATAAATAAAGAGCTGCAGATGACCAGTATGGACATTAAAGGTTGACACTGATGGAAGTTTCTAAGTAGGGATCACACAATGAAATGCTCGTGATAAATAAGAGCTCCATTTACTGAGACTCAGACACCGTGGCAAGGCCTTTTCCACACTGCTCTGTAAAAGGGAACGTTGTTTACCTTGTGAGGGCTGTCAGAGGAACTAAATACATGTAGTGTCAAGTATAGCTCCTGGCAAAGAGTAGGTGTTTTAAAAAACGGTAGCTATTACCCTTAATATATATTCCTTCAAATTACTGCCACTCTGCAAACTTATTGTTTTCTGAAACTCAGGCTCAAAGAAGGTCAGTGGCTTGACAAAGGTTACACAGTGAATGGTGGAACTGAGTTTCAAACCCTGGATTGTCTCATTCAAAACCTTTTCTCCTTTCCCCCCAGTGCTCTGACAGCAGGGCTCAGCATAGAACGAGAGCAGGAGAAACGGAAGACGCGGTAGCCCTGATAATAAACTAAACGGTGTCAGCACAGCTCCCTACATTTCTGTCGAAGAGACGAGAATTGGCTAAAATGACAAACAAGTACCAATAAAAAGCAGATTAGAGTCATTACGGTCTGAAGAAAACATGTAAAGTGCTAACATCCTGTAAATATTTAGCAACTTAGTTAACAATCTTACTCTAGTAATATTTACTTAGGATTTAACAATCTTTCATCACTGGACGGGTTTAGAGTGTGCACAAAGCACTTTCACGTGCATCATCTCTTTTAACCTTCACCACAACTATGTGAGACGGGATTATTATTCTCAAACGAGATGAAGCCAGTTACTGTTTTCCTCCTTAAACCCCCCTCGAGGCTCACAAACCAAGATTTCCTAATACCCTACAGTGGCTTTCAGGAAAGAATCAGGCTTTGTGTTTAAAAAAACTCCGGATTTTCAGTGACATGCACATATTTCATCGTCTGTCATTCTTTCTTCCCTTCAGCCCATCAGCAAAGATGAGAAGACAGATTTTGGTCCCAGGGAGTAAGAACAGGGAGGTAGTGTGGGTCCACTGTTATCTGCTCCGTAGAGAGGGGCTGGAAGGGACGTGACTGAACTCTGGGGGCTCTTGGCACAAGTGCTGCCCCAGCTGGAGGTGACTTTTTTAAATTTAATTTTTATTGGAGTATTGTTGATTTACAATGTTGTGTTAGTTTCAGGTGTACAGCAAAGTGAATCAGGTATCTGTCTACCTATCTATCTATTCTTTTTCAGATTCCTTTCCCATATAGATTATTACAGAATATTGAATAGGGTTCCCTGTGCTATACAGTAGGTCCTTATTAGTTACCTATTTTATATATAGTACTGTGTATATGTTCATCCCAATCTCCTAATTTATCCCCCCGCCTCACTTCCCCCACTTTGGTAACCATAAGTTTGGTTTGCAAGTCTGTTTCTGCTTTGTAAAAAAGTTCATTTGTATCATTTTTTAAAAATTAGATTCTACATATAAATGATATCGCACGATATTTGTCTTTCTCTGTCTGCCTTACTTCACTGAGTATGATCATCTCTAGTGAATTTTTTTTTTTTTTTTTGCGGTACGCGGGCCTCTCACTGCTGTGGCCTCTCCCGTTGCGGAGCACAGGCTCCGGACGCGCAGGCTCAGTGGCCGTGGCTCACGGGCCCAGCCGCTCCGCGGCATGTGGGATCTTCCCGGACCGGGGCACGAACCCGTGTCCCCTGCATCGGCAGGCGGACTCTCAACCACTGCGCCACCAGGGAAGCCCTCTAGTGAATTTTTATGAGACCAGCCACACAAGATAGCCTGATGGAGAAGAGAGAACGGGGAACCAAACAGAAGACTAAGAAGTTACTTTGCGACGTTTGGTGTGCTCACAAAATCTATGGAGTTATGCCCTTTACCCTCCACATCATTTGTGGCATTATGTCTATCAGGCATCCTTAAGAGTCTACAAAATTCCTGATTCCATAGCTGTAAAGAACACACGTTCTTTTTTTAAAATTGTATTGGCGCACAGCTAACTTACAATGTTGTGTTAGTTGCAGGTGTCCAGCAAAGCGAATCAGCCCCCCCCCCCCCATATATATCTATCCATTCCGTCCCAGACTCCACCTCCACACAGGTCACTACAGAATACTAAGAGGAGAACACCCATTCTTACAAGGGAAGCCCACGAAAAGCTCTGGAAACATTCTGCTCCCCACTTGGCTCCCGGGGTCGGGTTAGGATTGCACTTCCACACTGCTCAGTGGTCTACGGACATCCATCATGCCCTCACTTTCATGCGAGATCCTGCAGTCTGCCCTTGTAAAACATTTATGGAAGGGCCTTCTAACACTCAACTTGGTGATTTAACCTTATACGAAGTTCATTAGTCATGGCATCTACATCCATTTACTACAGAAGCTATGATTGCCTTTCCGAGTTCAGCCACTGCCTTCTCTCTTTGTAAGTGAAACACAGATTTTACAGAAGATCTGCTACTTAAGAACCACCAATTTATAGTATCCCTTAATCATGCCTGTCGAAGCAGGCTACCTTTGAGGGATTTCGTGGTTTTTGCTTTTGGCAGTGCCGCAACGGTGGAAATAACTTACACTGTCCACCCCCATCTTTCAGCGTCTGCTAATACGAAGGGCTGCCCACTGCCAAGCAGATTTAATTTACCTACTTCTCAGTTTGCATTAACCTTTGAATAATAAAGCACAGCTGAGGCTGCTGTTAGAAACAAACCGAGGAATGAATAATTTAAAACACCTTCTCAGCCTTGGAAAGACCAATCCCTAACCATTAGGAGAGTTTTAATTGTGACTGAACTAAGCATTAAAAAGGCTAATTGTATTCTTTATAAATGGAAACAGACGCTAAGGACGTAGTGTGCCTACAATATATATAGTACATGAAAAGCAACGCTCTGAAAGCGCCTGGTAATTAGTTCCAATGAAAAAAAAGCAAGAGGAGTCTGAGTCTAAAGAAAAAAAAAAAAAACTTCTAAAGATGGGTGCTCTCATTATCCAGGAACAGAAAAAAAAATTGCTACTTCTTATAGAAAGCCATTATTCATTTGATGCAGGTGGATTGGCTGGAATAGCACTTAAAAAGATAGAAATGTTAAAGCTGAAACAAAGGTTGAGAATCGAATATATTACAGGCAAACCCTATCTTCTCTGAATCTGTCAAGTGCTTCTGCCAGCTGGGATTCTTCTTTGCTTTTGATGGATTTAATTTTCCTCTGGGAACCCAAATCCAAATGTACTGTCATATTTATGTGTTAGGATCACAAAACAGTCACTGATATTTACAGTCCTGCTAAAATGTTGTTAGTATCTAATACTGTATTCAAACCAAAAAGTACCCTATTTATCTGAATAGTTGGAAACAATGATCCGTTTCTAGACCTCCAACAAAGGGCAGGACAGCCCCCTAAATCAAAGAGGGCGGTTTCCTTCTATTACTGACTTTAAAGTAGTTACGTTTAATTTTTCTCAAACTAGGAAATTACTTGCTTATGCTTCATTTTATCTTATTTTGCTAAATTTAAGGCTTTTTCCATCTACTTCTGTTCAAAAGACCGTATCAGTGCCCTTCTGATAATAACCTTTCCATTAATGGAAAGTTAGGAAGATAGAATTCTTTTTTTCTGTACTAAGCAATTTTATGGCTTTTAAAATGGCCTTTAGTTTCCATTTTAATGCTTCTTTTGCTTCTCTGAATCTTCTCTGATTTTTTGTATATCTAACTTAAAGATGATTCTCTGCACATAATAGGTAAAAGGATGATCAAATGAGATCAGAATTGGATTTGCTGTTTTAGTAAAGATCAGCTTCTCATCCAGGAGGACAGAAATACTATGTTTTTGTTCTTGCGAGTTATATTCTTTTTTCCCTTGTTTTTAATTTTTAAAACAATTTTAAAGGTTATAGTCCATTTACAGTTATTACAAAACATTGGCTTTGTTCCCCGCGTTGTACAATACATCCTTATAGACTATCTTACACCCAATATTTGTACCTCCCCCTCCCCTCCCCTGTACTGTCCCTTCCCTCCTCCCCACTGGTAACCATTAGTTTGTTCTCTATATCTGTGAGTCTGCTTCTTTTTTGTTATATTCACTAGTTTGTGGAATTTTTTTAGATTCCACATACAAGTGATATCATACAGTATTTGTCTTTCTCTGTCTGACTTATTTCACTTAGCATAATACCCTCCAAGTCCATCCATGTTGCTTCAAATGGCATTATTTCATTCCTTTTTATGGCTGAGTAATATTCCATTGTATATATGTACCACATTTTCTTTATCCATTCATTGGCTGATGGACATTTAGCCTGCTTCCATATTTTGGCTATCGTAAACAATACTGCTATGAATATTGGGGTGCATGTATCTTTTCAAATTAGTGTTTTGTGTTTTTCTCAGGTATATACCCAGGAGTGGAATTGCCGGGTCATATCGTAGGTCTACTTTTAATTTAAGGAACCTCCATACTGTTCTCCACAGTGGCTGCACCAATTTACATTCCCACCAACAGTGTATGAGGGTCCCCTTTGCTTCACATCCTCGCCAGCATTTGTTATTTGTGTTTTTGATGATGGCCATTCTGACAGGTGTGAGGTGATATCTCACTGTGGTTTTGATTTGCATTTCCTGGATGATTAGCGATGTTGAGCATCTTTTCATGTGGATTTCTTCTTTGAAAAAATTTCTATTCAGTTCTTCTGCCTATTTTTTAATCAGGTTGTTTTTTGATGTTGAGTTGTATGAGCTGTTTATATATGTTGGATATTAACCTCTTATCAGTCATATCACTTGCAAATATTTTCTCCCATTCAGTAGGTTGTCTTTTCATTTTGTCGATGGTTTCCTTTGCTGTGCAAAAGCTTTTACGTTTAATTAGGTCTCATTTGTTTATTTTTGCTTTTATTTCCTTTATTTTAAGAGACAGATCCAAATAAATATTGCTGTGATTTATGTCAAAGAGTGTTTTGCCTAGGCTGCAGGTTATATTATTAGTATTTTCCTTTCTCATGTCAGTTTTTTTTTTGGCGGTACGCGGGCCTCTCACTGTTGTGGCCTATCCCGTTGCGGAGCACAGGCTCCGGACGCGCAGGCTCAGCAGCCATGGCTCACAGGCCCAGCCGCTCCGCGGCATGTGGGATCTTCCCGGACTGGGGCACGAACCCGCGTCCCCTGCATTGGCAGGCGGACTCTCAACCACTACGCCACCAGGGAAGTCCCTCATGTCAGTTTTTTGATGTAAGATAACTGCTGGCTTGTATTGAACTTGCTTTCTACTGGGACTAGACATCTTGTAATTTGTAGTCCTACTTGTAATAAGTCACCACTGGATACAGTTGTTCTTATGACGCTTGTTTCCTATGAACGTCACTATACCTTTGCTATCACCTTCTAATTGTTAGATATTTGTTTAAAGTTCCTTTGGTTTCCAGTCCACTGCTTTTGTCTCAGAGTTAGCCATTTTGTAACACTTGGTTTCACTCCAACCCCAGTGAAATAAGTGACTCCAGCCCCTGGTTTCCCGAGCCCACAAGCTCTGTCTCCACTATAGCCCTAATCCCACGTTACACTGTCTCCTGCCTTGAGTAGATCAGAGTCCCTTGAGGGCAGGCACTGTGTCCTATTCATCTTTGCATCCTACATAGCTGCAACAGTGTCAGGAACACAACAGATACTCACAGAATGTTTTCTGATTCACTGTGTGAATTCACAAAGAACTGACACTTGTAACACCAACCAAAAGTGCTGAGGGCAGAGTAGATACTGAATGAATATATGATTAACTTTTTCTGGGGGGGATGATACTTTTAAAAATAAACTTTTTATTTTAAAAGTTTTAGATTTATAGAAACATTGCAAAGATAGTTCAGAGTTCTCATATACCCTACGGCCAGTTTAGCCCATTATTAACATCTTACATTAGTATAGTACATTTGTCACAATTAATAAGCCACTGCTGATATATTATTATTGTTATTAACTAAAGTCCACACTGTACTGAGATTTCCTTAGTTTTAACCTAATGTCCTTTTTCTGTTCCAGGATTCCATCCAGGACACCATATTATTTAGTAGTCATGTCTACTTAGGCTCCATTCATTGTAAAAAATAATTCAATAAAAACTTAGGTTGAGAAACTTGGTGGAGTGTATATTGAACTACTCTGTACTATCTTTGCAGCTTTCCTGTAAATCTAGAGTTATTCCAAAATAAAAAGTTAATTTAAAAAGTTGTTATGACAAAGACAATGTCTTTCTTGGGTTTCTTTTAAAGATAATTCCTCTGTGTACAAATGTTTAGCTTGTACAATGACTGTGTATGACTACTCATCTCTCTACATGGAGGTTTTCCCCAAATACTGTCATATGCGTTACATTAGCTACATCCTAGTTTGCGTATTCCCCAAATACTGTCATATGCGTTACATTAGCTACACCCTAGTTTTATTAATGATACTGGTAACATGATGGTGCTCACCAATATTATTTGTAAAATGTCAAAATTTAAAATTACTTGATTTGGAGGGAGGGGAGGTGTGGGGAGACGTGAAGGTGGGGATATTTCAACTGGATCTGTCCTGATACACGCTCAAGTTAAAGTGTCCAAATTCAGTTCGCTTGATCCTTTGCTCCCTAGACCCTCAACTCCTCTGTGCTATATCATTTATAATTTTACTAAGCTTAAAATGAATCTATAGTAGAAGAAAAGTTAGCTGGCATGGCAATGGCTACTTTCCAGTGTTTTAGATCATGATATTTTAGGAACTCAAAATACCTTCCCAAACCCATCTCCCCCTTTATCCAAAGACTATCATTCAAGAATTTGTTTAAAACAAATTGTCAATTGAATACTCAAGAAAAATGATATGAAAATCCTAGAACTAGTTAAGATTTGGTCAATGGTCACTTAACACTTCCATAGGGCATGTCACACTCCAAACTGTCCAGATGTCCAGTCCTGTAACTTTCTGTAAGAAGCAGGGGAGAATGAATGGTTCCAATGTAACTACAGATGGTTATTAAAAGCACTTTTTAGTTTTGCAGTCCCCAAGTATCTTCTTTCCTTGGTACACTTGCCTGTCAGATGTCTGTCCGTGAAGATATGAAGGAAATCCGTACAGAAAGGAAACTGGTAAGAATGATAAAGTTGGGGAGAAACCTGAGAAAGAATGGAGCTGGCTGGGCACTGGCCCCCGCAGCACGCCTGCGCATCCAACCACTCAGCCCACACGTGCTCTCGGGCTTGTGCACGCGAGAAAGGAGAAGAGAAAGCAAGGGAGAGACAGGGCAGTGGGAGATCAAAGAAAGGTAAGAAAAGATACAGGAAAGAAAGCGGGAGTGAACAACAGCTGCTTGGGACTACTAAAACGTGACAGGATAGATTTACAATCTACTATGATATTTTAAAAGCTGGCAGAATTGAACTTTCTCGTCCTACCCCAGTTCCAGCCCCGATGCATATGAAATCTAATTTTGTCGAGATAAAATGTATCGTATAATATATGTAAAAGGAGAGCAGCTATTCAACAACCCTCTCAAAGAGTTGGGTAGGATTGCAGGGTAGAGGCAAAAAATGACTGAAAATTACTCAGCTGTGGGATTCTTATTTTACTGAATGGACTAAGAGAACATCACCTTCAGAGGTTTCTCGAAGTTAATACATACAACTGGCAAACTGCTGGCTGAAAAATAAGAGGACCCTTCCTCTGCTGTTTACAGGCGCACTTGACTTCCTTCAGCTGCTCTCACTCAGCCTTGCTTCCGAGTCCAAGCCCTGCCGGGGGCACATCCCGTTCCACAGGGAGTCGTGATGCTGTACCATGTCCAACCGCATCACTCATGGGTACCCCTGGTCCCAACAGTTTTTCTTCTTTACATGGGGTGATGAATATTCTTCAGTTTCAAGAGGGTTGTTCTTTTAACTGAGCACTTGTATATTCATGAATTTTGTTCGTTTGTTTTAATTAAAAAAATTTTTTTAATTTAATTTTTATTTTATATGAGTAGAGTTGATTTACAATGTTGTGTGAGTTTCAGGTATACAGCAACGTGATTCAGTTATACATATACATATATCCGTTCTTTTTCAGATTCTTTTCCCATTTAGGTTATTACAGAGTACTGAGTAGAGTTCCCTGTGCTATACAGTAGGTCCTTGTCGAGTACCTATTTTATATATAGTAGTGTGTGTGTATTAATTCCAAACTCCTATTTTAACCCTCCTGCTACCTTTCCCCTTTGGTAACCATAAGTTTCTTTTTGAAGTCTGTGAGTCTGTTTCTGTTTTGTAAATTAGTTCATTTGTATCATTTTTTTTAAGGCAGTGATATCATATGATATTTGTCTGACTTATTTCACTTGGTATGACAATCTCTAGGTCCATCCATGTTGCTGCAAATGGCATTATTTCATTCTTTAAGAATACAGTATACTGTAAAGCTTCTGCCTTTTTATTTTTTTCCAAAAAGGGTGTGGTGGATCGGAATACAGACTCTGCAAACTGTTGCTGACAATCACAGTTTAACCAACATGGAGTTACTAAAACATCTCCAACAGACTTGATTTATATTTAATGGCTTTATATTTAATTGGACTATGATTTCTTTTTTAAAAAGATATTTTACTCTTTAATAACAAAGAAATGCTCAAAATATGTTAAATAAAAAGAAAAATGATGTAAAACAAAATTATTTATTCAACAAATATATTCTAAACTCCTTCTTTGTGTCTGGTACTGTTCTAGGTAATACATTTAGCAGTGAACAAATCCAAAGTCCTCAATTTCATGAAATCTTTATCGTAGTGAGGGGAAGATAAGAGTAAGCAAATAAGTAAATATATCATTTGTCTGACAGTGAGAAATAATGGTGAACAAAACGGAGTTGGTGAAGGCAGTGATTCCCAATTATTAAAAACAAAACAAAACCTAAAATACGTATGTGGAACATTTAGGTATTACTTGTGAAATTTATCTACCTCTATAAATTGCATTTTTCCTATTCCAAAAACAATCATTAAAAAGCTCCTAAAATATTTATTAGCACATAATAAATTGCTTTCTCTGTGAAAGGGAATGCGATGTAGTTCCAGGTTCACAGCTGGTTAAGGATTTGCAAAATATTGAGAGAAACTCTGTCCTGATTCGTGTAAGAATTCTTTCTATTTTAGGCTAACAATTTATTCACTGCAAACACAATTTATGACCAGGGCACGCTAAATATTCACAGTGTAATTTTTAAAACTGTAATTGTAAAAAATGATTATATCTCTTTAGTTCAGCAGAATAATGTTAAAGACAGAGAATGTTTTTAGTAACAGAAACAACAGGAAATTTAATTCAAACTTCCAGAGCTAAATCAATGCTCCAATTGGAAATACTAAACCCTGGGACTCAGTAGCTATTGTCGTAACATTCCAATTTGATTACTCCTGTAATTTTAAGTATGATGTGGGCAGCAATTCATATAACAGTTTCGTAATACACAGGATGGAAGCAACAAAGAACAGTGTATTAACCATTGGACACAGTAGAATGGAAAAGAAAACCATTTAGAGTCATTACATTTAAACTGTGGGTCAATACTTTCTAGTGGTGTTCTACTGCCAATTTCATAAATCTTAAGGTACCTAGCATAATAATTATATTTAATGTCTATACCCACTATCAGAGTTAAGAAAATATCATACTAAGTGAAGTAAGTCAGACAGGGAACAGCAAATGTCATGTGATATCATTTATATGTGGAATCTAAAAATTAATACAAATGAACTTATTTACAAAGCAGAAGCAGACTCACAGAGATAGAAAACAAACTTATGGTTACCAAAGGCGAAAGAGGGAGGGGAAGGGGGAGGGATAAAATAGGAGTTTGGATGAACATATACACACTATTATATATAAAATAGATAATCAACAAGGACTTACTGTATAGCACAGGGATGTCTACTGAATATTTTGTAATAACCTATATGGGAAAAGAATCTGAAAAAGAATGGATATATGTGTATGTATAACTGAATCACATTGCTGTACACCTGAAACTAACACAACATTGTAAATCAACTATAATATAAAATAAAAATTAAATTTAAAAATACCTAAGCTATCAAAACACCAATACTGTTTTCTAAATTTCAAAAACAACAGCAACAAGAAGAACCACAGAGAAAAGCAAACCAATATTGAGAGAAGTACGTTGGACAAAGGAAGAGAAGTCTAACAAAGCATGTTTGTTTGCTGGGTCATTTAGGCAATACAGAAAACAACGGGGAAAGGGAAGGTGAGCTCTGCACACGACAGAGTAGACTATAACTCACAGTGAATGGGAATCCTTGGGAGTCCCATGCTTTTGCCTGGGTTGGTAGCAGTCTATTTCCAAAGCCCAATAAGTCACCACAGGCTAAGTGACTCCTCTGTTTTAAAAAGTTAGAGCCTTATTCAGATGGTGGATGCCAGATCAATTCATGCTTTTAACTCTTCTGTTTAAAACGGCTCAACTTGTAGACACATTATGAGTGTTCACAGGTTCCCCTGTAATGCTCGGCTTGTCAACTCAGTGGCCTCGTATGGTGGTTAAGCTAATCTCAGTGCAGGCGAAGGGTCTATGTTTGGATAGTTATGATATCATCACACATTAGTGTGTTTCTCTTAGAGTAAACAGATATAAATATATTCTTCCTTTTACTGGAACAGTCCAACGCCAGGAAAAAATTAAAGACCTGCTAATATGTGGATTTCACAGAGAGCTGCGTGTCTCACTGAGAAATCCAACCCCAAACAATTGAGACCTGCTTCCCTTTCATTGTTAATCGCGCTTAAAAAATAAGCCCTTAGAAGAGCTCAAACTCGTCTCTTGGCAGCCTTCTGCTTCTCCATAAACCCTAACTAATTTACACTTTGATTTGTTGATTAGAATTTTAAGAACTGCATTTTATTCAATTTAACTCTGCTGCCGATCCCTAATAAAGTTACACATACAGACCAAGAGAAAGACAGTAAGGAAGAACTGAAAAGAGAAACGGAACCCTCTTCCTAAGGGTGTTGCTAAGAACTCCAATCAGAAAAACGGCTTCAGAGACAAAAGCTCTGAGATACGCTTTCTCCCAGAGAGCAGGAATGGTGAGGCTAGAAAGAAGCACGCCAAGTACAGAAAAACCTACTTGAGATTCTGTTAGGTCTGAATCACCTTTCTGACTCTGTCACAGAAAGATCGGGAGGGCGTGCAAAGCATCAGTCCTCTGAGCAAAGCAGTGACGAGTAGGCTAAACACACACCCACCCCGATGATACAGTAAAGGCCGGGAAACGGCGTTATTCCTAAGAAGGAACCTCACGGGAAGGAAAGACCAGGTGCTGACACGGACCAGAAATGGGCCAAACAGAGGAAAAGACACTGCGCAGGGCACCCAGGTTCACTCTACAAAGTGGTTGGTCACAAGAAGCTGCAAGAGGCTATCCAAAGAATACACACCCTGGGGCATCAGAGAGGTTTTAAGTGTATTACTTTTCCTTCTCTCAAATTGCTGTTGGCATTCGTGAACATTAAAATTCTGTGTTTCGTACACACTGCTGCATATAAAATAGATAATCAACAAAGACCTACTGTATAGCGCAGAGAACGCTACTCAACATTCTGTAATAACCTAAAAGGGAAAAGATTCTGAAAAGAATAGATACATGAATCACTTAGCTGTACACCTGAAACTAACACAACACTGTAAATCAACTATACCCCAATATAAAACAAAAATTAAAAACGTAAGAAAAAATATTCTATGTTTCTCCACATCTAAGTAACAAAGGTAGATTTGAAAGCTATCTGGGTCAGTGGTAGGATAGTTAACAATGATGTTAATTGCAATTTTAGGCATTACATCTAGAAACAAACAAAAAAAAGGTAAGAGAATGTTTTGTATTCACAATTTGCCCACCAGATAAATTTGTGGGTCTTCTGAGGTTTAACCAACTGTTCTTAGGCAACATTTAAGTACAAATGTATTTGTATAATAAAGATCATTTATTTTTTTATCTCTCATTTATTCATTTTAATTAAGTCAAAGTCACTGTAACCAAATGTATGAGGGTAAAGAAATACATAAACAGCCTTAAGAAAGGAGGGAAAAGAAAACCTTTTCCTGAGCTCTAAAAGCAAAAAAGCTGGAGAACTGGGAAAATTTTCCCAGGAATCCGTGCAGAAGGACTGGGGTCAATTCTACTGTGACGTGAGGGAAGGACGAAAGCTGGGGGTGGGGCAACGGTAGCAGGTAGAGCGCCCCGTGAATGTCACACGTGTAGACGGCACTGCTGGGGCCTAGGCGGTTGTCTTGGCTGTGACCACAGTAAAGCTGACCACACCTGTCTGGCCCTCAGGTCACACTTACAAAGGTGAGGATGGTGGACAAAGTCCCCTTCAGCAATCACGTCTGTCTGGCCTAATCTCATGAGGAATTCTTGTGATAAGAAGATTACCAAAAGTATACTAAAATGTCCTTACTTGTGTCTGATATCTGCACAGGCCCCTTGGAGAAGCGCACTTTGAATCACATTTGCCCTTTTTCTTTTTTTTAATCGAAGTAGAGTTGATTTACAATGTTGTGTTAAGTTTCTGGTGTTCAGCACAGTGATTCAGTTATAGACACACACACAGACATATGTATTCTTTTTCGGATTCATTATAGTTTATTACAAGATACTGAATACAGTTCCCTGTGCTCTACAGTAGGACCTGTTGTTTATCTATTTATACATAATAGTTTATCTGTTTTATATACAGTAGTTGCTAATCCCAAACTCCTGATTTGCATTTTAAAGTAAGAACTAGAATCGCTGTGTGTTTCAGTCAGGTGACAGAAGGTTCCATCTGGCCTAGTCAGTCCAGCCACAAAAACTGAAGAAACGCTGGTACTTCTTTTGACCCCTGTGGATAACCAGTAAAGACCATGTAAATTGATTTTGAATAGCAGAAAGCTACTAAAACACTCAGAAAAACTAATGTTCTTTCTATAAAAGCATTTGAATAAAATCATGTAAAGATTTTCTCCCATAGTAAGTTTTTTTTTCCTTTTTATCATTTTCATTTAAACACAACAGAAGTTTTTCTTTCTTTTTTTTTTTTTTTTTTTGCAGTATACGGGCCTCTCACTGCCGTGGCCTCTCCCGTTGCGGAGCACAGGCTCCGGACGCGCAGGCTCAGCGGCCATGGCTCGTGGGCCCAGCCGCTCCGCGGCATGTGGGATCCTCCCGGACCGGGGCACGAACCCGTGTCCCCTGCATCGGCAGGCGGACTCTCAACCACTGCGCCACCAGGGAAGCCCAGAAGTTTATTTCTTGCTCAAGTCATTTTCAGTGCGTGTTGACAGGGTGGAGAGAAGGCTCCTATTAATTTAGAGACCCGTCTCTTTCCATTTAATTCACGAGTTCTGAACCTCTCTCTTGCTCCTCTCTTTTGCTCTATGACTCATTCGGCAGTTTGGTGAAGCATACGGATCTCTTCTCAGAATAATGTTTTTAAATGCGTTACATAAAGCGCAGGGTATTATCAAGGAAATGGATTACACTGAAATATAGTTATCAAAATTATTAAAAAATTTGGTGTTGCAGGTGTGCTTCCTTATTAGATTATATGACAACATTTAATCTAACCTGGTAAATCTCATAATTATTGTAATCTTGAAGTAGTGAAGCACAGACGCTACTTTGAGCTATCTGGAATAACGGTAATGTGATTTCTATTGGTGTCAAAGAATATTTTGCTGGGCCCTTTGCACCCGGCTGGCCAATCAGTGAAGAGCGTGTGGAGGACGGGGCCTGGAGGTACCCTGCATTTCTGTCTCTCCACGTCAGGGCCAGAACTCGGTCACATGGCTACTACCTAAGCGCTGGGAAACAACTTCACTCTTTCCTTTCCTGTGATGTCTCCTGGTTGTTTTGTCTTGGAGGGGGATTGTCTGAAGCTCATTCTATAGCAGATTCCTCAGCAAGGGCTCATGAGAGCAGTAGTTCAGTTCTTATACTATTCATAACTCTTCCTCTGTGGTTGTTATACTTGCAGCTAAGTTTGGGCAGAAAATCTGTGGCATTATGTTTTCCATCCTTGAGTTCCTTAAATATGCTACTCCATGGATTTTCTTCAATCACCTAATTTCTGATCTAATTCTGATTTATGTTTTCTTTCCTATCCTCTATCAATTAAACCATTTTTTTTACCTTGTTTTGAAATAATGGTTTAGCGTTTTCATCTATTTTTGTAGGCTTTGGGGGGCATGTTTTCATTGCAGGGAGATTATTCTGTTCCTTGTTTTTCCCTTAGAAAAACTTTGCTGAATTTTATTTTGCTTGTTTTTTTCTTTTTTCTTTTTTTTGCTGTACGCGGGCCTCTCACCACTGCGGCCTCTCCCGCCGCGGAGCACAGGCTCCAGACGCGCAGGCTCAGCGGCCATGGCTCAGGGGCCCAGCCGCTCCGCGGTATGTGGGATCCTCCCGGACCGGGGCACGAACACGCGTCCCCTGCATCGGCAGGCGGACTCTCAACAACTGTGCCACCAGGGAAGCCCTGGTTTTGTTTTTAATGAAATAAGTTCTCCTGTACTTCGAAAGGGAGAGCCCAGGATAGTTTTTCTAACTTCATGATTCTCGAACTCTCCCTTCTGTTGTTTTCTCACAACGTGATTTTTAAAAACTAGCCTTCCAGTCCATAAGACTGCCTAAGTTGTCGTCAGTCGCTTTTTAACCTGGATACTTTCTTTCTTATCCCCTATTGTCCCGTCCTGTTCAATTTGGATCCTGCTTCCAGCAGCTTTCCTCAGTGTGAAGATCTGTTTTGGAACAGAGATTCGGTTTGCTCGCTTCAAGAGTTTAGAAGGCCCGGACTGCTCTAGCATCATCCTGCGGAATCGTTTCCAGTCCCCTTATATTCACCTATGAACCAGATCCTGCAAAGAACATCCACCCAGTCTCATGGCTACCCTGACCGGCTTGCTGGACTTTCCAGCAAGTTGAGGGATTTCCTCTTCTCGAGCCATCAGCTGTGCTGTTTCCTTTCCTCTGCTTCCTCACACATAGTTACAAACCCTACAAGAAACTCATAGCTCATAGCTGTTGGCAGCTTGTCCTTACCTGCTAGTATAGGGGGGTTTGTGGAGGAACCTGGCTTGCTGTAGTTGCTCTCCGTGGGTTGCGATTTTGATATCCCAGTTGCTGTGTTTTTATGGAGAGATGAATGAACAACGACTGAACATGAATGATGATGAATGAACAACAACGGCAGCGACTGCTGCCACCATCTTTTAGGAATCTCCTTCCTGAAGTCTGTATTTTTAAATTTAAACTGATTATTGCTCAAGGTCTACTTCAGAATATGATGAACTGGGGCTATTAGTCATTCTAACAAAAAGGTAGTAAACTACCAATGATCTTCAGACTGTAGTTCTGGGAAGCGTGGGCGATGTATGTGTGTGTGCATGTCTGTGTGTGTAAGTACAGGTACCTCTGTTTTCCTTTCCTCACCCCACCTTAAACAGAGGGGATCCAGTATAGATCCAGTATAGATGAAATATTTAGTCTGAAGAAAAGATTACATGGTTAGAACTGTCTGAACATCACTGCTCAGGAATCATCTTTTAAAATCAGTATTTAAGACATAAGTGAAGTGAACTGACTCCTAAAACAGATTTAGTATTTGCAGAGATAAATTGAACCAAGAACCACAATCAAAGTTGAAGCAAAAAACATATCTTTTAATAATCCCTCCTGTTTTTCAAAGGCTTGAGGAGAAGACATACATTTATTACATTCCTTTACGTTTCTGTTAACAGTTTTTATTGGTCTTAGTTTTCTCCAATTGACTATCTGTTGCCTGCATATCAACTATGGTACAGAATGTGGTTCTTAAGTTGTCCAACTACTTACTTAGAACAAATGTGAAAATTTAAAGCGACACATGCTTAAAGTAATCTCAGAAATCATCAACCAAATTTGATTTTTTTCTACTTTGTATTATCTATTTAAAATTGTAATTTCCCTTATAGATGTTACGAACGAAATGTTGAAAAGACCAACTTTAGAAAAAATAAAAACCAAACCCTAACTGTCAGTGTTTGTGCAGGAAGACGGGACTCCTCCTGGGTAATCCAGAGATCCCAGTGTGCGCTCTAGGGTACCACATGCCCACGGAATTGGACCCCATGGACCTGCCTCTCACCCCCTGGATCAAAGAGACCGGGATTTGTAACCCTTTTGTAAGCAGAGAGATTTTCATGTCCCTAGATGGTAAGACCCCCAGGAAGCAAGGAGGGCAGTTATCATAGGGCCACACTGCAGTTCTGGCAAACCAGGAAAGAAAAGGGTAGGCTGCAGGGCAATAATTCTTCCAGAGACCTACAAGGTCCAAAGGCAAGATCTATTGGTGGATTCCAATCCATTAGTTGGAATCTCCATATTTGACCACTGGCAAACATGACCTTCCCAGGAAGCCTCTAATTACTGTAATGTTCTTAAGTTTTCCAACCTGTCTGATACATACCAGCTTCTTTAACCTGAAGACTCAGATTAGTACTACTTGGGCCTTGTAACATCTGTCTGCAGAGCACCATGCCAGCTCTGTAACCCCAGGCATTGTAAACCCTTATCCGGAAACTTGCCAGGAAGGGACAATATTGAAGGACTGTGTGCACAGAAAAGTTGTGAAAATAAAGAAAAAGAAAACTGGGATTTTGTGTTTATTTTAGAAATCAGAGGACTTTAAGGAAAAACATACAAACTGGCAGTAGATTACATTTGTCTCTTCTACAGGCAGAATCCTTCACTGAAAAATGGAGTGAATCAATGTTCATTCTCTCGAAACTTGTTTCATCATGTATAATACGAAGGAGAAGTCAAACTTGACGTGTGCATTGTAAAATATAGCTCTTCTTCTGCCAGTGAATTAACTGCTCGTCAACTGGACAGGCTCAACTCTACTTTAAGTTATTACTGAGGTACTTGACCATCCTAAGGGTGCAAATACATAAGTTGTTAGTGGGCAGAATGGAACTGCAAAACTCAAGGGGAAGATGCCACAGAGGTCCACCAGTATGACGACAAAGGTGAAGCCATACTGTCAGTGAGAAAAATATTTTACTAATGACTAATGCAATTTAGATGTATCCACTTTTTGCTGCAACAGCTTCTTTTAGGTAAATTAAAGATCCCTAATGAGCTTTAAAAAACACATTAAGAATCCCCTGGCGGTCCAGTGGTTAGGGCTCCGTTCTTCCACTGCAGGGGACATGGGTTCCATTCCTGGTTGGGGAACTAAGATCTCACACGCTGCGTGGCACGCCCAAAATGGTAATAATAAAATAAATCAATAAATCAATAAAACAGTATCCTTTACCTCCTATCTTCTCTCTGAGGTAACTGACATAGAAGGTTAGAGCTCAGAGGGATTTTGGTGATTCTCTAACTGAAGTCCGTCACTTTACAACTGAAGCAACGTTGATCCATAGAGGTTTATTTAAAAATAAACACAACATTTATGCATCACTGAATCCCTTTGCTGTCCACCTGAAACTAACACAACATTGTTAATCAACTAAGCTCCAATATAAAATAAAAAGTTAAAAAAATTAAATAAACACACCACTTAGTGTGTGCCCACGACACCAGGCCCCAACGCACACGTTCTGAAGTAACCCCAGCAGCCCTGAAGGATTTCGTCATGCTCAATTTAGAGACGAAGAGCTCAGGAGACGGATGACCCTACCGAGAACGCATATGCACTGAGCCAGTTCCAGACCCAAGATTTAAATCTGTCATGTTTTAGCAGTTGTGTGGTTTGGTTCCCCACTCCCCTGGATCCCCTCAATTTCACACCTAATGTTAAGTGACCCTCCCAAGGTCATGCAACTAGAGTAATATGTGAATCCAGGTCTTCTGACATCAGGGACTTAGTGTATTCTCCCTTCTCCATTTCATTTTCATTACTGGGTAGTTAGGTACCTCCCTCAATGAACTGGACTTGAATACTATTTCTCAGTGACTCCTGTGAGTAAAGTACTATGGTAGATGTCAGTGTAGCATAAACATCCCCAGAGTAAACGGATCAGCGTGTGCCAAGCTCTTATGTCACTTTATGACCACCGCTTTTCCATTTTCTCAGTGGGTCTGATTTAATGTCCTCTTTCATCATCATCATCATCATTATTATTACTATTTTGGCATTAAGCCAGATAATTGTGGGTAATATGGAAAAAGTATAGGATACAGAGTTCTTTGCCCTCGAGTACTTAAAATTTGGTTGGAGACACTAAGATCTGAATAAAGGAGTTAGAGGGACTTCCCTGGTGGCGCAGTGGATTTCGTGCTCCCCGGCCCGGGTTCGATCCCTGGTCAGGGAACTAGATCCCACATGCATGCTGCAACTGAGGAGCCGGCGAGCCACGACTAAGGAGCACATCGGCGCAACCAAATAAATAGAATAAATACATAAGATAAAAAATGAATAGAGGAATTAGAAGAAAAAACAACCCTTCAATTGTGTCAACTAGAAGTCCAGATAAAACAGAGTAAAGACTGACATACAAAGGGGAGATGGCACGCAGGACCGACAAGAAGGCCTGGGATGGGGGAAGGCAGGAGACGGGGCTTGAGAAGGGACAGCAGGTGAGCGGCACAGTTCAGGAGGGTCTGTGTGGAGCCAGGGAAGGACACTCTGCAGGAGTTCATGGAAAGAAGGCTGCCTGGCAGTGCAGTGAGGCTTGGAACATCAGGGTTCCACAACCGTAATTTACGGAGTCATTGTCGACGACTGAAAATAAAACTAATAGTTACCATCTATTACTCCCTTTAGCGTCCTCCACTGCAACTCCATTACCTAAGGACTGTCAGGCCCATCTTCAGCTGGTGGAACTGAGAGGCTCGCTCAGGGCATCTTGCCCAAAGCCACAGGAAAAGTAAGTGCAGGCTCGGTCTTCCAAACCATGTCTGCTGGGTGCCAAGCCCCACACTATTCCTGGCAGTTATTTCTCCATGAAAACCAACAGATTCAACAACCAAAAACGTCACCAAGGCACAAATCTTAGCCTTTCAACTTAAATTATTTTCAACCGTAACACCACAAAGGGAAAAACACACTTAAAAGATCAAAAGCCAAGGAAAGAAAACCTCACAGCCTGAGGTTTCTCTTGCAGCCAGATTGAAAAACTATAAGCACATGTCATGAAGTACATTATATGACCAATAGTTACTGTGAAATCCCAACAGAGCATACATTTCACGTTTAACAGGGCACTTACATTCCTCGTGGCCACCTTAACTAATTCTTTCAGCGAAAAAGTGCTTTGAAGTTTTATCTCAGACTTTTCCATAGTAACATCTCATTTAAATTACCAAGGAAAAGAATTGCTGTTTTGCATTCACTTTGCAAACACACCACAGTGAACTCTATGGAGCCTCTGCAATTCTGAAAGAGCTGGCAAATAATAAATATATTGTTGGAAGAGAAATAAGGAAAGAAGACTCAGAGGTTAACTGTTATTCTGAAACAAGACCCAAAATCCTGTCAAGAGTTTACCATAATGCAAAGAAGAAACAATCCAAAGCTTTCATGAGAGACAGTCACAAAAGCAAGAATCACCAAGACTTTGTTACACAGGACACAACACGATAGAAAACTAGCTGTGAGCTAACTGTGTATATCATGCTTTCCACACAGCATTTATATGTGTACCTGTCTACTCAGGTACTAACTCTAGTATACTGCACTTAAAATTTTCTTTAATTTTATTTTTTAAAAGAGCAAAACACCTATGTAAGCCCTTTAAAAAAATAAAATATCTAGTTTCGCCTCAATTTAAAAATCATGAAATCATGGCTTTGATATACTAGTTATATACTTTTCCCAATATACATTAACATTAATATAGGTAATTATACGTTCTTAATGTTTATTCTGTACTACCAGTAATCACTGTGCACACCTCCGGCAGTAAAGCACCATACTTTAAGAGATAACTTTATAGGTGTTCTCCTAATAAGGGGACAGTTAAAAAGTATTCCTCTATCACTGTGTAAATTGTTACACAACTCTAAAGAGTGTGAGCTCATACTCATAAATGCACACTAGTGCTTTGAGACGAGAAACTTGGCCAAACTAGAAAGTTTTGTAAAATTTGAGGCATGCTACATAACTCTCAGTTACGGTTAAACAAATACATTTTTCCATTGATAGCTATTGTTCAAGAGAGCTTTTGTAGGTGTTCAATTAAAACGGTTTAAGGAGCTCTTTAAATATGCCACGATACTTGTCATTAGTTAAGGAAGAAAGCCAGCTGTACTAGAGCCAGGAAGCTGAAGGATGAGTCAGATTTGGGGATGTAAAGGACAGGGAGAATTCCACAGGCCTGGCCCGGGGAGCAGCAGAAGTGAAGCCCGCTTCTCTTGTTCACTAAAGGATTTGCAATTCAGCCACGGCATCACCACCAGCGGTCTCTCAAGTGCCTGAGTCATACACTTTCATCTTACAGTCCGGTAATGAATTTGTCAGATACCCTTAACCAGCAAAATCTAATGGGTCCTTTTGTGGGGAAAACTTATGGTATCACCACCAGTTCTAAAGTTTTAGACATTTCTGACTTTGGCGGGAAGGTGTTTAATATGAGATGAACTATACTATATCTGGTGTGATTTAAATCCCTATTGCAGGGGGTAGCTGAGCTGCCTGGGTTCTGGGATCACACAGATCTCAGTTCCGTCTTAGTTCTGGCCACTCATTAGCTGTGCGACCTTGGGAAATTCTTTTTTTTTTTTTTTTTTTTTTTTTTTTTGCGGTACGCGGGCCTCTCACCGCTGTGGCCTCTCCCGTTGCGGAGCACAGGCTCCGGACGCGCAGGCTCAGCGGCCATGGCTCACGGGCCCAGCCGCTCCGCGGCATGTGGGATCTTCCCGGACCGGGGCACGAACCCGTATCCCCTGCATCGGCAGGCGGACTCTCAACCACTGCGCCACCAGGGAAGCCCCCGGGAAATTCTTTAAGAAATTCTGTTGCAGGGTCTTCCCTGGTGGTGCAGCGGTTGAAAATCTGCCTGCTAATGCAGGGGACATGGGTTTGAGCCCTGGTCCAGGAGGATCCCACATGCTGCGGAGCAACTAGGCCCGTGAGCCACAACTAGTGAGCCTGCGTGTCTGGAGCCTGTGCTCCGCAACAGTGAGAGGCCCGCGCACCGCGATGAAGAGTGGCCCCCGCTCGCCACAACTAGAGAAAGCCCTCGCACAGAAACGAAGACCCAACACAGCAAAAAAGTAAATTAATAAATAGTTAAATAATAAATTCATTGTTTAAAAAAAAAAAGAAATTCTGTTTCAGTTCTTTCAATGGGGATAAGAACAGTACCTACATCGTAGGACTGCTGTGAGGATTCAATCATAGGACATGTAGAAATAGTGCTCAAAGAATAAAAATAATATGTGGATAATAATAAGAAGTCAATATGTGTCAGCTAGCATTACAAGAAGCAGCATCCCTTTGTATGAGACAAAAATTAAGATGACAATTCGAGAATCAGTAAAAGCCCGGGTTACAACACACTTGCCTTTCAGAAGACGTTAGGTAAATAATTTTCTAAGATAAAGATGTGTAGCTGTAGTCTTTGAGTCTATATTGCTAATTGGATCATTTGTATTGGGGATTTCACATATATATGTTCAAAAAACATCTGCTAATTAATGGAGCATTTTCTCATATATTATCTCATTGGATTCCCACCACAAACCCTAAGTAAGCAGCACAAGTATTATTCATATTCTGTAGATGAGGAAACTGAAGTTCAGAAAGGTGCTTTAATCGTCCCACAATTACAGTAACTGGAGAAGCACTTCTCACTACATCACCTTTGCCTTTAATAGCTGCTACTTGTTCACACTCACTAAAGAAATGAGTGTTACATAATTAAATGTTGATTTAAGATGACTGTTAATTTGTTTTGCTTCGGATGTAAGTAGAATTTACGAAGTATTTTTCAGCACCATAAAATTTCTAGATTAATTCTAATGGATGTATATATAGTTCTCTCTCTATCCTTATTAGGTTCTAGAATAGTATCCTGTTTGGAAGGCCCTAGAAAGGAATGCAAACATGTATATCAATAGTTGATGTTATTCAGATGCTAAACAGACATCCTTCCTAGATTGGCTTACTGCTCCAGAGCCAAGTTATTCTAGAACACTGCAATCACACGGTAGTGTAACTAAGCTGTTTTTCATGAAAGGTAGGATACTGGCTTTATTTTGTCCCCTTGGAAAAAAGTAGCAAGCACATTTAAATAGTGGATTAAACAGTCAATCTACCATCTACACAAAATACGTTGACAATATTGTTGACTGCACAGGTCAGCTTCTGGCCTACCCTTCAAAGACCACCCTTGTTACTGTTACAGAGGATTGTTCTCTTGTGCTATGGCCAGGCTAAGCTCCTCTGCCAGAGTTGTCGATTTTCTGCTAAATGTAAGCCAGGGCTTTACGACCCTTCAAGGTATCACATGCCCACAACAGTGATGTGTGATATGCAAACATGCAATCTTTTCATGAAGGTCAATGTTCATATGTTCTGTACGTTTTAATTTATCGAGAATATTATGATCTTTAACATATTTATTAAAATTGGTTTAATGAAAATGGCTAGCATTGATCCCTCTGATTCTTTTGAGTTGAAAACAGAGGACCAGGTGTGTTACAATAAATGACAGTCACTCAGCATGAAGGAGTTTATAACTGTACCGGAATAAACTTAAAATGGGTTTAGTCTGAAATATAATGAGGTGGCCAGTGGTTACTATATTATGCTGGGTAGTAATTAAGGAGAAATAATAAGTAACTTAGGTACCAGTTTTTAAATGCCAGCCAAAAATTAAAAAAAACAATGGGGAGGAAAGAGAGCAGCTCATCAGATGCAGAAGCTACTCTGTGCAGACGTCTGGCATCCTGGGACCCAGGAGCTCAGGCCATCTCAAGTCACTGGCAAGAGGGTCTCATGGCCCAAATGTTCCATGAGACTTGGACTGAGGGTCATGGCTACTCCTGGTTACTAGGAGTCCCTGTATGGCAGACACCAAGTCTTGGGTCTCTCCCTGGCTTACAGTGATGCCATATCTTCTCTGATGTGAGAAGTTAAACTGACTTGGACATCTAGGTTACAGGCTGAGATTCTCCTTCCTAATTCCAGGTTGACTAGAATTCTCCCAATTAATGTGATTTAAATAGGAAAGGTTGCTATAGGGTGTGGCCACTAGTCAACCTGCCTTAAAAGTGGTTTAGTTTAGTGGTTTATCAACTTTTCTCTCTCAGCTCCCTTATGTGAGTGTTTTGGCGGGGGGGAAGACTGAACGGTAGTTCTGAGTAAGAGGCACTTATAAGAAAAGGCAGGTCTTTTAAGGAACCTCTACAGTGGCTGCACCAATTTACATTCCCACCAACAGTGCAGGAGGGTTCCCTTTTCTCCACACCCTCTCCAGCATTTATTGTTTGTAGACATTTTGATGACAGCCATTCTGACCGGTGTGAGGTGGTACCTCATTGTAGTTTTGATTTGCATTTCTCTAAAAATTCACGATGTTCATATGATCCAGCAATTCAACTCCTGGGCATATATCAGGAAAATATGAAAACTCTTAATTCGAAAATGACACACACACCCCAGTGTTCATAGCAGCACTATTCACAATAGCCAAGACATGGAAACAACCTAAATGTCCATCAAGAGATGAATGGATAAAGATGTGGTATATACATATACACACGCACACACACACACACAGACACACACACACGCAATGGAATAATACCCAGCCATAAAAAAGAATGAAAATTTGCCATTTGCAGCAACATGGATGGACCTAGAGATTATCATACCAAGGGAAATAAGTCAGACAGAGAAAGACAAATACCATGTGATATCACTTACATGTAGAATCTAAAAAGATGATTCAAATGAATTTATTTACAAAACAGAAACAGACTCACAGACATAGAAAACAAACTTATGGTTACCAAAGGGGGAAGGGGGGAGGGATAAATTAGAAAGTCGGGATTAACAGATACACACTATTATATACAAAAGAGATAAACAACAAGGACCTACTGTACAGCACAGGGAACTATATTCAATATCTTGTAATAACCTATAATAGAAAAGACTCTGAAAAAGAATATACATACACATACATATGTATGTGCGTGTATATCCATATATAAAACAATCACTTTGCTGCACACCTGTAACACTGTAAATGAACTATACTTCAATAAAAAAAGAAAGAAAAGGCAAGTCCTTCAGGAATGGAACATTTAATAACTGCAACATTTGTTGACCCCTTCTAGGTGTGTATATGGCATCTCCCCTGTAGACAGCCTTAACCATCTAATTTGCAATAAGAATAATTTATTATAGTGTCTCCTATATACCAGGCACTGTCATATGCACTTTACGTCCCAATCAGGATGGGGTGCTATTATACACCATCCCGGTTTTACAGACGAGGAAACTGAGGCCCAGAGAGGTTCAGTAACTTGCTCAAGTCACACTGACGCTAAGTGGCCGCAGAGTCCTTGACCGATAAGTTACCTGATCGCTGTAAAAGGACTCTTCTATCAGATATGCAGACAGTAGCGTGTAAGAGACAGTGAGGGATGCAAAAGACGAGGTGGCTGGGCATCAAAAGCAACCTTCTTCCATGTTGATAATTGGTCGAGAATTGGTCTCGTTCTTTCCATGCCCTAGGAGTGCCCAGGTATCACTGAACTCTTGTCTTGTCTCTAACTCCACACATTCCCCTCCCGTCTGCTGAGACTGGTGTGGACCTAGCACCCAGGACTGGGGCAAGACGGTTAGTTTCCTGAGCTGGGGTGCAGAAACCTGAGGACTCAGCCTGGGTCATGCAGAGCTAACAGGAGCGTGAGAAGCTGCAGTTTTTCATCACACATTATCACACGCCTGTGTAGATAGTTAAAAACTATCAACGGAGACCAAGGGGGGAGATTCATTGGTCTTTCAAAGTAAACTTAATAATCTCTGGCATTTGTTACCACATAAAGAGAATCAGCATTTTAAGCTTGTGTCCTACTTTAGATGGGCAGCTTGAAAGTACTACTCCTCCTCCAAAATTCTAACAGACGTTCTTTTGTTTTAAATTTTTTTCGGTACGCGGGCCTCTCACTGTTGTGGCCTCTCCCGTTGCGGAACACAGGCTCCGGACGCGCAGGCTCAGTGGCCATGGCTCACGGGCCCAGCCGCTCCGCGGCATGTGGGATCCTCCCGGACCGGGGCACAAACCCGTGTCCCCTGCATCGGCAGGCAGACTCTCAACCATTGCACCACCAGAGAAGCCCCTAACAGACGTTCTTGATACACATTTGGTAACAAAGGCATACAGTCACACACAATTCTTAGCAATATGAAGAATAATCAGCATATAAAGTAGAGAAAACATTAGATAATGAAGACATCCAGCTGGAATCAATACCACACAGTGACAGCAACAGGGAAACAGTTTTGAATTATGCTGTGTATCAATATAATATTTCATACTGAATTATGCTAATCTTGTATTAGTAGAAATGAAAAATGTGTTACACTGTATTCCAAGTAAATCCCAGAGTAGGGTATTTATGACGAATCAGTTCACTCCCAAGTTTACACTGCAACCAGAACTGGATGGAATTACAGTTTGTTATAATTTCAGAAAACCTTATATAGTAAATGAAAATCACGTTTAATATAAATGTCACATCATATAGTCATTTTATTCTTGAAGTAACAGTTTTATTGGAGTGTTGTGAGCTTTCAGAATATGCAATGTAATCAAGACATTTCAAGTAGAAATATATTCACTTCGTATTTAAAATGTAACAAATATGCAATAGCATAATCATGGGAATATGATGAATTCTTCTAATGCTAGAAATATCTGTCTTGCAGATTAGATGGAAAGAAGACAAGTTGTGGCTTATTATATCAACTAAAATAAATAAGAAATGCAAGTCATGATATTTTATCCATACGAAAAATCCTTTTAAAGGTAAATGATACTAATGGTAACTAGAAAATTGTTCAGAATACTATGGTCTATGAATAGATGCCTACTTTACTTGACTAGTATGAATTTATAATTTCCTAACATGAATACATAAAATTTCTTATTTTTGCAAATATCTTTGAGTCAAGAATCAAGAACACACTGCAGCACAGCTTAAGACCTGATATTCATTTACCGGTTAGTTTCAATTGAATAAACTAAAGACAACAACATCCGAATCAAAACTACCTAGCGAACTTCTGCTAATTATGGCAAAATGGAGCAAAGACCACACACAGTGTTAATCAGCACACTTGCTTTGCGGTTGCCTTCTAGGTCTGTCACCGGCAACTTGTGGGTGTGGAGTTCCATTTACAGTGGTGGTGCTGGATTTCCAGGGGCTCATCTAAATTGTTTCTCCAGCCCTCCTGAATACCGCACACATTTTAAGAAAGCAACCTGGGGCCAACTCCATGGTTGATGGCCTTGAAACTGTTTCAACTTAGACTAACGGAGGCAGTGTACGGCTGTGGACAGACATGAAATTTAGTGCTTGTACAACTGGTTTTCCCCTTCTACCAATCACTGCTGCGAGAGCCTCAGTTTCCTTATCTAGAAAATGAAAATAGTAAAACCCATCAGTAGTTCTCTGTGGAAATTAAAGTATTTTGTGAATTACACAATATTGTAAGAATTTCCAGCACCTAAAACAATAGGCTATGTTCACGTGGACACAGTACACGGTCAAAAGATGGATGAATGTAATGATTCCTTGATATTAATATAGTAACTTAGTAATTAAGCATGCTGTTTTGTTCAGGTATTTACTTCTCCTTGGAATGTCCTTCACCACTTTCACTTCCTTCAGCCTAGGCATGTCCAAATTCTTACGATCCTTTAAGGCCAAGCTCAAAAATCACCTCTTCCAAAATCACTCCAATGATAACCTTGATGGAAAAAAATCTCCCTTTCCTGTAATTACCAAAGAGCTTTGTATTATCCTCATCCTCCTTATATTATTTTTCTACATATTTAATCTCCTCTGATTATATATCAATAAAGATTAGAGCATGCCGTCAAACATCTCATTAATCCTAATAATAGTAATAATAAGAAGAAGCTCTAGAGGGTTTATTATACACCAAAAATCATATACAGTAGGTCCGCTACATATGAACAAGTTCAGTTCCAAGAGCACACTCATAAGGCCAATTTGTTCTTAAGTCCAACAAAGTTAGCCTCGGTACCCAACTAACACAATCAGCTATATAGCACTGTACTGTAATAGTTTTATAATACTTTTCACACAACTAATACGTAAAAAGCAAACAAACAAAAAATAAAACATTTCTAATCTTGCAGTGCAGTCCCTTGAAAAGTACAGTAGTGCAGGACAGCAGCTGGCCTCCAGGGGCTGGCATCGAGGGAACAGCAGGAAGAGTTACTGACTGGAGGAGGGAGGGGAGGTGGGAGATGGCAGAGCTGAGGGATCGTCAGCAATAGGGGACGGAGGGCAAGCAGCAGTGTCACTCACGCCTGACGCCGATGGCGCAGGATCTGGTTCCTTGCTGGATTCAATTCTCTCCACCCTCTTGAAAAAACGATCCAGTGATGCCTGGGTAGTAGCTCTTTTTTTCTCGTCACAGATGACACGGTAGCACTGGGTTGCATTCTGAGCGGCTGCTGCAACCTCCGTGTACCCTTCTACGTTCAGGTCCTGTGCCTCAAAAGCTAGCAGCGCCGCCTCAAGTAAAGAAAATCCCCTGCCATTTCCTGCGTTGTGAATCTCTTCGTTTCTTCAGTTACTTCTTCTTCCTCTTGCTTCTCTTCGTCCTTTCTCTGGGCCTCCAATTCCATCAGGTCTTCATTAGTAAGCCCCACACTTGCATCTTTGAAAGCTCGCAACTTGAAGGTTTGTATGTAGGGGACTTACTGTAGAGTTTGAGAGTGTTTTATGTAACCTATGAGGTAGGTACCACTACCACTTTATAGACGAGCAAACAGGAGACAGAGATGGTAGGGCCAGGGTTCGAGCCTGAACCCTAAGCTAAACCACCCGCATCCTGCGCGGCAGGCCAAGAAGGCATAGTGACCATCAGGTCATCTAGGTGGTTGTGATTTGGCAGAGACCTGAACCCAGGTCTTCTGACTTCAACCCCAGCGTTTTCTGAAGCACTTTACCTGTATCTCTGGCTTTCACACTGACTCCAACTGTGTGCCAAAGGACCTCCGAGAGGCAGCTCAACAGCTGAAAGTGCCCACCCATCACAGCTGGTCCAAATCATAAAATAACTCGGGGAGTGTCACCCACTGGGCTGCTGCTGCCCAGCACTGCCATGAAGGTGACAGCCAGCTTAGTCCCTAACCTCCCTGCCAGGAAGTTGGAGATACACACCTGACCCCCACCCAAACTCACAGGATTTGAAACCAAGGGGGATAAAAACCTTTTAGCCAGCAGTCCCCGGTCTTTTTGGCACCAGGGACTAGTTTCATGGAAGACAGTTTTTCCACGGACGGGGGAGTGGGGAGGAGATGGTGTGAGGATGATTCAAGCATGTTACATTTATTGTGCACTTTATTTCTATTATTATTACATTGTAACATATAATGAAATAATTACACAACTCACCATCATGCTGACAGGAGGCGGAGCTCAGGTGGTAATGCGAGCGATGGGGAGCGGCTGTAAATACAGATGAAGCTTCGCTCGCTCGCCCGCCGCTCACCTCCTGCTGTGCGGCCTGGTTCCTAACAGGCCACGGACCAATACCGGTCCATGGCCCGGGAGTTGAGGACCCCGCTTTTAGCTACTCAGAATAAAATTATTTAGCACAAAGTAAACTTTACATTTTCTTCTTTTCCTTGTGATCATTTAAAACTAATAAAGTTATTTGACTCCTTATACAGAAAAGATGCTGAGAGAAGGGGGCTTCATTCTGGTCTGTGGTTTTCCCAGATCACACAAGTTCTGAGGAATACAGAATTAAGTTAGGCAAAGTAGCTCTCTGCTAGCAGACCTTCTTCAGACATTTCCCTTACAACCTACAATGGCCGAGGCACGGATAACTGGCTCACGCGCTGAGTCTGTGCAGCAGCCCTCAGAGCAATAGAAGGGTTCGTACAGAGGCCCTGGGGGTGTTTATGTAGCTCCCCTACTGTAAAATAGCATTTGCTTTTCTTTTTTCCTCCTCATTTTTCGGTTCACGCATATGTTGCTTCATAATCGTGCGTGCGTTTGTAAACACGTTATGGTTCTTTTAGCACTCGCTTATTTTCTCATGCTCAGAAGCCTGAGCAGAACTAAAATGTATCAGTTAAGCAACCTTTAACGGCAGCTGAACTAATTTTGAGTGTAATTCTGCTATATGCATTGGTTACAAGTTTTGCTCTTAGTGTCTCTCATCTTTCCTAGCCACCTCTGAGCAGAGTGCTTATGAAAGAAAAAAAAATTCATTTTGTTCTAGATAACTGAAGGATGAAAAATAAATTTCAAGAACAAGAGTCCCAGGAGCCCAGGCTGGCCTTTACGGAACTTCCCATGGTTCGATTTGTTTATTAAAAAAAACAAAAAAGTGCTGGCAGGCTTTGAAAACATAAGAGGGGTCAATAACTTGTGAGCACACACACGATCTGTGTTTAGTTTCAACGTGTGTGGCACCACGATTAAGGTAGGAGAGATCTAGTTCACACCATCACTTGCAAAAGATGAGGCAGAATCTGAGTTATGAAATCAGACTGTACGTAAAACACAGGCGACTCACGATTACCTTACTTTTTGATTTACCCATATTTACTTGACTTGTCTGGCAGACGCATAAGGCACTTCCGGGACTTCCCTGGTGGTCCAGTGGTTAAGACTCTGCGCCCCAATGCAGGGGGCCCGGGTTCGATCCCTGGTCGGGGAACTAGATCCCACATGCATGCCGCAACTAGGAGTTCACGTGCCACAACTAAGGAGCACGCCAGCCGCAACCGAGACCCGGCGTAACCAAAAAAAAAAAAAAAAAAAAAAAAAGGCACTTCCTATTGGCGTTTAAGTTGGCGCTGAGAGTTCAGCTAGGTAGCTGAATTGCTTAATTTCAGCTCTGTTGACAGTTCTGTCCCTCGACTTACTCTGCATGCCGGGAAGCCTTTTGGAAAGCCAGCGTTTCAGGTCTCCCAGAAAACGGAGAGGGCAAAACCTGCAGTCAGTTGTTTCTTGGCAGGGATAGCCCTGACTATGGCAGAAGGCTAG
Organism: Lagenorhynchus albirostris; assembly: GCF_949774975.1. Taxonomy (NCBI): domain Eukaryota; kingdom Metazoa; phylum Chordata; class Mammalia; order Artiodactyla; family Delphinidae; genus Lagenorhynchus; species Lagenorhynchus albirostris. Next base: position 4,353,089 of record NC_083099.1, read on the forward strand.
GACGAGCCTAGTGAGCTCTTAGACTTCTTTGGAATCAAGTCCCCACCCTTGACTTGAGAGAATCTCTGACACATCCACCAAGGAGCAAAGCACACTGCCACATGGAACCCAAGCAGACCAAAAACGTTCCCAACGTCTCCTGTGCAATGCGAAGAATCTGAGATCAACTGCAGCTGGATTAGTAAATACACTGTACGGCTTAAAAGGAGGTAGGCTTTTCTTTTAGTGTTTGCATTTTATGCAGTTTAAGAAGCTTGGCACCTTAAGACTTTCACATAGTTCAAATACAGCTTGAAAAGCACTGTGATTCTAGGTGTGTTTACACGGCATTATTTCTCATGTAAGCATACCCGCACATCACCCGAAAGTGAAAGGCAGCTGTCAGATGACCCTGGCAGCAGGCGGGGGCGTGGGCTGTGCTCTCTGGTTTACGAGGTGACAGTTCTCCTTGTCCTTATGTAGGCGAAGGCGCTAGTGTTCCTCCTATCACATCTGCTTGCTAGCTTCCTCTACCTTACGACTCTGTTGTCTTAGGCTTTCTGAGAATTTATTCCATAGTTTCTGTTTTAAAGTTCTCTGAGACTAAAGAAGACACGAGGCAGAACATGAGGCTTAAATCAGATTTCAGAGGGCAGATGGAAAGCACTTAGATAGGAGATGCCCTTAAAGGTCTAACCCAGCTCTCAGCTTTTAAAACTGGGACTCCTTTCATGGGTAGCACCATTTCAAATAAACCATTCTTTTTCAAGGCTTTTCGTTCTTCTAAAATAATAAACTCTTTCTAATAATCTGCTATAAATTAATAACTAATAAACATACCATATGAAAGAAGTAAATTATTACATGTAAGTACTACAAAGTTTTAAAAAATCAGTTACAGAGTATTAAAATCAATCAAATTTAAGAGCAGCTAATGAGCATCGAAAAAGCTCATTTGCTTATAAAAAATCCAAATAGTACAAAACTAAGGAAAGTAAAACACTGTCGCTTAGTCTTCCCGTTAAGTTGCGTTAGCCTAGGATTCTAACAGGTACCCGAACTTAGTGTCAGAATTTTACACAGTCTGCAAATATCTCACAAACGCTGCCTCCCTACTGTGAAACTCAAGAGTACAGAAAACTGTTTCTTTCAGGTTATTTTACGGCAGGCGGCTGAGCTATTTGCTTTCGGTCATTTATCTTCTGCGAGAGCAACTCTGGAGACGCTCAGGAAGAGGGTCCTCAAGGTATTATTAACATCTTAAAACTTAAGAGGTGCTTCCTGGGCCAGTGTGCAAATACACCCTGGAAAGAAAGCCATGACATTGTGCCCTAGAAGAAAGCTCTGTCAGTTGCCGACAATCAGGAAAACCTATAATTAAAATTTTAATTATTATTTGCTTTGTGAAGTGGCTTACGTGCAATATCTTGATTTATACTCTATTAGGATTTTCAGTGATTTCCCTTCCGGACTCAGAAAGGCTTATAAATGGATTTTTTAAATCCCCAAACTACCAGTTCTAGTCATCTAAAATTTGTACCATTTAAAAAAAAATTTCTTTTTTCTTCCAGTTTAATTGAGATATAATTGACATGCAGCACTGTATAAGTTTAAGGTGGGCAGCATAACGACTTGACTTACATACACCATGAAATGATGATCACAGCAAGTTTAGCGAACATCCATCATCTCTTATGCTACAAAATTAAAGAAATAGAAAACAACTTTTTTCCTTGTGATGAGAACTCTTAGGATTCAGTCTCTTAACAACTTTCATATATAATGTATTTGTACTATTTATAAATGAGAAGTGAACATGAAGAAAGAGAAAGTATGCTAAAACTTTAATCTTGGGTTTCTTGTTGTTGTTAATACTTTGGGTATTTATTCTGCTGAACTTCCTTTAAACCATATTCACACCAACCCTCTCTTTAAAAATGGGTTAAAGTATTTTCTCTTTTGCTCACAATGAAAAGTAACAATCAAAGATCTAGAATTTAATGTATAGGAACAACAGCATTAACAGGCATATGACAAAACAAAGCACTGTGATAGGAAAATGGTAAAATAACCCTGTAATAATAAAATACTATGCCACAAATTACTCTAGGTTCCTTAAAAATTTAGTCTTATAAAAACTTTGTCTTTATGAGATAACCAACCACATCCACTCCCCCCCTGCCCTTTAGATATTGCTCTTTTTGTTTTTTCATTCTTAGCCACCCACTGTCTTAATGAAACATACATCAATTTTTTAAAACCCCACTAACACAGACATTTCTCCTCAAGAGAATATGAACATATTCCTCATAAAAATAATGAACCACTGTATAAAGAATAAGATCGAAATCACTGTAACACAAAGCGTACTTCTATGTTTTTCAAGTTGTATAAGAAATTTATTACCGTATTACTTTATTTTAGATTTCTTAGAGTGGAAAGTTTGCTTGCTACATTGATAGCAGAGAGAACACAACTTATCCTGCATAATCGAGATCCCTTAAGAGGTAACACAGTTCAGTGGTTAAAAGACTGACTTGCTAGGTTCAAATTCTGGTCCTGCCACTGACCAGCTAAGTAACCTTGGCTGAATTCCTGTGTATTCCGTGCCTCAGCTTCCTCACCTGTAAAATTACGACAATATTATCTCTCAGGGATGTTCTGAAGTTGCCATGTTGTGAAACTTATGTAAGTGCTACCCACTGCTGATGTGATGATTCTTCTTTTGGATGCATACACAGCTATGTTAACAAATATAAATAGATGGCATGAGAAAATACGATGTAAGCAATTTTTAAAAATAAACTTTAAGAAATTTTAGAATCGTTTTAGAGCTATAGAAAAACTGCACACATAGTACAGAGAGTTCCCATATACCCTGCACATAAGTTCCCTTATTCACATCTTACGGTGTAAGCAATCTTTAATGATAGCCCAATAATGGAAGGACATTTACTATAGTAGTTAAAACTACAAATTTAATTAACCTGTAATCTCAATAACCCACCTATCAGAACCAAACTTTGAAACTTCTAAGTACTGTATTATAATGAGTACCTGCTGAATTTAATGTTTTGGTAATAGCACTGCACTTACTGTACTCATGTAGGATGTTTTATAGTCTCATTTAAAAAGGAAGAATAAAATGAGAAAGTTATTTTACTGTGTGTGATTACTTCTATATATACATTGAAGTTGCAAATTAAAACGTGTGAAGAAGAAAATAAAGCTGGGATATTTAAACAGATATTACTTCATAGTTTTAAGATTGAATTTCTCAAGACCATAAGGTAATTAAAGCTACATAAGGGCAATATGGGTGAATACATTTTGAGATGAGAATTTTTAACTTAATTATTTGCTGACTGTTAGAGAATCACATTTACAATAATGCATATAATACAAGGAAGATTTTTCTGGGTTATTAAGGGAACAGCGGTAGAGAGGTACACCTGTAGAAATGTTCAAAGACAGCTCAGGCCCATGGCGTTAAGTGTAGGCATATTCACTGTCCAATTTAGCAGCCACTAGTCATACATGGAGAATTAAATTTAAATGAATTAAAATTAAATTAAGTTAAAAATTAAATTCCTCGGTTGCACTACATTTCAAGCACTCAGTAGCCGTGTGTGGTTAGTGGTTACTGTATTGGAAAGTGCAGCTGTGGAACATTTCCACCACTGCAGAAAGTTCCACGGAACAGAACTGCTCAGATAGCCACAGACTGTTTCACTAATCACGCATAAGCCGAGTCTCAACCCAAAGCCTTCACCTCCTAACCAAACAATTTCTATGAAACTTGCCAAAATGAAGCAAAGGGACCCAAAGGAGGCTTACATCTCGTTTTCTGAAGTGTTTAAGGGGATGAAAGGGAAGAGGGTCTGGCTAATTCTCACATCAGACAAACGGCCACCAAGCAATGGAAACCGTGCTGAGGTCCTCAGAGCCGTGGCTGTACTCACGTGGTGGGGTGGCAGGAGCCAGCGGCCAGGGGGACTCCTCTTCGGGGGCACATGTCCTCACTAGGGGAGGGGCCCCCATATGGGGCCTTCGCACTGGTGGGACCTTCCCCATTATGGGGCTGGGGTTCCTGCCAGTGAAAAATGGGAAATTTCACTGTTAGCCAGCTTTGAGTCTTTCCCCATGTGAGATATTAAAAATGCTGCTTACTGGATTATTCAGTTAATTCAAAGCAGGGTTATATGAGATAAATTCTCAGAACTGATTAACCATGACGTGTGATGATTCTCCCTGCCCCTCAGTCTCCCAGGAAAAATAACCAGCAGCGGGACTGCAACTGTTCAAATCTTAGATCTAGTCACATACCAAAAAGATTAGATTGAACCAGACAGTTTTCCCAATCAAGATAAAAAATCAGGATAATTGTTTTTTAATGATCAGTGATGGGCAGTGGTGGAAAGAGAAAATGTAAGCAGATGTAATAAAAACCTCACAAAATCCCACGGCTCCTTATTCTCACCCCATGCAAACGTCTAAAATGAGAGCTAAAAATGAGAAGCAAATGCTTGAATTCCATCCACTTACTTCTCCTGACCGTTTTGTGATTTGGGAGTGATTAATGGTGATCAAATGCTCAAAACAAGGATCTGTTGTTGTTTCTTTAAACAAATTTTAAGAAATCCATGTAAGCAGTTTGTTGATGCCTAATAATGTGGCTAACGATAAAAATCTCCCATGAACGCTTTCATGCAACAAAATGTTTCTACTGGTGCGAGATGAGCATTTTCATGGTTTTAGCTGTAACGTGCACACTTACGGTGGAATATTTCTACTGACATTCTGAAACGCGAAGAATTACCCTAAATTTCTCCAGTTCAAACTCCTTTTGCCTGTATATTTTACAATGGCGTACTTTAGGGCGGTAAGGTCAGAGGCCCATATTAATAAAATACTGTGGATTCCCCTGGATAACGGATAACATCACACTTCTAAAAAGCACTGAAAATGAGACAGGCTGGGACCTGGGACCCTTTGCTGCAGTGCTTGCACCTGGAAAGACATCTCCTCCAGCAACAAAATACACAGTAACTATAAGGGACTAAAAATAGCTGCGTGCATGCACAGTTGGGGCAAATTATGGACAAGAAGATACAAAAAGACCAGAAAAAACCCCAACTGCCACTTCTGAAGAGCCGGGAGCAAAAGCAGGGCACTGCGCATGCCCCCTGCACTCAGCGCCACCTAAGGGGGCGGGCAGACCACCTCAGCCACCCCTCCGGCCCAACCCCCAGACACATCCCTACCCTCACCCCACATAAGGAACCAGCTCGCCCCCCCCCCTTGGGGAGCGGGCAAGCAAGGGAACGTTTTACTTGTTTCTGATCCCCTCTGCTGCAGCAGGGGCCCCAATAAAGCCTTGCCTGAACTTCTTGTCTGGCCTCTGATCCATTTCTTTTGATTAAGGAAGCCAAGATCTCTGGTCGGTAACAAAAAGATGCGAAAATTTCAGTTTGTGGTTTACTCTGAGATGCAAACAGGACTTGTGCACTGAAACACACGATTTTTCCTACCAGGTACCACAGATGGTGGTTCTGCCAGATTTGCTTCTCCTAATCTCTTGAGTTGCAGCTTTCCCCTCTAATCTCTTATAATTACCTGTGCTCCCAGACAGCAATCAGAGGTCAGGTTACTGCAAAGTACACTTCTCTGTCTGTCCTACAGTGAGACTGGGGGATGGAGAAGGGAATCGTAAGCAGGAAAAGCTACTTTACATAAAATTAGATGATAGATTTGAATATAAATTATAGACCTAAAAGAGAAATTATAAACCTTCCAATTCATAACAGAAATGCCTTTCAGATAGTTGGAAGGTATCTAGAATCTAAGTACTTAATGTAAGTTTGAATGTTTCCCACAACAGGAACTAACATCCTCCTTGATTAGTTTCTTATCAGTATCCTTATGGCAGGCCCTGCATAAAAGTATTAATTTAGTAGAACATTTCCTAATTGTATTCAACATCTTAATTGTAGTGAGTGAATTAGGTTTAGCTGCTGCGGCAAAGTACAGTTGTAGAAATTTAAATTTTGACACAAGCAGTATGAAAAGCAGTTCCAGAGTATATGGTCAAACAAAAACACTGACATAAATATCAAAGGCTACATCAAACATCAAAGGCACGCCTGCCTTTCAGGAGCTGACCAAAGTTCCCAGGAGTGGGGCTGGAATGCTTCACTGCCAGAGTTTCATTCTAAAAAGATTATGAGGTCACTGACCCGGACAGTCTCAATCAAAATGAAATTCTGCTAGACTTCCTGTCTACCCAGAAACACCCTGATATTCTCAGATCAAAACTTCTTCACAATAGGCTTATCCATTAGAAAAAAAAAACTGCCTTAAAGAGAATGCTTTTTAAGAACAGAAACTTATCACAGGGAACTCTACTCAGTATTCTGTAATGACCTATATGGGAAAAGAATCTGAAAAAGAATGGATATGTGTATATGTATAACTGAATCACTTTGCTGGACACCTGAAACTAGCACAACATCGTGAATCAACTATACTCGAATATAAAATAAAAATTAAAGAAATAGAAACCTATTCTTCCGAATGATACTCACTTTGCTATATAGTCTAAGTTTTCCTGTGACTTTTCTTCCAAGTCACACCATGCTAGAACAGGACAGCAGTGCCTAAAACTACAGAGAATGTTCTGTTCTGAATTGTGAAAGAAAATTATTCTTCATAAAGCTGAGGCTAGCTGAAGCGGCCACGCACGGTACTGCTGGTTCCCTTTCCCAAAGACAGCTGGTGGAGAGGGCCTGACACCCTGACCCCTACATCCAGCTGCAAGGATGCCCTGGAGAAAGAAATGCCTCTTTCTAATTCACCCTAGAGGCCATATATGTTAACAGAGGCCCTGAAGACCACTGTATATAATATCACATTGCACTGACTCTAAAATGATGATGAGCTCTTACTCTGAACCACTAAGAAATTTAAAAATGGCCAAATTAAACTATAACTGATTTCTTATCACAGAAAAATCATACTTATTGAATGGGCTCTCATGATAAGCAGAACATGATATATGCTAATCTTTTTATTTGTGCTCAAGAGTGATATTATGGAAGCCAAATAATGGATTATTATTAGAACTTCTTCACGTTCAGATTTCAAATCTTCCGCCTCACTTTTCAGCTCCAAGATGACCGTTTGACCGCAAAACATGGCCCTTTGTGTCATCAAGAGCCTTGCTGACGCAGTGTATCTTGACTGTTGCTCTAGTACTGTCCGTGGAATTTTCTTCCGAGCTGCTGACACCCTTTTTACAAGTTTTTGTTTGCTTGCTGTTTGGTTTTTTGGGTTTTTTTTTTTTGCATGCACAGGCAATAACAACTGAACTCACAACAGCTACCCGGCCCAAGGCAATTGATATTAGAAATGTTAAAACATGGTTGGGGAGGGCTTCTGAGAATCGCTAAGCTAGAGTAATGGGGCTCCTGAGGCCAGGGTTCTCCACTGCTTTGTCCCGTCCACCTAACGATTCACTCATTCCTCAAATAGTTATTAAGCTCCTAGTCTGCGATGCAGGTACCAAGTTAGGGAGAGAGCAGAGCGCAAAGCAGGGAAGGACACTCCCCTCAAGGACCTTAGGAAGAGACTGGCATTCATTGAAAAACACAGAAAATTAATACAAAGCTACAATTATTTTAAGTAATGCAGAGAAGAGGCACATGGTACCATAGTAACATACGACTGATCTACCCTCGTCAGGGAGGTCAGGCAATACCTAAGGAAAGAGGGGAGAGAGAAATATATCAGGCAGAGAAAAGAGCACGTGTAACGGGGAAGAGAGCAAAGAACTTTTCTGCATGGATGACTGTGCCCTGCGGAAAGGACTCTAGACTTTCTGAGGACTATTACATCAGAGCTCCAAACCATACCAATACTGGGAAATCTTAAATGCCATTATGTCCCGGTTCGAATGGGGCCTTATGGGGACAAGGGAGCGACTGGAGTTATTTCTTGACTTCAAGTGTGTAACTGGGAGACCCTCAGATGGGTCTCTGATATGGGGAGTAAGTGTCATTCGGGTGTGAAGGACTGAGTAGAAGCCTCTGAAACTTTCCCCCGCAAGTGTATTCCTCACTCAAGATGGTAACTCAACAGCAACACCGTGTATACTGGGAAGAACTGCCGAGATGAGAACACTACCAAAGCCTTAGAGAGGAAGAGCAGTGGTCCCTCCTTCTACCGCCTTTTCTGTACTTCTAATGACCCTGCAGAAAAAATAACGATGGACCACTGCAAGCTAAAAGTGGTGGAAACCCCGAACAGAACTTGCCGTGCTAGAGATGACGTTATACAGCTTCTGGCACTGGGTACCCAGCTATTTGTGCGAATATGGCAATTACCGGCCATGGGCAGAGACAGGCGACTTACTCCCTTGTCTGCTGGTGATGTGAACTCTCCCGATCTCCCTCCAAACTTAGTCTGCGGGGACCCGGACCATCTTGACTTTCCACAGTACGTGACTCTAGTCCACTATACGGACGACCGCGTGTTAACTGGAGCAAGAAATGGGAAGCAGCCTCGTGGGCCTAGTGAAACACGAACACCACACACCACAAAAATTAAGAGACGGGGCACGCTGCTTACGTTTTTAAGAAGCCTAGGGCTCCAGGACGGGCTGCGAACATCCTCTCTAAGGAAAAGAACAGGTTGCTTCTTTCAACATCTACTGCGAAGAAAAAGATGGGCCTCTTTGGATTGTGGAGCACATGCACATTCCATACTTTAAAATACTGTCTGGACCCATTTATCAGAGACTTGGCGGCTGCCAGTCTCAAGAGTGACCCGAGTGATAGAGAAGACTTCTGCGGCACATCTAAATGATGATGGATCTGGGGGTGCAGACCTATCCTCGATGGCTAAGGAGTGCCAAGAGAGACGTCACACTGCAGATCCCTGGGGTTCTGGGGCAGAGAACAACGTTCCATTCAAAAACCAGCCCCTAGTATGTTACGGGGCCCAGGGCCTGGGCATACCCAACCATGGTCAACAAATGACCCTCTGACATAAAGTTAGATGGGCAAAGAAAAAACCCACTCTAGGGTGGAAATGGCTTATCTGGGATTAGGCCCAAGTACGTCCAGAGGGCACAAGGAAATTACATATACAGGTGACCCAGACTCCCATACGACGGGTGATCAATAGACAGAGAAAACAGGAATTCAGACAGAGCCCCAAGTGACCTGGGGCTACACCGCAGGGTCATTCAGCAGTGGACCTGAGGGACCGTGGGAAGGAAGCGTGGCGGGTGAGGACACAGGGCAGCCCTGGGCACTCACGCCACGTGGGCGGAGGGAAGGCCTGGGCTACAGACGCACCCTGACTCCGGGGCAGCAGCGAACGGACAGCTGGTCAGGGGCCTGGGGAACAACAGGGACAGAGGATGTGCTGAGGAGGTCTGGGAAGGATGGACGCAGGTGGTACAGGTCAGGTGCTTTCTGTGCTTCAGGCTAATGCCCACCGGGAAGCATCCCCCAAAATGTCAACATGTGTGCTGTCAAACGTCAACAAAAGGTGGACAGGACGAGTCATTCTAGGGCTGCCAGCCGGCCTCCCGCTCAGGCCAGCAGAGAGTTGATACCATGGGCCTGTGAAGAGAGTGGCAGAGGCTCTTCCTCTCACCAGTGCTGGAAAAGTTACTGCAACTGCTACATGTCTCACCTGCCAGCCACAGACACTGATACCAAGCCCTGGATACGGCATCATTACTCAAGAAGACCCATCACTGACTTGGTGTAAGATCGGTTCCATGGGAAGAGGGGCAATGATTTGTCTTTACCACAGTGTTTGGCTTCCAGCTCCCAATACTTGTGCTGCCACCACTGTCCCTGGGCTTATAAAATAACTGGTTTCTCAATAGGATATTCCACAAAACACCACCTTAGGCCAAGGCACCCATTTTATAACAAAGGAAATGTGGCAACGGGTCCAGAACCTTAGAATCCACCGGTCTGACAATGACTCATCCTCAAAGCTGGCCCAACAGGCAGGGAGAGTGGTCTACTAAAAAGTAACCCAAGAGGCATCTTAGGATAACTTCCTGCAGAGTTGGAGCCCTGCCCTCCAGGATGTGGTACAGGTATTGAAGCAACGGCTTCAATATCTGGTCTGCATTACCGAGAGCTACAATACTCAGGTCTGGTAACCAAAGGATGCAAACAGGATTGGCCTTTGTCATCATCAATCCCAGGGACCCACTTGCAAAATCTGTGTTTCCCATCCACGCAACGCTCGTATTCGCCAAGTTAGAAGTCCTGATTCCTAGGCAGGAGTGGGGGATGATTGTTTCCTCCAGGGGACACGCACAAGTTCCAATAAACTTGAAGCTCTGACCATCTCCTGGTCATTCTGGACTCCCCGTGTCAATACACCAGCAGAAAACAGGTGGTCAGGTGACTGCTGGGGATGTTCCATCCTGATATCACGAGCAGCAAAGACTATGGCTACACAGTGAGGGAGGAGAGGATGTGTCCAGAACTCGAGGGATTCATCAGGGTGTGTCTAGGTGCTTCCACAGCCAGTGGTGACCATAAATGGGAGATTTCAGCACTTACGGCTCAACAGCAACAAGGCAACCAAGGGCTCAGACAATGGAGGGAAGAAGGTCTGGGTCATCTCAGCAGGCCAGCAATTCAAATCAGACCAATTTGCTACCGGTGAAGGAAAGCTGGACCGGGTGACAGATCGTGGTGCTGAGTCTCCAGGCGAGCTGCAGCAGTGGCAACTAGTTTGCTTCTCCTCTTGCCTCAAGGCTCTGGCATGTGATTACAGCAGGGCTTCCCCTTAAAGGGGACTCAGGTACTGCCTGCACTTGGATCTCTGGTCGCTGGGAGGAAGTGAGGGCGTCTCGCTCTCGCAAAAGCTGAGGCCCCATGTCGTAGTACGGAAGCGATGGTGTCTGGCATGGGTGGGTCTGAGCGGTAAAGGGGCAGATGATCCTGGAGCCCTGGACGTACCACTTGAGCTTCTCGCACCCTCTCCTGTCTTGTTTCAGCTGCTTCATCAGTACTGGTGTCCCTGGTATTAGTCTGGCAGTGCCTGCTCATGCTGGGGGCAGTTCTTGCCTCTCACTCCATGGCTTCTGAGTTGACATGGCTTTGGAGCTACACTTTCACACCACCCATTAACTACCTGGGGGTGTGGAGGAGGTAAGACGTTGGAGGGAAACCTTTGACCAGTGGGGGACAGGCAGCAGGAGAAAAATTCTTCTTCCCTTCTCCTCTCACAATGCATAATCTTAGGACACAGTTCAGAGGATGCCTTGGCCTGTGACCTTATAGGACTGGGCAGTCCCAGTAGCTTACACACGTATGCGCTCTCCCTCCCACCAAACCACACACTTCTGGTCCCTCTCCCTCCTGGGATGCTATCCCCCGATGAAGGAACGGCACACAGCTTGCTGCTTCAGGCTGTTTTTCTGGGGAACCTAAGCTAAGATGAACCGCATAGGAGTGGTGTCTTCATGATCTGTCCACTAGGTCATTCATTCCTCTGGTGGTCAGAGGTGGCAGAGCTCAGATCACTCAGAGAGGGAGACAGAGTGAGAAGAAACGAAGGCCTAACACGTCGCCCGTCAATGGCCATAAGGATAATGGCTAGAACAGAAGATGGGCACTGGCCAGAGAGGTGGGTGAAAAACTGGCAAGTACTGATATTACCACGAGGGAGTTTACTAGGGCATGGAGAAAAATCTGTCATCTGGGAATTCCCTGGCGGTCAGTGGTTAGGACTCTGTGCTTTCACTGCCGAGGGTCCGGGTTCGATCCCTGGTTGGGGAACTAAGATCCCACAAGCCCCATGGCCAAAAAAAAAAAAGGGAAAAAAAGAAAAAAAAATCTATATCTAAGGAGCTGTTGCTTTTTAATTATGTTAGATGCTGACTGCTGTGGCTACTTGATATGATGTATTACCAAAGAAAATGAAATGATATGCAAATAAAAGTGTGGTGGAGGAAGTTTTTTCAAACTACATTTTATCGGGGCGGAAAGACTCCAGGCAAACTGTGTAAGAGTGGAGGAATCAGAAACCAGGAAGCAGACCTCCTTCTCTGCCTCTCTGGAGGGCAATCTGGTGGGGATCCAGGCTGAGAAGAGGATGATCCAGTGGTTATTAATTTACAAAATTCTGTCTTTTAAAGTTTTCTCTTTCTTTTGACAAAAAGCTTAGATATCTAAAAAGAAAAGAAAAAAGGCTTGTAACACAAACTTTCGTAAGGAGATACTATAGAAGAAACAGAGAAAGCTCAACTTCCTGAATAAGGCACTTTGGGAGACTTAAAACTATATTTCACAGCAAAATTTTCTTCCTTACACACAGGAGGACGTGGGAGTTCATAAAAATGCTTTATATGTCTTTAGGAACACTGAGGATCAGGAAACAAATCTTCCTTAATACTCAGAATTTATCACAAAGCCTACAGGTATGAAATAATGTCAACTGCTGATACAAGAAGCCACACAGTCATTAAAAAATTTAAAATTAATTCTATATACGTATCAGTCACAGAATTAAATTTTTTAAAATTTAGAAATGTTGTAGTACTCTTCTTTAGCTCATTAAAACTTCTATTTATTTAATTTAATGTATTGCAATCAGCTCTGCCTGATTTTCACTATAATTTCAATATCTGTGAGTCTGTTTTGTACATAAGCTCATTTGTATCATTTTTTAAAAATTAGATTCCATGCATGAGTGATATCATATGATATTTGTCTTTCTCCAGACAGGTTTTATTTTCACAGCATGTATTACACAGACCACATTTAAATCTAAAGTTATAGGTAACAACCTAAAAGGCAAGGAACTAAAATCTAAATTGTAACTAACAATATGAACACTGGGGAACTTCAATGTAAATAAATATGATATGTTCTTGAACACGAGTGTCTCAGCAGTGGTAAATACATACAAGTGTTTCAAAGGACCCAGGTGGAGAGTTTTATCTGCTGTCCCTGCTTCTGGTAATGAAAAAACATATTTAAAATCTTTAGCTCATCATACTGCCTCAAGTGCTGTATAGTTAAACAGCTGTCTTTCAACCACCACGGCACAAAGCCATCTCAAACACACTCTAACTTAAAAATAAGGCAGAATCAGTGTCCCCGATCCACAATGTTGGGGGCTACTCTGGGCACGTGAACGTGAGAACCAGGTCAGTGGGCTTTTCTGCAATAACACAACCCTTTGCCTGCCTCCTGAGAGACGGTGACATATCCTCCACATTAAGCTCTCCGTCCCCACAGAAGATGGGCACTGGCCAGAGAGGTGGGTGAAAAACTGGCAAGTACTGATATTACCACGAGGGAGTTTACTAGGGCATGGAGGAAATCTATTATCTGGGAATTCCCTGGCAGTCAGTGGTTAGGACTCTGTGCTTTCACTGCCGAGGGTCCGGGTTCGATCCCTGGTTGGGGAACTAAGATCCCACAAGCCCCATGGCCAAAAAAAAAAAAAAAAAAAAAAAAAAAGAAAGAAAAAAAAATCTATATCTAAGGAGCTGTTGCTTTTTAATTATGTTAGATGCTGACTGCTGTGGCTACTTGATATGATGTATTACCACAGAAAATGAAATGATATGCAAATTAAAGTGTGGTGGAGGAAGTTTTTTCAAACAGGCTGATTCTGATTCAGGCTTAAGTGGATGGATGGTATTCCAACAACTCTAATTCACCGACAGGCACAACGGCTGCCTGCCAACACCAGGGTGGATTCTGTTTTCATCTGATGCTTCAGAACACCCAGCTGACACACGGCCAGGTCAGGTGACTTCGGAGGTTTAAGAGCTGGCCTAAAAACCCCAGCATCTTTACACTAGACTTCAGTCTCCAAACAGTCCATTCTATCTTTAGAATTCTAACTACAATGTGAGCAGCAAAGGGTTTTGAAGAAAGGCCTCTTCAAATTTCCTGTGCTTGGTTCAGCAGCCTATCGGGCTGTCTAACCACAAACAAGTCTCAGGACTTTATTATTTTTTTTTTAATTTTTATTGGAGTAGAGTTGATTTACAATGTTGTGTTAGTTTCAGGTGTCCAGCAAAGTGATTCAGTTATACATATACATATATCCACTCTTTTTCAGATTCTTTTCCTATATAGGTTATTACAGAGTATTGAGTAGAGTTCCCTGCGCTATACGGTAGGTCCTTATTAGTTATCTATTTTATATATAGTGGTGTGTGTGTGTTAATCCCAATCTCCCAATCTAACCCGCCTCCCCACTTCCCCCCTTTGGTAGCCATAAATTTGTTTTCTATGTCTGTGAGCCTGTTTCTGTTCTGTAAAAAAGATCATTTGTACCATTTTTTAAAAATCTCAGGACTTAAATACCCAGCTGTACCCCTGCAGGGGTCAACAAGGACCAGTTCTAGGGAGAGCAGGAAAGGAATTGGGGGGGACAAAATGGTAGAAAATGCCTTCCCCCCCACAATCCAAGTCAAACAATAACTCAACTCTTTATAGCTATTTAATATCTGAAAACTATTCGCCTAAAAAGTGAAATTTACCAGTCTAACAGAAATCAACGTAACTAGACTGCAACATTGAGTCTGATCTTATTTTTACCCTTTACCTCAGTATCTCACCTAACAGCTGTGTATTTCAAAGCCCTGACAGATTTGTTTGACTGACATGATCTGTGACCACTTCCTTTCTATCAAGAAATACAGTTTTCTCCTTTTGATGCTAAACTATTTCTGTTCACACAGTACGAACCCTTTGGTCTGTTTAGACTCTGGGGTACACATGTTAACATGGATATCATGCAGGTCATTATTTTACATCTTATTAGGTGTTTATTGAAAAAGATAAGAACGTCTAGGATTAATAAATAGAGTTTTTCTGTCTCCATGAGTGGCTCATCTGGATACGCTGTTGAGATCCGGCGGGCTTGAAGGCCACTGAAGCCGCGACTGCGCAGGTCACTGAGAGCGCCATGGTACTGGAGTCGTACATCTGGCTTGTGGGATGGGGCTGGGATCTACAAGGCATTTTGGCTGAAGATGTTAATCTACTAAACATGTTAAAATAAAGGTCTATCTTTCCATTTTCAAAAGCTGGCGTCATGGGACGGGGACTGCAAGCTGCTTGAGGGGAGGGGTGAAGACAGCTGCTAAGAGAACAGCCTGGAGAATATTCATTGTAAGAGGGTGTAGCATTCATTCCAGGTCCCCAAGGTTCCGCCTCCTAATTTCTGGGGTGTTAGAGGCTTTGGGCAGCTGGCCAGCACGAGGGCTCACTTAAACTTCTCATTTCATTTTCCGAACATTGATCCATGAGAATCCCTAACATAACCCCAGGGTTCAGACCCTGGGGAGGGGTGCCCCTGAGTTTGGCAGTATCTCCTGGCACAGTTGTTATGAGAACATTCTGTACGCCTTTAGTCCCTGGATTCCTGCATCTGGCGAGTCACAGTATGTGATAACCAATTAGTAAGGAATTCAGTCACATGGCTTCCTTCTGGAATGTACATTAGGGAACAGAGTTTCTTAGCCACAGAAGTAGCCTATAAGAACAACGGGTTGTTTAAAAATCACACATAAAAAGCAAAACATCGCGAACTCACTGTCAAGAAACAGAAAATATTCCTTTTGATCAACCTGTTTATAAGTGTCACTGAGCTCTCTCCCCAAACTTTGTACTCTTACCAGATTTCCTTGTTGATGAAAATAATTTGACAATTATTTGGGGACAAATCTAATAATATTCATGTTTTCCTTAAAATGAAGGCAAGAAGAGTTAACTGTGTGGTGTGGTGAGTGTTCAAACATGGGTGCAAAGAAGCTACAAACCTTACAAGAATACTGAGATGTGGTATTGAGAAAATCTGGGGCTCTGGTGGTAAATCTGACAATCATAAAACTACATTCATTCTGATTCTTTGATGGTTTCAATCTGAGTACAACTGAAACCAAATATTTCAATTTATGAATGATGTAAAGTTTTTCTTTTCCATTTACACGTGGGATAGGTCACTTTCACAATAACTAATTTCTTAAGTATTTCAAGAATATATCAAGCTCATGACACATAAACTACAGTGAAAAGGACAATTTTAATACTTTAAATATTACTCAAGTAAAGAGTACACGACTAAGAGCTGAATGGCTTCCCGACACCTGTAACTATGCTGTAAAATTTACTTAGTATCCAAAACTGTACAATTACTTAACGTGCCTGACACATAAAGTTGAGATTTGTCCCTTTTAATTCAAACCTTTTCAAACAAGGAATTTGTGATACCAGAGAAAAGACAAATGTATTATCTAATTTTGAGTACTACTTGTGCCAATCTTTTGTTCACAGCTTCCACAGGCTCCTAAATGTCTATATAAGAAAGCCCATGTTCTAGTTCTGGTACCCTAACTCCTCCATGATTTGGGGTCCCTCACTGCAATCTTACTTCCTCTTGCTCTAGAATGAGGAAATCTTTCTTCTAGACAACCTGAAATCCTGGACCTTGCCCACTCTATGCCTCTACCTGTGCTCTTTCTAAAGCATTCCTGGCACACCTTTCCTGCTTCTCTCCACTCAAGTCCCGTCTGAATCCATTTTAAATGCTTTAAGGGAACCTATATCGGTTCTGTTCGTGGTCCCACAATCTTAGCTCAGAGGCCAGCATGAAACGATGCTCTTCAAATGTCTGCTGAATTAAACAGACTCTACAGTCAACTTAAGACCCCATGAACAGTATGCTCCCCACAGCACCAGCTGGACCATTTCCAGTAACGGATCTTCAGAGTCACTGTGCTCACCCCGCATCCACGTGCCTACGTCAAGAGTTCTTAAACGTGTTGATTTCACAACATCTTTCTGTTTCTTCTTTTCTTTTTAACATCTTTATTGGAGTATAATTAATTGCTTTACAATGGTGTGTTAGTTTCTGCTTTATAGCAAAGTGACTCAGCTATACGTATACATATATCCCATATCTCCTTCCTCTTGCGTCTCCCTCCCACCCTCCCTATCCCACCCCTCTAGGTGGTCACAAAGCACCCAGCTGATCTCCCTGTGCTATGCGGCTGCTTCCCACTAGCTCTCTACTTTACGTTTGGTGGTATTTACAAGTCCTCGCCTCTCTCTGAGCGTTTCTTATACTGATCAAGTAGGTGGTCACCTGTCCAGTGTGTAGAGCACAAGGGTGCGAGGACGCAGAGACGCAGGACCAGCCCTTCTACGAGGACGTACGCTCAGTGATGGTAAAGGAAGATCAAGGTCGGTATCGTGGGAGAAGAACCAAACGAGCCATGGAAATGCAGAGGAGGAGGATGGGGCGCCTGTCTGCGGGCAGCAATCAGGACTCCGCAGAGGCACAGTAACGCTCAAGTCTGCCCTCGCAAGGAAGGTTCTTGTGGTGACTCAGGGCCTCAAGGACTTCTCCCCTTTCCATAGCATTAATGGGTGACGGTGCTTCTTTCCCCTTAATGAGGATGATGATTAGAAACTGACTGTGTTTACCGAGCACTCACTATACACCAGGGACTCACAACCAGCACTTTACACGTCCCGATGCACTGGACTTTCACAACGATCTAACCTATTAACATGCTGCCGTTTTACAGAGAAGCAGACCGTGGTACAGAGAAATGAAGTATCCTGGGGAAAAAAATCTCACAGGTAGTAAGAGGTTGACCTGGGAACCACTGGGCATGGAACAGTCAGCAGGGTCAGCTTTGGGTATAGCCCGGTCAAGGGATGTGTCTTTATAGATGATGCCTGGAAAGGGCCCGAAAGAAGAGAAAGAGCGAGACGTGGAAGGAAGAGTACTCCGGGCCGAGGAACAACATGGAGAAGCAGAATGGTGAGAAGCAGAAAGACGGCCAGTGTGGCCAGAGGCAAGTGAAGGGGAGGAAACACAGCAGCGGAGGGGGCTGCCCTGGCAGGCAGAGCCCAGCTCGTGGCTGGCCTTGGGGGCCTGAGTGCGGAGTTCGACGTGTACTGACTTGCCTCTACATGGTGCAATCCTTATTTCTTGTTCTCCACACTGAGAGTCTCAATGGCATCTCTTACGCTTTTAAGTATTTCTTGCAGCATTTAGCCCACAGTGTAAGACGGGCTGGGTGTCACCGTGAGCGGGAGTAGCTGGAAAGGTCTAATGTAGGAGACGCAATGGGAGAAAGAGGGCATTCCAGGCCTGGGGGATGCCAGCCGCATGGCTGTGAAGGCAAAGTAAACAAGTTCTAACCACAGTGACGGGCTCTGAGGAAACGAGATTGTGTTGTGAGAAGGGAGGTAGGATTCGCGAAAGGAAAAGCGTTTTCTCTGGGAAGAAGAAAACTCTAAGTCAAGATTCAATTAGGATAAATGGTACATATACATACAATGGAATACTACTCAGCCATAAAAAAGAATGAAATAATGCCATCTGCAGCAACACGGATGCAACTAGAGATTATCATACTAAGTGAAGTAAGTCAGACAGAGAAAGACAAATACCATATGATATCACTCATATGTGGCATCTAAACAAATGAAGGTGTTTACAAAGCAGAAGCAGAGTCACAGACGTAGAAAACAAACGCGTGGTTACCAGGGGATGAGGGGAGGGATAAATTAGGAGATTGGGATTGACATACACACACTACTACATATAAAATAGATAATCAAC
Source organism: Lagenorhynchus albirostris (assembly GCF_949774975.1). Lineage (NCBI taxonomy): Eukaryota > Metazoa > Chordata > Mammalia > Artiodactyla > Delphinidae > Lagenorhynchus > Lagenorhynchus albirostris. The sequence goes on from NC_083099.1 coordinate 4,371,707, forward strand.
AAGGACCTACTGTAGAGCACAGGGAACTCTACTCAATACTCTGTAATGGCCTATATGGGAAAAGAACCTAAAAAAAGAGTGGATAGATGTATATGTATAACTGATTCACTTTGCTGGACACCTGAAACTAACAACATGGTAAACGAACTATACTCCAATAAAAAAATTTTAAAAAGATACAATTAGGACTTACACTCCAATTTCCTTTAAAAGGAAAAACAAGTTCTCAAATTCTTTCCCAAATGAGAGTGCTCCAGTATTTTGTGAGAATACAATAGACACTATGGTATATAAACTCGTAAGACAAGACTAAGAAATGCCCAGAGAAAGGAAAGAACTTAGTTACTAATAAAATGTTGACATGTGGTCTTAGCAAGGGGAAGAAGTACCACGCAACAGTGGATAAACGTGGGCATGGAATCAGAAAGTCCACAGTAGAATCCTGGTTTAGCCGCTGTGATGCAAAGACCTAAAGTCAGGGTTCAGTGTCATATGAGGTCTTGACATCTGGTAAAATCAGATGAGTACCTAACCGTGGGCTGCCCTCCCAGCCTGCCCTGTGCACACGGCCCCCTATCCCTCCTTATCAAAGGGCTCAGGGGCCTTCCTGCCTGTCCCCCAGGAGCAGGGCTCAGTCCCCTGCCCGCCTGCAGAACCATTTGAACAAGGCCATCACATCCTTCTGTGGGGGCCAGGGGATACCCCACCCGCTTTGTACCACAAAGCCTGCCCCCAGCAGCCTCTGGCTGCTCACTCTGTAGACATGTGCAGCTCCCCTCTGACCCTGCTGGCCTGCAACCTCTCTCCCCCTGGAGCATCGATCTCAGCTTTCAAGGGTTGGGCGTAGTGTGTTCAGTCTTGCCCACAACCCTATGGCAGCAATACTTTTCTCATGAAAGAGATGAAGAGGCGATCACAACAGCCACTTACTGACACAGAAAACAGTAAGTCCCCCTTCCAGAAGCGCAGGCTCAGCGGCCATGGCTCACAGCTCCGCGGCACGTGGGATCTTCCCAGACCGGGGCACGAACCCGTGTCCCCTGCATCGGCAGGCGGACTCTCAACCACTGCGCCACCAAGGAAGCCCTGTTTTTTAAAAAAATTTTAAACCAATTCATAGTGCAAAAAAATGCTCAAAATCATATACATTTACTGTTGAGATTAACCCAGAACATTCATCCACATCAAATTTCATTAAAACATGTCAAGAACTCTTATCACCATTTATCTAAAACCGCACATCCAAGAGGACTCCAACTTCACACAGGATAGGATTAAATCAGCTGACATTCACAGTGTTTTTCTTTTTTTAAGGTATAAACTCAGGATGTTTTTGTTTACTGCCATGAAACTAGTCTAGTTCTTCACAGGGGGTTAAATCAATAGGACAGCAATTCAGTTGGTGGAAGACATACAGTCGTGAGAACAAGATTTTCTTTGGTATGCTGCAGTATCCCAGGTGCCTGCCATACAGAAAGTGACACTCATTAATTATTTGTGGAAGGAATAAACACGTGGGTACAAGTCTTCTACCAGAAAATGTCATTTTTTGCTTCCATTAACATCCTATCACATACATGAACAGAGTATCTGTTCAAGGCATCAAAAGCTGAAAATACAGTGTTTCGTATTCTCACTTGCAGCATAATCAAGAATTTTATCATGAAAGCAAACAATGTCTATTCTTATAGGACCGCAGAGAAGGTTTATCAATGTCATTCAGAACTGTGAGAAAAAAGTAGCAGAAGTCTGTATATTATTGTTACCTTGAAGCGAGTCCAGAAGTAAACATATCTCCATAGGGAGGGCCGGGGTCGGGGGGAACTTTTTAAAGTATTTAAGTCATCTTTAACTGAATATGAAACATTCAAAAATGAGAAAACTACTATTAAATTGGATGGAATAATAGGAAGCGTTATTCTCAAATACTACATTTGTTGGGAAAAGGAAATAAAGAGAAAAGGAGAACGTAATAGAGTTGTGTAGATATTTGCAGCAGCAATTTACCCACGAAACAGTATAATGGGTACACCGAGATGTGCAGTTGTGTAATGAAAAGCCTTCTAAATACGTAAAAAATTAAAGTCTTCTCACCAGGTGTAAAAAAGTCTGTTTCAAGTCTACTGTGATAATCATTTTTGGAAATTTGCGTTTAAATGCTGGTACTATTTGTTACGATGTATGGCTTTTCCTTTTATTCTGCCTTTTAATTATTAAATATGAAGAGTGTTCATTCAAATAAACAGTAATTTGCACTTTACGGCATCTTTCAGTCCACGATCTTAAAGTATTAATTAATTAAGGAGGTACTATTTATCCTAAATTAGGGTAATCAGAGTTAAGAAGGGCAAAGACTCCTGCTTTTTTTTCTCGATATATACCATTTTGGAATTTGAAACTGCTTGTGATATAGTAACTGTATTCGATAAAACATTGAGAATATTTTACAGAAATTACTGAAAAGCTGATTTCTGGGTATAGCTGCAGAACATTTATCCAAATCTTCCGGACTGAAAGTTGTACATTACCATGGGATCGAGATTAGCAGGGTTTACCTACGTGCTTTTCAGTTAAGGTATTCGGTTTAAAGGTGGTTTTACACGAACTGTTTGCAAGAGCTTATTTAGTAACTGTACATCACAGTCTTTTGGTTATTTATCAGCTTGCACTACAGTATGTGGGCCAACTTGGCCACATTCTTATTGAAAATATTTTGAATTAATTTCACTCCTTAAAATATTACGGCTTTATTTTCACTAAGCATCACATAACTGCATTTCTGTAATGTCATCATTTATGATAACAAAACAACCAAACTCAGGTCCTTAACCTCCAGTTTGCAGGGCTTAGTAATTCAAATAAACGGATACTACCTGAGAACAGGAAGGTTTTTCTATATACAGTGGTTATTTCAAAGAAAGTGGTTTTCAGAGAGTAAAACTCTGTTTATACTATTTTATTGTCACTGCAAAGCTCTATTTTGTATTTAAGAGGCGATCCACAGATACATCAGGAATGGTGGTAAATCTATAAACTCCTTATGCAACTCATAAGATAGCTCTATTGAATGTAATACGTTAGCTAAGAAAAGGATAATAAAATTAATAGCTCAGGGTTCCCCTGGTGGTGCAGTGGTTAAGAATCTGCCTACCAATGCAAGGGACACGGGTTCAAGCCCTGGTCCGGGAATATCCCACATGCCGCAGAGCAACTAAGCCCGTGCGCCACAACTACTGAGCCCATGTGCCACAACTACTGAAGCCTGCATGCCTAGAGACCGTGCTCCACAACAAAAGAAGCCACGACAATGAGAAGCCCGCGCACCACAACGAAGCCCGCGCACAGCAACGAAGACCCAACACAGCCAAAAATAAATAAATAAATAAATTCATAAAAAAATTTAATAGCTCAAGGGAAATCAGAGAAATGTTTAATGGTTACAATCTACCCGTAGTAAGCATACTATACTGTACTCAAGCCATTTCCGAAGAGTAACATAAATTGGAGACCACATGTCTTGTTAAGAAAAGGGACAATTTTAATAGGAAAATTTACAAAAAGACTAATAGCCTGATTATTCACATTTTAAAATCTATCAAGTTATGCTATCTAATACCTCTCACATATTGAGCTCACAAACAAAATTTGTTGATTTCCTCTTAAACAGTAAAATCCATCTTCCTCCACGCTGGACTCGACTCAATATACTTCCAAAAGCATGAATCTGTGGTGCAGAGAAGTGATCTTCAAATCATGCTCTTGTAACTTATACTAAAGACCCCCCTCTGTCCCCTACCTTTTCTCGAAGGAGGAGAGGGTATGTGAATGAGGATTCAGCTTTGTATGCCAACCCATAACGGAGCAGCCCAGCTTTTACATGTTCTGGAGTCTGGGATCAAATTCTGTTTAAACAGAACTCCATAACTTAACAACAACAAATAAAACCAACGAAAACCCAAACCAAAAAAACACTATAAACAAGCAGATTTCTTTCTCCTTTCTCCTGTTGTCCCCTGACCCACTGTTCCTTACATACTCACATTTCCTACTCTTCAGATACAGAGGAAGTGAAAAACTGAGAGTAAGAGGTGAGGAAGGGTTGGAGAAAGAAAAGGAAGAGATGGAGCTGCTGTGAAACTCATGCGAGCATCCCGCTGAGGACGAGTGTGCGCTGCGCCCTGAGTACTTGAGCAGGTTCAGAGCTAGGACTTGACATTAACATGCCATCATGAGCCGCATGTACATATCAGCGTCACGCCAGTACTTGCAGGCTCTGCCAACACGTGTGCTCTTTGATCTGCTGAGCGAGAGCGGCGACAGTGACCGTGAGTGACAGTGAGGACAGTGACAGTGCTTCTGGAAAGCCAGGCAGGGTACTGTCGTTGTTATATTAGCTCTGTTCCCGAGCCATTGTTGCTGATAAGAGTAACAAAAAAGTCGTATCATTACGGATTATTTTCTTTCAAAAAATTTTAAAGAAAATTTAATTCTATTAATGCAGTGAAGAGAGTAGACACGGTCCTCAAATTGGCTTTTCAATGCCTCACAAGTGCCTGGAAATACATCAATGCTCTATTAGCACGTAAAATTCTCCAATTAGTTCACAAGGCTCTACTGAACATCTTTCCCACAGTGTTCAGACAATATATTTAATTCCTGTAATGACACAAAAAAAAGTTGGCTACTATATTAAAACATGTTTTGAATATTTGGAATTCAGCTAGACATTTTCTGGATGATTCTTAAACTGTAGAGTATTCAGGGGTTTTTCTTCCCATCCCCAACGAAATTAGATTTTTCTTTTTAGACATGAAGGCAATTTTTTTTTTTTTTTAGTTTTAATAACCAAATTTTGCTTTCCTATCCTCACACGAAAAATCGGTTTATTCTTACGGTAATTTATTTGTGAGGACAGAGACAGGCGAAGGAGAAATAGGAGCAATAATCCGGAGAAAAAAAGTACATAGTTTACTGGGCTTGCCTGGTGGCGCAGTGGTTGAGAGTCCGCCTGCCGATGCAGGGGTCACGGGTTCGTGCCCCGGTCTGGGAGGATCCCACATGCCGTGGAGCGGCTGGGTCCCTGAGCCATGGCCGCTGAGCCTGCGTGTCCGGAGCCTGTGCTCCGAATGGGAGAGGCCGCGGCAGTGAGAGGCCCGTGTACCGCAAAAAAAAAAAAAAAAAAAAAGTACATAGTTTACTAAGATGGAATAAATGGATTTAATGTCTCATGTGAGAACATGATACATGATGTGAAAGTTAAAATATCCAAATCATGGTAACTCTGCTTTCTTAAAGGATAAAAAAGTCACCTCAGGGTCTATTTCTTCGTCACTAATACCTCTCACATACCGTCACATCAATAACACCTACCGCTCTACGCAAGCAACACGAAAACAGCAGAATGATAGCATCTTGATTAGAAGTCCCTTCACAGATTTCAAAAAAAGGATAAGCATAGTTAAGCGTTCTGTGTTAGGTACACGACTGAATGCATTAATGGAAACCTTGCAAGAGTAAGGACTTCCTGGACAGACCTCAGTTTGAATTCTAACTTAGCCATGACTTGCAGCGAGGAATTTAACCTCTTTGAGCCTGACTTTTCTCACCTACAAAAGAAGTGTGCTTACCTTGCAAAGCTCTTGTGAGGATTATAAATAACGTGTATAAAGCATCCAGTAGAGAGGTGTGTAGGAGGTTCTTAGCATAGGTGACAAAATTCAAAGTCTTAGTTAACTGAATCTTCAAAAAGTAAGAGGAAAAACAAGAGGATTGCAAACTATGGAAAGGTTATCAAAACCTCGGTAAACATAAAAAAGAATTACACAGTGATACAGAATCTCAAGTGATGCAATCCCAGTGTTGGTGTCTCAGAAACTGTAAACCGAGGAGCCTTGATGAGTGCGTCTAGCTGAGTGACGGGAAGACTGGCTGGTGGCGCCCGTCCTCCGAGGCAGCCCGCTGCTTGTCTGACTCACCCTCCAGGGACACGTTCAGGTCAGCATCTTTGAACAGCCTCCTGGGCATGGCCAGAGCGGACCTCCATCATATTAAACAAAACGATTCTCAGCAAACATACTCCCCCCACCCCCTTCCTGCCATTTTCTCGTCCTTTCCGGGGCACCATCATTCTTTGAGTGACATAGGCTCAACATCTCAAAGTGGGTTTTTATACCAAAGCCTGACAAAACTACCTTTGTCATATCTCGAGCAGCCACGTCAAAACCTTTTCATTTTGAAACTCCAACGTACAATTCCCCATAAAGATACCCAAGAGATTAATTTCCTAATAGACCTAACCTGACGGCTGTAAAGCCTCCAGAGACTCTATGATTTTGTGCAGCTTCTCTACGTGAGGTCTGGGGGCGACCTGACGCAGACCCCACCCAGACAGTTGCCAAGATGCACTGGCCAAATCCATGCCGACCCGGTAAAACGCTCCGGCAATGGGATCCAGCGTTTCACAAACTTCCCCATTGGTTCTGATGTACACACAGGCTTGTGAGCTACTAACTGTAAAATAAATACATTTCGCCACCGCTAGGAGTAGTAGCCAACATATTCGATGCTCAACATGGCCTAGTTTGTACGGATGAGCTCGCTTAATCCTCGTGACAACCCTGCGAGGCGGGCATCACTGACACAGCGCTGGACACAGAAGGTGCAAGGCAGAGAAAGGGTAAGTGCCCCGCCCTGGGCCACACAGCCAGAAAGTGGTGCAAGTAGATTAAGTGCAGGCAGTCTGCATCCGGAGGCTTTGTCCTTCAGCACTGCAGAGACCACTTCTGTCTATCATTCAAGGGCCCTGACTCTCCAAACTTAACTTTTCTAGAATGAATTCCTACTACTATCCTGTATGCATGTGCTCCTTCATCTAGGCAGATGCTCACTGTTTTAGTGAGGTCGTCAGATCCTCTAAGTGAAGCCGCGATAAGTAAAGAGGGCATTCACTACGTTACTTATTGTACATCCAAGAAAGCAAACCCACGCGTGCAGAACACGAGGGCTCTGGCTCCATGGCTGCCTTCGTTCTTTGTGACGGCTTCATCTTCCATCTGGTAGCAAGGCAGTTCCAGGAGTTCCAATCCTCTTATCTAGACAGGACCGCTTCCAAGCAGGGAGGGAGAGTATAACTGCCTGTGCTCGCCTCCACAGACATGAGGAAAACGTCTCCAGACTTCACCCAGCCCACTTCCTCTCACGTCTCACTGCTCAGGCCAATCCCCACAAGGGAAATATGATGATCATGAGTGGCCTGGACAAATTACTGGGGTGGAACGGATGTCAGGGTCAACCGTTATGACCACTACACTCATTCTTCTACATTTGTACATACTGCCTTCCTGTCTAGAATATGTCCCCTTCTCCATTTCTTTCTTCCATGGTCTCCATTTGTCTAAACTTAGCCATATTTTCCAAACCTCACTGCTCACCTCATGTCTACCCTCCCTCCCTCCCTCCAGCCCTCCATCCACCAGATACGTTTGGAGTACCGGGTACGGAGGCTCTCTTGGAGCCCCGGAGCTATGACGGCAAGGTGGACAGACACAGTCCCTGCCCTCCTGGAACTCACGTTCTAGCACGGCAGCGGGCAAAAATCACAAAAGCAGACCAAGCGCGAGTTATTATAAAGGCAACAAATAGGGGGAGAGGGAGCTATTTTAGTTATGTGGTGGTAAAGAAAAGCCTCACATGACAGGGATGTTGAAGCCGAGACCTACAGGATAAGAAGGAGCTGAGCACGAGGTGGGAGGGAATCAGAACGTGAAGGTCCCTAAGCCGGGAAAGACCTCCAATGGAACAAGGAGGCGAGCGGCAGCATGAGGGCTGAAAGGCCAGGTCATGTAGGGTCTTCAGGGCACCGTAAGGAGCTTAGAGTTAGATTTATTTCAAGCATTCTGGGTCTGGGACGTCCATGGAGAGAGAAAATCCCACCTACGTTTTATGAAGATTGTTTAGGCTCCTCTGTAGAGACTGGATGGGGCAAGATTGCCAGCACAAGAGGATGCTATGAAGAGGAGACAAACTGGTGATGCATTTTGTAGGTACGATGGACAGGACCCAGGGGTGAATAGCACAGGGGGACGAGTGACAGGTAAAACCTGATTTCTAGAGGTCTGGCTTGAGTTACTGGGGGAATGGTGTGCCATTATAAGTTGGGAAGAGATGGGGCAGGGAGAGAATTGCAAATCAGTTTGGAGAGTAAAATCAATTGCTCCCTTTAACATGTAAAATCTGAGATGTTTGTAAAGCATCCAAGTGAAAATGTCAAGTAGACAGTGGTACAGGTGGGTGTGGAGCTCTGGGGAGAGAAGGGAGTTGGACGTACATACACAATACATGTATATACATACTTGGAAGTCATTAGTGTAAGAGGTTATACATGACAATCGTGGTGTGCAGTGTGAATATGACATGCCTAGATGCAGTTCTGGGGGGCATCTATCCTGCCTGGTGTTCTCTCAACTTCCTGGATCTGTAGTTTGGTGTCTGCCATGAATTGGAGGAAATTCTCAGTCTTTATTGCTTCAAATATTTCTTTTGTTCTTTTTTCTCTTTCCTCTCCTTATTGGTATTTGCATTACATGAATTTATGAATATTCCTGTAGTGGTTCCACAGTTCTTGGATTTCTGTTCTGGTTTGTTTGTTTGTTGGTTTTGGTTTTTTGGCTGCACCACGTGGCTTGCGGGATCTTACTTCCCTGACCAGGGATCAAACCCGCACCACCTGCGGGGGAAAAGCACAGAATCTTAACTACTGGAACGCCAGGGAAGTCCCCTCTTTTCTGTTTTTTCAGTCTTTGCCCTCTTTGCTTTTCCTTTTCGGAAGTTTTACTGACATATCCTCCAGCTCAGATACTCTTTCCTCAGCCATGTCTAGTCTCCTATTAAGCACACTAAAAGCCTTCCTCATTTCTGTTACAGTGTTTCTGATCTCTAGTACTCCTTTTTGATTCTTTCGTAGAATTTCCATCTCTCTGCTCATATGCCCATCTGTTCTTGAATCCTATCTATTCTAGCCATTGTAGCCCTTGGCATCTTAATCACAATCTGTTTTGAATTCCCAGTCTGGTAATTCCAACATCCCTGCCATATCAGAGTCTGGTTCTGTTACTGCCCTGTCTCTGCCACCTGTGTTTTTTATCTTCTAGTATGCCTTGCGATTTTTTATTGACAGCTGGATGTGATGTGCTGGGTCAAGGCAACTGCTTCAAATAGGCCTTTGGTAATGCAGTGATAAGGTGCAGGAATAGGGGCAGCATTCTGTACTCCTATGATCAGGTCATTCTTTTAGTGAGCCTCTGCCTCTGAACTGTGAGCTTCAGTGTTTCTCAGTACCCACCTCCACCCCACCCCACTTAGGTGGGACAGCATGACTAGACTGGGCTGGAGTTGGGTACTTCCCTTCCCCAGGTCCATTAGGCTCTGATTAATCCCCAGTAGTTTAGGCTCCGATACATAGTTTCTCTTGAGGACAGCCTCTGTTATGAAGGACAGAATGCTCTGGAGTATTTCAACCTGGCTCCTTTCCCCTCCCCCTGCCAGAAGCCTGAGGGATTCACTGTAAAACTACACAATTGTGCGGTCACTATGGCTGGGTCTCCTCGGGGTTTTGAACTCTCAGGCTTGTCCACTCTTCACCTCCAGCCGTTTGTCAATTACAGTTTAGGGTTTCTTACCCCTGTGCTGGTTTCCACAGATAGTTCTGCTTCAGTAAGCTGTGACCCTCTGTATCTGCCTGACTGTCTCTCCAATTCTGGGGCAAGGGTTTGCCTTGTGACACCACTTCTCTGACAGATCTAAAGAGAGTTGTTGATTTTTCAGTTTCTTCGGCTCTTTACTTGTTAGCACAGAGTGATGACTTGCAAGCCCCTTACGTGCTGGGCCAGAAACTGGGAGATCGCCTCATTTTTTAAATTACGCATTTCAGGGACAGATGGGATTTGAGAGACCATCTTCTTGAATCTTCTCTTTTTAAAGACAAGAAAGCACAGGCAGGGGAAAGTTAAACGGCTTGTCCAAGTACTTAAAGGCATCAGAACCTGGCTGGACTCCAGCATTCCTTACTTCCTACCTACAACTAGAAAGCAGCTATGTTTTTCAATAGTATTGTAGTCATGTTTAAAGATAAAAAGGTTCTTAACTTATAGACCCACATACTGAAATATGTACAAGGAAATGATGTGATGCCTGGGATCTGCTTTCAAATCTGAAGTGAGATGGGGGTGGATGGGTATAGTTTGGCCACGTGTTGGTCAATGTGATGGGAAAACAGACTTCATTATATTAATCTCCTACTTGGTGTACGACTGGAATTTCCCATAGTCAAGTGGTAAAAACATTGGCAAAGCAGAAAAAGAATGAAACAAGTGTTGATTTTCACTTCATCATTCATACTGCTAAAAGAATTCATGCTATTATTATTACAGAAGGCTGGTAAGTAAACATGAATTGAAAGCTGATACCAACTTACTGGGCTTAGTACATCTACCAATCATAGAGCTAAATAAACTCTACCAATTGTAAATCAAATTGATTTATATAAAAACCACAGCCCTACATCTCTGAACGTCTCCATTATTTTACCATCACAGCTATCAGGGTACCTTAGCCCCAGCTGAGATCAAGCGGACGCAATACTTAACGACGAAGCTCTTACACAATAATAGTAACTCAATTTGCTTTTTCATTCTCAAATAAAATATTTTTCCTGCAGCAGAAGAACCTTCATTAATGGTACAATGTGCACAAGGCTGTAAAAAGACTGCTCATTAATCCAAACAATAGGATTAAATTTTCTATATTTACCCTTAGAAACCAGAAGAAAAAGCCATCAAATTCAGTATTAATTAAGGCACACACGGGAAAAGCAAACGTATTCAAGTCCATTAGTATTTGCTCTCCATGCAGAAAGGCTACCCAATCCTCTATTAGAGGAGATCTGTCCATTGAGTGCTTCTTTTGTGACTGATTGTAGATAAACGAATACAGTTAGGAAATCATTCGTACCTTAATATGATAACTGCAAGTCTTTGCTATCTTTTCATTAACACTGTACTACAAATTATGTAGTCTTTGCTTTACTTCTTAGACTTATCTGGTTGACTACAGAAAAGAAGCTCCTTAAAGATTTGTGTCTTATTTAATTTGGTATTTTCTGTAGAGCTTGGCACAGTAAATACTGAATTAAACAGAATTATCAAACAGTACTTATCTTTCCAAATGAGTCAGGGAAGAAAAGCTTGAAGAGAAACTCTTAAAATATCCACTCACTCTCAACATTCTCAGTGGGAAGTGTTTCTTCCCACTATTCAAGAGGTCAAGCCCCAGACTCAGGAACTAAGCTGGGCAACTGAGCATCATGAGTTGAAGGAGGGCATGGGATTCTGTTACCAGCATTCCAGAGCTAAGGCATGGTCCTTACGCATATAGATAGGCAGCCCCAGGACTTATGTACTTCCGATCTTAGGATTCAAGAAAGGATGTTGGGGACTTCCCTGGTGGTCCAGTGGCTGGGACTCCGCGCTCCCAATGCAGGGGGCCTGGGTTTGATCCCTGGTCAGGGAACTAGATCCCGCATGCCACAACTAGGAGTTCTCATGCCACAACTAAAGACCGCGCATGTGGGACTTCCCTGGCAGTCCAGTGGTTGAGACTTTGCCTTCTCAATGCATGGGGGTGGGGGGGTTCAACCCCTGGTGGGGGAGCTAAGATCCCACATGTCTCATGGCCAAAAAACCAAAACATAAAACAGAAGCAATATTGTAACAAATGCAATAGAGACTTTAAAAAAAGTCCACATCAAAAAAATCTTAAAAAAAAAAAGGATGTGGGATTTACGCTCTGTTCTCACTGGTAATATTCGTTAGTATCCTCATAAAGACTTCATACACTTTGCCAAAGTGCAATGGCTCACATTCCAGTTTAAGATACATGTTTTAAAGTACCTGGTACCTCTTACAATAACTGTTTAGAAACGAAAAAACACACTGGTCATGCAAACGTTATACAGGTTATAGTGTTAGTTTGTTATCAAGTAATTAAAAGCAGTTATAAGTGAAAGAAGACCAAGAGCTCTTATCTAGGCTGCCATCCTGATAAGAGAGAAATAATTGTTAAACATTAAAACAAGAGCTAAGACCAGAACTAGACATACACTCCTATATTAAATCTTCAGAAAAGATTATATAGACTGAGAAATGAAAAATGAACTAGCAGGGCTTTATTTTCGTATCCTTACTATTAAGATAAATAATGAAAATATAAGATAATTCCAGTTAAGAGTCGAAAATATAAGATAATTCCAGTTAAGAGTTTTTTTTAAAAAGTTATCTTCAGTTCACGTCACATTGCATGGCTGAGGTACTATACTCCCAAGACATCTGGCGTGTTAGGACTGGGGTAAACTGGCTTCAGTTAAAGCACTAGCTATGAACTGTTTTATACGCACTCAGGAGAATGAAACAGGCACAGCTTCAGAGACCCTAAAGCTTTCACTGAATGCTGTGATTCCTTAACCTAGAAGGGACCTTTTACACAAGAACTGCAAACTCTTCACCATATATTGTAAGTAGACAAGGAGAGAAAACCAAGTCTTTAAGAGCAATGGATTCTCTTGCCCAGCATTGGGAGGCTGTTCGCTTGCAGGACAGCTCAACAGGGACCTAGAACTTGGTGACTCAAAAATCTCAGGATAGGAAGGAACTTGAAATGTCATCCTGTCTAAAGCCTTCACTGTATCTTCCTGACAACTGATCGATCATCCACCACCGGCTCGAATGCCACACCTTCTAGAAACAGAATCTTTTCCAAGCAAACAGCCTATATAGTCAGCCCTCCGTATCCACGGGTTCTGCGTCGTGGATTCAACCTACCACGGATCGAAAATCTTCAGAATAAAAAATTCCAGAAAGTTCCAAAGAGCAAAACTTGAATTTGCTGTGCCCAGCAACTATTTATGTAGCATTTTACTTACAGCTATTTACATAGTACTTACATTGTATTAGGTATTATACGTAATCTAGAGATGATTTAAAGGATACAGGAGGATGTGCATAGATTATATGCAAATACTATGCCATTAATGTTTTGACTCACTGACCGACAAATCTCCTGGTCTTTAGTCAACACATCATTTGGGAAAGCTAAATTTTGTGTATTTGCATTTATTCCTGTTACGTTTCACCTTTTGAATAAGCATAAGCCCATCCCCTAGGCCAGGTGATAACAGACTGCAATAGAATGGATCACTACCTAATTTCATAAGAGTCTGTGCCTACCACAAACGTGTACAAAATACCTTCTGTTGCATTTCTGCCTAAACGATCTGAGAATTATTCTTCAAGCGAACAGAGGAACACCCCCCACAACAATCCTACAGATGCTTCAACACTACTAGTTCCCACATGTTCAGGCAGACCATGCCCTTTGGAAGAGTTTTAACTTTCAGAAAAGTTCTCCCTAATGCTAAACTAAAATCTTGCTTCCTCAGTTGAAAGCAAAAGGAATAAGGATGCTACTTCTCGAACACGATCCACACGACCACCTTTTTACCCATCTGAAAACAGTTCTTATCCTCTTCCTCAAGGTTACTCTGTTCCTGACTAGGCAACGCTTCGTCTGGAACATGTGTGGTTCTAATTACAAAAGCAGAAAAATATACATGTAAAGACCATTCCTGTCCTGGAAAGAAGGGGAGTCTGGGGAGAAGACTTCCTAGGAGAAGCAGGATTTAAACTAAATTTCAGATATACATATCAACAGACATATCATGATTCAACACTTAGTGACTATTCCTGCCTCTTTACAAGGGGGTCTGGTGTAAATGGTGAAGAGAACTGTAAAGACCTGTCATGGGAGTTAGAATGACGAACGTGACTTGTCCCCAGACTACAGATGACAAGGAACGGGCACCGAGAGATGGTGCGGCCTGGCTTCTTAGAACTGTCTATCTCCTCCATGACTCTCTAGCGCTTCCAATTACTTTAAGCTTCACTTCCAACACCACATAAAAGAGCCCTGTATGACCTTTATACATACATCTTAATATGATGTGACTGACTATGGGACTGTCAATTACAATTGTTTTTCCAAATCACATAATCATAAAACTTGACAGATAGAAAGACCTCTTTTATAAGCTCTCTAATCCAATTCCTTCATTTTATTCAAGAGGTGACTCAGTAAGCAGTTACAGAGTTCCTTCTGGGAAATCTAACCAGTTCATACCTTCACTGAGCATTTACTGGGCTCCTGTTATGTTCAATGCACCATGTGGGAGGCTACAGAGATTACAGTATGAATACTGATATTTACGTACTTTAAATGGAAACAATGTAAATATCTAAAAATAGAAAAATGGTTAAATAACATAATATATTCAAACAGTAGAATATGAAGTCATTACAAATTATATATTTGAAGATTTTTTTAATGATATGGGGAACTTGCTCAGTGAAAAAAGCAAGCTAGAGTTAATTTTATCTAATTTTTATAAAAATTACAGGCACAAACAGAATAAAAACCTGAAAAGATATCAACACGTTGATCATCATCATCTCTGGATGGTGAGATCACAGGTGGTTTTCATCATCCGTTTGCACCTTTATGTCCAAATTCTCTATAAGAGACTCATTTTCTTTTACCGTGAAAGGAAGGATTGTATTTAGAATGTCATTGGCATTCTTACTACAGAGTTATATCTCATTAGTAAGTATCAAATTAATGAGTGATTAAAAATATGTGTGAACAGTCATATCTCAAGCAGTCAACAAGCTCACGTTCAGTGGACACTGAAACTAACATAAATAATAATTTCTGTTAGAAAATCTTAAATTCTACAGTAGATGAGGGCTACTTGTTCTAATGTTTCATCATGGACTCCTTCCTTCAAGCATCTGTCACCTCCCAAATGCCTCCAAAGTATTTTGTTCATCAGAACCACTTTTTTTTTTTTTTTAGATTCCATATATATGTGTTAGTGTACGGTATTTGTTTTTCTCTTTCTGACTATGAACCTAGGGGCAGGACAGGAGTAAAGATGCAGACATAGAGAACGGACTTGAGGACACGGGGAGGGGGAAGGGTAAGCTGTGACAAAATGAGAGAGTGGCATGGACATATATACACTACCAAACGTAAAACAGATAGCTAGTGGGAAGCAGCCGCATAGCACAGGGAGATCAGCTCCGTGCTTTGTGACCACCTAGAGGGGTGGGATAGGGAGGGTGGGAGGGAGACCCAAGAGGGAGGGGATATGGGGATCTATTTATATGTATAGCTGATTCACTTTGTTATACAGCAGAAACTAACACACCATTGTAAGGCAATTATACTCCAATAAAGTATGGAGTATAAAAATGTTAAAATAAAAAGTATTTTGTTTATTCGTTCTTGTGTCTACAAGCCGAGACTTAGCAGCCCACCAGCTGGCCTTTTGTCGGCATCCATGCAAGTGTGACTGCTGGTTTTGAAACCGATTAGCTGAGGAGTGAGGCAGAGTCTTCAGGGCTCGGCAGCCCTGAGCAGGAGTGGGCAGAGGGAGAATCCCCACTGCACACGCTAGGTGCCGTGCAATCCGAATCGGCTGACCAGGTCTCCAGAGAAGATGACATCGGTGAAATTAATGACCCCTTCATTCACTTGGCAAGTATGCATTCGGCTCCTTCTATCTGCTGGTACAAAGACCGCAATGTGAAGGAGAAGGCTCACGGTCTAGTTCAGGTCTCTCTCAAGACCCTGCAGAGCAGGTGAGTGGGAATACTCTCTGCAAAGCCCCTACAAGACGAAACACAAATCCTCAAGCAACACCTACAGCTGCTCCGGTGATTCTGAGAAGGCACCTCCCTGTGCTATTTCAAGTCCTAAGTGGCTTCCACTCCTGTCATTGCCATGCTGGCTCTCAGGGGGATCTGGTAAGAGAAACCCATCACGGTACAGATAGAACAACGGAAAGAGCTCATTCTGGGGGTGAAGGAGTGGTAGCTCTTCTTTACATTTGCAGCATCTGCATAGCCAGAGACGGTACAGCTCAAGGGTTACGATGGGCACATTTGAAAAGTAACGTCTGTGAAAGACAAAATCAGGAAGACTAGAACAGGTGCTAAGGTCTTTAATCTAACATCCTTACCGTCAAGGGAATTTTAACCGTATTAAAGTATCATTTGCAAAGTAACAGCACGACTTAAATACTGCTAAATCAGGCACTGAGGCTCATTACCTCTGTAATCATCACATCGCATCACATCTCCTTCTACTGTTGTTCTGAAGATTCAGGGAGTCTGTCTACGTGCTAACATGAAAGATCTATCATAACAGTGACTTTTAACACCTCCAGAAAACATTCAGTGGTTGACAGAATGCCTAGCATAAAACCTGCTTTTCAACAAACAACACTTTTTTCTTTTTCAGTTAGTATCTTGGCTGCCAGCTCCGCATAAGAGTAACGGAACTTTGGAAATATGGGAAAGGCTCAGATGTTTTAGTTACTAAGATAACCCTCAAGAAGCCGGTAAATTCTATTCTGTTACAAATCTAGGATTGACTAAAGTTATGGTTGTACCTCATCTGTAATTTACTTTAAAATACTAACTGCTGATTTCAAACATTTTTATCTGTGTCTGTGACAGTGGGATATACATCTTACATCACTACCCAATGATATATACATATATAACAGAAAGAAAAGGTTCACAAAATGATACTTACTACAAGCAATGTACATCTATCCCATCCCCTTCCAAAGTACACTAAAGCACAAGATGTTGGTCCCACTGATTTTTCACAAACCACTAATTGATCATCGTTGAGACTTGAAAAAATATCAGTATAGATCATACGATGTATCTCTACATATGCAAGTTAACATGCAAGGGGCCTAGTCAAGAATGACCACTCTGAGAGTGGTTAGTTAGCTTGGCCAAAGACTCTCTTCAAGATTTTCACTCCAGAGGCAGATGGATGCAATGTGTTTACCTGCACCTCCAATGGAGGCTGCATCTGTGAGCACCAAAGAGGTCAGCAATAGATTTTATTGGGGAAATAAACAGCGTTCAGAATAAGTGACTGGCCAGAAGTAGCATCCAGGCTCCTCCACATCTGCGTGAATGGAGTGGGTTCTCGGGCAAGTCCCGTAGTCTAATTCCTTTCGAGTTGCATGCAAGGTCATGACCGCCTTCAGGCCTTGTTCCTGCACCAAACACCCTTCCCAAATTAGTAGAAGATTCTGATGCCTAATCAAACTAGAAAGTCAGCTAATCCTACCATCAGAATATTTTCTTGCCTTAGTGCTTGTCCGAGCATGTTTAAAAGGACAAAGCAGGGAATTTACTTGCCTATGAAAAAGGGTTCTATGATCTTTTTTGTGTCTGCGTGATGACAAAGGTTTGTACGTGTGGCAAAATTTGGTCTGAGATCTCCTGAAAAAGTATGAATAATCAAATTGGCTTGGAGAGGTTTGCAACAGAAAGGTCCATATAATTCTCATATAATACACAAATCTGTATTATTTCATCAAACATTTAACTTCTTTGTGACATGTTTTAAATTATAGAAAAAGATCTTTATCAAATAATTTCATAGGTCCCAAAATTATCTCAGTTTCACTTTAGTGAATGATTTTACTATATTCTAATACAATTTTAAATAAATTCCGTTTTTCAAACCACAGAGGTCAGATGCTGTAGTAAACTAAAAATTGGCATAGCAAAGACAAAAAAAGAGAATGGAAGGAAATATCCTATTTAGAGTCAGGAAAAGCTTTATTCTGTGAAGGAAAAAAGAAAACCTAATCTCAATGGGAAATGTAATAAGTCTGAGTCCTAAATAGCTTCCAATTTGTCAAGTCAGAGTTTAATACTTGTTTTACAACATGAAACAGATGCATCCTTTATAACATTAAAATGTGGACTATTAAAATGAGATATTACTTTGAAAATCAGTTTTATCTTCTCGTGGAATTAAACAATGTATATTCCACTTTATCTGTTGCTTATTACTCTCTTGTTTTCAACACCACCCCTCCTTTTTTTGGATTAAAAGACCCTCTTTATTCAAAGGAACCTAAACACCATAATGGAGCTCCTAGCAGCTTAAATCTGTTTGGCAGAAAACATTTCATGCGTTGTGGTATTCCTAAAGCATCCAGGGAGCCCTAGCATTCTCTGAGGCTAGGTCTTATGTACATGAGCATTTTTTAAAGTTAAACACACAACCATATGCAATACTAGTGCTATTAAAATAATTTTCTAGTAGTACTACGTATAGATGTTAGGGAGAAGGAATAGAAACTATAAAAAATAAATTCAGCAGTATTGCTGAAAGTGTGGTTTTCAGACTCACACTAAATTAGATTCTCTGGGGTTGAGGCAATTTACATATTTAATAAGACTTTTGAGAAGTTACTGAGTTACTACAGTTTGAGAACCACTATACTAGAAGTCTGTGTGGAAAACACACACGAATTCAAAATATTTGAGTTTTACACTATTCCACACAATTACTTCCCCAGAAATGTCTGTTATTTTGGTGTATTTCCTTCTGAAAGTTTTCCTTTGCTTAAGTGACTACAGCTATGTAGTTCCCTCCTTTTACTTAACATAAGCAAGTCTTTCCATATTTATATATACACGTAAATATGTATAATATATATCACTCAACATTTTAATGGCTGCCTATTCATTCTGTTCAATAGATATACCACACCTTACCTCATTAAGCTCTCACTGCTAGAAATTTAGGGTACTATTACACAAAATGCTACATGAGGAGCCATGGACAAATACCTCGGAGCACCTGTCCAGTTACTGCCTTTGTAATTTCACAGTCACAGGACACACACTGCTGAACTGCCAGCTGGAAGGACTGTGCCAATTTACAGCGTCACCAGCAGCACACAGTGCTGCCTGTATCCCCACATCCTTGACAAGCCGAGTTACATCTTTTTAATCTCTGCCAATCTGACCGACCAAATATGGATATTTGGGTTTTCTGGTTCTGCTTAGTAGTCACTATGGTTAATTTAAAATAGTTCAGGTTTAAAACATAAATGAAACCAAATTTATGGTATAACAGCAGCAGAGGTTAATTATTTTCCTTCCAAGACTGAACGCCAAATTCCTATAGGACTATTTTTAAAAAATATATCAAATAACCATAACTTGTAAGAACAGGTACCTTTAGATCAGCTTTAACCATAACATAATGAGGTGATGATTGAATTCACCTGTCAATTTGGGACGTATACCTGGATGCAGCTTTTTTTTTTTTAAGGCTAATATACTATTTCTTGAGCTACTGACACTGACTCACTGAACGCCTATCTTTTGCCAAACACGATAAAAGGAAATCCCCACTATGAAACTGAACTTGGAAAATACGTGATAACATATAGCTAATAGCCTTTAGAAGCTGAGGACAATGCTGCACTTGAGGACCTTCCTTGACAGTCAATATACTGATCCCCTGGCCCTGAGCCAGTCTATCGGCACCATTTTTCAAACAGCATTTGCTCACTTCATGTCTCTGTGTCACATTTTTGGTAATTCTCATGATATTCCAAGCTTTCTCATTATTATTTTATTTGTTATAGTGATCTGTAATCGGTGGGAGGTGAGGAAGCTGCATAAGAAAAGTCTGAGGCCAGCAGAGGTTGGTTCATGAGGTTGAAGGAAAGAAGCCGTCTCCGTAACAAAGACGTGCAAAGTGAAGCAGCATATGTTGATGGAGATGCTGTAGCAAGTTATCCAGAAGACCTACCTAAAGATAATTCATGAAGGTGGTTACACTAAGCAACAGATATTTCAATGTAGATGAGACAGCCTTACATTTAAACAAAATGCCACCTAGGATTTTCGTAGCTAGAGAGGAGAAGTCAGTGCCTGGCTTCAAAGCTTCAAAGGACAGGCTGATTCCCTTGTTAGGGGCTAAAGCAGCTGGTAACTTTAAGTGGAAGCCAATGCTCATTTACCATTCCAGAACCCTTAAGAATGATGCTAAATCTACTCTGCCTGTGCTCTAGAAATGGAACAACAAAGCCTGGATGACAGCACATATATCTGTTCACAACATGGTTTCCTGAATATTTTAAGCCCACTGTTGAGACATTGCTCAGAAAAAAAGATTCCTTTCAAAATACAACTCATTGGCAATGCACCTGGTCACCCAAGAGCTCTGATGGAGATGTACAAGACTCCTGTTGTGGGACTTCCCTGGTGGTGCAGCGGTTAAGAATCTGCCTGCCAATGCAGGGGACACAGGTTTGAGCCCTGGTCCAGGAAGATCCCACATGCCGCGGAGCAACTAAGCCCGTGCGCCACAACTACTGAGCCTGCGCTCTAGAGCCCGTGAGCCACAACTACTGGGCCCACGTGCCACAACTACTGAAGCCCACGTGCCTAGAGTCCGTGGAATGCAACAAGAGAAGCCACTGCAATGAGAAGCCCACGCATCACAACGAAGAGTAGCCCCCGCTCGCTGCAACTAGAGAAAGCCCGTGCACAGCAACGAAGACCCAATGCAGCCAAAATAAATAAATAAACAAACGAACAAATAAATAAACAGACTCGTGCTGTGTTCATGCCTGCTAATACAAATTCCATTCTGGAGCCCATGGATCAAGGAGTAGTTGTGACTTTCAAGTTTTATTATTAAAGAAATACATTTCATAAGGCTATAGCTGCCATAGACAGTGATTCCTCTGATGCATCTGGGCAAAGTCAACTGAAACCTTCTGGAAAGGATTCACCGTTCTAGATGCCATTAAGAACATTCGTGATTTATGGGAAGAGGTCAAAATATCAACATTCAGAGGAGCTTGGAAGCAGCTGATTCTAACCCTCAGGGATGACTTGAAGGGGTTCAAGACTTCAGTGGAGGTAGTAACTGTAGATGTGGTGGAAACAGCAAGAGAACTAGAATTAGAAGTGGAGGCTGAAGATGTGACTGAATTGCTGCAATCTCACGAGAAAACCTGAATGGATAAGGAGCTGCTGCTTCTTATGGATGAGCAGTGAAAGGGGTTTCTTGAGATGGAGTCTACTCTGGGTGAAGATGCTGTGAAGGTTGTTGAAATGACAAAGGATCTAGAGTATAACATAAACTTAGTTGATAAGGCAGCGGCAGGGTTTGAGAGGGCTGACTCCAATTTTGAAAGAAGTTCTAATGTGGGTAAAATACTGTCAAACAGCCCTGCACGCTGCAGAGACATCGCTCATAAAGGGAAGCGTCAGTTGATGGAGCAAACCTCACTGCTGTCTTATTTTAAGTAATTGTCACGGCCCCCCTGCCCTCAGCAACCACGACCCTCATCAGTCAGCAGCCATCAACGCCAAGGCGAGACCCTCCAGCAGCAAAAAGATTATGACTCACTGAAGGCTCAGATGATGGTTAGCGTTTTTTTAGCAATAAAAAACTTTACGGCACTTTAAAATTAGGCATGTACATTGTTTTTAAAGATATAACACTACTGCATACCTAGCAGACTCCAGTATAGTGTAAACATAACTTTTATACACACTGGGAAACAAAAGAAATTCACGCATCTCGCTTGATTGTGATATTGGCTTTACTGAGGTGGTCTGGAACCCAACCCGAATTACCTCCGAGGTGTGTCTGTATAGTGCATGAAGGGCTACAGAGCAATACACAAGCAAGCACTTCCTAGTGCTAGGCACAGGATCTGTGGGAACACAGAGAAGCTAAGGGAGGTTTACTTCAAGAAATGTCTAAGCTAAAACCTAAAGAATGAGTAGGTGGGGGCGGGGGAAGGATGCTTCCAGACAGAGGTAATTGAATCTCTTTCACCAAAAGGTGAAGAAGGAGCGTTAGAAGTTGAGGGAAATAAAGTCGTTTAGACTCTTTGGGAGGCAGGGCAAGGGGAGGTACCAAACGATTAAGGCTGGACCGATCTTAACAACTACAGTTGGAACTTGAAATTTAATACTTCCAATCTCTTTCCTGAGGGTGTATAGTTAAAACATCATTAGGAAAAGTTACAATCAAAGGGATATTAGCCATACTACTGCAGAAATCAATATGATATGAATTTCTTATTAATGGCTTGAAACACTTATCATTTGTTTCTATTACAAAGCTAAAGGGAAATTTTTGCCTAATGTTAACCACATGATGAGCTGAAGTTTAAATTATCTTTTCAATAAGTATCTTGATTCCCTGTCTACGATGCAATACTTTCTCTAGTTTGTCAGTTTCTCCTTAAAATTTCCATCAAATTGCCAAGAGCCAATGTGATAAAAAGCAATGATACTCAAGTTTCAGCTGCATCAGAATTACCTGGAAGGCTTGTTAAAACACAGGTTTCTGAGCTCCCCGGCTAGAGTTTCTGATTCTGTAAGTATGGGGAGGGGTTGGAGGTTGTATATTTCTAATAAGTTCCCAGGTGATGCTGATGCTGGGGTCCTGAACCACACCTTGAGATCACTGCATCACATTGTAAGCGTACCTGAGTAAAGGTACGAAGGAAAAAGAATTGCCTCTGGACTCTTACCTATGGTAGAAACAGTCAGGTGTCCAAATTTAACTTAGTTGGACTGCATTTTCCAAACATCTTGAGGAACTCACATTCCAATCTTCCTGTCTGAATTTACTGTTCAACCAGTAGGAATTCTACTAATAGTCTATCTCTAATTTCGCACAGAGCGGTTAAATACTTCAAGCTTGTCAATAACGTCTAGCAAGAACCATCGGCTAAGAGCATTGTGCCTTTGAAAGCTCTCTGAAACCACTTTAGTCTGGCTGCTGCTACTACTACTAAGTGAAATTATATCCTTCCAAAATGATCTAGTGTACAAATAAGGTCCTTTATAAGTCAAAGGATTTTTAACATGAACAACAATCTTTTCTTTAAAAACACAGCAAATAAATTTTAAGATAGTGAAAATGGAGATTATAAACAACTGCAATGCATTTTATTAAGAAAGCCCAACATTTACATTAAATTAACTTAATACATTAAGTTATTCTATTGAAGTAAATATGTGATTATAATCATTGGTAATTCTGCATCATCTCTGGGGGGCCTGACACTTCGGTGAACACAGGTTGGCTACGTGAGGTTCATGCCGTCATCTAAATGTGCTGTTGGCACAATTTTATGATCAATATACACACAGACAAGCAACCGTGATTTCACTTTCGTTCCAATTAGAATTATGAATCTTAATAATGCATAGTTAGCAATGATTCATTAAAGATTTTCATAAACCGCTGAAAACAAAATTATGCATATAATTATAACAACAACATTAGTTCACTGACTCCTTGGAAGGCTGCATGCACTGCACTAAGTATTTAATTTTCACACTCTTTACCTCAGTCTTCTGGTGCAAGGAAATGTAACCCAGAGAACTTAAGTAACTTGCCAAAAATGATAGAACTGTTAAATAGACAGCTGGGACATTTCTGGCAGTCTTTTGAGACACTACTATAGAAGAAACTACTGGAGTACTTCTAAGTTGTAATATTGAAGTATTTAATTGAATTTAGCATATACAAATTTGACCTCAATCCCTTTTTCCTCCTGACTCTTCACAGGACGCCCTCAATAACCAACAGACATGCAGGTGAAGCCCAGAATTATCCTCAACCTCCAAGGGAGAAAGCAGGAGTGGAGCGTCACTCTCCTCCTCAAGAAACAAAAGAGCAGGGCTAGAAGGGAAGGCTTGCCTCTCCCCCAGGAGACACGGATCGGAGACCAGCAGGTTACGTGCATTTAGAACAGAAGCTGCTGGACCCCATCCTCCCAACCTCAGGGGATGCTCTGGGCCATGATGACCTTAACTGCCACATGTAGTTTAGAAGCTGAGATGGCTTCTTCCAGGGCTTCAGCTGCAGGAGACAGTTTGCCGCCTGATTCCTGGATTTCCCTGGACTAGAGCAGACAGTTTGCCCTGAGTTTCTGCTCTGCGATGTGATATATCTGCACTTGATCCTTCAGAGCACATTATTCTACAATGATCATTCTCTTTCATTTGTTCACCAAACTTTTTAAAACTTAGAAACTGTATGCCAGTTCCAGGGGGGGAAGAGGGGTGAGAAAGAGAAAAAAAAAGGGAAAACAGAAGGAAGGAATGGTCTGTGTTCATTCTATGTTTTTCCTTAAGAACTGTCATTCCTTTTCTGTCACAGCTCACCCATTTGCTACCAAAGCAGCCTATAGATACCTCTAGCACTGACGTTACATTAAGTGTAATTGCTTGTTGCTTGTTTGCACCCCACACTAGATCTAAATGCCTTGAGAGCAGGGGACATGTGATCTGTTCTTTTATGCTATCTACACATACCGCCACTTGGTGCGCTGGTCGGGATTCATATTAACCCTATATACTTCAGTTCTCCCATCGTTTAAGTAGATATAATACATATTCTAACTTCACAGGGCTATTGTAAGGGTAAAATTAGTAAGAAAGAAAAACTGAAAGTACTATACACTGCGTAATTAATAGTATTCCTCAACCTTGATCTCCATAAGAAACTGGAGGGTTTATTAAAGCACTCATAACACAGACGCCTCACTCCTTTGTGTGTGTGCTAAACAACGGAGTTCACGGCCAGTTAGTTCCCACCCTGTATTTACTCTCTTGACGTCTGTTTCTGGAAATCTGTGTCAAGTATGTGAGCAGCAAAAAATAAAAGGAAAAATCAAGAAATCATATCCTAAAGGTTAAAACTGTTGTTTAAACACTATCGAGAGAAAATAAAAACATAAAATTTTAACCAAACTAAACATTCTGTACAAAGTAAAATCATCTCTCACTTAACACAAGTTCCCATTACGTCAGAAGACTGATCTCCACTTTTAAACTCTGCGATTAACAATTTTATAATAAAACCAAGAAGAAATAAAACCGTAACTCTGAATCTAACACTGGAAACCAGCCCTTCTGCTTATCGCTGATTACGGCCCCTCTATTGAGTTAACTTGTCTCCCTGAGAAAGAGATGTTCAAGTTCTAAGCCCTGGAACTTGTGAATGTGATCTTATTTTAAAATAGGGTCTTTGTAGATGTAATTAAGTTAAGATCAGGTAATTAGAGTGGGCCCTGAATCCCATGAGTGGTATCTTTACAAGAGAAAGGGGAGGGAGACTTGGGTACAGAGACAGAGGAGACACGCGCCGGCAAGAAGGCCACGTGACGATGGAAGCAGAGATCGGAGTGATGCATGCAGCTACAGAGCCAAGGAGGGCCACGGAACTCCAAGGACTGCTGGGGGCCTCCAGAGGCTAGGAAGAGGCAGGAAAGGATTCTTCTCCAGACCTTTCAGAGGAAGCACGGCCCTGCTGACACCTTGATTTCAGACTTCTAGCCTCTGAGACTGTGAGAGAATAAATTCCTTTTGTTTTTAAGCCACTGAATTTGTGGTGATTTGTTACAGCCGCCCTAAGAAATAAATAGAGCCTAGAAAAGAGGAACATCTATCAGTTACAGCAGAAAGAGTTCAAAATAAATAGTTTTACGGCATCCATTTTTCCCAGTTGCCTTACAAAGTTAGAGAGAAAGCATTTGGAAGATAAGATTTCACTAGAAGGAATGACAACATACAAATGACCCCTGAACAACACAGGGGTTAGGGGTGATGACCCGCTGCACAGTCAGAAATCCACGTATAACTTCCAGCTGGCCCTCCACATACACGGTTCCACATCTACAGATTCAGCCAACAGCAGATCACACAGTACTGCAGTATTTACTATCGAAAACAAATCCGCGTTTAAGTGGACCCTGTGCTGTTCATGGGTGAACTGTATTGTCTTTTCACCTCCTCCCCATGTAAGAGCATGTTCATCAGGGAGCAGCCATAAGGCTACTTCTAGAAAATGCTACCCAAGGGTTCTTCTATTCTATGTACATCTTACTAATACTTGATTGTTTTGTACACACATTGATCTTGGTTTGGCATTCTGTCACAGCCACAGAAACCTCTCATTCTGTGATCCAATACTTGTTTTCTAACAGTCAACCTGTGTAACTCTCCCTTCGGTGCTTTCCTGCATTACTGATGTTGCGTTGAATATTTAAAGGTGCAGTAGACACGTGGTACCCTGCCCCTTTCACAGTCATCTAGCTACACTCATCTGCTTTGGGTACTGTGGCCACTCAGATCTAATAATTTCCTGCAAAAGTAGAAACGAAGCACTGCCCCGTATACAGCAGCCTGTTCTCTGAGTCATGCAAAAACCAGTACTGATTTCTGATAGCATAATTTATAATCCCTGAGGGAAATCCATCATGGGCTAGGATAACCCTATGCATTTGTTCACGCTTGATATTACATCTAAGTAAAGCAAAACCACAAAAACTGACAAGCATACTTCAAGTAACAGGTGTATTCCTGAAGGAAAAGAAAATGAAACAAAAGTATTGGCAAAACTTGGGGAGTTTCTGTGAACTGTGACTCTTAGATATAGGTCGTGAGGCCCAGCTGGGTTCTGCTTCGGTGAGCAGCTTTCACTGTCATCAAAACTCTGCTCCCAATTTCCAACTCTGGTGTTAAACTGGGAAAAGTTCATTTCTAATTCAGGTTCTGTATCTCTTACCATAAAGACTTAGGACCTGCAAGAGGCCAACAGAGTGATACACTTCGACAGCTAATGCCTTACCCAGGGCCGGCACACTTACCAGCTTTAAACTCACATCTATCCCGGCTGGGAGAGAATGCTGCAGGACCAAAGGAGCAGCATGTGTATTATTTAAAGATTTAGATGTCCAGTGTGACCCAGATGGAATGATTTTTCCAAATAAATTATATCTATTTTTTGACAAATAAGGTATCTAACCCAAATCAATACTAAATGGCCTTCTCTTTCTCTCTCTTTTTTTTTTTTTTTTTGTGGTCCGCAGGCCTCTCACTGTTGCAGCCTCTCCCGTTGCGGAGCACAGGCTCCGGATGCGCAGGCTCAGCGGCCATGGCTCACGGGCCCAGCTGCTCCGCGGCATGTGGGATCTTCCCGGACCGGGGCACGAACCCGTGTCCCCTGCATCGGCAGGTGGACTCTGAACCACTGCGCCACCAGGGAAGCCCTAAATGGCCTTCTCTTGAAAACATTTTATTAGTACAAAGAAAGAGAAAAGCTGTATTTCTTTACAGACACTGGAGGAGACTGATAACTCGATCTTGAGGCCACAAATGTATCTCCTATCTAGCTTTAGATAACCCTTTCCCAAAAATGTGTGGACAGCATTTATTTATAGTCGTTTCCTAAACGGCTCTGCCTCACTAAATACGCAATTATAAGCAGAATTAGCTCAGTGTTATGTTACAAAGACACCATCATGCTGTGCTGGTGTATTTTAATAGATTCTTTCTCAAGGTTCGACTGTACAAAGAGTGCTTCCACTTACGCAAGGCCTCAGGATCAGGTGAGACCTTATCTATACATTCTCTACCCAGGCTCAAAATCTCCCAGCCGGGGACTCCTTCAAAACTTTAATAAAAGATATCACTTGATCTCCCCACCAGACCAAACCAAACCAAACCAAACTACAAATACACAAACATACAAACAGCTGTATTAATTTCTAAAGGTTCCCATACCCACCCAGGGTTCTATAAACTTCACATTAAAAATTGCTGGGGGGCTTCCCTGGTGGCGCAGTGGTTGAGAGTCCGCCTGCCGATGCAGGGGACACGGGTTCGTGCCCCGGTCCGGGAAGATCCCACATGCCGCGGAGCGGCTGGGCCCGTGAGCCGTGGCCGCTGAGCCTGTGCGTCTGGAGCCTGTGCTCCACAATGGGAGAGGCCACAGCAGTGAGAGGCCCGCGTACCGCAAAAAAAACCCCCAAAAAAACCACACACAAAAAAATTGCTGGGACTTCCCTGATGGTCCAGTGGTTAAGACTCTGCAATCCCAAGGCAGGGGGCTCAGGTTCGATCCCTGGTCAGGGAACTAGATCCCGCATGCATAAGAGAAGGGAGGGAGGGAGGGAGGGAGGGAGGGAGGGAAGGAGGGAGGAAGGAAGGAAGGAAGGAAGGAAGGATGGAAGGAAGGAAGGAAGGAAGGACGGATGAAAGAAAGAACGAACGAAAGAAAGAATTGCTGAAGCAAGATTATAAAATCAGAAATCTTTGGAAAACAGAAATATTTACATTTCTGTACTATTGGTAATTCTTTCCTGGGGTTGGGTGGGGGGAGAGAAGAGAGGCATAGGCAAAAGACTTGAATGTTTTCGGTTTTCCGTGGGATGTATAATGAAACTTAGGAGTGTAATCAAACGAGGACTGGCATTTTCTTCAAAATACTCCACACACAAAAAAACCCCAAACCATAAAAAGTGGGAGAAGTGCAGGAGAGATAGATGAAATAGTCCAGCAAATGTTGATGGTAGCGGAAGCTGCTAGGCACCTGGGGTTTCACTCCCTACTTTTGTGTACGTTTGGACATTTTCACAATCACAAGTTTAAAATTTTACAAAAAGAACCCTCCAGCTAATCAAGACATCAAAATGTTAAGACATAATTTGACATCTGTGGACACTGAGATCCTAGCTATGGTCACAGAACCAAAGAACAGACATGTAGACAGCTAGGGCTGATTCCATGATGCCAAGTTGTCTCAGATCTCACCTGGGGCTTTAAACTTCCTTCCCAAACAAGAAGAGAAGAAACAGGACACGTTAGTTTTGGATACAGGCTCCAGGAGGGAGGGAGAGAAGGAGGGTATGAAGGGGTTTGACATCCACTTGCATAGTGGCAAGTCCTCTTTTTTGGGCCGTTCTGAAAGTCAGGGCTCTCGTAAGAAAAAGAAAGAATATGCCATCCTGACGACATCCTTTGGAGAATGTCTTTAGCACGTGAAACTGAAGAAATATATGTGTCCAAAACAATTGGGGAGTTTGGGAAGAAAACAGCCCATGAATTCAAAATATCACTAAGTATGGTCGCTTTAAGATTTGGACTGGGCTTTCCGGCCGACCTTTCTCCGCCTGTGAGGGCCCTGGCTTTATAAGGAAGCTATATGCCAAGACGGATAAGTGAATTAAATTGAATGCTCAGTGGCAGAGTTTGGCAGGCAATTCATCACCAGGGAAGTCTCAAGTACTGCTGGCTGGATTTTAAAGTACTTTGTCTAACTAGGCTGGACACGCCTGCCTCTGGGCACACACATTTTCTTTAAGTTAGCAGGAGAACTGCTTCGTCAGCCCCTCTTTCTTACAGTCAACTCAATTATCATGGTCTCGGAAGACAGCGTTAGCACGGATAACCTCGGGGATAATTTTTAGGAAACTCATTTCAACTGTTAGTTTCAATCTCCTCTTTAACCAAAATCTTTCATTTAGCAACCCATAAATCATCAAATTTGTCTCAGCTTTTTTACAGATCATCAAATTTGTTACTCTGTAGTTTCAACTGGATGCCTAATGATAACAATATAAAAAACTCCTGCTTACTAAATGTGCCCTTGAAAACTGTTTTCTCATTTTTCCCAATAACCTCATAAATTAGGCATTGTTCTCTCCATTTTAACAGATATGGAAATGGAAGCTTGCTCAGAGAGTTAAACAGAGCATTCTGAGATCAGACAAGTAGTCAGTGACAGAGCCAGGATCTGAACCTAGGGCCTGACCTGCCCTTTGCAGTATGCTGCATCATTTCTACGAAAAAAGGAAGAAACAAAAAAGGGAATCAAAAAAGGCAGGCAGCAAAAGACGGAAGACGAAAACTGGAAAACACATTGGCAAATCTTTCTTTTTAATTTTTATTTTTATATTGGAGCATAGTTGATTAACAATGTTGTGTTAGTTTCAGGTGTACAGCAAGGTGATTCAGTTATACATATACATATATCCATTCTTCTCCAAATTCTTTTCCTATTTAGGTTATTACAGAATGTTAAGCAGCGTTCCCTGTGCTATACAGCAGGTCCTTGTCGGTTATCTATTTTAAATATAGCAGTGTGTACATGTCAATCCCAAACTCCCTAACTATCCCTCCCCCCTGGCCTTCCCCCCGGTAATCCTAAATTTGTTCTGTAAGTCTGTGAGTCTGTTTCTGTTTTGTAAGTAAGTTCATTTGTATCATTTTTTTGTTTTTAGATTCTGCATATAGCAAATCATGTGATATTTGTCTTTCTCTGTCTGACTTACTTCACTTAGTATGATAATCTCCAGGTCCACCCATGCTGCTGCAAGTGGCATTATTTTGTTCCTTTTTATGGCTGAGTAGTATTCCACTGTATATATGTGCCACATCTTCTTTATCCATGCCTCTGTCGATGGACGTTTAGGTTGCTTCCATGTCTTGGCTATTGTAAACTGTGCTGCAATGGACATTGGGGTGCACGTATCCTTTCGAACCATGGTTTTCGCTGCATATATGCCCAGGAGTAGGATTGCTGGGTCATATGGTAGCTCTACTTTTAGTTTCTTAAGGAATCTCTATACTGTTCTCTACATTGCCAAATCTTTATGAACGGCATGACCTTGGACAGACTAACACTGGCTTTTACTTTTTGGTACCACCTTCAGGCAGCTGATATAAAACTTCTAAGTGACCCTGTTTTATACTCAAGTTACTGTCTTTATTCATTTTTTAAAACAAACATACATTCAGATTCTTACTAAGATGATCTTCATGGAGAAAAGTGTCATTAAAGACGCTGAGACTTTAACATGGCACCAGGTATGGAAAACTCAATAAACAGTCAGTTCTTCTGAGTGGCATCAGCACTGCCATGAATTTCTGTTATTGTGATCTATACTGAAGTCGGGGATAAAAGGGTGTCTCCAAATGACAGATCACGCAAATTTACAAATACCTAAAATGAGTAATATTGGGAACTAGAAGTGTTTCTAAGTAAAGCTAAAAGCCACCTCAGTCTCACTCAGACCTGCTCCATGTTCCTCCTCTGCTCCCCACCTCAGTGAATGGCCTGTTATCGAGACTGCCAGCCAGCCGACAGCCTGCACGGCTCTCAACGCCTCCGCTGCCTTTCAACTATTACTGACGTTTAGAATTCTTGAGGAAAGTCCTGAACAGAATTTTACAGGGGAAAACCAGCTGAAAAAGTCGTAACTCTGCATAACCATCTGCCAGGACCCAGACTTCCTACTAGCTGGTAAAAACTAACAACATGGGCTTCCCTGGTGGCGCAGTGGTTGAGAGTCCGCCTGCCGATGCAGGGGACACGGGTTCATGCCCCGGTCCGGGAAGATCCCACATGCCGCAGAGCAGCTGGGCCCGTGAGCCATGGCCGCTGAGCCTGCGCGTCTGGAGCCTGTGCTCCGCAGCGCGAGAGGCCACAACAGTGAGAGGCCCGCGTACCGCAAAAAAAAAAACAACAAAAAAAACCTAACAACGTGCTGTGATTGAAAAACCATTTCTGTGTGTCAGAGGACCAGACTTTTGACTGATACCCGCCATTAAGGAGAGCCGGGACTTCAGGGCTAAAGAAAGGCACCAGACACAGTGCTGGATGTTTTACATAACCCTGTTTTTCATTCTTACAGCTCAGTGAGGGAGGTGTATCATTCATGCTTTAAAAAAAGGATGCAAAGGCTCAGAGAGTTAGATGCCCTGCCCAAGTTTACGAAGCAAAAAGATCTGGAATTCAAACCTCAATCTGTGTACCACATTATACTATACCATATGACTTCCCATCTATAAAATTTTTAAAGAAAAACAAATCCAAGGATATTGTAGAGAAATCTGTTGCTGTATTTCTCAAAAATGCACTGAGTATAAGCAGCATCAACTTTGTCCACACTTTATTTCACATCAGAAAAACACCTAAATACCTGAGTCAAAGTACACAAGCCAAATTTCCTAATACTAACAAAGTGGCCGAGAAGAGTGGGACACAGACTGTGGTAAACTACTCGTATCTCCAATTCCCTTGGACTCAATATAGACACAATAAAATATAATTTGACAGTGCAGAAAACCGAAGAAAATTTACAGGCAAAGTCTCTCTGCCTGTTGCCAAAGGAGTGTGGAGCACAGACATATTAGGCCTGACAAATATTTGAAAGCTGAAGTTGGCAATTATCGTAAACACAGAGCATAAAAATCATGCTTCTTAAACTGCCAAAAATGCTGACTTAAAAAACAAAATATCTTTGTGAAACAAGGTACGTGGGACTGCTATGAACACACTCATAAAACAGAATTAAAAATAAGAAAACCAGCAGACAGTTTTAACGCTTTGCTTGTTCAATTCCAAATGCAATATTTCTAATAGTCGTTCAAGTGATCTATTCATCAAATAACAAGGAAAACTCACAGCTCAATGCAGGAACAATTGGTTTATGTGCTAAAAAATGATGATAAGCCTGTGGGTTATGGGTAGTAAGTCTAAGGTAATTCCTACCCGTTACAGAAACACTCCACTGATTTGGGCATTTATTTTTGATAAATGCAGAGTTACGTGGGGAGGGAGGGGTGGGAAGAAGAGATTAAATATTGGCAGCGAATCTTATTGCACTCACATAAAAAGCCAATGTTCCAGAAATACCAATACAGATATTCCTCCTATGATATTCCGACATGCAGAGTTTCATTACTACTGAGTTTAGAAATAAATGTATTCGTGTGTGCTTGCACGCGTGTGTGTGTGTGTTTGTGTAATCCAACACCATTCTCTTAGAAAGTAATGTCAAAGGAGGGGGATCAAGAGATTAGGGGCAGACGTTCTGTTTCTGAAATACAATCAGTAGTACTCTGCACCCAGTCCCTGCACAGGACTGCAGAGAAAATGGGACAGCGGGGAGAGAGGCAGGAAGAAAGAGATACACAGAGAAGCAATCATGAGAGCCCACCAATGGTCCGCCGTCTGGTCACTGACACAGCTGATTCTCCCCTTGGTGCAAGCAGAGAGTGCTTTTTGTCTGTTCTCTTGGCTTATCTTTAAAGTCACTACTATCCTACTATGGCATTCATCACACATAATTACTCTGAGGGTTCAACAGGCTGCTGACAGAGCCCTGTTATGTGGCTGCAGTGTTACTCCGTGGGAAGCTGAATGTGTGTGTTCCGAGTGAACAAAGAACTTTGCAATACACTGTTGTATCGCTTGACATCCACAGTCCACAAACAACTGAACAAAACACAAGGTTGGATTTTAAAGTTAGGCCTTGGCAATTAATGGCACAAGACTCATTTTACTAGATTCCAGAAAAGCGAAACTGCAGATGTGTGAAAGATGTGCAGTGTTCATCTGCTTCTGACAGTCACTGCAACGTCCACGAAGTCCTGCCTACGGGTATTTCTCTGAATGCTCAGATCAAGCACTGCAAAGGGCAAGTTAAGAGATAACTATACAAAAATAATTACATCTATTCAAGAAGTTACATTCATTTCAGTTTCATGAAGTTTTTTTTTTGGTAATCTTTGCCCAATTTTATGAAAGAACTTTTGTTAATTTAATTCTGAGTAAGTATAAAGCATTTACAAAGCAAGCTCCAATACGTCCCAGCAAACCAGCCTGCCACTGCCACTCACTTTCTGAAACACACATCCAGTTTGCACCTGTGGCCACCACGGACCCTTTCCCTCAGGCGCCTTTAGCCCGTCAAGCTTGAGGCAGGTCAAGGATGGCTGGGCTGTGGTTGTACTCCGGCGGGGCTCAACCACACCCAGGGTTAGTGTCCAAACAGGCGTCAGATTAAGGCCACGGGCTCACTCTGAGCCTTCACCTGAGTGTCACAACCACTAAGGGTCTCGTGCTGGATCAGACGGCAGATATTCTGGAAAGTTACTGAAATCAAAACGAGCCTTTGTGCTACTGCTAATATATGCCCATTTAAAAGCACATGACTAGCATATTAACTTTATTTCATATATTGTAATTCTAATGACATCTCAGCTATATGCCTAGAGACAAATGTCAGATAAAATTATTTTTTCTATTCTGTATTTAATAAAAGGATATATATATATATATATATATATATATATATATAGTTTTTTTTTTCCCTGCAAAGAATATCCAAACTAAAGACGGTTGAAAATCTTCAGGACATTGTACCTAAAATAACGAATGTATTTCTGAAATACAAAATATCAGCTCCTGGATTAAAGTTCTTAAAACATTTTCTAAACATTATCAATCCTGACCCTTACCTAGTACTCATGTTTTAAGGAGTACCCACTAATTTTTAGTGAAACTAGAAAATCTGAAAAGCGTTCTGGCTGAAATGGTTTTTTACCCAACTGTTGGCGTACTTCATTTGGAAGTACCAGTGATTACCAAGCAGGAACTCTGTCCTGGGGCTGATATTGCTTGAAAGCAGCTGCATAACGCCCTCGTCTTATTCTAAGTTTACATTCTTTGCCAATAAAGACAATGTGAGTTACCAAGGAAGGGGCCCAGAGTGACAAATGGGAGAAATAAAATACAAAGAAGACTGGAAACCAGTTTCAGTGAAATATAACGGGCTTCTCTGGCTATGCCCCAGCACCTGCATAACTGAATAAGAAAAATTTTTGAGGTATAAAGGGGACAGGAGGTGAAAATTAAGAACTGTACAGATTCCCTACAGCATGGCAGTTGAGAGCACCAGCTTTGCATCACACTTGACCGGGGTGCAAATAAAATCCCACTTTGTTTCCACTTCATAGATATGTGATCTTAAGTAAATGGACTCTGCAGCCTCAGTTTCCTCATCTGAAAAATGGGGATGACAATATTTATGTCATAGAATTTCGAGAATTAAATTGGATCACAGATGGTAATATGCCAAGCAGAGTACTTGGCACAGAGTAAAGTGAATCAATAAACAGTGGCTGCTACTATTATTATTGTTTTGATTATTTCATCCATACTTCTTCCCTAGCCTACAAACCGTTTGCTTACTGCCCCGGGCTCATCTTTTCACCACCTTTTCACCATATTCCAGCCACCCAGTCTTCTTTCTGTTACCTGATTCCTGCCCTAGGGTCTCTGCACTGGTCTCTCCACCTAGAATGTCCTTCCCAAAGATATTAACATGATGATTCCTTCTATGACAACCAGGGCACATGAGAGAGGACCTCCCTAACCATCCACTCTAAGGGAACACCACTCATTCTCCAGCAGAACGCCAGGTTTTACTTGTCTGCAGAGCATGGATTCACTTCTGATATCTTCTTATTCACTTTGTGTCTGATTACTATCTGTCTCGCCACACTAGACTGCAAATTGAATGAGAACACAGACTTGTTCACAGCTGTATCTCCTGCACCCAGAGCTAGTCCTAAGCACTAGCAGAAGCAGGAAGGAAGGAGGGAGAGAAGCAGGAGTGGATGAAAGGAGGGAGGGAGAGAGGGAAGGAAATCTGAGGCTGGAAAAAATGAATTTGATGCTTTAAAGGTTACTACAGTTTGACAGGGAACCTGGTTTTCTATATAAGTGGCCAGTAAGTGAATTCTCGTACCTAACTGCAGTACTGAAAGGCATGGCATCATGAAAGCAGGGTTTCAGATATACACACACCCACATTCACATGGATACGTATGTCCACTTGCACATCTCAGGATGAACTCTAAGAGTGAGCTGCTGGCCACAGGCTCCTATCCACACGACACGTCAACTCATCCACTATTACTTTTCCTCATCTATAAATTAAACGGCCCGCTTCATTCCTTTTTGTCTGTTTTCTGTTATGACTACATGTGGTTTATTAGGCAGAGAGATTAGTCAAGAATTCTGATCTGTAGGAATGTTTATGTTTTCTTCTAACAGAAACATGATTTCCCGACTTTGGTATTCTGGCAAATCTATTTTGCAAAATATAAGCTCAGAAACCCTGCAAAACTACATTAGCGGAACTTCATAAAACCTATCAGCAGCATTTTGTTTTATCGATGGAATGGCAATAGTTCAGACAGAAATATGTTGCCTTTTTCATGCTCCGAAGTACGAGAATGTTCAAGAGAAGGGGGTAATTAAAAGCGATCTGCCCTGCAGTAGAGGAAGAAGTGTAATTCTCAAGTGCCAAAGAAGGATGCAAGTACTTCAGCAAAGTGAGAAAGAGTCCAGAAATCGTCTGTACAGTATTTTTTTCTTCCACTTTCACACTAGCAACATATTAACGTAAATAAATATATTGCATAATGCAAATAGTGAACCGTAAGTTATAACGGAAAGGTACTGCTTGGCAGGAGAAGAAAACTGAGTTGTGCACACGGTTTTGTAAGTAATTTGAATTGGTTTTTACACGTTAAATTTTTAATTTTCATTTTACTTCCAAGTTCATCATATACAGTTTTAATTTTTATCTAAGAAGAAAAAGTGTGTATTCTACTAGTTTTCTCATAATTACACTAATACTTAATAAAGTATTTAATATGAAGTTTGTGTTTCTGAGACTTGATTTCAAGGTTTAAATCCAGACCATTTTAAAGAAATAAGATGCATCATCAACGTTAAGGCGTTGGCTATAAAACACTTTGCCTCTAGAATTTCTTGAAATCTCTTCACAGAAAGACGGCATTTCTAATAGTTTTCAGAAGACTTACTCTACTGACAAAGAAATAGAAAATAAACCTAGTAAAATGCCACTTTGACAATACAGAGGTGAGCTGAAAATGTTCACTTCAGCATATATCCCTTTAATATACATCACTATACCAAGTTCTCCATGAATGTACAGGGAAAAAGTAAAATTTGTCTTCTAAACTTTTCCAATCTGAAGTTGTCACTATCCTGTCTCTCCTAAGACAGGAGAATTCTGAGGTTCCTGGTGAAATGCCATCCATCTCCAAAGCTGGACAGAGCAGAAATACCAAGACAGTGAGATCAGACATTCCAAAACATCACGACTATTTTGGAAAAAAACAGATGGTGTTGAGGAATCCTACTTCCCAAGTTTCCTCGGTGCTCGTTTAACCAACGGAAACCAACAAGGCCATTCTTAGGTTCTGGACTATACCAAAACAGGCAGTGGACCAGATTTGGCTACTGGCTATAGTTTGCTGACCCCTGCTCAAAAGTTCTGTCATTGCGCAAAAGCAATCAAGTTCTTAGCTCTAACATTCACTTGTCCCTCTTCCTAAACAGTTCCATTGTTCCTCTAAGAACGGTGTTCTCAAATTTTAAATCACCTGAGGGTTTGTTAAAACACAGACCGGGGATTCCCTGGTGGCGCAGTGGTTGAGAGTCTGCCTGCCAATGCAGGGGGCGCGGGTTCGTGCCCCGGTCCGGGAAGATCCCACATGCCGCGGAGCGGCTGGGCCCGTGAGCCATGGCCGCTGAGCCTGCGCATGCGGAGCCTGTGCTCCGCAACGGGAGAGGCCCCGGCAGTGAGAGGCCACAACAGTGAGAGGCCCACGTACCGCAGAAAAAAACCCAAAAAACCACAGACCGGAGGGCCTCACATCCAGGGTTTCTGACTCAGTAAGTCTAGGGCAGGGCTTGATAATTCATATCTCTAACAAGTGCCCAGGTGATGCTCAGGCTGCTGGTCCAGGGACCACACCTTGAGAACCACTGCTCTCAACTTCCTCAGTATTATCAGCAAAGTACAGTACATCCTCAGTCTCTTTTTAGAACATTCCCTCTACTCTCTGGACTCACCTGCAACGTATGTATCTTCTATCTGATATCTTGGGAGTCCTCATTGGCAGTTCTTCTCCCTCATCCTTCACCTCCAATAAAACGTGAAGTCACGATTATCTGACGTCCCAGAGACGTTTTGATCTACCCACTTCTATCCATCTTCCACCTTACTCCAGACTACCACCTTACTTTTCAACAGCCTTCCCGCTGTGCTCCCCACATGTACTCTGCTCACTCCAAATATTTTGCAGAATGCATGCAGGACGATCCCTTTAAGATGAAATTCTTCCTTGCTTAAAACCACCCTGCTAAGGGCTTTCCAAGACTGTACCAGATGGGGCCCCTATCATCTCTTCTGGCCTGGCCTGGTCCTCACGCTGCTCTGACCAGGCTCCTTCCCGGCCTCCATACTTGCTGTTCTCAGCCCAGGATTCTTTCCCTATTCAGTCAGTCAACACTGTTCATCTTCCACTTCCCAGGCCCAAGTCACATCCCCAGGAAAGTCATTCTTGACCCTTCCAGACCAGGCCAAGATCCCCACAACGTGTAGTTTTTTCTAACCATCTGTCTCCACGTTAAAATAATAAAAATAACTAACATTTCTTATACTAGGCATTGTTCCAAGCCCTTCATACATTTCTTTATTTAACCTTCACAAAATCCCACAAGGTAGTTGCTGTTAGAACTCTCTCTTCTCCTCCTTCTCTCCTTTATTAAATAAACCACATGAGGGAACGGAGGCACAAAGAGTTAAAACAGTTCACCCAAGTTCAACCAGCTAGTAAGTGGAAGAGACAAATGCAAATTCAAGCCATCTGCCTCCAGACCATAAATACTGCCTCTCAAGAGCAGACAACTTGACTAGATTTTAATTTTCGTGTGGTCAGACACCATGCAGACAGAGTTCACACAGAGCCTGGAATATATTAGGTACACGACTTGCTGAATGAATTAATTGATTATATTTTAGCAGAATATTATATACCATTCACTTGTCCACATTATTAAGGCTTATTTCCAAAAAGGGCTCTCTACCCTGCCATTGGTCTTAGCATAATCCATTACAGACTTTATCTTTAAACAACTGTAGTACCATCATTATGTGGATCAAGTGCTTTAATTCTTTTCAATATTTATCGACGTGCTAAGCCATTTCACCTACTTATATATATAAATGTAAGCCAGCATAAATAGAACATTAACATATTACCATAATCCAGTTACTAAATTTCTGTGAAAATTATTTTTAGAGAGGAATAGGTATTCTTGCGGAGTATCTTTATATTCAAAGGGTACACAGCAGAGCAGTGACAGAGGGATAAAAATACTGTCTTAAATCACCACTGCATTCCATTTATTATTTTAAGACGTGATACATATATCCCTCACAATCCAAATTCTTCCAAACTCAGGAAACTGAACAAACTTTTTAAGACGGGGTTGTTTTCCTTTGCTATTCAAGCTTTCATTCCTACTCACTATCCGAAACTCAGGGACCAAAAATACTTAACTAATGAGGTCTCTTTCAGTATACAAAGTCAGGAACCAAACAGACTCAGATAGTAGAGAATACCTGAGTTTAATCTATTTTGAGATTTAAAATTAAGGAGGGCATGCCATTTGCTTTGGTTGTTTGTCCAAGAGAGGCACAGGCTGAAAAAAAAAAAAAGGACAATGCGGATCACTGAGCACAGTGATCATATTTCTAAATCTCTCCATCACCCCTGGACACAGCACATGATAGATGTCCAACAAAAATTCTGATGAGCGCTTAATGTGTCAATACACAGGCAATATAGTGTTCTCATTCCTAAAGTATGGTTTACGTGTACATTATAAATTTATTTCAAACTTACTATTATTATGAAACTAGTACTTAAAAATATATAGCTTAGGGCTTCCCTGGTGGCGCAGTGGTTGACAGTCCGCCTGCCGATGCAGGGGACGTGGGTTCGTGCCCCGGTCCGGGAAGATCCCACATGCCGCGGAGCGGCTGGGCCCGTGAGCCATGGCCGCCGAGCCTGCGCGTCCGGAGCCTGTGCTCCGCAACGGGAGAGGCCACAGCAGTGAGAGGCCCGCGTACCGCAAAGGAAAAAAATATATATATAGCTTAACTATCAGTTAAGATAACTGGCAACTCAGGTTGATTTCTGGGAACTCCCTATGCATTAGCCTTCAGTTAGGTAGTTAAGAACCTGCCTGTGGAATGTGCTAGCTGTATGACTTTGGTGAGTAACCAATCCCCCTCACACTTCAGACTGCTTGTGTGAAAAATGGGGATAACATATCTACCACGTAAGAGTTATTGTAAGGATTTAACGCTTCTAATGTACGTAAAGCAAACAGCATTCCACGAATACACAGTAAATAAGCATCCGGTAAGTATTAGCTGCTATATAGCTACTGTTACGTATACAAACATAAACTTGTACATTGACACTACTTGTTACTTTACTAAAATGTGATGATGACTACTGTGATTTAGATATAAATAAGTGCGAATGCCAAAAGCAAAGATATAATGATATTCTGTCAATATCTAACAAGTGGAAAACCACAGTAACAGTGAATCTGAGTTTTACATACCCTTTCAATGGATAGCTTGTTCAAGGGAGAAAACATCTACAAAGATAAATTAGAGAGTGTTTTTTAAAAGACATGATTTAAAATAAATAATCTCGTTGGGAGCCTGCTAAAACATACGCTCCCAAAAAACCCAAAAAACAAGAACCCAGCAAACTAAAGAAAAAATATCCATGTGAATATAATCTCCATATTCTTAGGAAATATTGCCCTGCACAAAGGAAGCACAAAGTACTGAAGCATTTTTACAACAACAATTCCTCCAAGATGAATATAAAGGGCACTTAGAGACGATCCCCAC
Source organism: Lagenorhynchus albirostris (assembly GCF_949774975.1). NCBI lineage: Eukaryota > Metazoa > Chordata > Mammalia > Artiodactyla > Delphinidae > Lagenorhynchus > Lagenorhynchus albirostris. The sequence goes on from NC_083099.1 coordinate 4,412,076, forward strand.
AAGAACCCTCTGGAGTATCTGGAACCGATGACAGTCGGTAATACTAAAATGAAAACTGAAAAGTTAGAGGAAAATAATGTAAATGGCTTCACAAATTTCACAGAAGAGGGCTTCCCTGGTGGTGCAGTGGTTGAGAATCTGCCTGCTAACGCAGGGGACACGGGTTCGAGCCCTGGTCTGGGAAGATCCCACATGCCGCGGAGCAACTGGGCCCGTGAGCCACAAGTACTGAGCCTGCGCGTCTGGAGCCTGTGCTCCGCAGCAAGAGAGGCCGTCCGGGATAGTGAGAGGGCCGCGCACCGCGATGAAGAGTGGCCCCCACTTGCCACAACTAGAGAAAGCCCTCGCACAGAAACGAAGACCCAACACAGCAAAAATAAATAAATTAATAAACTCCTACCCCCAACATCTTCTTTAAAAAAAAAAAAAAAAATTTCACAGAAGAAAAAGTCTATGCTTAGAATGGTTATGAAATAAATTTAAGCTTGAGAAAAATAGAGTTTAACGGGTCACCTAAAATCGCAAATGCGTAATGATGCAAACACTTGGTTAACTGGGCAATTCAGAGTTCCATGATCTCGCTTCACTGAGCTGGTACCCTTGGACGCCGAGTGTGGAGACCCCAGCCTGCCGGTCTAGGCGTGCCTGGGATTTCGCTCTTGTGACTTGGGCAGCTCCCGTTCACTCAGCTCTCACCCTACAGGGAGGCCCTTCACTGCTGTCAGACTGCCCAGCCTCCACGTGGCCCTGCTCTCACTTGGAGACCTTAACTATGGTCTCTCCTCAGCATTCTGTTTTACTTGCCACCCCGCCACCTTGGGTTTTTGCGTTAAGAATAATTGATTACATTTTTATGGTGGTAAAATATATGTACCATAAAATTTACCATTTTAACCATTTTTAAGTGTACGATTTGGTGTCATAAGTATATTTGCAGCATTGTACAACCATCCCTACTATCCATTTCCAAAACTTTTTCATCATCCCAAACAGGAAGTCTGTACCCATTAAACAGGAACTCCCCATCTGCGTCCTGCCACCCCAGCCCAAGTAACCTCTATTATACTGTCCCTGTGAATCTGCCTATTCCAGGTGACTCATAAGTGGAATCACACAATACTAGTCCTTTTTAGTTACTCCTAAGGCTGTTTACAGTTCTACTTATTCTTCAAGTGAGCACTGACAACTCATACGGATCTTCCCTGATTTTATCACTGGATACAAATAGATGACTATTAGATTATTCCAAGCATAACACCCATTCACCCACAGCCAGAAACCTAGCAGGCTTCGATAAACTGTTATGACAGATATGTAGCATTTGGTATAATTCAAGACAGGGTAATTTCTGAGGCATCACACACGCTCCGTGATGCTTTTGACAAACTGCTCACCCTTGCCTACTGGTGCCTTCCTACAGCTCTGTCCAGCCCAACCCAACTTTACATAAAGGGACAGGGCAGAATGCCTAAATGCCTAACATTTAAACTAGCAAAACACTTCCACATACCCCATGCCATCCTAGCAGAATTAGAAATAAGTGAACTCTGTATTCCCTGTCCTGTTATTCAACTCTCTCTCATCTCATGGTGAGCCCGTGATACCTACACAGCTCGTGGAGTTCTTTCAATGCCTAAGCAAGTTACCCCCGCTGAATGGCCTCTGGCTTGAGAAATACTTTTTTATGGAAACAGATTTTTACCTCTCAGCTAGTTGACTCTGGCATGGTAATTGAAAGAAGCATTCTAATTAAAATGATTCCCGTTCAGACCGAAAACAATTTATATGGGAACCAGTGTATTATTTAAAGAACTGTAGAAAAAAATCAGGGTGCCAATAGATAGCAAATAAAGCAAAATGCTTCAGTTTTCAAAAGGATGGGTTTTGCCTACCATTTAGAAAAAGGAGTGATGATTATTAGAATTCAGATATATTTTTAAACTCTTGCTAAGAGATCCGAATTTTCTTCTTTTAATAGGGTTTCAGGACTGAAGGAATTCTAAGAACACGGTATACCAGGATTTGCAAGACATTTGCTAAGCTATCATATGATATCCAAGATAGAGAAACAGGTGGATTTTTAGTTACGTCGAAGGACCAAACCCAAACAGTACTAATCAATGGTTTGAGATGGACTTGCAACTTGTGAAGTATCACATGCCTTGAACCTTCCCCAGTCCCCTTCAACACTTATCAGGTAATTTTCATGAAAGAACAAAAACAATCAATTTACATATGTTACAAAGCTAGAAAGGGTAGTTAATATCAGAATTAATCTTTTTAAAAAGTTTGTAAAGAAGTGAAAAATATTGTCTAAGTTCCCCGTGCTGTACAATACATCCTTGGAGCCTATTTTACCCCCGACAGTCTGTACCTCCCCTCCCCGCCACCCCTATATTATCTGCCCCCCACTGGTAACCCCTAGTTTGTTCTCTGTATCTGTGAGTCTGCTTCTTTTTTGTTATATTCATTAGTTGGTGGTATATTTCAGATTCCACATATAAGTGATATCGTATGGTATTTGTCTTTCTCTGTTTGACTTATTTCACTAAGCATAATGCCCTCCAAGTCCATCCACGTTGCTGCAAATGGCAAAATTTCATTCTCTTTTATGGCTGAGTAGTATTCCACTGTATGCATGTATATACCACATCTTCTTTATCCATTCATCTATTAATGGACATTCAGGTTGCTTCCATATCTTGGCTATTGTAAATACTACTGCTATGAACATTGGGGTGCGTGAATCTTTTCGAATTAGTGGGTTTTTTTTTTTTTTTGGATATATACCTAGGAGTGGAACTGCTGGGTTGTATGGTTGCTCTATTTTTAGTTTTTTGAGACACCTCCATACTGTTCTCCACAGTGGCTGCACCAATTTACATTCCCACCTACAGTGTACGAGGGTCCCCTTTTGTCCACATCCTCTCCAACATTTGTTATGTGTGTTCTTTTTGATGACAGCCATCCTGCCAGGTGTGAGGTGATATCTCCTTGTGGTTTTGATTTGCATTTCCCTGATGACTAGTGATGTTGAGCATCTCTTCATGTAATCTCAGGCTCATTTTACACTTTCCCTCCCCATATCTGGAATCAGCTATTTCTCCGGGGACTTCTGGGTTCTTTTATTGGGGAATGGTAATAGCAAGATTAGGCACTAGATATACTTACTCACTGCTACTGGGATGCCACTTCTTCTGGATCTTTCCTATGGACAGAACAGGAACTACATTTCTGCAATATCATGAGTTCGTATTGATAGTAGCAATTCAAATTGGACATAACAGGTTTTTTCCTTAACTTCTTTCATTTTATATTTGCAACTTCGTTACACTGAATATCCTGGGTTCTAATAACATGCTTATATGTTTTTACACATAAAAGTTAAAAAATTTTTCAAGCCACAATACTAGTATTATTAGTAACAATGAACCTACTGAAGAAAGTTCAAGATTTCTGTGCAGTTTTATGTCCTTAAAATGTAACTCACTAAAGATTTCCCAACTTTTTCAAACTGCCATATGTTCTCGGGATGTTCTAAGATTTTATACTCTGTTCTGTTCTGATCCATTCTTCTTTCTGTCTAGGAATAACTGAATTTTAATAGATATGTGATAAATGCATCTCTAGTTAGCTGAATGTGGGGAAAGCAGGCGTATTTGTGGACAGAAAAGCCTCTAAGGGTTTCTTTTCTTTCTTTCAGTTGTTCATTCAATCATTTTCCAGTTCATACTCTGGGCAAAGGAACACGCCTAAAACTTTCAAGTTTTGGTGTAAAGCCGCAAAAGGAAAAAAATCTTAATGTTCTGAGAAGACTTGAAACTGAAAAGCAGGAATCAGTCATCTAATGCAATTACAAGTGGTATTCTAGGGAGTTTATACCAACATTTCACTTCTGTAAACTAAAAATTTGTGTATTGTTTTCAATTTTTTTTTAAATCAAAGTTTAGATAAGGACTACTTAAGTTTTCCGAAGGAGCAGAATTTGCTTTTGTTTATCCTGGAGCACAGTTTAAAATACAAAGAGCTTTCCAAGTAAGCTACTGCAAAGAATACCTACATCGACAAACATGGAGAGAAATTCAATACGTATCCCTTGAATAACTTTCCTGAAAGAAGTGATTTATTTGGGGGGGATTAATAAAGATAGCTTTGTTTAGTGTTACGAAATGGCATCAAGAAACTAATAAAATGACTGTACAAGGGGATGTCACAATTCTTTAAAAAAGTTTTCTAAGTTTTAAAATGAGTCAGTTTAATACTGGACAGTAGAATAAACACAGACATCAAAACCAATTATGAAAATAATCTACTACCTCTGATGTCTGCCTTCTTAGTATGTTTCCATGTTCTTTCAAAAATACTAGCTCGGTATTTAAATAAACAGAATGGGAGCGGACAATGTCAAAGTATTATGTTTTCTAATATATAAAATAATATAAAATATTTTATTAATATTAGAGTATTAACATGTAGCTTTTCAATAGACGAAGAAATATTATATGTATTTTAAAGGTATTATTAAAAGCTTTAAAATTCCTCAGATATTTTCTTTAAGAGTAGCTTACATTTCAGTAAAAATTCATTTGTAAATAGAGACCATCATAATGTCATAAAGTGAGGCGTTTTTAGTGAAGTATCTTTTCTCCTTTAATGTCCTAAAATTAACAGGGCTCTCTATGACCAGAGGTATATGAGAACAATGTTAGTTAGCATACAGAATATTCCCCAAACGACAGTATTTTAAAACAGACCAACAGTGAGAATTCCACCTGGGAAATATGCTACATATTTCACCGTCAACAATAAAAAATAATTACAATGTAATTACAGAAGCAGGTAAATATTGAGAAATACTGTTTAAACAGTGTAAGCAGCCCTTACTTAACAATAGTTTTACAGTACTCCACAAATGACTGTGAATCAAGACTGCAAAGAATGGCAATGAAGTGCAGGCTTGTATGGCCATAATTTCTTTGAAAAACGTCTGGTAATTTTTCTTAGGTAGCTGAAGATTATCAGGTAGTTTGGAATAAGTATGTATAAGGTCACATTCCATTCATCTGAGGCTCAGTTTCAGTTTTTCAGGAACTCATTCTTTGTCCTCTTTATTAACTATTCTTCCCAATAGCAGTCATTGTAAAGGAAATTATATGGTAGTTTTTGTCCAAATGTCTGTTTTGTGTTATTTATTTGTTATTTTTATCTTGTTACTTCTGAAAAGGAAATGCGTACACGATAGTCATTAAAATAAAGATAAATCACTGAAAAACCCATTAAAAATCACGTGGTCATTACAATCTAAAAACTATATGTAACAAGACCATTTCAAGAAAGGAAAGGAAAGGGACCTATGTAATAACAAAAGGAGGAACAACAGCTGTGACAGCAAACTGGGCTAAGGAAAATGGTTGCATTTGGACACAGAACTCAGCTTTGAGCTTCCTGGCAGCCAGTGCTGTTTGCAGATATGCGTATTTCTGTCTGGGAACTTTATCCGGTGATGATTTTATCTGCAGAAAGGGGCGGTATTTAGGTACCCAGGAAACCATTTCTAGGTGCCCACCAAATGTTTTTCGCTGAAGCTCGAAATCACTTTGCAAACTTTAGAGAAAACCAACAGAGTCCTTTGGCACTTTTTAAAAGGTGATGACAGGTGTACGTGCTGTTAGTGCTGGAAAATACAGCTATGCGTTTCCTTATACAGGTGATAAAAGCATTTACCGAAGCGGAGATTTGCACAAGTGACTGGGAGAAGTATGTTGGCGACTTAACCCTGTCTCTTCCCCCCCACCACCTACAGGTCCCAGTTTCAGTCTTAATCTGAAGTAGTAAGAGCCCTGGAAGGCTCTCTGAGATTAGTGGTTTTCAAACTGGTCCAGGGGGTCTTGGAGGGATACCAAATGCACAGGGTCCTGAGCTTCCAGAGCTTTTAAAGAAGAAGTTCCTTTTCAGTTTAAATATTTTTAAACTCCCACACCTAAAACCTCTCTTGGATAATGTGCTCATCAAATACTTATCTCTGTCCCTTTGGAAGGCTACCCTGAGGGAGTAAGTTACTGACTTGGGAGTGACCAGCCTTGCATATTTACTTTTCTTGGAGAACTGTGAGAGTTCTTCGGGCTTAAAAAGGGATTCTGAGGTTGCAGATCGGTGATGGAGGCGGAGAACCTTAGGGCAGGTTTTTCTGGTACAAAATCACAGCATCTGCTTACTTGACTGTTTTTTTCACCTGCGAGAGAAAAAATTAAGAAGACCCTATATAAAGCTTCCCTAGCATTCATTCGTTTTGGTTAGAGCAGTGAGAGTGCTGACTGACTACTAAAATTACCTGGAAGTATTTATAACTCTGTGTATTATTATTGTTAGCAATAGTAGTGAGTAATGGTAGCAGCAGTAGCATCTGGTAAGTAGACAGTTTGCAGTTTACAAAGGGTTTACACTTTCCCCTGTGTGTGTGCATCACATGTAGTGTCACTTAATACTCAATAATTCTGAGAAATATAGACATATTTGCCATCACTCGGTTTAATAGATGAATAAATCAAGGCACAGAGGTTAAGTAACTGTCTTACGATAACTTACAAACTAAAATCTGAGACTCAAATTCTGATCCCATATGACTCTTCAAACTCACAGTCTTTCAACTGCGTCATTTGTTAAATTAAAAGTTTCAGTTGCTGGTGCATTTTGTCCACTCAGAAAGAGCAACATTAACTTGATTTTTCATATTATTTGAAAAAGAAACAGGTACTAGCCCTACCCAAGGCTTAAATTAAAATATGCACTATCATTAGTAACAAGCCATTTTAGTAATAAAACAGTATACGATTTCCCTTTAAAAATAGGTTTAAAAAGTTTCTTCATCTCCTTTACCCTAGTAAAACTTATTAGTATTTTTATTGTTTTTGTATTTTGGGGTTATAAGAAAGCTTTTGAGAAATCTCTATCCTGCTGTGTCTTCTGAGCCCTCAAGACCCCTTCCTCCCTCACGAATGATGGGGGCATAGCCCCTGGTATGTAAATATCCTAGGTATCAGTGGCATCTACTTACAGGAAAATATTTCAGTGTACAAAAACAGACCAAAATATTCATTTCATCCTTTTTTAATGACCAAAACTTTCAAAACAAAACAAAACTAAAGAAATTATAACTCGAGTGTCTTTCAGATCATCTAGAATGGATTCTGAACAATAGGGATACATTTTAAACAGGAAGGCAAATGAGAAATTAATGACAAACACTCAATAAACTATATTAGCATACTTTTGTGCTAATGAAAAGCCAAGTATATTATATTTTTCTCTCTGCTGCTGTGCCATGTGTGAAGTCTCCAGGAGTGGCCCTTCAAATGTCTTTTTCTGGACGAGAGCACATTCAGCCACAGGTTCTGGAGTGAGGCAATTAGCTTTACAATTAAGCCAGGAGACCTGCTATTGAGACATGAATTATCCAGATGAGCTGTCCCTTCTGTTTAAAATTTAGCTAATTTGTCAGATTTTTCATTGACTTTCTACATAGATCTTTACATTTATGGTGCAATCAGGACTTTTATTGTGTGCAAATTTGAGAGAAACAAGGCTTTAGGGGCTTAAAAGTTCCAGCAAATAAGCATATAAGTGAGTACCATTCCTAATCTAAAAATTGGTTTTCCAGTTGTGTGGATTATCCAGGCATCTTTTTCCCTCCGCTGTGAATCAATGGTCATTTTGTGGACCTCAACATATATTTCCCAAAGGGTTTGGTGAATCCTTGGAGTTTGAAGAGAGAATTATGCCATCAATTACGAAGGGAAAATAAAATGGGGGAAGACTGACTCTGGCTTTCAGTGGTCTAGTCTGTTTTTGTCCTTTCTTTCTGTTGACTTATTTTGACCAAATCATAGAAATGTTAGCCTTTTCTGTGGGGGTGGGTGGGTGGGTGGAGATTTCCGAAGTAATATAGATGACAGTATTATTTCTTGAATCAGCAGATTAATAACAGACTATCATTTCATAGGAGTGTTAGCAGATGTCATATACAAATATGGTTCCATCTTCAGAAAGCTGAGATACAGGAAGTTAAATTGAAATAGATGTCTTTACTACTGGATGTGTTAGAAACAAACATGCTAATAACCTTCATAGAAAGGGATATGGAATAAAGCATTTTTTGAAAATTCACTTCACCACGGAATCCCTTTTTATGGAGTACCTACTAACTTCTCAAAGATTAGGAAAACGTTGAGTTTTAAACCAAATTTAAAAACCAGCCATGCTATAAAACCCTATTTGTTTGAAATGTAAATCACTGATTGAAACAATCTCAAATTTGTAAACTTTGTATTGGAAGATTCTATTAAAAAATAGTTTATACATGCCAACCTGCAGGTCAGCTCATTGACAGAATGTACCTAAACATTAAGAAAATGTTGGGGCTTTCCTGGTGGTGCAGTGGTTGAGAGTCCACCTGCCGATGCAGGGGACACGGATTCGTGCCCCAGTCCGGGAAGACCCCACATGCCGTGGAACGGCTGGGCCCATGAGCCATGGCCGCTGAGCCTGTGCATCCGGAGCCTGTGCTCCGCAACGGGAGAGGCCACAACAGTGAGAGGCCCGCATACCGCAAAAAAAAAAAAAAAAGAAAAAGTTTTATGTAAAAGTTACAAATGAGGTTTAAAATACAAGGCAAACGTGTATGTATGCATTTCACACAATGCTTTGTGGAAAGCAGTACGTTTATTTAAAATGCATTAGTTCATCTGTCCATGACTTATAATCAATAAAATTAACCGAAACTCACAAAATGAAAAACACCCCCGCAGTATACTCTGTGTGTTTGTGTGCGTGCATGTGTGTGAGCGCACGTGCACACGTGGTGTAAATGAATTATATACCTTAAGTAGGGGAAAAAAAAGAAATTTTTACAAATTTAACAAATCATTTTATTTTGAATGTATTTTTATTTTGAAGTATTTTTTATTTAAACCAGGTAAATTTGCTAATAACAAATTTAACAAATAATTTTATTTTGAATGTATTTTTATTTTGAAGTATTTTTTATTTAAACCAGGTAAATTTGCTAATAATTTTACTCAAAACATTGGCTTGGGGGGCTTCCCTGGTGGCGCAGTGGTTGGGAGTCTGCCTGCCGATGCAGGGGACACGGGTTCGTGCCCCGGTCCGGGAGGATCCCGCATGCCGCGGAGCGGCTGGGCCCGTGAGCCATGGCCGCTAAGCCTGCGCGTCCAGAGCCTGTGCTCCACAACGGGAGAGGCCACAACAGTGAGAGGCCCGCGTACAGCAAAAAAACAAACAAACAAACAAACAAAAAAAAACATTGGCTTGGGAGGCAAATTCTTTTAAATGAAATGAATATTTGATTTTATTTTAAACAAATGCCCACATATGTAGTAGTCACAAAGATCTGAAATAAAGTTTCTTCATAAAACACTAAAACTAGATTTTGTTTGTGGACTCTTTTAAGTATTTTTATCTTTAACACTGTTGTAATTTGATGTTTTATTTCATTAATAGGCAAATCAGTTTTGTCCTAACTATCCTGTGGCAATATAGGAAACATGATTGTTACTGAATAAAACTTTGTTAGATGAGTTAGAAAGAAAATAATGTTCATTTAAAAACTATCTGAATCTGGAGATGGATGTTAGTGGTGGCTGCACTTAATGTCACTGAGCTGTACACTTAGGAATGATCGAGATGGCAAATTTTATCTAATGTATATTTTACCACAATTTAAAAATTGAATTAAAAAGTATCTGATTATAAAAGTAAATTTTCATTATAGAAGATTTAGAACATAGAGAAAAACTCAAGATAGATATAGTGAAAAACTCAAGATAGATATAGTGAAAAACTCAAAATGTCAACCATTTGATATACTAGACTTCCAGTTTTAATTGAACTTGTTTTAGTAATCATACATACGTTTTATATATTTAAAATAATCTTGCGAGGTTTTAAAAAATATTTAGAGCTCATTAGGCTTGCTTTCATCTTATACCTGACACTTAGCTTTAATCCACAGTAAATATATAGAGTAATAACATCAACTATAGTAAAACGTTGTCCCTTGTAGCTCATTATCTTTAGTTGTTTTACATTTGGGTGAAATAAAAGTGAATGTGTAGTCTGCTTATTTCTAACAAAGCAAAGTATATATTAATGCATTTAAAATTTTATGTACTGTAGTGAAATTAAATTTTATAACTAATGGTCTTATTAAGAAGTCAGTAATTCTTATGAACAGGGTAAAAGGTACAGTTTTTGAGTTAGCTATTCTTTGCTCAAAAATTTGGTGACATAGTAGGTAGTGTAAGCCTCATTGATGCCTCAGTATATTTCATCATTCTCAGCCATCGGTGATTAAAGCAAGATTGGTTCATCCTTTTTTGACAGATGTTGTGCTCTTGAGCAAGACTGTCTCATTTTCACTTATTAGTAAAATTGAGAGAGGAATACTGTTTTTTTTTTTTACCTCTATAAGAATTAAGATTGTTTCCTTTTTTTTTTTTTTTTTTTGCGGTACGCGGGCCTCTCACTGTTGTGGCCTCTCCCATTGCGGAGCACAGGCTCCAGACTCGCAGGCTCGGCGGCCATGGCTCACGGGCCCAGCTGCTCCGCGGCATGTGGGATCTTCCCGGACCGGGGCACGAACCCGTGTCCCCTGCATCGGCAGGCGGATTCTCAACCACTGCACCACCAGGGAAGCCCAAGATTGTTTACTTTTTATATTCTGGTTTTGAAATCACTTGTTTGCTAATATGTTAGTTTAAGCAACCCAAGGTGCAGGGAAATAATTGTACCAAAAAGAAAAAAGAAAGGAGAAGAAAAGGAGGGAGAAAAAAACCCCAAAAACAGTTGTAATAAACTATAGTCCTTCTCATATGTCACTTCCTGAGAAATAAAACAGGATTCTGATTTTATAAGTATCTACAAGATTAAAAGTCACAACCTTTCTCAAATTCCTAAAGATAAGTTAAATTATTTCGATATGAAAATACATTTAAAGACCCATTTATACTTGGTTACAGTTTTCTTCAATAACATGATAGGAAAATTTCTGTCAGAGTCAACTGAACTGGAAATACAAAATCAATGCCAGTCACAAAACATCTCAAAATTTCCAATCACCATCTCATTTAAACAGATTGGTTTTTGTATTAATGTTTAAGCCAACATAAATTTACCTCAGATGTAAAACTGCATCAAGGACACAAAGCAGGCTAACCTAGATACTGGGTATCTCAAAGCAGCTAGATTTAAAATGAGTGACGGCTAGCGAAATCTAATAATGAACTTTTGAGAGAGGAAGAATTGATGAGAATTTTTAAATTATGTGTTAGGATTTTAGGCTTTTTAAAAAATTGTTTTTTATGGTTCTAGACTCATTGTATAAACCAATTTTAACCTTTCTCCATTTGCTGGATTACTACCTTATATTGGTAGTTCCAACATAGTAAGGTACTATAATGCAGCAGGAAGGATCCACAGGTCTCTGTATCCATAAAAATTGTACAAAGGTTACTTTTTATGTATTGCTGGTAGTTATTAATCATGACACGGTTTCAGTACCTACCTAACCTTTTTCATAAATACATTCGGTTCATTCATTTAGGCATTCATTCCATATGAGCCCTGTTTTCGTGCTACATGTACACTGTTTCAGGCACAGAGGACATAACACTGTGCAATACAGGCGAAACCCATTCCTTTAAGAAGTATATAATCTAGCCCGGAAAGCCCACTTAGAAGACGTAATTACAAACGTGTTTGGTGTAAACTGCCACTGAGAAATGCCAGGTGCTCTGGGATGGTTTGGCACGGTCGTCTAACCCAGACTGGGAATTCAGGGGCAACTTTACTAAGAAAATGATACTTGAGACTCGAATGGCATTTAGAAGCTAGCAGGGCTAAGGGGGACACAGAGAGAAGGAGCAATGTTAGGGTAGCGGAAACAGCATATGCAACACCTGGAACGTGAAACAGGAGCTCAAAGAGCGTTAACAGAGATGGAACAGAGAGAATAAGGGGCGGAGTACTGCATGCCTTGAGGCTAGGAAGGTGGGGAGAAGGTAGATCATGCAGGGTGTTTTAGGCTACGCTGAGGATTTCAGACTTCACCTGAAACACAGAGAGAGCCATCAAAAAGCAAACGGTAAATGATCAGATCTGTATATTTAAAGGATCACTGGCTCAGTCTTTGAACTGGAGAGGAGCAAAATTGGATGTGGGGAGATTTACCAGAAGGGTATGCCAGTGGTTCAGCTGAGAGATGCGGTAGGGTGGGGAGAAAAGAAATAAGCCGCTTGAAAGCTCCTGGGAGATACAACGAACAAGACTTGGTAAGTGTGAGAAAAGATGACTGCAGACTTCTTCTGGGAGGCGCCATAAACGACCGAGATGGATAAGACTGGCAGGAGCGGACTTGGTGGTCAAGATGCGGGAGTAGGAAATCCCTGAGCTCACTGCCTCTCACAGGCACACAAACATTACAACTATGTACAGAGCAACTACTGATGAGAAAGACCAAGACCAGCAGAAAAGATCTTCCACAAATTAAGGTATAAAGAAGGAACCACAGTAAGATGGGTAAAAGAAGTGGAGATGCTGTATAGTCAAGACCCACACCCCTGGATGCGTGACCCACAAAGTAAGGATAATCACAATCTGAGAGGTTCTCCTCAAGAAGCAAGGGGTCTGAGCCCCACACTGGGCTCCACAGCCCATGGGGGCTCTGCACTGGGAAGACAAGCCCCCAGAATGTTTGGCTTGGAAGGCCAGCAGGGCTTACTTCTGGGAGACCCAGAAGTCTGTGGGAAACAGAGACTCCACTCTTAAAGGGAACACACAAAATCTCACACACTCCGGGACCCAGGGCAGAAGCAGTAAACTGAAAGGAGCCTGGGTCAGACCACCTGCTGATCTTAACCTCCCAGAGAGGCAGGAGGCAACAGGAGCTCCCCCTGGGGACACAGATACTGGAGGCAGCCATCTGGGGGAGCTCGTTCTACCACGTGGACACTGGTGCTGGCAGGTGCCATTGTGGAATCCTCCCTCCAGCTCATTAACACCGGGGCCCGGCCCTGATCACCAACCTGCCAGCACTGGTACTGGGACACCTCCTGGGCGGGTAGGGACACAGACCCACCCACCAGCAGGCCTGCTGCCTGCAGACCCTCTAAGCCCACAGGTTACACAGTACACCACCCTGTCCAACGGAGGGCCAAGGACCCAGCCCCAAACACCACTATGCCAGCAGTAGCCCCAGGGCCACCAGGGCCCTGCAGTCAGACACCCTGGGACCTGGTTCCACCTGCCAGTGGGCCACACTAGCCCAGGGACCAACCTCACCCACCAGTATGCAGGCACCCGTCTCAGGACCCCCTGGGATCAGCCCCACCCACCACAAGGCAGACACCAGCTGCAGGACCACTGTAGCTCTACAACCTGCCAAGTCATAATCCAATTCACTCACCAGTGGGCCGGCACCAATCCAGGAACCCCACTCTGGGCCTGACCCTGCCTACCAGCAGGCTGACACCAGCCATGAGACACCTTGGAGCCCTCAGCCAACAGCCCCAGATTCAGTTCAACTCACGAGTGGGTTGTCACCAGCTTCGGGACACCCTGGACCCTGAAGCCACCCATGTCAGGAACTGGACCCACCCACCAGCAGGACACCACCAGATGTGGGAACCCCAGCCCCACAACCGCCAACCCCAGAACCTGGCTCTGTCCACCCACGGGTTAGCACTAACCCCAGGATCCCTGGGGACCTGTAATCACCTGCCTTGTGAACCTGCCCCTCCCACCAGTGGTCAACAGACTCTGCAAAAGACAAGGCCTGGCAAGCAACCAGACGAGGGGCCAGCCACACCTACCAGACCACCCAAAGCAGTCAACCCACCACAACAGAAGAAACCATGCAGAACAAAGACCCATATAAATGCTGCCTTTAGGAGCCTCACTTCAGATCTAAAGACACAAACAGACTGCAAGTGAGGGGATGGAAAAAGGTATTCCATGCAAATGGAAACGAAAATAAAACCAGGGTAGCAATACGTATATCAGACAAAACAGACTTTAAAACAAACACTATTACAAGAGACAAAGAAGGACAATACATAACAATCAGGGGATCAATCCAAGAAGATGATATAACAATTGTAAATATATATATGCCCCCAACATAGGAGCACCTAAATACATAAAGCAAATATTAATAGATACAAAGTGAGAAATTGGCTGTAACATATAATAGTAGGGGACTTTAACACCCCACTTAGATCAATGCACAAATCACCAAACAGAACATCAATAAGGAAACACTGGCCTTAAATGACACATTAGACCAAACGGACTTAACAGATATATATAGAACACTCCATCCAAAAGCAGCCGAATACACATTCTTTTCAAGTGCACATGGAATATTATCCAGGACAGATCACATACTTGGTCACAAAACAAGTCTCAGTAAAATTAAGAAAACTGAAATCACATCAAGCATCTTTTCCAACCTCAATACTATGAGACTAGAAATCAACTACAAGAAATAAACTACAAAAAACACAAAGACATGAAGACCAAACAAGATGCTAGTAAACAACCAATGGACCACTGAAGAAATCAAACAGGAAATTAAAAAATACCTAGAGACAAATGAAAACGAAAATACGACAATCCAAAACCTATGGAGCACAGCAAAAGCAGTTCTAAGAGGAAAGGTTACAGTGATACAAGCTGACCTCAGGAAATAAGAAAAATCTCAAATAAACTACCTAACCTTACACCTAAAAGAACTAGAAAAAGAAGAAAAACCCAAAGTTAGTAGAAGGAAAAAAGTCATAAAGATCAAAGTAGAAATAAATGAAATAGAGACTAAAATCACAATGGAAAAGATCAATGAAACTAAGCGGTGGTTCTTGGAAAAGTTAATCAAAACTGATAAAACTTTAGCCAGATTCATTGAGGAAAAAAGAGAAAGGGCCCAAATCAATATAATCAGACATGAAAAATGCAAAGTAACAACCGACACCAGAGAAATACAAAGAATCACATGAGATCACTATGAACAATCATACAGCAATAAAATAGACAATGTGGAAGATAGGGACAAACTGCTAGAAATGTACAATCTCCAAAGACTGAACTCCAAAGACTGATCTCCAAAGACCGAACTAGGAAGAAATAGAAAATATGCACAGACATACTACCAATAATAAAACTGAATCAGTGATTTGAAAACTCCCAACAAACAAAAGTCCAGGACCAAATGGCTTCACAAGTGAATTCTACCAAACATTTAGAGAAGACCTATGACTTCTCAAACTAGTCCAAAATATTGCAGAGAAGAAATGCTTCCAAACTCATTTTACAAGGCCAGCATTACCCTGGTCCAAAGGCAGACAAAGTTATCACACACACAAAAAAATTATAAGCCAATATCACTGATGAACATAGATGCAAAAATCATCCACAAAATATTAAGAAACTGAATTCCACAATATAGTAAAAGGATCACACATATGATCAAGTGGGATTTATTCCAGGGATGCAAGTATTGTTCAATATCCACAAATCATTCAATGTGATACACCACACTACGAAAGTGAAGAATAAAAATCATATGATCATCTCAATGGATGCAGAAAGCTTTTTACAAAATTCAAAATCATTTCATAATAAAAACTCTCCACAAAGTGGGTGTAGAGAGAACATGACTCAACATAATAAAGGCCATACAGGACAAACGCACAGCTAACACCATACTCAACACTGAAAAGCTGAAAGCATTTCCTCTAAGATTAGGAACAAGACAAGGATGTCCACTCTAGCCACTTTTATTCAACACAGTATTGAAAGTCCTAGCCAAAGCAATCAGACAGAGAAAAAAATAAAAGGAATCCAAACTAGAAAGGAAGAAATAAAACTGTCACTGTTTGCAGATGCCATGATACTATACACAGAAAATCCTATAGACACCACCAAAAAACTACTAGAGATAATCTATGAATTCTGGAAAGTTGTAGGATACAAAATTAACATACAGAAATCTATTGCATTTCTATACACTAACAATGAAGTATCAGTTAGAAAAACTAAGGAAACAATCCCATTCATAATCACATCAAAAAAAAAAACCCAGAAATAAAATTATCTAAGGAGGTAAAAAGACTTGTACTTGGAAAACTATACAACATTGATGAAACAAATAGAAGATAACACAAAGAGAAGGAAAGAAACACCATGTTTATGGACTGGAGGAATCAGTATTGTTAAAATCACCATACTCCCCAAGGCAATCTACAGATTCAATGCAATCCCTATCAAAATACCGATGGCATTTTTCTCAAAACTAGAACAGATAATTCTATAATTTGTATGGAAACACAAAAGACTCTGAATAGCCAAAACAATCTTCAGAAAGAACAAAGCTGAAGGTATCATGCTCCCTGGTTTCAAACTACACTACAAAGCTACAGCCATCAAAACAGTATGGTAGTAGCACAAAAACAGACACAGGGATCAACTGAAAGGAATAGAGCCCAGAAATAAACCCATACTTACAAGGGCAATTAGTTTATGAGAAAGGAGGCAAAAATATACAATGGGGAAAAAACAGCCCTTGACATGGGTCTTAGTAATATTTTTTTGGATCTGTCTCCTCAGGCAAAGGAAAACAAAAGTCAAAATAAACAAATATGCACAGTGAAGAAAATTATTAACAAAATGAAAAGGCCACCTGCTGAATGGGAGAATACATTTTCAAATGATATAGCCCATAAGGGGCTAATATCTGTAATATACCAAAAACTCATACAACTCAACACCAAAAGAGCAAACAATCCAATTAAAAAGTGAGTAGAGGATATAAATAGACATTTTTCCTAAGAAGACATACAGATGGCCATTGGGCACGTGGAAAGGTACTCAACATCACTAATCATCAGAGAAAAAAGCAAATCAAAACCACAATGGGATATCACCTCACATCTGTCAGAATGACTATTATCAAAAAGACAATAAATAATAAATGCTGGTGAGGATGTAGAGAAAAGGGAACCCTCATGCACTGCTAGTGGGACTCTAAATTGGTGCATCCACTATGGAAAACAATATGGAGGTACCTCAAAAAATTAAAAATAGAACTACCATAAGATCCAGCAATTCCACTCCTGGGTATTTATCTAAAGAAAATGAAAACACCAATTCAAAAAGATATATGCACCCCTATGTTCACTAAAGCATTATTTACAATAGCCAAGATATGGACGCAACCTAAGTGCACATTAACAGATGAATGGATAAAGAAGATGTGTTGCATATATACAATGGAATATTAGTCACAAAAAAGAAGAGAATCTTATCTTTTATAACAACATGATGGACCTACTGGGTATTATGCTAAGTGAAATAAGTCAGACATTGAACAACAATACTGCATGATTTCACTTATGTATGAAATCCAAAACACGCACACACACACACACACACACACACACACACACACAAAATGAACAAACATAACAAAACAGAAACAGAGATATAGATACAGAGAAAAAACAGGTGGTGGGAGATTGTAGTGGGGGGGAAAGAAATAGGTGAGGGAAATTAAGGGGTACAAACTTCCAGTTGCAAAATAAATGAGTCATGGCTTTGAAACGTACAGTGTGGGAAATATAGTCAATAACTATATAATATCTTGTATGGTGACATATTGTAACTAGAATTATCATGGTGATTTGTTTTGAAATGTATAGAAATACTGCATCTCTATGCTGCATACCAGGAACTAACATAGTGTTCTAAGCCAATTATACTTGGAAAACAAACAAATTCATAGAAAAAGAGATCAGATTTGTGGTTCCCAGATGTGGGGGTGAAGGGTCGGGAGGGGGAATCAGACAAAGGTGGTCCAAAGGTACCAGAAACTTCCATGTATAAGATCAATAAGTACTAGGGATGCAATGCACAACATGATAAATATAATTAACACTGAGGTATGTTATATACGAAAGTTGCCAAGAGTAAAGCTTTTATTTATTTGTTTGTTTATTTATGGCTGCGTTGGGTCTTCGTTGCTGCGCATGGGCTTTCTCTGTGTTGAGCGGGGGCTACTCTTCGTTGTGGTGCAGGGGCTTCTCAATGCGGTGGCTTCTCTTGTTGCGGAGCACGGGCTCGAAGCTCGCAGGTTCAGTAGTTGCAGCACGCAGGCTCAGTAGTTGTGGCTCGCGGGCTCTAGAGTGCAGGCTCAGTAGTTGTGGTGCACGGGCTTAGCTGCTCTGCAGCATGTGGGATCTTCCTGGACCAGGGCTCGAACCCGTGTCCCCTGCGTTGGCAGGCAGATTCTTAACCACTATGCCAACAGGGAAGTCCAGAGAGTAAATCTGAAGAGTTCTCACCACGAGGGAAAAAGCTGTTCTTCTATTGCTTTAATTTAGTGTCTATGTGAGACGATGGATGTTCACCAAAATTATTGTGATAATTATTTCATGATGTATATGATAAAAGAAATTTTCACATATTGAGTTATGGGGATGTCATTCTGGCTTATACATGAGTTAACTTGAATTTTATGCTAACTAAAACAGCCTGTGTGTGGCCTACCAAATATACACTGTACCTCTGCTTTAATTATTTTTAAAAAGGGCAACAATGACCAGAAGTAAAGCATGTCCATGCTAAAAATAAAGATTAAATGCCTCTCTTCCTGGGACGCCAATTCTGATCCTCCTTTAATGATAAGACTCCCCTCCCAGGCGCCAAGCTTATACTGACTCACCATGTACATGCTGATCTTATGTTTGAAACCTTGAAGGAATGTATCCCTGACTTATTTGATGTTCTTGTTCTGAGAAGACATAAAACTGTGCTGAAAACCGTGCTTCTCTGGAGCCGTTCCTCAGAGTAATCCGGGAGGCTGTCTTCCAGACTACAGTCCTCAGCTTGGCTCAAATGAAACTCTTTTCTATTCCTATTATAAATTGTTTACTGATTATTTTCATTGCCATATGTAAACCAACCTTAAACTTATAGAGTACTGAATGTCAATTATATCTCAATAAAGCTGGAGGAAAAAAAATACTGGAAGAATGTTTTTTGGTGCACTTCCACCAGTTGAATACGTATCTGGCATGTCATGCATGCATTTTAGAGTCAAAATATGCCAGTCCAACTAGGCTCATTTAAAACTCCGCAAAATCTAAGGTGCGAGTTAGCAATTCTGAAACGACTTTATGTATATCTGAGCTTGAGCAAATAAATATACTGTGGATATTAAGAATCAAGTTTCTTATGTCAGAGAAAGGAGCTCCAAATCATTCCTTATTTGTAGGGGGAAGCTATGATAAACCTTGTAATGTTGAACTGAAATTGGAGAAGCAAACAGTTTTAGGTTAGATATTGATATAGAAATAAGAGTTGAATGTATGTGTATACCTTATATCTTCCCTAGCTCTGTTCATGAAAGAGCCTAGAAGCAGTGATATCATGGCACCCGTGAGCATATCTAGTGCACAGGTCTTGGTTTCTAAGTATGAAAACATGGATCCAAGGAACCAGGGCTCCTTGGAGAAACGGCTGGCTTCAGGATTGGCGGAGGGAAGCGAGGGAAGTATGGGATGAGCCAGGAAGAACTAGTGTGTCAGAAAGTAAGAATATGTTCAAAAAATGATGGAAGTATGTCACAGAACAGAGGAGCCAACTTTAATGAGCTCTCAGTGGCCAAACTGGGAACAATATAAGCCAGTAATGGCTTATAACCCACAGAATAAAAATAAATATCCAGATATAACTAAGTAAATACAGAAGGGAGAAAAGTCTGCTCCTCCTTGCCACAAAACTCCAATGATACATGTAGAGGAAATGATGGAAACAGGAAATCACCGTTAAGAAACGGCACAGTAAGTGCTTCAGATAAGAATCACCACTGAGAGAAAGATATGATTATAAACATGATATTTACATAGTCACAAAGCAGCTCACTACAAGATTCTAATTACAAAGGGAAATATAGTAACTTTATAGTGGAGGAAGTTGAAATCTCCTTAACCAAAGTGATCAAAGTAGACATACGGAATCATGTGCTCCCTGATCTGATGTACTGAGAAGGACGCAATGCCACTTTTGGGGGCCATGGTACAAATTTACTGACCAGTATTCTTCAAAAGTGTCAAGATTATGAAAGATGAACAGAGGAACTGTGCAGATTAAAGGAGGCTAAACAGACTTGATGACTCAGTACAATGGAGGGTCCTGGATTGGACCCCTAGACAAGAAGGACATTAGCAGGACGATTAACAAAATGTGAATAAAGGTCTGTAGATTAGGTAACAAAGTAATATCAATGTTAATTTTTTTCTGATTTTGATACTTGTACTGTGGTTATATAAGATGTTAACATTTGAGGAAGCTGAGTGAAGGGCATGTGGGAATTCTTTGTGAAGAAACTTTGTACTATTTTTGCAACTTTTAAAAAGTCTATTTCAAAATTTAAAAATTAAATAAAAAATTAAAAGGAGACATCGAGCCCCCAATTTAAATGTTTTCTTCCATTTAATGGGGGAGAAAAGATGATACAGTGGGGTTGGTTTTGTTAAATCTAACTTTATAATTATGTTTTATATTTCAGTTTTAATTATAAAACACTGCTAATGTCCAATTCTCTTTGCTTTTGACACATACTGGTTTTTTCTTGGCTCTGTCCCTGATTATTCACCTCATTTGAGGATTATTACAGTCTTCCCATGCTCTTCTTCAACATTACCTTGGAAAAAGGTATATTTTTATTACATTACCACCATGTATCTTTTTTTTTTTTTTTTTTTTTTTTTTTTGCTGTACGCGGGCCTCTCACTGTTGTGGTCTCTCCCGTTGTGGAGCACAGGCTCCGGATGTGCAGGCTCAGCGGCCATGGCTCACGGGCCCAGCCTCTCCACAGCATGTGGGATCTTCCCGGACCGGGGCATGAACCCGTGTCCCCTGAATTGGCAGGCGGACTCTCAACCACTGCGCCACCAGGGAAGCCCACCACCATGTATCTTTAAACTACATTATGAAAATATAATTGTGCTTTCTGAAATTATTTAATTTCAACTTGACTTAAAATAATCAAATAAGTCAGCATGATGAATTTTGTGTCTGTTTCAGTTTATTCTTTTAAAAAAAAAATTTTATTTTTGGCCGCGTCGGGTCTTCGTTGCTGTGCGCATGCTTTCTCTAGTTGCAGCGAGCGGAGGCTACTCCTCGTTGCAGTGCGCAGGCTTCTCATTGCAGCGGCTTCTCTTGTTGCAGAGCACGGGCTCCAGAACACAGGCTCAGTAGTTGTGGCTCGCGGGCTCTAGAGCGCAGGCTCAGTAGTTGTGGCTCACGGGCTCTAGAGCACAGGCTCAGTAGCTGTGGTGCATGGGCTTAGTTGCTCCACGGCATGTGGGATCTTTCCGGACCAGGCCTCGAACCCGTGTCCCCTGCATTGGCAGGCGGATTCTTAAGCACTGCGCCACCAGGGAAGTCCCTGTTTTAATTTATTCTTAATTATTGGGAATAACTGCGTATATTGAAATATTTATAGAAAAGGGGTTAGGACAAAAAGAAGGAAAACATTAAAAATCTTTCAATATTTGGATAATACTGTGAATTTTCAGTCATTTAACATTTAACATGCGGATAAGATGAGGCCCAGAAGCTTAACTGTTTTGCTGGGGTCATATAGTTAACACATTGGAGGCCACATGTGAACCTAGTTCTGTCAGGCTCCACAATTCCTACAACACTGTAACGAATAAAGGATGTACACGTTGTGCTGAATGTCTGAATAGCCATTACTCTTTAAAAAAATAGTTTTGTCTATTTGGTAATCAGGGTTTCAATGTTCAAAATCATCAATATTTATTTACATTGAGTTTTTAGCTAAAATACAGAGTACTTATAAACTGGTTTTCGACAAGTGAGCAAAAATAATTTGCATTTACTATGTACCATAATCTTTTTTAAAAATATTTATTTATTTTAGTTTTGGCAGTGTCAGGTCTTAGTTGCGGCACACAGGATCTTTCGCTGCAGTGTGTGGGCTTCTCCCTCTAGTTGTGGTGCACAGGCTCAATAGTTGTGGTGTGTGGGCTCAGTAGTTGTGGTGCATGGGCTCAGTAGTTGCGGCGCGCCTGGCAAGCAACTGAGAGTGCCTGTCATGCTCTTGAAAAACAAATATGAAATCTGAACAGCTGATGATCATAAAATAATTACAGGTTGTCATTATTAAGTACATAATCACACCTAACCCTCCTTAATATAAACATACATAACTAGACTACAATACATGTTTCAAAATGTTAGAGAGGGCTTCCCTGGTGGCGCAGTGGTTGAGAGTCCGCCTGCCGATGCTGGGGACACGGGTTCGTGCCCCGGTCCGGGAAGATCCCACATGCCGCGGAGCGGCTGTGCCCGTGAGCCATGGCCGCTGAGCCTGCACGTCCGGAGCCTGTTGCTCCGCAACGGGAGAGGCCACAACAGTGAGAGGCCTGCGTACCGCAAAAAAAAAAAAAAGTTAGAGAAACAAGACACATGGAAGGTACTGTTTTTCTGAGGAACCATACTAGAGGGGTACACAGTGAGAATTTTCAAAACAACGTAAAATCTCTAGTCCTGAAAACCCTTCCTGGCCTGTATGGGAAATAAATGTCCTCGTGTAGCCTGTACATAGGTCAGAACAGGGAAGACTGAGTGCTGGGAATGGTGGGTGTGCGTGTGAACCCTGTGAATAACTGAGAGTGGGAACCTGAGAAAAGGATGCTTAGGTTCATGAGATCTTTAGCGCAGATACATACAGCACTCGTTTACCTTTAACCAGCAGCGCACCTCCCCATCCTACTCTACATCCTCACTTCCTACACTTCTGTTGTGTACGCCCTTACCTTTCCCGGCAGCTCCTCTCCGCCAGCAACACCAGGGGGACACTTTTATTTAGCTTATTTGTAGACCCTTCTGACTATACAAATGAGTAAGTCAAATTAACTTTATCACAAAAATGATGAGTGTTTCTTGTGAAATACGGACCATGGTTCCAAGAGTAACATGCTCGCAGAGTCCTTGCACTGTGGATTTTCCAACAGACTGCGGCATTAAATATTGGCAGCAGGACTACAGGCATGCTAGAAGCCACAAACTGTCTTATTGGTCATGAGGTCAATTGTAGTAATAATGGTGAACTTCTACAGAGCACTTCCTGTGTGCCAGGCACGACTTTAAGTGACTGATACGAACTCATTTAATCTTTATGGTTTTAGGTAATAGCCCTATCCCCATTTTATGGATAAGGAAACTGAAGTATAATTATTCAAAGCTATACTGTTGAGAGTCTACCTGCAGGGCATCGTAGATCTTATTTTGGACTTAGGAACTCTGGTAGTTTATGTATAATATACATATTTTTCTACTTGTGCCCTTTACCTTCGATGTAAAAACCACAAGCTAAACATTTAAGCATAGGTAAGCTTAGGTATAAGCCTACATTTTACTAGCATCTAAACCAGCTGACAGCTGCGAACAGAAACGAAAGGCAGCATTATAAAACTATGTCCCGCACAGCCACTCTTATCTGCATAAGCTATATTCTAATTCATGACCTTTGCCCTTTTCCTTCCTTTCTTTCCCCCGTTGTTTCTTTTCTGAAAATGCCTCAATAATTTTAATAGTGTAATCACTGATCACACTATTTATCTGGAAACACATCTGGCCCAAATTTCCTCCTTATGAAAACTAAACAACACTGCTGTATATCATTTTATCCTAATTCTCAAAAGGGATCAATTAGATGATGTAAAAGTATGAAAGAACCAAAAGACTAAAAAACTATGTGTATACAGTTCCATAAAACAAACACAATAATTGATAGTAAGGCAAGTGAAAAGGAATAAACATTTGTTGACTTCCTGCCTAAGATGTTTTTTAAAACTTTATTGTTTACAATAGAGACAAATTTGGTTTGAAATGCCAAATTTGGTTAGATTAGTAAGGGATAAAAAGTGTTGATGGTAACATTATTTACGTCTCTTTAGATTGAAAGGGGAATCTAGGCGTTACGGAGAATTTGTTTTAGCTGATTAGATTACATATAATATTCTCCATTGCTTTATAAACATGTATTTTCATCTCTGTGAGATTCTGAGAACCAGCCTATATGGTCATAAACTGAATTTTAACATTATATAAACCAGGCCTCTGGCTGCAGAATGCAGTGAATTCTGTAGTGTACCAGTGCATTTATTTATATTCAACTTTATTATTTATTCCTATGTGTTTAGTTTTAGATTTCTGACTTGTTCCTGACACCAAAAACACATATTTATATTTTTTCATTGCAAATATTATGGAAGGTAGATTAGGACTTAGCATCAGCCTGAGTTGATGAGGTGAATTTAATAGAAAAGGGAAGAGGAAACTTCCCGTAATAAACTTTAAGGCCAAGAATACATTTTTATGTTATTTTCCCTACTTCTTAACTGTGGAAAACTATAACCACCAAGGTCTCACAGTTAAAAGCACTGATATTTCAGGACAAGTTATAAAGGGAAGCGTTTCCTTTGGAGAACTTCTCCCGCATCATTGTTGTTGCTGCGTAGGGGGGACGGTGCTTTTGCGTTTAGCAGCATAAGCCTTCTGGTCTAACAGGAAAAAGGAGAGAAAAGTTATTCTCTCTCAGGTTTTTAACTGTGGTTTGTATGCTACAACCCTACCTACTACTTGTATATGTGTGAGTGAATACACATACAATGCATATTTTCTTACTTTCAAAGATATCTTAAAATAATGAAGGTATTAAAGTTCCTTCAATGAAACATATTAAATGACATGCGAATATGCTTATAGCTTAGCATTAAATGAAAATAAAAGCAAGAGGCAAGATTAAACAGGTAATATATTCTGCTTTTCCAAAACTCTTCTGAAGTGAACAAGGATATTACTTTGTAGGTAACCCTTTGCCAAGCACAGCATGCATACAGAAGAGTGCGCGAGTGGAAGTATACAGCTGGAAGAATGCTTCTGCAGTGAACACACCTGTCTAACCAGTGCCCAGACCAGCAAAGCAACACCGCCAGCGCCTTAGGCTCCCTTTCAGTTGCTGTCTCCTGCCCCCTCTAAACAGAAAGCATGTCTAACACCGCTGATGAACCTGGACTGCTCGGGACCATACGCGAATGCACTTACACAGCATGCACTCTCTTGCGTCTGTTGCTCAATGTTGTTCGTGGGATTCGTCCACATTTGCGTACTTGTAGTTTATGCATCCTTATTGCTGTGCAGTAATCCAACATGTGAATCTATCATAAACCATCCACTCTACCTTTGTGGCACTTGACTAGTTTCCAGTTTGGGCTTATGACATTGTTTTATTTTTATACTTAAAAACAGATCTAAAAGCCAGAAACACCAACCAAAACTAGTTTTCAAATGAACAATCTTTAAATTGGCAAATGATTTACTACGCTCATTATTCCACAAGTTCTCTTTCCAGTTCTGATTTATCAGAAATCTGCCGATTTAGGGGTGTCTAACCATGTTATTGATGTTGCTCAACCTGTTTTTCTTCAAACATAAGTGCTTTGATTTATTTGGTTCAGAGAGTTTCATTCCCTCTCAATGGCTGTTGACATTTCACAACAGAGGCACCAGCTCACTCTCCCTTTTCAACCTCAGAGTCACTTAAAAACCTGTCAAAAAACATTCTGGAAAAACTTTCCCAGAGGTCACATGTTGGCCAACTCCTGCTGTCTGTAATAAAGAAACCAAAAGCTCATACACATAAAAAAGCCTCAGAGCCACAAAACTCTTTGTGCTTAGTCATTCATGTAATTTCGGGCAAATGTTATGAAGCAAGCTAATGCCCTAGAACTTTTTCTGTTTGTCTTAACGTAAGTGAGTATAATCACCTCCACTCCTACCATCACTTCCCACTGTCTCTGAGTTGCTTCCTGCAGGATCCCACTGCAAGAAATAAGTGAAAGGATGAAAAACTGAGAATGAAAGTATGGATGCTAATGAGATAGCGTAGTGTGAGCCAAGTTCAAGTGACAAAGTGCAAAGAAATGCAGAGTAAGGACAGCCTATGCACCCTTTACTGGAGACAGTCTTCACAGTAGGATCCTCAGCAAATTATTTAAATGTGACTTATGCATATTAAAAAATACTTCTCAAAGACATCTCTTTTAAAGGAAACAAGAATTCTCTTTGATCTTTATTCTAGAATCTTCTAGTCTTACAACACTGTTCTGCAATTTAAAAGAAAATAAATTTATTTATTAATTTTTGGCTGCATTGGGTCTTTGTTGCTGCCCGCGGGCTTTCTCTAGTTGCGGTGAGCGGGGGCTACTCTTCGTTGCAGTGTGCAGTCTTCTCATTGCGGTGGCTTCTCTTGTTGCAGAGAACGGGCTCTAGGCACGCGGGCTTCAGCAGTTGTGGCACATGGGCTCAGTAGTTGTGGCTTGTGGGCTCTAGAGCGCAGGCTCAGTAGTTGTGGCGCACGGGCTTAGTTGCTCCACGGCATGTGGGATCTTCCCGGCCCAGGGCTCGAACCCCTGTCCCCTGCATTGGCAGGCGGATTCTTAAGCACTGCGCCACCAGGGAAGTCCTGCAATTGTTTGTTCACATGTCTGTCTCTTCCTCTAGACTGTGCTCCTCTGAGTGTGGATACTGTAATATTAAATTTCATATACCATAGCATCTAGCACTTAAGTGATGCATAAATGTTTCATGCATGAGAGGATGCATTAATTAAATGAGGAAACAATTTTTTGAAAAAGAAAAGTTGGTGGGTAGAGTAAAAAACATTGCCTATGTGAGGTCTTCTTGTTCTGAACTCAGCTGCAGACGCTCCACCAGGTCCGCAACCCTGGAGTGTAGAAACAACATCCTCATGAGATCCTGGATGCAGGCGAGGGAAGTCTGCCCTTAAGCACAAGGCGTCTGTCAGCATGGCTGCCCTTGCTCGCACAGGTCTAGTTCTGCCTCTGACTAGAGATTAACCGACTGCGATCCACTTGAATGTGGAGACCACTTGCCTAAAACTGCACAAAGTTGTAACTGACCTTTGGAAACTGAGTGGAGCTCTGGCCGTGGCAAACAGAAGGCTGAACGACACTCCAGCTACACGGCGGAGAGGGCTAGGTCGGTGAGATCTTGAAGGCTGAGAGGTGTCCGTCTTCTGGACGCCCCGTACTAAACTCCTATTGCCTATTAAAATTTAACACAGGTTAATGAACACAATGCTGTAGAGAGTTTAGCACCTCTCAGCACAGTAGATCCAACACAGCTTTTTGTCTTTATCCTTTTGTTATGTATCATTTACTTTATGTGGCTTAAGAAATATCATTGTAAAATGTTCTTCCGAATTTTGACCACAGTAACTATTACAAAAACCAATACTTCTTTTCTTTATTTTTTAAAATTGTTATTTAATATTGGATTATAGTTGACTAACAATGTTGTGTTAGTTTCGGGTGTACAGCACAGTGATTCAGGTATACGTGTACATGTATTTATTCTTTTGGAAATTCTTTTCCCATTTAGGTTATTACAGAATACTGAGCAGAGTTCCCTGTGCTATACAGTAGGTCCTTTTCAGTTATCTATTTTATATATTGTAGTGTGTATGTCAATCCCAAACTCCCAGTCTCTCCACCCCCACCCTCGTCCCCCCTGGTAACCATAAGTGTGTTCTCTAAGTCTGTGAGTCTGTTTCTGTTTTGTAAATAAGTTCATCTGTATCATTTTTTCTTAAGATTCCAAATGTAAGCAATATCATATGATATTTGTCTTTCCCTGTCTGATTTCACTTAGTGTGACAATCTCTAGGTACATCCCTGTTGCTGCAATGGCATTATTTCAATCTTATTCTATGGCTGAGTAACATTCCGCTGTATATATGTATCACATCATCTTTATCCATTCCTCTGTCGATGGACACTTAGGTTGCTTCCATGTCTTGGCAACTGTAAATAACGCTGCTATGAACACTGGGGTGCATGTATCTTTTCTGATGAGTGTTTTTGTGTTTTGGAGGGATATATATCCAGAAGTGGAACTACTGGGTCATATGGTAGTTCTACTTTTAGTTTTCTGAGGTTTTCCACAGTGGCTGCATCAATTTGCATTCCCATTAATAGTGTACCAGGGTTCTCTTTCCTCCACATCCTAACCAACATTTGTTATTTGTGGGTTTTTCTGTTCCATGATAGCCATTCTGACAAGTGTGATGTGATATCTCATTGTGGTTTTGATTTGCATTTCCCTGACAATTAGCGATGATGAGCATCTTTTCATGTGCCTGTTGGCCATGTGCACTTCCTCTTTGGAAAAATGTCTGTTCAGTTTTTCTGCCCATTTTCAATCAGGTTGTTTGTGTTTTGGATGTTGAGTTGTATGAGCTGTTTATATATGTTGGGTATTAATCCCTTATTGGTCATATCATTTGCAAATATTTTCTCCCATTCAGTAGGTTGTCTTTTCATTTTGTTGATGGTTTTCTTGCTGTGCAAAAGCTTTTAAGTTTAATTAGGTCCCATTTGTTTATTTTTGCTTTTATTTCCTTTCCTTTAGGAGACAGATCCAAAAAAATATAGCTGCGATTTATGTCTTCCTCTAGAAGTCTTACAGTTAGGTCTCTAATCCATTTTGAGTTTATTTTTGTATATGGTGTTAGAGAATGTTCTAATTTCATTCTTTTACATGTAGCTGTCCAGTTTTCCCAGCACCACTTATTGAAGAGTCTTGTCTTTTCTCCATTGTATATTCTGGCCTCCTCTGTCGTAGATTAATTGACCATAAGTGCATGGGTTTATTTCTGGGCTCTCTATCCTGTTCCATTGCTCTATGTGTCTGTTTTTGTGCCACTACCATGCTGTTTTGATTACTGTAGCTTTGCAATATAGTCTGAAGTCAGGGAGCATGATTTCTCCAGCTCCATTCTTCTTTCTCAAGATTGTTTTGGCTATTCAGGGTCTTTTGTGTTTTCATACAAATTTAAAAATTTTTTGTTCTGGTTCTATGAAAAATGCCATTGGTGTTTTGATAGAGATTGCACTGAACCCGTATACTGTCTTGGGTAGTATGGTCACTGTAACAATATTGATTCTTCCAATCCAGGAACACAGTAGCTTTCCGTCTGTGTCATGTCCAGTTTCTTTCATCAGTGTCATAGTTTTCAGAGTACAAATCTTTTGCCTCCTTAGGTAGGTTTATTCCTAAGTATTTTATTCTTTTTGATGCAGCGGTAAATGGGATTGTTTCCTTAATTTCTCTTACTGATACTTCACAGGCCAGTATCACTGATGCACATAGATGCAAAAATCCTCAACAAAATACTAGGAAACCAAATCCAACAACACATTAAAAGGATCATCACCATGATCAAGTAGGATTTATCCCAGGGATGCAAGGATTTTTCAACATCTGCAAATCAATCAATGTGATACAACACATTAATAAATTGAAGAATAAAAACTATATGATCATCTCAATAGATGCAGAAAAAGCTTGTGATAAAATTCAACACCAATTTTATGATAACTTTTCAGAAGGTGGGCAAAGAGGGAATATACCTCAACATAATAAAGGCCATATATGACAAACCCACAGCCAACATCGTTCTCAATGGTGAAAAACTGAAAGCATTTCCTCTAAGATCAGGAACAAGACAAGGATGCCCACTCTTTTATTCAACATGGTTTTGGAAGTCCTAGCCACGGCAATCAGAGAAGAAAGAGAAATAAAAGAAATCCAAATTGGAAAGGAAGAAGTAAAACTGTCACTGTTTGCTGATAACTTGATACTATAGACAGAAAATCCTAAAGATGTCACCAGAAAACTACTAGAGCTCATCAGTGAATTTGGCAAAGTTTCAGAATACAAAATTAATATACTGAAATCAGTTGCATTTCTAAACCAATACTTTTTTTGTTTGTTTTTTTTGCGGTAGGCGGGCCTCTCACTGTTGTGGCCTCTCCCGTTGCGGAGCACAGGCTCCGGACACGCAGGCTCAGTGGCCATGGCTCACGGGCTCAGCCGCTCCGCGGCATGTGGGATCTTCCCAGACTGGGGCACAAACCCGTGTCCCCTGCATCGGCAGGCGGACTCTCAGCCACTGCGCCACCAGGGAAGCCCTAAACCAATACTTTTTAAAATGTAACTAAAAATGAGCTTGAATTCCATCTTAATAGCACTGACTACTCACAAAATTAATAGTCATGTGAGAAGAATAATACAAGTCACTGAGATTTTAAAAATTAAAGTTACAGGGAGTTCCCTGGTGGTCCAGTGGTTAGGACTCAGTGCTTTCACTGCCATGGCCCCGGGTTCAATCCCTGGTCAGGGAACTAAGATCCTGCAAGCCGCGCAGCATGGAAAATAAAATAAAATAAATATAAAAGTTAAGGTTACGGACATCAAAAAGTAGAGACTGATAAACTGATAAACTGGTTATTTGTATTGTCATGTTAAGCATTTAAATTACCTTTATAAGACTTTCTTTAAAATCCTTTTTTGAGCAGCTGCACATTTGATTAATATATAAACAAGATACCGATGTTCTCATTTTGATTACTAAAATATTTTCTTTCATTCTTTTCAATTATTTAAAGTTAGCAGAGCCCCAAGCAACGTTTGGGTAGGAAAGTGATAGACTGATGTCAGGATACCGAAGAGGAAGAAAAGCATCTCACAAAGAGCAGCCAGCAGCAACTAATGGTTTTCAGCTGTTGCTGATGTAACTGATCAAGGTGCTGTAACAGAAAGCAGTTTTGTGTGATTCATATATTGTTCTGTTGGGATGCGTTGTACTCCCTTATAATTTTTAAGCCTAGCTAACTCCAGGTTTCCCCCTTCCTTAAAAGGTAGTTTCTAACTATGTGTTTATTTTAAAGCTAATAATTGATAGTGAAAGAAAACTGGCAGCCTGTTGAGTTGCAACAAACGTTAAGTCTTGTGTTAAACAAATATTCTTTATTTGACTAAAATAAAATAGTCAGCTATGTGAACATTCGTCCCACGTTTGCCAAATGCCTTTAGTTGAGTTGTTAATATGCTAGAATAATAAAAGATTAGTACCTTTCACTTATCATTAACCTACTGGGTCCAGATTTTGCTTTCAGATACTATCATCACACATAGGTTGAAAATGCCATTTACCCAACTATCAAGGCATAACTTTCAGTGAAATGTATTTAGCTACCAAAGATCTGCAAGCAATCCACTGGTGGAGATGTGATACTGCTTTGACGGACTGCTGGTGAAGGTTTAGCTACAAAAGTATATACACTTATAAAGGCATTCACTGTTCACTAAAGACTGTAATGTACTGCATATTAACTAATAAGATATTCACTTATATAAATACTACCCCTAAACTGTATTTAGTGGTGTTCTTTAGCACCAATAGAATTTTATTCACAATACTAGAAAACTACAAAATTTATCCATGTTTTCTGTAAGTTTCTTTTACTTTTTTACTCATCATAGAGTCATGGACAGTTATGGAGAAAGCACTATTACTTCTATTATATTCTGGAAAACCTTGGTTCATTTGTGAAAACTTCTGGCTCAACCTGCTTTCTGAAGGACAAAACTAAGTTACATAGGAGACCACAGTTGGATACTGTGGGTACTAGAGAATTGTAATCAGAGGCTCCACTCCCTTGACATGGTACCATTCTCTGATGGCCAGTTAGTACTGAGGATCCTTATCCAGCGACCTTTTCTTTTTCAGTCATGCTATTCCCCTCTCTTTACTCCACCTCCCACCCCGGCCCCTCTCCCCCTCCTGCCATTAGGACTATTCTTAAGTAACCTATAAGGCTGAGACTTATTGCTCGGATTGCCACCTACCAACAGGGAAGCTTAACTTTGGGTTTGAAAATAGATTTTTTTTTTAAGTTCAAAGCTTTGTAAGCCAGGCTTTCAAGTGGTTAAAAGGTTTTCTAAGAACTTCCAAAGCTGAGTTTTTACATAAGAAAAAACAAGTTTGGAGGATTAGCTGTATTATAATCATAGTGAGAAGAAAAATTCCAAATACCTTGCAAAGAAAATTCCATACCTTTCAGGTCCACAAGTGTTGGGGGACACAGAGATTCTGAGTGGATGAGCCTAGCGTGGGGCAGTCCTGAGGAGGGACCAAGTTCCCCTTCATCCTCCCTGACTTGCACGCTAAGAGGTGGAACAAGACAGGATGCTCAGAAAAGCTGAAGGGTAAGCCCGAAATTTTCAGTCTGTCGCTTGGCTTCTCTGGGGCAGGAGCCTGCAAAAACTGCAAGCCTTTCAGAAAGTTCTGTTGGGGACAAAGTGTTGTGTCCATCGTGGCACAAAAGTAATGGACAGAGGAATGAAGTCTGAGGAAGGTTTTCCCAGCTGATGGACCAGACGGTAGTTTTTACAGGATTCTACAAACTCCCGGGTAGTGCAGAGAAAGCAACCAAGAATTTCAAGTCCCTGATAAAGAGCTGGGAGATGCTGAGGGAACTGCAGGGTTAAAACTGACTTGGTTTCCAGAGCGAGGGGAAGGCAGCTGAGTGCAGATTCCTACACACAGACAGAACGGCATGCCTCTGCAGCCCCTGCCACAGCTTTCCTACTGACCCCGTGGATGCAGTGAGGACAGGCCGGAGGCCCAGAGGACAAGCCCATGTAAGATATCACTGGAAGCACAGCAAGAGGGGGGATGCCTCGCCTGTACTCAAATGCCATCTTGATTAAGAGGGAGAGGAGAAACCTAGAGAGGAGCAGAAATTTTTATAGACTGAATAATTGGTCAAAAGAAAGTGTTTCGGGCTTCCCTGGTGGCACAGTGGTTGAGGGTCCGCCTGCCGATGCAGGGGATGCGGGTTCGTGCCCCGGTCCGGGAGGATCCCACATGCCGCGCAGCGGCTGGGCCTGTGAGCCATGGCCGCTGAGCCTGCGCGTCTGGAGCCAGTGCTGCGCAACGGGAGAGGCCACAGCAGTGAGAAGCCCGCGTATCGCAAAAAAAAAAGAAAGTGTTTCAAGTGAGAAGATACTGAGATACCTTTTTAAAAGGCGAGGTTGTGTGTTTTATAACATGGTTGGGAATGGCAGCTGAGAACTAGAAAGAGATCACTTCAGAAAGTAAAGTTCCTTTTTTTGCACACCCTAGATTGGGACTGGCCAATTTAGACCTCTGATGCTAGGGAACGTCAAACTGTAATACTGTCACAATCCTCACAGAAATTAAAATTCCTGATCTATAAAACCTGTACTGAATGATTAATGCTATGACTCCTTTTTCTACAGCATTACCTTTGAAGGATAAAAAATATCATGCTATCATTCACGTCTCTCTGTTTATTAACCATATAAAGCAGTGTAAGCAATATACACATACCCTCTACAACTACATGAAATTTTTTTTAGCTCTCATGTAAATGATCTACGACTTTCTGAATTTTATTGTTAGATATTCCGCCACCTCTTCAAGTTTTTGTTTCACGTGTGAAGCTGCCAGTTCTGAGCAGCAGAAGTAGTCTCTGGACTGTCCTTAGAACCAGGCGAGAGCGGTGAGTCAGAACCCAGGAAGACGGTAAAGAAACAGGATGGAATATACCCAGTGTAGTCAGATGATCAAGGGCTTGAGCTAGACAGCCACCTACAGAGCAAGAGTCGCTGTTAACAAAGAAATCTTGGCTGTGAAGCAGACAAATATTGCATGCTTGCTCAAAAATGAATCCCAAGAGTTGCAGAGACTGTACCTGCAGTTAAGTGCTGTTAGGTAAGTCAAAGAGGGATGTGACGTTAGGGCCAAGACTTTACCCTCACGTCACACTGACACTGGCGGTAGGCAAATTCTTCACGTTCGTATGTTCCCTGAAAACTCTTCTCCAGAATTTACTTCTGTGGATTATTTCATTTCTTCCTATACCCAAGTATATTCCTCGACTTCACCTCTCAGCTTTGTTTTGAATATCCCCTGAACGTTTTCCTCTACTCCTCAGCAGTACCCTTCACCCCGTAAAATGTTTGCCTGAGACTCATCTCCCCTTTTCAGTAAACCTCACACAAACTCCAAGTAGCTTGCGGAACTAGCCCTCCGAGGAAAAACAAACGTTAAATCTTTGTTATCAATCAGGACAGGCTAAGTTATGCTGCATAACAAACATCAAAACTTCAGTAATTAACAGAACAGGGGTTTATTTCTCACTGCACATAGAGACTGTGTAGCAGAGTGATTCTCCTGGGCTATGACTCCTATGTCAGTAGCTTAGTAAATCCAGGCTGCTTTGAACTTATTACCATGACTGCCATGGCAGGGAAGGAGAGGGTGGAGAGTCTCGAATTAGCAATTAAAGGCTTTCATCTGGCCCAAATCCCATTGGCCAGAAATTGTCTCTTGGTCTTGCTCAACTGCAAGGAGGGGGAAAGCATAATCCTTCCATGGACCAGAAGGAATAGGGAACCAGAATGGATAAATACTAAGTCATCAGCACACCTTGCCTGGGCAATGAAACGTTGATGTGCCGATACGGACTTCTGAGAAGCAAGAAACTGTAACAGTGTTTGTTATCCTAAGTGCTTTTCTTCTTACCTGTTGGCTGATCACTTACTTAATTCCTTCCTTTAAAGGGCCAGCTTTCACTTGCTGAGTCCTGAGAATGCCAGTACCCGGAGAAGTGTGTACACGTGTGTGTGTATATGTATATACACACACCCAAATGAGACTGCAAGCATATGCACAGAAGATATTTAAGTATTTGATTCCTTTTCAATTCCCAACAGTACCCATTATAACAGGCAGATTCAGGATTTTTTTATCTGTTTTAATTGTATATGTGAAATTTCATTCCAAAGAGATTTGAGGAGTCTGGGAGCACAGCCTTTCCATTAAAGCCATTAATTCTACATGAGCGCTCTCCATCACCAGGGACGATTTTCAGAAAATAAATATACTGAATGGAGAGAGAACGAAAAAGAACTAGAGACACCGAAGGTTTCTATCGCTGGGGGGTGATATGGCTCTAGCAACACTGCCTGACTCTTGATTTCTAAACATATGTCACCTATACTTAGGTAGAAAGTCCTCCTCTGAAAATGTTGCATCTTCAAAGACAGAAGGAAATCTGTTTTAAGAAGAGACACGAAACTGATCGCAGGACCACCTGGAAAAATACTTATATACTCCCGGTAGGCTTTTGTTGTTCTGTGGGGTTCTGAATTAGCTACTAGCTGTTTTTTACAGAAAGCTCTGTTAAAATGCCCGTACGGTATACAATGGTGTAGTTACTCTGCCTTGCTGAATCAACGTCTTAGAGCAAAATATAAACAGCAAGTTTTTTTAACAAGTTTTGTGTACCATGGGTCATAAAATTCACTAAGCTCTGCCAATGAAATCAGTGTAGAAACATGTAATACGTTTGTCATGATAAAATATTCTATATAACGAACCTCTTTAAAAGAAGGGGTGGAAATGAGTTTTGAATAGCTCCATGGACAGTATCAGTAAGTACCTTTGTAAAAAACCGAATAGTTGATACTTGTATTTTAGGATTTTTTTAAGGACATGAGTCTGTCAGAATCAAATTGATTCACTTGTTCTATAACTATAAATTACAAAGTGATTTATTAAATTATACGGTTAAAGACAACGTCTTGCTTACAAGATCACTTTCATGTTGTTTATATCTATCTCTTTTATTTTAAAGTGGCTGTCAGAATATCACAAGGGAACTGAAAACAGGTCTTTAAATACCTAATCATTTGTCTCTAAGAAAAGCAAAAGAGCACATCATACGCTTCAAGTTAACGTGCCACAAACCACCCTGGATCTAGTGCTTGCCTATGCTGGGCACAATACCCTGCCTGCTACACACAGTATCTCATTTAATCCCATTGTAACCCTGTGAGAACTGAGACTCAGATATAGTCAATAAACTGCCCAAGGACACTAAAGTTTAGAAGCAAAATCTGAACCCTCGCGCTTGTTCTTTTCCTTTTGCTTTGCTGTTTCTGCGCTTTGGGAGGGGGTGGGAGTGCCAGGGACAAAGGAGCTGATGGTGAAGGAGCCCTACCTGGTCCCGCTCTGCCTTCAGCCTCTTTCAACTGTTCCGCACGGTCAGCCTCACATTTCTGTCAGAGCTCACGCTCTGCTGCTTTTCACGGGCTCTGGACAAATGACCACTTTTGTGTCTCTGCTCGTGTTTCTTGCACTGTTTCAGGATCGTGGTGTTGCTACAGGTAGTGGCAGAGCACTGGTCCTGCCGGCTCAAGTGTAGTACTTGCTTTGAGAAACACCATTCTGGCAGGCTTGCGGGGTGTGGACAGGCACAGGCAGGCTCGTAACCTGGCCGTGCACCCTGGAGAGATGCCCTCGGTTCCTCGGGCCTAAGTCAGGCATGAATGGGCTGGTGGTAGCCCACTGTGCAAGTTCCTTCTCTGAGAAAACAAAGCACTATCTAGTCATTAGTCATTCCCTCCTTTTGGAATTGAATGACAAGTAATTTCTAAATAACTTCTCTTGACCTTTGTAACTGTTATCTGTGGACTTTGGAAACTGCTTTAATGGTAGCATATTTGAAATGGACCTTGATCTACAAAATAAACATTTGTAGCGGTTAAAAACTACTATTTAAGAAACAGAACTTTTCATTTTTGCCCTTCTCCGGACACTGCAAAATGACATGCTTTTATCTTTGTGTAATTCTCAGTGAGCACTAAGATGTTTTTGGGTTTCACATAATTAAGCATTTTAATTAATTCAAAAATTATACTTGCCTCTTGAGAACACTTTGAAAATTTGCAATTCCAATGTATTTAGAAGGGGAGATTTTATGAAACACAGATAATGGAATTACATATGAACTAACTTTCTAAACTCTGAACGTGGGAATACAGAGAAGACCTCTGAGCTGCCACGGAGCCAGGCCCTCACTTGGGTCCAGGACTGTCTTCCGGGTTAAGGTTGCTGGTTTCACAGGCTTAGGTACCTGGCTTTTCCTCCTGCCAATTACAAGGGGAATCCCCACTTCATTCCGCCACAGTTATGAATTCCTGGAAAGATCAACCTAGGAGTCTGAAGAGCACTGAAAAGCATCTTTATTACAGCACAGAGGGATAGTGTTCCCAACTACGGCCCTCTGTCATCCAAAAAAGTTTAACAAGCATGTTTAGTTCACTCTGCTAGGAAAAAGGAGAGAGTGCTGTAATTGAGAAAGATTTCTGTTAAAAAAAAAAGTCTGAGTCCTTCCTCCTCCCTACCTCCCTCTTCCTTTGTGACAGAGATTAAGTGCTTTTCTACTGTGTGCTAGACCTGTGCTGAGGGTTGTGGGCACAAAGCTGAGTAAAACCATGTTCTTCGTCCTCGAAGAGTCTGCAGCGTAATGGTTCCATAAACACATAAGCAAGTAATTCAAATACAATATTACTGTTACCGGGTGTGTTCTAGATACTACTAAGGAAGAAAGAATAATGAAGAGTCTTCCTGAGGAAGCGGTCAAGACCAGCTTCAGAATCACGGTGGATTTTCCAGTTAATACTGCATTCTCCAGTGGTGTCGGATAAATGAGGTGTAACTATATTTGGAAAGATTACTAGCTTGGGATTTACTGTGGTCATTCCTCTGGGATTGTAGTCTGTTAGTCTTTGGTAGAGAAGAAAAATAAAATTAAGAGGTATTTCAGGCTCTAGATGGGTCAATTTGTAAATTTTGTAGGAAGCAACTTGAACTCCTCAGAATAAATTCCTTTTTATACATTGAAGATATGGTTGGATATTCTTTATACTATAACCATAGAATCACTTTATATAAAATCATCTATTTGAGCGTTAAGCAAGGGTAATACAGAGGACCATCTGTATCACTTTATGTAATTTAAAATTTTTAATAATTTTTATACAAACTTTTATTTCATATATAGTAGATACTTATTCTCTGAGGATAATTCCATGAAAAGGCTCCTTAAGGTGCAATCACTGAAAACTAGGATAAAACAGAATAAATTGTGAAAGAATAAACCAAAGAATAGAAAAGTAACCTGATTTTAACTCAGTTAAGAAAATCTCTACTATAACTGAAACAGTGTTCTAATTAGAAGGATAGTGAAAATCGAGTGTTTTATTGGCATGATTTTTTGTACGCCTGACAACACATTATTAGAGTTTTTTACTGCATATTTGGTTTTTACAGTATAATAAACACATCATTTTTACAAAAAATATTAAGGTGCTTCATCAATTTTTCCAAGGGCCTCTCTCAGTCCTCTGACAGTCAAGTCACTCGTTAGAACTATTCTGTTGTCATCCTTGTTGGCTTTCTCGTTTATTGGTGGCTTGGAATGTGATCTCAGCAGTTCGTCATCATTTTAATTCATTTCATGAAATCTGAATAATTTCCAGTTTCACTTTATAATCTAATTGAACTTGCCTTGTACTTGTTGAGAAACCAGTCTTTGATAGGATGAGCACACAGACACTGGTATTAAACAGAAATAATGTTTGTGTTAGGACTAATTTTGTCAGTGATCACTTCATTAGTATTTTCATTTAGTTATGGCTTTTGTTTCCCTATGTATTTTTTCGTATTTTTTAATTGTAGGAACTGGTATGGTATATTTCTTAACACCTAACAGAACATTTCATTTAACCTCTTTTAATTATTTATATCATTATGTATGGAACGCACTTTATAAAAATGATAATCCTAACACAGAAACCAGCTAGATGATGAAAAAAGATGATGATGGTGGTGACAGCTGACATTTGTGAAGCTCCTACTCTGCACAGGCGCTCTACGTGGCAGTATACAGGGTAATCCTTCCCACAACCCAGCAAGGTTAGTGTCAGTCATCCTGACTTCATGGAGGAGGGAACTGAGGAAGTTCACACAGGTGGGGAGTGTCGTAACAGTTGAAGACAAGCCATTCTAGTCCTCACGTTTGTGCTCTGCACTACAATGTCTTTCCTTGGTGTAAAGAAGCATCCACTTCAGAGTTTAAATACAGTTTTTGGTGCATATAATATGAAATTCATAAAAACGTGATCAGTCCACAGTTGTAGGAATACATTTCTAGATTTTTATGTACTTTGTCTATTAAGAAACTGGCAAAAATGTCTCTTGCTCCTGTTTGTTATTGAGAGAGAGTCCACAAATACATACCCCTGTCTCAGCTGATTCAAGATTCACAAGGGAAGGAAAGATGTGGAATTAATGAAATTAGCTTTCTAAAACAAACCTCATAAAATAGAGTAGTGTTTTGAAAAACTACCTGACCTCATGAAGTAAATCTAATACTAACAGCTTATGATGATAAAAGTGTCTCTTTAATGGAACTTGTGATTGCCATTGGAACTGCAGTTAATTTACAATGTGTATTTTTCTATTACCTACTACTCTAGAGTTACAAGATTCAGCCTGGATACATTCATGAGTTGAAGGAGGAAATACAGATATTTTACTCTTTTATAACTGCAGAATCTGGAATTTCAGATGGTGAGTTTTCAGTTGTTTGAAAGTTTTATTTCTCATTCAAAGAGCAGCTTGGATCATGGCCTTTGGTCAAAGATGCTGTTTTTATTGTTAAAAAAAAGAAAGACTCTTCAACATCAAACAGTAGAGGAGGAAGGAGTCTAAAATTAGCCTGTTAGGTCAGGCACATAGAACTCTGTGGCCCCAGGAATAACGGCATTCCTAGAAAAATGCCTCTTAAGATGAGTAAAACTTCAGAAGTTATTGCTTTATTCCCTTGGTTTTTAAAAAAACTGTTGTCCTCTAGCACGAATAACCAAATAATGATACATTTCACAGATAGAGCCATAAGGTGTCACTGAGCTTTCAGGCTGAGATCTTATGGTTTCTTACATTCCCTCCTAAGAAAAATAATGGGATCACACTCTTGAAAGCTGTCAGATTCCTGTGAATTACCAGTTCACGTACATACCATCTTAGTTTTGGTATAACATGTCCCCAGAGACTAGCACTATGGTTGTTTCTCCAGCACCATGAGCTACCAAACCTGCCGAGGCAGTAAGCATACTTTTGGCATATGCCCTTAGAAATGTGGGAACTTCAATGCTGAAGCCAGCCATCCAGCCATCCGGTCTGGTTTTCTGCTCTGAATGCAGTCTGTCTTGCATTAGAGGCAGGCATTAAGGTCCCCTGAGTTGCCTACTTGGGTAGCAACGTACAGAATGGAGAAATTCCACTTTCATTGCATCCAGTGATCTTTTTACAAAGCGTGAGGACTGATCTTTTGCAATTCTAGCCTAGTTAGTGTAATTGCAGCTACAGTCGTATTTATTTAGGCCCCTAATCCCTAAATCAACCTTCTACACTGGGAATTTCAGATTAATTTTAGGTTAACTTTATATCACCGTAAAGAAAATCCTTTCACTTTTTTGCAAGAGGTTTACTGCCACAACAGGTGTCATAAGAAACCACTACAAATCTAAGCCAAAATGGGAAAGAAAAAAACTCCTATCAGCATCTTCACTGGACACACAGATTTGGGCAAATCTACCACCACTGGCCATCTGATCTACAAACGTGATGGCACTGACGAAAGAACCACTGAAAATTCTGAGAACCAGGCTGCTGGAGATGGGAAAGGTCTCTTTCAAGTATGTTTGGGTCTTGGATAAACTGAGAGCTGAATACGAGTGCAGCATGACCACCGATATCTCCCTGTGGAAATCCAAGAGCAGCAAGTGTGATGGGACCATCACTGATGCCTCAGGACACAGGGACTATCGAAAACATGAGGGCAGGCCCATCTCAGGCTGACTGTGCTGTTCTCACTGCTGACGCAGGCACTGGTGAATCTGAAGAAGGTGAATCGGCAGACCTGTGAGCGTGCTCCTCTGGCTTACACACTGGGCATGAAACAACTAGTTGTTAGTGTTAACAAAATGGATCCCACTGAGCCACCCTGCAGCCAGAAGAAAAACAAGGAACTCATTAAGGAAGTCAGCACCTACATCAGGAAAACAGGCTCCAACCCTGACACAGCAGCATTTGTGCCAAGTTCTGACTGGAATGGTGACAACATGCTAGAGCCAACTGCTAACACGCCTTGGTTCAAGGGATGGGAACTCACTGGTAAAGATAGGAATGCCAGTGGAACCACAATCCTTGAAGCTCTGGACTGCATCCTGCCACCAATGCATCCAACTGACACGCCCTGCGTCTGCCCCTCCAGGACGTCTACAAAATTGGTGGCAAAGGTGGTACTGTCCCCATGGAGGCTTGTGTTTTCAAATCCAGCGTGGTGGCCACCTTGGCTCCAGCCAACCTTGCAACTGAAACAAAGTCTGCTGAAATGCACCATGAAGCTTTGAGTGAAGCTCTTCCTGGGGACAACGTGGTCTTCAATGTCAAGAACTTGTCTGGCAAAGATGTTCATCACGGCAACAGCAACATGGCTGTTAACAGCAAAAGAACCCACCAATGGAAGCTGGTGGCTTCACGGCTCAGGGAATCATCCTGAGCCATGCAGGGCAAATCAGTGCTGGCCGTGCATCTGTGCACGACTGTCACACAGCTCACCCCGCCTGCAAGTTTACTGAGCTGAAGGAGAAGCCTGATCGCCATTCAGGGAAGAAGCTGGAAGATGGCCCTCAATCCTGGAAATCTGGTGATGCTGCTATGGTTGACATGGTTCCTGGCACGCCCACGTGTGTTGACAGCTTCTCTAAATACCCTCCTCTGGGTCATTCTGCTGTTTGTAACATGTGACAAACGGTTGCTGTGGGTGTCATCAAAGCAGTGGACAAGGAGGCAGCTGGAGCTGGCAAGGTCACCAAGTCTGCCCAGAAAGCTCAGAAGGCTAAGTGAATATTATCCCTAATACTTGCCACCCTAGTCTTAATCAGTGGTGGAAGAACGGTCTCAGAGCTGTTGCTCTCAACTGGCCATTTAAGTTTAACAGTAAAAGAGTGGTTAATGATTACAGTTCATCATTAAGCTTTCAGAAGGAAAGGAGAGTGTTTTGTGGACCATTTGTTTGTGAATGTGGCGGTTTTAAGTTATTACTTTTTTAAATCAGTACTTTCTAACGGAAACAACCTGACCAAAAATCTGTCACAGAATTTTGAGACCCATTAAAACAAAGTTTAATGAGGAAAACAATCCTCCCAAATCTCGTAGATATTTTATATCTGTTGCCTCTTTAGATACTAATAGCCTCATGTAGCCTCAAGTGGAAAATACAAGCTCTTTCCATTGTTAATTACTGTTTTAGACCTGTGAAAATTTCTCAAAAGCTCTATGAACTCAGTCCCCAGAACATGTTTCTGCTCTCTTCCATGTTTTGTTTCCCTATCTTTTTTTTTTTTAACCAAAAGCAGGGTTTTTTTTAATTTTTAAAATTTTTTATTGAAGTATACTTGATTTACAATGTTGTGTTAATTTCTGCTCTACAGCAAAGTGATTCAATTATACATATATATATATATATATATATATACACATTCTTTTTCATATTCTTTTCACTATGGTTTATCACAGGATATTGAATATAGTTCCCTGTGCTATACAGTATGACCTTGTTGTTTATCCATTCTTTACATAATAGTTTGCATC
This sequence comes from Lagenorhynchus albirostris, assembly GCF_949774975.1. Classification (NCBI taxonomy): domain Eukaryota; kingdom Metazoa; phylum Chordata; class Mammalia; order Artiodactyla; family Delphinidae; genus Lagenorhynchus; species Lagenorhynchus albirostris. The sequence continues at coordinate 4,454,638 of NC_083099.1, forward strand.
TGCTAATCCCAACCTCCCACTCCATCCCTCCCCCAACCCCCACCCCTGGCAACCACGTCTGTTCTCTATGTCCGTGACTCAGTTTCAGTTTCATAGATAGGTTCATTTGTGTCATATTTTAGATTCTACATATAAGTGATATCATATAGTATTTGTCTTTGTCTGACTCACTTCACTTAGTATGATAATCTCTAGGTCCATCCATGTTGCTGCAAATGGCATTATTTCATTCTTTTTTATGGCTAGGTAATATTCCGTTGTATACATGTACCACATCTTCTTTATCCATTCCTCTGTTGATGGACACTTAGGTTGTTTCCATGTCTTGCCTATTGTGAATGGTGCTGCTATGAACATAGGGGTGCATGCATCTTTCTGAATTATAGTTTTGTCTGGATATATGCCCAGGAATGGGATTGCTGGATCATATGGTAATTCTATTTTTAGTTTTCAAAAAGCAGGGTTTGTTTTGCTTTGCTTTTGCTTTGTTTCAGTGAACCTAATGACCCTGCACCGTTAATTTTTTCTCTTAACCTGTCTACATTCTTTGTACAACTTTTTGTCTTTTCTCAGTTCTATGTTACTTTCCTGCCAGATTTCCTTTCCTGTCTTTGTCCTAAGTTTGTCCCTGTCCTGAATCGCTGTCAAGGCCCTTCCTGTGGCACTCACTCCAGTGAGGCTGTGCTCCCCCTGAGGGCAGTGGGCACCTGGCCCTACTACCCAGCAGCTAATCATCAACACACAAAATGTGGAAATGGATTGCCTATAGACAATAGTGTTCACTGAGATGATTAAAGAAGCACTGACTAAATTTAAAACAAAGTAACCCCCACCCGGGAATCTAGGCACAGAATGCCCTGGTTTTTTATATGTAGCCTTTCTATAGAAAGTATTCCAGGAAATAGGATAGAACCGAATTCATGATAGTTAAAAGCTGTCTACATAAATGGGTACTATATTTTCCTAGGAAGGGTGTGAAAGGAAGAATGGATAGGTGTGCTCTGTGATATGGTGAGAAAACAAGGAGCTGTGAGAACGGCATTTTGATATTTAAGGACCGGGGTTGTAGGATGAGGAAATCCTAAGCTCCACCAGTGGTGGAGGTGGAACTACTGGATTCATTTGAATAGAGAGAGAAAAGATGTTGCTGAGTTCTGGAAATGGGAAGAAAAAGAGGTGAAGACAACCAAAGAACACCTCCAGTGGAAGATGCCAGGAGGAGGATGCACAGGCAAACAAACACTTCCTGGGTGCAACTCTCTCATAAAAAGGGAAGAGAGGAGAAGGGAAAGCAGAGAAGAAGAATCAATGTGGCTATTGCTTATAAAATTTTAAGTTTTCAAAAGATGTACTAGTTATTGAATTAGAGTGTGGCTAGCACTCTTTCTATGTGATGAAATCTACAACCAGTTATGAACATATTTTTAATGAACGGTGTTTTAAGATGTTAAATACCTATACCCTACTACATATAGTATTATGGATATTTTATATTTGTCATTCAATGTCACTGATTTGTTCTCAGATTTTCTCAATTACCCATATTCTCAAAGTAGCAAGTTTTCTGCTAAGGCAACTATGTCGCTGATATTGAATTACCTACTTATCCACAAAATAAGAGCCGTTTTCCATTTAACTGGATATGAGAGAATAAGGCCACCAGCAGAAGAGAAGTGTTCTGGAAACACACTGCGGAGAGAAGGCAATTGCTTGTTGCAACTACAGGCAACAAGCCTGTGACTGTGAAACTGATATGGTCGTTCACATAGAACTGGAGGCGAATTGAGAATAACTAGAGAATCAAACTTCTGAATAATAACAGACATGGTTTTGAGAGGCATGAGAGAACTTTCTGGCATGGTGATAATGTTCAGAACTTTGACCTGATTGCTGATGACACGGGTTTATTCCTATCTTAAAAGTCACTGAGCTGTATGATGTATAAATAAAACTTAACGTTTACACATTTTGCTCTATGTAAGTTACATCTTACTTTTTTAAAGGCGGGGGAAAACTCACCTGAATTCTAATGGGTACTTCAGACTAAGATATTATTTTAGTTTTTATTATTTCTACTGGATATACACTGAGTATCATCTTTGAACTCTTCTTTAAAGGGATACCCTAGGAAGAAAAACTAGCCAATATATTTCATTTATAACTGTCACGAGCTGAAATTTCCCAACACTAACCTCTGTTTCAGATTCCCACTGTTGCTTCTGCACTATTAGTTGGTGCTGGCAGGGGGTTAACAGCACTCAATTTAACCTTGCTATTTGTACTCTGTTTTGATTTTTTTCTTTTTTTCCTAATTTAACTTCCTTACATGGTTTCCCCCATTTTAAAGATCGTACGTGCACCATGGGGTCTGTACACTGAACGACCGTAGTGCAGGTAAGCACACAATAAAAGCACATTTAAAGATAATGTGGAGCTACAAGACCTTTCTTTTTTTCTGGGAGCAAAGAGGTATTGCTGTGAAATCACTGGAACAAGAGAAAAACTGAGCAAGTCTACTCATGCTGTTATTACAGACCTGTCTAAAATACATATGACTCAGACAGGTATAGATTAATTATAGGTTATATGTCCAGACAGAGGGGCATCTCTGTGACTGTCCTACCTGCAGCTCGCCATGCACACAGGCTTCTCAGCTGAAGCACTTCCTCTCTCTCCCCCACTTTAAAATTCTAGAACCTGTTGTGCCTGGGGCCTACTGTTCTCCCAATTCCCTCTCCTTCCCCTATTGCCTGACCTGCCCCCTTTCCTTGTCCCTTCAATCCTATCAATGTTGACTCCTTCTGATTCAAAACACAGTCTCCAGCAGCAGAATGGGAGAGAACAGGTGAACTGAAGAGGGCGGTGCTGAAACCCCAGATCCGTCCCTTCCCCCCTTCCAGAATCCTGGTGAACTTAAACATTCACCACTCTTACGAATGGTCTCTCTTTTTTCTTTTAACTTAATTTATTTATTTTAACTGAAGTATAGTTGATGTACAATATTATGTAAGTTACTGCTGTACAATATAGTGTTCACAATTTTTAAAGGTTATGCTCCATTTACAGTTATTATAAAATATTGGTTATATTCCCTGTGTTGTATATATCCTTGTAGCTTATTTTATATCTAATAATTTGTAACTCTTACTCCCCACTGCTATATTACCCCTTCCCACTTCTCTCTCCCCCTGCTGGTAATCACTGGTTTGTTCTCTGTTATCTGTAAGTCTGCTTCTTTTTTACTGTATTCACTAGTTTGTGGTATTTTTTAGATCCCACATATAAGTGATATCACACAGTATTTGTCTTTCTGACTTACTTCACTTAGTATGATAATCTCTAGGTCCATCCATGTTGCTGCAAATGGCATTATTTCATTCTTTTCTATGGCTGAGTAATAATTGCATTGTACATATATACCACATCTTCTTCCATTCATCTACTGATGGACATTTAGGTTGCTTCTATATCTTGCCTATTGTAAATAGTGCTGCTATGAACAATGGGGGTGCATGTCTCTTTCTGAATTAGTGTTTTTGTTTTTGTTTTGTTTTGGATATATACCCAGGAGTGGAATTACTGGGTCATAAGGTAGTTCTATTTTTAGTTTTTTGAGGAACCTCACTACTGTTCTCCACAGTGGCTGTACCAATTTACATTCCCACCAACAGTGCACAAGGGTTCTTTTTTCTCCACAATCTCACCAACACTTATTTGTGTTCTTTTTGATAATAGTCATTCTGACAGCTGTGAGGTGATATCTCCTTGTGGCTTTGATTTGCATCTCCCTGGTGATTAAGGATGTAGAGCATCTTTTCATATGGCCTGTTGGCCATCTGCATTTCTTCTTTGGAAAAATGTCTATTAAGTTCTTCTGCCTATTTGTTAATCAGGTTGTTTGTTTTTCCGACGTTGAGCTGTGTGAGCTGTTTGTATGTGTCGGATATTAATCCCTTATCGGTAGTATCTTATGAATGGCCGTTGTCTTTCTCTGAGCGGGTACTGAGAAAAACACCAGATTGGCGGAAATGGCTCAAATTCTGGCAATCCCGTAAGAGACTCTCCCTTGGAGTTTAAACAGGAAGGAGAGCCCAACTTCCCTGTGTTCAGCCCGCAATTCCCTTCATTTCCGACCCCCCACCCCACACCCTTTGCATAATTCCAGCACATTCCTATCCTAGTCTGGGGCCTGAGCTTCCACTCGTTTCATCTTCATGTGCTGGGCACCAGGCACCAAAGTGAAAACAACAACAAAAACACGTCCAGTGACTTGGAGGTGCGGGAGACCCAGATCTCAGGGAAACATGCATTCCAGTTATCCCAAGCAGGGATCCTGAAAGCATTTCTCCACAGATGCATTTGGTGAATAGGGAGTATAATAATTCAGAGACTATTCTACTATAATATTGTAATAGTCTACTACTGCACTGGGTGATATATATCCTGGTTTACACCTGTTGTCCTGGCATATTTATTTTTAATAACAGCATCCCCTTTCACTCCCCAAAAGTTTGGCAGATAAATTATATGTTCACTCGAGTCACAACAAAATGGACCTCTCAGGGGAGGTTGGGATTGTTTAACAAAAACCCAAAATATAAGCAAATGACATTAAGTATTTCAAAATCAATGTGGTGACAGTTATGTTTGAAAGTATTACAAATGCAAATGTTCATTAAATGTTCTTAAAAACAAAACAAAAAACCCTTTGGAAAGAGGACTGTCATTACTATGATGTAATTCGTACATGATGCCTACAGCACTGCTATATAATTAATGTGGAATAACCACCTAGTATTTAAAACATTAAGTCAGATGGCATAAAATCTTCAGAAAAGAATAAACATTTCAACTGGGAATTTTTCAGCTTTAATAATAAAATTAAATGTTTAAATTTTTCTTGTTCCCAGTTCTTTATAATTAAAGGTAGCCAATCATGGGCCGTCAAGAGATACTGACTTTAAAATTTGACAAACGTTTTTACATTTATCTTTCTTTTTACCTTTGTAAAAGACATTGCCTCCTATAAATTATACTGCACATTTAAATGTATAGGTATGAATCTGCATTAGTAAAACATGCTTTAGTAAGAAAACAGTTTGTTTTCTGATTTAATACTAATCAGCCATTGTTAATGTGCTATAAAATACTACTTAAGAGAGATACCGATTCCAATTATTAAAGTTAATGGCCTCAGTTGTCTCATCTTGCCTTAGTCTAGGACATTAAGCATGCAGAACCCATAATTTAATTACCACCTGTTAATATTGGCTCTAAGTTCATTCCTCTCCTTTCAGGATGTAACTCAGAAATGAGCCAGTTAAAAACCATTATTTTCCTTCTCAAAACACCAGACTGCTAACTACACCCACAGGATACTGATCACAGATTTGCTGGGACTTTCAAGATGGAATTTGCTGCCTCTTGCCTTTAGGGATTACTAAATAAAATTATTATGTTTGTCCATTTATCGTTCTAATTGTTTAAACCTCTAGATTCTATAAAGAGATTATATTTTCTTCCTTTAATATATTTATATACCTTTAAAACCATTCAAGAAGTGGAGAGTTATGTCTTTCTATAAAAATAAAGGGCAAAAATAAAAAGAAATCTACACCCTTATTCCTATTTGAACATCATGAGATGGGAAAAAACATCAGAGGATGTGGCACAGAAAGAGGGTTAGCTTATCATGAAATCCCATTGATATGCACTGGAGAAACATACCGTTCATTTCCAGGAATTTATTAGAAACTCTGTCCCCTGTACCCTCCTGCTCTATGTACATTCCACTGAAATCTAATTTTATCACTTCACCCGAGGGAATCAAACTCTGGGAAATTAATTTGTGTTAACCAAACTCACAAGAGATTGATTTACAGACGAGTAAATCACTTTTTAATTTGCCATGAGAAAGCGACCTGATCCAAGAACCAGAAAAATTCATCTGATGTTTCTGAGTTCCCGCTACTCTCAGCTGAGGCACCACAGTGAATACAGAGGTGAAAAGCACTTGGTCTTTTAACAGGTTCATAACCTGGTGGCGAGGTCTTGGACAAGGGCACACACAAGTCAGATGACAGTTACTGCCTGAGTGACCTGCAGTGGTTCAATGTAGAGAGGAAGCCTCCTTCTTTCTGCTACGTAGACTCTGAAAGTTAGGAAGCCAAATTATACTGCAAATGGATTTTTGGTGGATGCATTTTAAAGTAATACATGTCTCTCAAGCCATTATTGGTTAATAAATTACCTTTCCCTTTTCTCTGCATGTTTTTGTATAAAGAACCGTGACCATATGTCTATAATTAGGGCATCTTTGCTCTTGGATATGTTTCAGACAGTCTGCAAATGTTTTTAAATTATAACATATCCAGATCCACGAAAAGCCCCTTCTTACTCTGGTTGTTATTACAACATCTATCTCTCTACTTTTGTGCTCTAGAGTCACCACTCACTTGTAGGTTGATTCTAAAGTTAATGCATAAGGCAAAAATTATGTATAGTCAGAGTACTCTTAAAAATTCCATAAACAGCCTACAAGTTAGAGTATAAGTGGGTTTCTTAAAACAATATTCAGTAAAATATATATAATGTTTAGTAAAACATGATACAATAAGGAATATATAATCCAAAAGTAACTTACAGTATTTTAATATATTTATATAAAAAGAACTTATATAAATTAAATGAATGTATGTATTGTGCATGTCCTCTGTCATAACACCCACATTTGTAGATTTCTTCCATTGGAATTTCCTAACAATATGTACTGAGATACTTGTCCTTTACATCACAAGACAGATTGTGATGCTCTGAAAAACTTTCCTGTATCCAGTCTATTTTAGACATTTTATGTGGATTCTTATTAGCTTCAGTCTCAGGCATCTCTCCTAGATGTGGATGTTAGTCATGCTTTTCTCTAATTACTATATCCACCCAAACATACCATGCAACCGGCTGGCACTGAGCCCATGCTCTGTCTCTGACGGTGGGCAGCTAACTAGCCTATAAGGAAATCAAACCCCTGACCTTGAGTGATTTGCACTGCACTCCATCAGCTAGGCCTGGGTGCCCATGTGCCTGGAATGATAACATCGTTTCACTTGGCAAGCACACCGGAAGCACCAGTAGCTGTGGATGTATGCTTCAGCCGGCATCCAAAGTATGTTACTATGTGACTTTGCTCGCTATCGTGTAATTCTAGGTAATCATTAGTGAGAGTTTATGGTACTAACTGTTGCCTGATTATTTTCACAGTGAGGTCAATATTATTTCTACCTTTAGGAGACCAGAGTTTGAAGGATGTGCAAAAGCCTTGATGTGAAAGAAACCAGGAGGATGTTTTCCACATCTACTAGATCAGTCAGCAGTGGTCAGTTTATCTATTAGATCCGCATCTACTAGATCAGTCAGTAGTCAATTTATCTATTAGATCCCTGCCATTATGCGGAATACTGGGAGGACTTGGTGAAAGATGGTTTTTAGAATCTGAAATTGAAAGTGTACAGAGCTCGGGCTCTGGAATACAACAGGTGTATGTCAATTTCACCTGCCCAACTTACTGGCCTTTCCTTATCTCAGTTCCTTATCTCCCTTCTGGTTTTTGAGACAATTAAATGAAATAACAGATGAAGTGTTTAGCATAGTGCCTGGTATATAATTAGAGCTTAATAAATAGCTTAATAAATATTATGTTTTTTTCATCTTAATAGCGATATTTGAAATTTCAAGTTTTCAACAACTTTTACCTATCTCTTATATGTGTATCTAGAAACAACTACATATATATAACTACATTTATGCTAATGAGGACACAGTAGTCATTACCAACTCCCAACACCTATTTTTGGTGTCATAAAGTTAGTTATTCCCCCATGATATTTTCTTAATCTGCTATAATGTGAGATTTATGGCTACAGCTGAGAGGTATTTAAAAGCAGAACAGGAACCTCACAAGTTTCTTAAAATAAGAACACAAAGTGAGCTCAGGCACACGATGTTTATATACCTATCTAAAAAGGAAATTTAGTCAGTAAGCAGAATATACTCAAAGCTAACCACAAATGAGGAGTAAAAGAATACCACAATTTACTTTAAAATTATACACATCTTACTTTCATTAGTGTATACAGGAATTTTGTAAAAAAAAATTATTTTTCTTTAAATTTCAAAGCTATGTGTCCCCCATTTGAATAATTCTAATTCTACTGTGGTATTGATTATACTCTACAACTTAAGCTCAACATGAGGTGTGTTCTGTCCTTGGCAACCTTAATAGCATGTATGCCATGTAACCAAACCCTATCTTCTGCAGGGACCAGCAAGTCAAGCTCATGTTTCTCAAAATATGTCAGCTGTCAGCAGCAAAATGTTGCAGGCAGCTCTCAATTTTTTTATTCATGTGTAATAAATGTATTTACTTAAGATTTTTAAAAGTGTGTTGATTAAAAAATTCAGTAAGAAAACTAGTATAGACACAACCGGCTAAAGTTGTGGAAACCGCACAAAACAAAGGTGGATATTTGATGATATTTTAACTTAAAATATTATTTGTCTTGACAGACCTATATTTTGCTTGAGAAGAATAACATTAATACTAATCTTGTTTGACAAATCTCCCGTTATTACATTTTTAGAAGCAGTGATTTGCTAACGTTTGTGCAAACTCTCCTGTGGTCTATAGACTTGTCAGATACTGAAGTGTTTCCTTAAAATTAGTGCTGCTATATTTGTATTTATATCTTCAGGAGAAGGGCTCCCTTTCAAAATCCCTTTGCTGTATACCGGAAACTAACACAATATTGTTAATCAACTATATTCCAATATAGAATTAAAAGTTTTTCTAAAAAGTATATTGATACTGTTTCATCAAGAAATTGAATGTCTGTACAATCGTTAAGCACTGGAGATTTTTAAATGTAAATTATGAAGTAGCTCTTCACACCTGAAGAAACGTTACACAGAGATTCCCCTATGTTTCTTCAAGACTGTGTACCGACTGAGTTCTAACTACATCTCAGGCATGGTGCTAAACCCTGGGTATAGAGGGGTACACAAAATGGACATGGTTCCTACCCTCCTGACTCACTCAGCTGATGGGAGAGACAGGAGACAACTAAATACACCTCTCTGAGGAGGTGAGATTTCCGCTGAAAATCTGAGAGGGGTAAAGGCAGGTTAGGTGCAAATAGAAGGAAAACGTGCAGAGACCAGGGGCCGAAGTGAATATCGTCTGTTAGACAAACACAAAGTAACCGCGCGTGGGGGGCCTGCGGAGGGAGGGAATGAGTAAGAATCCCCGCCAGGTAGTGTCGCTTGACAATAAATTAACTCCCAGCAAAAATGGACAACCTGGAAGAAATGGACACATTCTTCGAAATGCACAACCTTCCGAGACTGAACCAGAAGAAGTAGAAAATACGAACTGACCAATCACAAGCACTGAAACTGAAAATGTGATTAAACATCTTCCAACAAATAAAAGCCCAAGACCAGATGGCCTCAGAGGCGAATTCTATCAAACATTTAGAGAAGAGCTAACACCTATCCTTCTCAAACTCTTCCAAAATATAGCAGAGGGAGGAACACTCCCCAACTCATTCTACGAGGCCACCATCACCCTGATACCAAAACCAGACAAACATGTCACAAGGAAAGAAAACTACAGGCCAATATCACTGATGAACATAGATGCAAATATCCTCAACAAAATACCAGCAAACAGAATCCAACAACACATTAAAAGGATCATACACCATGATCAAGTGGGGTTTATCCCAGGAATGCAAGGATTCTTCAACATACGCAAATCAATCAACGCAATACACCATATTAACAAACTGAAGGAGAAAAACCATATGATCATCTCAATAGATGCAGAGAAAGCTTTCGACAAAATTCAACACCCATTTATGATAAAAACCCTCCAGAAAGTAGGTATAGACGGAACTTACCTCAACATAATAAAAGGCCATATATGACAAACCCACAGCCAACATCGTCCTCAATGGTGAAAAACTGAAAGCATTTCCACTAAGATCAGGAACAAGACAAGGTTGCCCACTCTCACCACTATTATTCAACATAGTTTTGGAAGTTTTAGCCACAGCAATCAGAGAAGAAAAAGAAATAAAAGGAATCCAAATCGGAAAAGAAGAAGTAAAGCTGTCAGTGTTTGCAGATGACATGATACTATACATAGAGAATCCTAAAGAAGCTACCAGAAAACTACTAGAGCTAATCAAGGAATTTGGTAAAGTAGCAGGATACAAAATTAATGCACAGAAATCTCTTGCATTCCTATACACTAAGGATGAAAAATCTGAAAGTGAAATTAAGAAAACGCTCCCATTTACGATTGCAACAAAAAGAATAAAATACCTAGGAATAAACCTACCTAAGGAGACAAAAGACCTGTGTGCAGAAAATTATAGGACACTGATGAAAGAAATTAAAGATGATACAAATAGATGGAGCGATATATCATGTTCTTGGATTGGAAGAATCAACATTGTAAAAATGACTCTACTACCCAAAGCAATCTACAGATTCAATGCAATCCCTATCAAACTACCACTGGCATTTTTCACAGAACTAGAACACAAAATTTCACAATTTCTATGGAAAAACAAAAGACCCTGAATAGCGAAAACAATCTTGAGAAAGAAAAACGGAGCTGGAGGAATCAGGCTCCCTGACTTCAAACTACACTACAAGGCTACAGTAATCAAGACAGTATGGTACTGGCACAAAAACAGAAATATAGATCAATGGGACAGGATAGAAAGCCCAGAGATAAACCCACATACATATGGTCACCTTATCTTTGATAAAGGAGGCAAGAATATACAATGGAAAAAAGCCTCTTCAATAAGTGGTGCTGGGAAAACTGGACAGCTACATGTAAAAGAATGAAATTAGAACACTCCCTAACACCATACACAAAAATAAACTCAAAATGGATTAAAGACCTAAATGTAAGGCCAGACACTATCAAACTCTTAGAGGAAAACATAGGCAGAACACTCTATGACATAAATCACAGCAAGATCCTTTTGACCCACCTCCTAGAGGAATGGAAATAAAAACAAAAATAAACAAATGGGACTTAATGAAACTTAGAAGCTTTTGCACAGCCAAGGAAACCATGAACAAGATGAAAAGCACCCTCAGAATGGGAGAAAATATTTGCAAATGAAGCAACTGACAAAGGATTAATCTCCAAAATTTACAAGCAGCTCAGGCAGCTCAATATCAAAAAAACAAACAACCCAATACAAAAATGGGCAGAAGACCTAAATAGACATTTCTCCAAAGAAGATATACAGATTGCCAACAAACACATGAAAGAATGCTCAACATCATTAATCATTAGAGAAATGCAAATCAAAACTACAATGAGATATCATCTCACACCGTTCAGAATGGCCATCATCAAAAAATCTACAAACAATAAATGCTGGAGAGGGTGTGGAGAAAAGGGAACCCTCTTGCACTGTTGGTGGGAATGTGAATTGATACACCCACTATGGAGAACAGCATGGAGGTTCCTTAAGAAACTAAAAATAGAACTACCATACGACCCAGCAATCCCAGTATCTCAGGCATATACCCTGAGAAAACCATAATTCAAAAAGAGTCATGTACCACAATGTGCATTGCAGCTCTATTTACAATAGCCAGGACATGGAAGCAACCTAAGTGTCCATCGACAGATGAATGGATAAAGAAGATGTGGTACATATATACAATGGAATATTACTCAGCCATAAAAAGAAATGAAATTGAGTTACTTGTAGTGGGGTGGATGGACCTAGAGTCTGTCATACAGAGTGAAGTAAGTCAGAAAGAGAAAAACAACTACCGTATGCTAACACATATATATATGGAATCTAAAAAAAAAAAATGGTCATGAAGAACCTAGGGGCAAGACGGGAATAAAGATGCAGACGTAGAGAACGTACTTGAGGACACGGGGAGGGGGAAGGGTAAGCTGGGACAAAGTGAGAGAGTGGCATGGACATATACACACTACCAAAGGCAAAACAGATAGCTAGGGGGAAGCAGCCACACAGCACAGGGAGATCAGCTCGGTGCTTTGTGGCCACATAGCAGGGTGGGATAGGGAGGGTGGGAGGGAGACGCAAGAGGGAAGAGATATATGTATATTTATAACTGATTCACTTTGTTATAAAGCAGAAACTAACACACCATTGTAAAGCAATTATCCTCCAATAAAGATGTTAAAAAAAAAAAAAAAAACCACGGCAGAGCTAATGCTATTACTTTACCTTGATTGCAAGGGGAGAACTATTAAGAGAATTTGAGTACCACGAATAAAAAAACTCCATAAAATTGCTAAACTTCTCTCTTTATTCTATGAAAAACCCACTAAGACATCCTTTTGTTAAAATTTTTGTAAACAGGGTCTCCGATGGCTCAAGTCACCTCAGTCACTACAGGCAAATGGACACGGGAAGGGCCACAGGAATCCCCTTCAGCATTTAACACTGCATTTGAATTGCCCTCTTCTTGCCTGTTCGCCAGCCACCACCTGTGCCACAGTGTACACCCTGCCATGCTTCCCCTGAATCTAGGAAGGA